>NC_137084.1:62503546-63179561 GCF_951640355.1 Cnephaeus nilssonii | reverse complement strand
GAAAGGGAGAGGGGCAGAGAGATAGAAACATCAATAATGAGAGTGAATTGTTGATTGGCCCCTTTCTGCACACCCCCCTACTGGGGATGGAGCCCACAATCTAGACATGTTTTTTGACCAGGAATCAAAACCCATGACCTTCTGGTTCATGGGTCAATGATGCTTAACCTCTGAGCCACACGGGACTGGGCTTATTGTTACATTTTTTTTAGTTGTGCTTATTCTTAGGAGATAAAATACTTAGAATTAATATTTTGAGATGTCTGAAGCTTATTATTTGCTATTCCTAATTATTTGCAATAATATGCCAAAATAGTTTTTAAAACTAGAATAGACATTTATACATTAAATCTAGAATTTATATTTAAAATTTTAATATGTAATTTTAAATCAAACATTTATAATTTAAATCTTTAATTTTAAAATCTAGTTGGTGGATACACACATGTGCATTGTTGTAGTCCTTTCATGTTTCTTTTAGGTTTGAAATTATTTATGCTAATTTTTTGATCCTTAAAATGAACACTTTCCCCTACAAATATATTTTTTGTAAAGTTTCATCTATTTTTTCTTCCTCTGTATATAAAAATGATTGATACAATTAAACTTCCACATTTCAGGCTCTTGCTACACCTGTTAGTGTAGCATTTTTTATTTTATTTTTTATCGAATTTATTGGGGTGACATTGGTTAATAAAATTATATATGTTTCTGGTTTACAATTATATAATACATCATCTGTATACTACCCCATATGCTAATATTTTTTAAATTATTTTTATGGAAACAATTTGGCATCAATTTAGCTCAGGAATACATAAAAAACTGACTGTGATTAGTCTGTGGTACAACCCATCCATACTTAGTTCTTTCCCCGCCCCCCCCTATATTTAACAGTTTCCAATGATTCATGTGTCTCTAAATCTCTTTTAAAATATATTTGTTAATCTCTGATTTGATCCAGAGCGAAAATATATTTGTTTCTACAGTCTTTTTGGTTTATTCTATTCCCTGGTGGTTCTTAAAACTGGCTCTTCTTAAAAATTTTTCTCCCTGCTGCCATTGAACTGATCTTTATGTTACTCCAAATTAAATCCATTATTTCTAGTCTATCAATTTTCCAACTTGAATCAGCACCCTTTAAGATTCCCATCTGCTAACTATTATTAGGCCAGTTTTTTTTTTTTTTAATTGCTTGTCCTTTCTCTCCTTGCTCCTCAGGTGCCTTGGAAGCTCCTATCTCAGACTTCCCAGGTGGTGACGTTTCCCAGGAAGGTCTGGGCTATTCTGTGCAAAATCCAGGATCAGGCATCTTTCCACATTTCATAGAGCTTTCAATCTAAAAGTAAAGTTAACTCCCAGGGAAAAAATAAAAAGTCCCTAGGACAGTGATCGGCAAACTCATTAGTCAACAGAGCCAAATATCAACAGTACAATGATTGAAATTTCTTTTGAGAGCCAAATTTTTTAAACTTAAACTTCTTCTAATGCCACTTCTTCAAAATAGACTCGCCCAGGCCGTGGTATTTTGTGGAAGAGCCACACTCAAGGGGCCAAAGAGCCACATGTGGCTCGCGAGCCGCAGTTTGCTGACCACGGCCCTAGGATATGGATATAGCAGACTAAAATAAGAGAATATACGTAAGCCAGCCAGCATGGCTCAGTGGTTGAGCATCAACCTATGAACCAGGAGGACACAGTTTGATTCCAGGTCAGGGCATATGCCCTGGTTGCGGACTCGATCCCCAGTGGGGAGTGTGCAGGAGGCAGCCAATCAATGGTCCTCTCTCATCAATGATGCTTCTATCTCTCCCTCTCCTCTCTGAAATCAACAAAAAGATATTTTAAAAAAGAATGTGAGTATTAATTGAAAAAATCACGGGGTTGAGAACCAAGAAAATTGGAATCAGTCTATCTGCGGCCTGAATGTACTGTTCAACCTGGGCCAACCCACTACACATTACTTTCTTCAACTATAAAACAAAGAAATTGATTAAATAGAATCTGTGGTTCATTTTAACTTTATTTTATTGTCTTATGGTTATAAAAGTAATTTATGCACAGCTTGTAGAAAAATTAGAAATGATTTAAAGCACATAGAAAAGTAAATATTGCTCAAATATCATTACTTAGAATTACCCACTTTTCAATTATTTGTATATATCCTTCTAATCTTGTGTGCATGTGGATATAAACAGATTTATTTTTTTTTTTTGTAAACCTCACCTGAGGATATTTTTCCTTGTATTTATTTATTAATTTATCTAGAGGAAGTAGAAGGGAAGGGGAGAGACAGAGATAGAGAAACAATTGATGTGAGAGAGACAGAAATCGATTGGTTGCCTCCTGCATGGGCCTAACCAGGGCTGGGGATCCAGCCTGAAACTGAGATGTGTGCCCTTGACCAGAATCAAACCTGGGACCCTTCAATCCATGGGCCAACACTCTATCCAATGAATCAAATCAGCTAGGGCTAAAGAGATTGTTTTAAACAAAATTATAACATACTAGAGGCCTGGTGCACAAAAATTCGTGCACTTGGGGAGGGCCTCCCTCAGCCCAGCCTTCCCTCTCACACAGGGGATGTCCTACTGATGGCTTAAGTCACAGTCTGGCCTCCCTCTACTGGAGGCAACCAGCTGATCAAGGGAAGGCACCACCCCAATCACCCCCTCTCTGATGCTGCCTCCGGCCTCTCTTTGTGGTAGGCGACCCGGCCCATCAGGGGAAGGCGAAGCCCCCATCACACCTCTGCTGCTGCCACTGCCAGCCGCCACGGCTGCCTGATCCTCAGCCCTCGCAGCCACCGTGGCTTGCCTGAGCCTCAGGCCAGCCTTGGCAGTGGCAGCCACCATCCGCGGCTTGCCTGAGCCTCAGGCAGCCGCTGCAGCTTTGACTGGAAGTACAACCAGAAGGATGTCCAGAAAACTTCCATTCTAATTAGCATATTACCCTTTTATTAGTATAGATGATACTTTGGACTCTGTATTCTAATTTATTGACATGATAATATTATGTGATCATTTTTCTGTGTTATTAAGTATCACTTGAGAACTTGTCTTTTAATTGTCATATTACATGACATGGATGTGTCATATTGTATACTCATCAGCTTTAATAATCTATTTTTTCAGACTTTATAACATGAAAAGAAGTATATTCATTAATACACAAGGTTGGTTGCTACTTCATGGATTTTGTCAAAGCAAGTTTAATAGCATCAGCTTCAGGGTTTCATTATTTCTTACAGCAAAACTAAGTAAATATTCTTTTCTGGAAGTGTTTTTCTCTTGAAGAGATAATACATTGTAATTCTTGCTAGATCTTGGAAAGCAGCAAAATGAAAATGTTATGTGGTTTTAAGTAGCTTTTTTTTTTTCTAAACAAGTAACTATACCTTTTTGGGACAACTACTACTACTTTCCTGTGGATAAAGGAAAACAATTCTAAAGATCTTGTGAGATGACCATCTGAACTAATGGCCTTGTTTAGACCATGTGTTTAAAGGTGTTGGTACAGTGAACAGCCTTGGAAGAGAAAGTGTCTTCCTTTACAGCAGAGAACAGAAGGCAAGTTAGTATATTTGCTTGTTGCCCACAGTACTAGAAGGTTTAGATTTTCTAAGCTTGACATTCTTCAAACTGATGAGCATCTACTTGGGCCTCTTTACTTTGCCCCATAGGACTTTGGTGATAAAAATATTCAAAATGAGAATAAATCCCATACTGAACATGTGTCATGATGAATATGGGGGTGTGTGTTTTTCCCTCTGACCCAAGAAGTTTCTAGTTTTCTGCTTGCATCCACAAAATTGTGGCAAGTTAACTTATCAGCTAGGTAGTAGGGCAAAATCCCAGACCCTTGACAGTTCTTAACTTTCATGTGTTGCCATCTGAAAAAATAAAAGGATAGTCATGATGAAGAATAGCTTCTAAGAATAAGAGAAATTAAGACTCTTTTTTAAAAAAAATTGTAAAGAACAAATCTCTGGCTTAGGGAAAGTATTCATTTTTTACTGAATTCTAGGCATTATGGTCTTGCTGCTAAGTATTGCATTAAATTATTAAAAAGTGGTGATTACTCAGGACTGTCTGCATCGCCTTTGTGTATACTAAAAAAAATTTTTTATTCATTTTTTATACCCTGTACAAGTTATTTCAGAGGCTCTATCTACAAAGTTAATTTTTTAAAAGCCAATAAGGTAGAAAACTTCCAATTAACTTTCAGCAAATAATCAACAAATTTCAAGTTCAAAAAAAAATAAAATTTTTGTAATACATATACAATTCCCTCAAACATTCAATAGATGCTAGTTTTTGGTTAAATATAAAGGAGCTAGGCTTTCCTTAAAATACCTATCCCTTATCCCATCAATATTCTTCTTATAAAGATAATTCTGATTATAATGAAATTGTTATATTCCCTGAATTTACTCTACCTCATTTATGTATATCCCCAAAGACTGTTCATTCCCTGCAGCATTTATACTATTCAAATATTTGTAATTATTACAATCTTCTAAGTTATTGCATAGCTAGTTTATTTAGAATTAGTTTCTTTCCACCTTCTCATTAAAGATACTAGTAAACTCTCATATAATTTTAAATTCTCACCAAAATCTTACCTATAAAATCTTTTCCACGGGATTAAGTATATGTGGCATATTTATTCCAGTGACCTGACAATCCTGGGCCAGAGCACTGATATCAGTCAAGCAAGTAGGCTTAGGGGTTCACTGTTTGTAGCAATCTATTTAGCGCTTGATTGAACTTTAAAGCCCATCTGTCCTACCACCTCCAATGAAAGGCAATGAAGCTGAATCTCTTGAGCTTAAATGACTTGTCCAACTCACAAATAGACTATTTCAGGGATATCCCCACTATAGAACGCTGATGATTAAGGGAAAATAACACTCCAATTTTACCAAATAGGGCAAATTCTTGAGAGAAATAAAGAAATGTCAGCTCCATGAAAACCCATAAACAAGTGGAAAGTAACAATTGCCATGATCATCACATTGAGAATTCAAGTGTGCGTTAATGACTCACAAATCCTTTCTACAGCAAAAAGAAACTCCAAGGCTAGTGAAATAGGTTACAAGGCACAATTTACGAAAACCCAACATAGAAATTGCACTTCTATGCTGAGAAAATATCTTTTAAGGACAAATTATTACAGCAAAAGAGAGGTATGGTCTATAATAGATAAATATATTTATATCAATTTTTCAAAGAAAACAGAGTTCTAAAAATACATCCAGAGATTTCAGGAGTCAGACTATAGATCTCCATGTGAGAGGCATTGGGTGAGGAGGATCTAGACATGTTTGTTTGTGTGTTTTTTAAAGAGCAATAGTAGGTCACATCTGTTGAAATGTAAATTTGTACAGGGTACAAAGAAAGAGCTGTCTGTTCTTTGGGAGATAGAAAGGTCTAATAGGGAAGTTGATTTTTAAACTAAGGTTTGAAAAATGACACAGCACTGACAGACCAAGAGCATGTTTGAGTGGGGGCACTCTGGGAAAAGCAAGCATCAAAATAAATACACAATGGCTTAAAATCATGAACAACAGCATGTGCAGTGAAGCTATTATGCTTCTGTTTGGCCAATGGTAGGAGCTGAGCAAGGAAACATGAAATACAGGAAGAAGGTGGAAAAAGTAGAGAAAAAGAATGTTAAATTGGAAAGTGAAAGACAGATGTAAATACTTTAAGGAATGTCTACCACCTAGAGTCAGAATGACCAGCTGTCCTGGTTTTCTGAGGACTTGGGGCTTTTCAGGACACAGGGTATCATTGTTAGCTAGGAGCAATCCCAGGCACACTGAGACGGTTGGTCATACTAACCTATATATATAAAACCCTAATATGCAAATAGACCGAACGGCGGAACAACCGGTCACTATGACATGCACTGACCACCAGGGGGCACGTGCAGAGCATGGCAGCATCAGCAGCAGGTGGCAGAGTGCAGAACATGGCGGGCATCGGCCGTGGTGGGATGGTGGAGGTGAGCGGGGGCGCCAGACCAAGGCAGAGCGCCAGTCGCTGTCATCGGGGTGAGCCTCTGGTGGTTACTGAAAATTCTTTGTTCCCACATGCCGTGGTCCTGCCCTGCACTTGCACTGCTGCCAGCGCCAGCCCGGCTCCCCAGCCTCTCAGCCCACCATTCCTTTCAAGGTGCATGAATTCATGCACTGGGCCCCTAGTCAAAATATAAACAAAAATATGTTTGCTTGTCATGGAGGTTGTTTGCTCAAACTCTGTTTTAATTTGTACTATATTAAATTTTCCTTAATGACATTTCATATTTCATAACTCTGCTCTCACATTGTTAATGGAATAAACTCTGTTCAACATCTAAATTCTGTCCTATTTATCATCATAAAATAATTTAAAAACCTTTCCTCTTAAACTTCATTCAAAGTTCTTCTCCTTTCCTCCAACCTAGGTAGAGCTGTGTGTGGCTTCTGAAATTGAGGGGCATTGGGTGTCTCCTCTCCATAAACCTCTCCAGTTCCCCCTTCCCCTTTTAGTGACTAGCTCCTAAAAGGAGTAGGCATGGTAGAGAATTTATTTAATCTTTTTAAGTTTTACTTAACATGTTTGGATCGAAGTCCTTCCCTTGGCAAGCAGTTTTACTGTCCATGGCCTCCTACTTCTTACTCATCAACTGTCTCCCCATGTCAACAAGGGTAGCTTTAAAAGGCAGCTGCAATGGGTCAGTCTACCCATTTCTATGCAATGTACCAACTGGCTAAATGTGCTTCCAGCTAGATTAGCAACAGATGCATTATCACCTGCAAATCATTTCACCAGACACCACTTGACTTGTGGAAGCGAGCATAACAAAATCACACACACACACACACACACACACACACACACACACCACAGTCCTCCTTTTGGTGGCATGGATTCAAAAGCTTAATTGGCTAATTAGCAATTGTGGAATGTGCTTTAAAAATTGTGCCTCAGTTTCCTTAACTATGAAATGAGGATAATAATATTGTCTTTTAGAATTAGAGCAGTCTAAAATACCATGCTCAATCGACCTCCATATGTAAGAGTTCTAACATGATAAAAGTTCACATTTGACTCCCATACCAGCCCAGAGCAGGGATTGAGCTGTGGACCACAGTTCTCACTGTGATGACTGGCACAGTGAACATGGAGCTCTGCCATCCCCAGGGCCTGCTCCTTGCCATAACCAGCTGGCCAAAGGGGAAGTGATGGAAGGGAATGCACACCAGCTTCTTCAAGGCTTTGGCCCAGAAGTAGCATATATCCCTTCATCTCACATTCCACTGGCAAGCATGTCTCAAGCCCACACCTAGTTTTACAGATGGCTGGGAAATAACACATATAGGATTGTTTACAGGATTAGATAATATAATATATATAAAGAGCCTTAAAGAATGCATGACACAGGCTACGTGCTCAATAAATAACAGTTATGATTACCTGTGACTTAGCTGTCCTAAGGTCTTGAGGGCCTTAGGGATCCTTTTACTGAGGAATGCAAACTAAAGGGTGTCACTCTGAGAGTATCTCAGCAGCAGGAAGGATATGAAATAGGAAAGATAAAATGGTGTGCCTTTGCTTTACGAGTTCTAAAAATAGTTTTTAAAACCTTGAGATAGTTAATATTCATGTATTCAGATTCTAAAAGTAACTTCAGCATATTTTAAAATAAAATCTTGCTAGTAATCGAAAGAATCCATGCACGGTATCCTTATCCTTAACTCAGTGACACTTCCCACTGGAACTTACGCAGCGCGATGCAGTCTTGGATTTAAGATCATTTCTTTTGATAACAGCGTGTGACTGTTTTCTCCTGGCTGCGCAAGATTAATTGACACTGATTACTTCCTCCTAATAGTGAACTACAGTGGTTTGGGGATGACACTGCTGGGCTTCCACCCTTCCTCCGTGACCTTCGACAGAGTTGAAGCCAACTCCTCTCCAGCACTTTCATTAACGAGCTGATGCTCCCATTTGGAGTGTATTCCTGCAAACTCATCATGAAACTTCTGCCTGACAGTTTTAGAAGTTAATGGACTTCAAATTACTATTCAGCAAGGTGTATACATTTACAAATCACCAGGTAGCCACCATTATGGCTTATATTTGATTAATAAAATTATATTTCCAAATAAACAAAGCATGTAGGCATCCTAATTATATTACTTGTTAGCTGAAGCTAGTAATTGTCTCCCCACTGGGCAACTCCCCACTTTTATTTTAATAATTTTCTTTCCTGACAGAAAAATAATCCCTTACAAAACTGCCAGGTACTATATAACACCTACAAAGCTAAACGCACACAATCTACTTCAACCCTCTTCTCTGACTCCAAAGCTTTCAAACAAAAGAAGCTGAGTGAATCCTTTTTTTCTGAGTTCTTGATTTTTATATTATGAAAATATTTAAGGGATCATGGTAAATATGCTGCTTTCCAAGATTCATACAGCAGATATCAAGTTAGGACTTTATCTTTCCTCACTGAAGAGATGTTTAACTTCTTTCATGCTAAAATGTCCTTTACTAGATAATAATGTAACATTTCTTTGAGTTCCTTGTCAAGTTTGGCTTTTTAAAAAATATATATATTTATTGATTTCAGAGATAAAGGGAGAAGGAGAGGCAGATAGAAGCATCAAAGATTAGGGAATCATTGATTGGCTGCCTCCTGCACGCCCCACCATGGGGAATAAACCCACCACCCGGGCATGTGCCCTGATGGGGAATAAAACCATGACCTCCTGGTTCATAGGTCAATGCTCAACCAGCCAGGCAAGTTTGTCTTTTTAATGATGTTTTTATTTTCTGTCTATTCAAATTGGAGCCAAAGAACATTCTAGAAATTTGGAAACTCTGAAAACATGAGTCATTACTTTTCATTAATTAAAAAAAAAAGTTATTTGGACACTTACTATGCATCAGGCACTCTGTTGGATCCAGAACTACTGTGTGGGGATGGCTAGGGAGACAGGGAAGACAGTCTTAAATAATGTCTAAACAGCATACTAAAGAACAGGTGAGTCTTAGCTAGGAAAAGGGAGTAACAGATAAAAGAACCCTGCTGTGTAAGGGTACTATGGTCCAAAGATTAGGCTGCTTCAGGTCTTTGAAAGGAAGCTGTCTGTCTTATGGAGAGAGAGAGAGAGAGAGAGAGAGAGAGAGAGAGAGAGAGAGAGAGAGAGAGAATATATCTTTCTGGAACAGATGTGAACTGTCAGTGGGAATATAAGGCCACACTGCCTTTAACATTTTATAAGCTCTTTAGGTTGTATTTAAAGTTCATACATATGACTATAAAATCATGGCAACAATTACTTTGCTAGTTTCCCAGACTTTTCCGAGCTCTTCTCAGAGGCTATGAGAGCCAACATTTAGAGAGCAATTAGAATATGGCCCCAAAATTCACGCTCAAAGGGAAACCAGTGCAGAGTCTTGAGGAAGTTTTCCTGACCTGACCATGCAGGTCTACAGGACAGGGACAGCAGTTGTGGGAGGAAAGGCATGAAGCTCTGCCCCCACTCTTCCATCCGTCTCTGGGATGAAAGAAAAACAAAAACAAACGCTTCGATCTGCAAGGGGAAGGACAATTTCAAAGCAATAAAACTGATATCAATGTCCTTTTTCTCCTACAAATTGGTTAAGTTTATACATAAAAATAAAACGTGTAAGAACATACGTTAAATGTGTGAAATGCGGCAGGAATTGAACATAACAGTATTAAAATCTTTCATGAAGATAAATATTTATGAAATCAGGAGAGAATGTAGAAGTCAACATTACCTACCTGGCAAAACTGCATTTCCAGAAGAGAGAAAACCTGAAAAATACTTATTTTATTCCTGCTTTAACTACCCTCGAAGTGTTGGAAAGTAGCCATTACATGTTTAAGGTTTCATTCCCTTTTCTTTAGAGTGATACACAACACTTTCCATAGCTGTCATTAATTGGATAACTTTTAAATAAAATTTTGAGTGTGTGCATACTTAAATACAGGGAAGGGTACAAATCACAAGCCCTCAGCTGAATGAACGGCCACAAAGTAAAAACAAAGCAAGCAAACAAAGCATGTAGATCAGCAACATAAAAATACGAGTAACCCAGAATCCAACTCGTGTTCCTCTGGAAGAGGGTCACAACCTCCCCTTTTCAGAATGGCCATTGTCCTGATTTCTAACACCATAGATTAATTAGTTTTGTCATTTTTGAACTTCATATAAGTGGAATCATGTGTATATAATCTTATACCTGGCTTCATCTACCATTCCGGGTAGTGCTCGTCCAATCTCATTGCTATAGAATAGTCCATTGTGTGAGTACACCACAATTTAAGGTGCACTCTACTTGACGGACACCTGTGTTGTTCCAGATTAGGGCTAATTCGATAGCTCCGTTATTAACACTCTTGTGTACACCCTTTGATAAGCATATATACCCTCCTCTTTTTTTTTTTTTTTTGAGGGTATACCTGTCTGGAATTGTTGGATTACTGGATATGCATATATTTAGTGTCAGTGAATATTGACAAAATATGCCCCAAGTGACTGTAGTCTCCTGTCAGTGGTATATGGGAGTTCCTGCTGCTCCACATGCTTGTCTATGCCCAGTACTGTCAGACCTGATATTTCTAACCATCCTGGAGGTTTGGAATAGAGTCACTTTGTGCTTTTCATTTGTGTTTCCCTATTGACTGCATAGAGCCTAGCTAATCACAGTGTGGCCCAGTACACAGCAGCATCTATGTCATGTGGGAGCTTGTTAGACATGCAGAATCTCAGTGCCCACTCAGATCTACTAAACTGGAATATGTGTTTTGAAAAGATCCCCAGTTGATGTATGCAGGCTAATGTTTGAAAGGCACCTTTCTATACACATTACTGACAAATTTAATAGCATGTTCTAAAAAATTGCCTGTTAAGTCCAGCTTCTGTATGGGGATCCAGAGAGCTGGAAAGATCGTCACTTCCAAACTTAGAGCAAGAAAACACTAGAAAAAAAATGCAAATTCACAACTTTTCTTGAACCCTTTAAGAACTGAGGTAGCAGGATAATGAACTAACCCAAAGTCAGGAAGAAGACAGGTGCCTGCAGCACATTATTTATTTACCTTTGGCAGGCAAGACTGAACACTGGTAATAAATAAATAGATGAACATTCAGCCTCAAGGGTTGATGAATTCAGGAGACCCAGTGTGGGCTGGCAAGAGAATGTGAAGTTCTTGGTAACCACTGCACCTGCTAGAAACTCCGCACAATGTTTAACAGAAGTGATTATGACATGTATATTTTTCTTATCTAAGGCAAAAACTTACAATTAAGTCTGATGTTTGCTCTAAGATTGTTTTTTTTATATTTTATTTATTTTTTTACAGAGAGGAAGGGAGAGGGATAGAGAGTTAGAAACATCAATGAGAGAGAAACATCAATCAGCTGCCTCCTGCACACCTTCTACTAGGAATGTGCACGCAACCAAGGTACATGCCCTTGACCAGAATCGAACCCGGGACCTTTCAGTCCTCAGGCCAACGCTCTATCCACTGAGCCAAACCAGTTAGGGCTGCTCTGAGATCTTTATATATATTTATATATATATATATATATATATATATATATATATATATATATATATATATATATATATGTATATATAGATAGATAGATAGATAGATAGATAGATATAGATAGATATAGATATAGATATAGATATAGATATAGATATAGATATATATCTTTATATCTATATCTATATATCTATATATATATAGATATCTAGATATCTAGATATAGATATATATATGAGAGTTCCCTTAATCAGTTGTAGAATACATATATAGATATATAGATATATAGATATATAGATATATATCTATATATGTATTCTACAACTGATTAAGGGAACTCTCTTCTCTTCCTAGTTAACTTTGTTTTTACATGAGTGACTGCTGAATCTTATTAAATGTACTAGAGGCCCGGTGCATGAAATTTCATCCACTGGAGGGGTCCCTCAGCCCAGCCTGCACCCTCTTGCAGTCCAGGACACATCAGGGGATGTCCGACTGCCGGCTTAGGCCTGCAGTTAGATATCCCTCTCACAGTCTGGGACCCCTCACTCCTTACCACCTGCCTGCTCGCTGCTCCTTACCACTCAGCTTACTGCTCCTTAGCGCTGCCACGGAGACGGGTGAGGCTCCTGACACCACCTCTGTGTTCACCAGCCATGAGCCCAGGTCTGGCTGAGTTGTGCTCCCCCTGTGGGAGCACATTGACCACCAGGGTCAGCTCCTGCATTGAGCGTCTGCCCTCTGGTGGTCAGTGCGCATCATAGTGACCGGTCATTCTGGTCGTTCTGACAATAGGGTCGCTTAGGCTTTTTTTATATAGATGTTCAATTCAATAGCCCCCCCCCCCACCTTATCTATATGTACTATGTCCCAAAATCCCCCCAGGGGATGTTTGAAACCACTAATAGTACCAAACTCTATATGTATTATGTCTTTTCCTATACATACATACCTATGATAAAGTTTAACTTCTAAATTAGTCACAGTAAGAGATTAACAATAACTAGTAAAATCTTGGAAATCTTATTCCATCTACTTCTGAATATTTCTCCAAGTAATAGATTCCTTTCGTCACGTGATTTTTCATTTTATCATAGCCTTACAATTGTTATTGGCAGGACTATTGAGATATCACAAACTACTTAGTCCTATCCAGAAGTAAACATATCACCTTCGGCTTCTTTTTCTAGATTATTATTTTACACACAATATGAGGGGTGAAGTTCGAATCCTGTTGCCGCAACTTTACCCCAGAATATCTTTATCCTACCTAACTGCATTGAATACAACTGCCTACAAAAAATTTATTTCAGAGGTAAGAAAATAGTAATTTAAGCCAGAACATAGAAACTGCTTATTCCATATAACTTGGTAATTTTTTTCAACTAATTACAGATTTCATACTGGCTGATCAAAATTCAATAGCACCTGTAATACAGGTAGCCTATATGGTGATTTGTGTTTTATGAGTTATGTGCTATTGACTCAGCTCTGACTCCTAAAGACCCTGTGAATGAGGGATGTCCACAATGTCCTGTCCTCCACAACCCTGCTCAGCTCCTACAGATTCATGTGTACGGCTTTTTAATGGAATCAGTCCACCTCACATGTAGTATTCCTCTTTTCCTGTTTATCGTCTTTTCCTTCTATTTTTCTTAGGATTGTTGCCTTTTCCAAAGAACCCAGCCTTCTTAAGATGTGCACAAAGTAGGAAAGCTGCAGTTTTGTCATTTCTGCCTCCAACAATGTTCCAGGCATATTTGCTCTCGGATCCACTTGTTCGTCTTTCTGGTGGTCCAGTGCATTTGCAGAGCACTCCTCCAACACCATATTTCAAATAAATCACATTTTCCTATCAGACTTCTTCACCATCCAACTCTTGCATTTACTAGGTGTAAACACCAGGTCTCAATGTATATTCTCAAAAAAAACAAACCAATATTATCACCAGGAAAAATAATAGCAATTGACAGGTCCACTCATAATCTTCTAAAGACCTCCTCAAAGACATCTTTATTCTTGAACATTTTTATTTCTGTACTAATTTAGATTTTTTGTTTAGACTACTCTTTTTCTTCATACTTCACAGACTACCTATGTATTTCATTCAGTGTTAATTTTTTTATTACATACTTGATTCCCAAGAATGTTAAAATTATATTTTTATCTCTTGGAATGAGTCCCTAGTATGCAGGAAATAAACATTCTTGGAGAATCTATTTGCTTCCATCCTGGTCATGTCTGCTTTCTTTGAATTTGGACATTTTCTTCTCTTATCTGTATTTATATTTCCTGATAAGTGGCCATATAATGCTGATTATTCTTTGTGAAGCATGACCTTTGATACATGTTATTCAGATAGACAAAGACATAAATTCAAATCTAAGGGGACCCCTAGAGATAAATAACCAATAATTCTGCCTCAGCCTGCTAAACTATGCTTATCTGATAAAGGCAGATCCAGAAAACACTTACAAATTCAAGATCTGGAGCCAGAGCACTTTCATATCTAGAATGCACTTCTTAAGGATGATTTGTCTAGCCCTAACCGGTTTGGCTCAATGGATAGAGCATCGGCCTGCAGACTGAAAGGTCCCAGGTTCGATTCTAGTCAAGGGCATGTACCTTGGTTGCAGGCACATCCCCAGTAGGAGATGTGCAGGAGGCAGCTGATCGATGTTTCTAACTCTCTATCCCTCTCCCTTCCTCTCTGTAAAAAAATCAATAAAATATATTTTTTAAAAAGAATGATTTGTCTATGATTACTATTTGATATGCATAAAATTAATAACATTTAGATGTCTTTAGACAAAACTCTATAAAAGCTGACTCCAACCTATATCAATAGTGTTATCTCAAGCAGCACACATTCTAAATTGCAATGCAAGTAAAGTTGTTATGCTTGCCTACATTTACTACCATAGTAGTCTGCTTCTGACTCTGCTCAGGCCTTTGAATCACCATTTATAATTCTTCTCAGCATCTCCACCTATCAATTTCCAGCTTATACAACTCCTCCAGTAAGCCTTTCCCTGTCTGCCACTGAGAATGCATTTCTCTTCCTCCAAAGTTCTAGTCCTTTGTTTATATTTGTCCTGCATCTTAGTCATTTATGTGAATAGCTGATTGTTCCTACCAGCTTTTAAGAGCCTTTTAAGTTGACAGCTCTGATAGTTATTTAGTGCTGTGTAACAAGTTACCCTAAAATGTAATCAGTTAAAATAATGAACATTCATTTGTCCGGGGTTAGGGAGTACCTCAGCTAGATGGTTTGACTGTCTTTCATAAGCTTATAGTCACAACGTGACCAGAGCTACAATCATCATCTGGAGTCTTGACTGGGGCTGAAAGACCTGCTTGCCAGTTGGCTCAGTCACATGGCTATTGACAGGAGGCGGCTGCCGTTCCCCTTCGGTTACTTGTCAACCTGCTTGAGTGCTCTTCCCATGCCAAGCAGCTTCCCTCCGAATGAATGATCCGCGAGAGAAGGCAAGAGGAAAGCCACATTGTCTTTTATAACTCGGTCTCAGAGGTCACACACCACCACTGCTGCCAGATTTCCTTTGTCAGGCGTGAGTTATTAAGTACGTCCCAAACTCAAGTGGAGAAGGAACAAGTTCTACCTTTTGAAAAGAGGAGTAACAAACAATCTGTGGATATATTTTTAAATGACTACAAGACTGAAATCAAATTAATATCCATAAAATAACATCACAGTGAACTATGCATTTTGAATAAACAAGTGAGTAAATCAAGTAACATTATAGTAATCTAAATAAATTGCACTTGTGGATTTTTTTATATACTTTTTTATAGTCTCTGAAGCACTAAAGTGGGGAATGTTTTGTTTACATTTGGGGTGATCCTACATCCTATTTTTTCCAAGGACAGTTCTAATTAAAGTCTATTGTCTAGCATCCAGTGCCATTTAATAATTGTCCTGGAGTTTTTCTTTAAATGAGCTGTTGGTATCAACAGTGGCACTAAAATCAATTGGCATTTGTTTGATAGACTTTCCCTCTTCACTTTTAGCCACTGCTAAGGTTTTGTTCTAGAGTTCCTGTGAGAAATGTGTAGTTAAGGAACTCTCTTAACACAGGCTTAAACTATGAAAGATAACCTTTGACAACCCCAACCAGATACAATGTAATAAATAATTCCATTCAAAGACAAATGGAGGAGACAAGTGAATAAAACAAAGTCTCATAAGCAGAAGCAGCCAAAACCGCTGACTGCATCTAGGCTTGGCATCCGGAGAGAAAGTATTCAATGATGCTGCACCTACTAGTCACTTAGGTACTAATCAATTGTGCCATAGTCTGTGCCGTATTGCACAGCCACCAGATGGCTGTCTCGGTGAAAGTTATAATACTTTATCTCCTAGTTTTAGGTGAAATATGAGCAGGAAATAGAGGTTGAGAACTCCACCCTAGATTGCGTAAAAGGAGTCGTCTGAATATTCTTGCTACAAATGTTCTACCATATATTGCGTTATGTTTTAAATATTTAACTATGTCTTAGTAGTTTAACACTATTATTTTGCAGGAGACTCTTCTGGCAGGAATAAACTAAAAATATTACTTCATAATAAAATATAGCTACTATATTTCCATTTCTCAAGAAAGTTGACAATAACAGTGTACATTTCAAAAAATTTGTGCTGCAATTTACTATCTACCATGGAGATTGCAGTAAAATCACTGATCATAGGAATATTAGAAAACATAATTCTGCTGGAAAAGTATTAGTATTAACTCTAAAAGTTAGTATTTCAAGAGGAAGTACAGCATTGTGGCGGCATAAGTTCTTCCCCCTTTTTCTCCCCATTGGCAACTAATTACACATCCATAACCAAGCCAAGGTGCCTCTTTATAGTACACCAAGGGATCCACCTGTGCATCTGAAAACTAACACGGCCTCAGGAAGAGCCGTAGCTCCAAGAAGTCAGCAAACTGTCCAATACACACTCACCACAATAGGGGATTACAAAGAACCCCAAAAGTGCAATTAGGCAGACGCATGTGGGAGAGACAAAATGCATGGGAGTCCCGCCTGCCTGAGGGGAGGTTCCAGTACATCATCACCTTGCCTGAAAGCCAACGGGGCTTATGCTCAGGAGACCCATCTACACTAATAAAAGAGAAAGATGCAAATTGACCATACCTTCGTGACACCCGTCAGCCCATCAGGAGTGAGTATGCAAATTAACCCAACAAAGATGTAGTGGGGTGGGACTTTCCACACCACCACAGCTGCTCCAGGCCTCTGGGCAGCATGGGAAGGCAGAAAGGCGGCTCCAGCAGGAGCGAAGGCAGTGCTGGCAGCCAGGGGAAGGAAGGCCCATTCTTGCATGAATCTTCGTGCATCTACTACTGTATTATAGTAGGAATATAAGCAATGAAGAAAGTCTTCTTCAACAGCCACCACTCAGGGCACAGCAAGAGGTACCAGACAAGGGGTCAGTCTCTCTGCGAAAAGAGGTCTATACGCTTCCCAGCAGCCTGAGGGGCAGGTTCCTAATTAAATGCACATGGAAGGGCTGACCATAAATCTTTCTAGAGATTTTGGAAGGCAGGTGTTACCTAAATGCTCTTCCTCTTCCATGCTCCAGAGTATCATTATTTCCCAAATGAGAGCTCTTACATGTGGCTTGTTCCCCAGTTTTTATGTCTGGTGAACTGCCTTTTGTGGCTGCCACACAGGGGATGTCTGTTGATAACCTGGCTCTGGTGGCCAGCAGGGCTGGAGCCCCTATTTTGGCAACTGTTGCCCAGGAAACACCTCCAGGTCACCTGGACTGAGAAACAGGAGGGTTTACAATTGTGGTACCACTTTAAAAGCTGATGCCTAAGGGTCTGGCTACTAATCAGCCTGAAACTAGGTGCTGACTGAGATCCCTCCCTTTGGGATGCTGAAAGGTCTCAGCACACCCTCAACAAGTGCAGTTATTAAACATAAAATAGGCTGCTTGGACAACCACAAGGTTCAAGAGCTGAGGCAGGGTTGAATGATGTTTCATCTCCTACATGAGGCTACTCCTTAAAGACAGGAGAGTTGAGCAAAATGAGGAAATACAGGGATATGTTCCAAACAAAAAAAGGTTAAAAGCAGCAGGAAAAAAAAAAACCACAAAAGAACTTAATGAAACAGTCAAATAAATTACCTGATAAATAGTTCAAAGTAATGGTCATTAAATGGCTTATTGAACTAGGAAGAAAATGAACACAGTGAGAACTTCAACAAAGAAATTTTTAAAATATAAGAACTTACCAGACAAAAGTCACAGAACTGAAGATATAATAACTGAACTAAATACACACACACACACACACACACACACACACACACACACACACACACATTAGAGCGGTTCAATAGCAGACTAGATTAAACAGAAGTAAGAATCAGTGATTTCAAAAACAGGGAAGCAGAACTTACCCAATCAGCAACAAACAGAAAAAGAATATTAAGAAGTGAACAAAGCTTAAGGAACTTATAGGGCAACATTAAGCAAACAAACCTCTACAATATGGAGATCCCAGAAGGAAAAGAGAGAGAGAGAAAGAGGCAGAAAACTCATTTTTTAAAAGTGTCTAAAACTTTCTCAAACCTGGGGAAGGAAACAGACATCCATACTCAGAAAGTTCATAGAGTTTCAAATAAGATGATCCCAAAGAGATCCACACCAAGTAAATTATAATTAAAACCTCAAAAGTTAAAAACAGATATAATTTTAAAGGTGGCAAGAGAAAAACAACTTGTTGGGTATAAGGGAATCCCATAAAACAGTCTGCATATTTTTAGTAAAACTTTGCGGGCCAGAAGAGAATGGCACCATATGTTCAAAGTACTGAAAGGGAAAAAAAAAACCTTCAAGACTATTTTACCTAGAAAAGTTATCGTTTATATTAAAGAAGATAGACAAGCAAAAGCTAAAATAGCCTTTTACTACTAAACTGAAATTACAAAAAAAATATTAAAGGGTCTTCTTGAAGCTGAAAATAAAGGGTGCTAATTAGTAACAAAGAATATATGAAAATACAAATCTCACTGGTAAAGGCAATTATATAGCACAGGTTGTGGATTAATTACTTATAAAGCTGCAAGAAGCTTATATGAAGGTAAAGGACAAAAAAGTAGTAAAAACAATAACTATAACAGTTAAATACACAGATTAAAAGATATAAACTGTGACATCAAAATAAAAAATATGGGGGACTATAATTTAGAGTTTTAGAATGTGTGCCAATTAGAATGTTATCAACTTAAAGAGACTGTTATAAATATAGAATGTTATATGTAAGCCTCACGGTAATCACAGAACAAAAAAACCTATAGTAGATACACACAAGATAGTTAGAAAAAACAAAATATAAGCATACCACAAAAGAAACTTATCAAATTATAGAGGAAGAGAGCAAGAGAAGAAAACAAACTACAAAACAACCAGAAAACAATTAAGAAAATGGCAATAAGTACATGTCTATCAATAATTACTTCAAATGTAAATTAACTGAATTCTCAAATTAAAAGGAATAGAGTGATTGAATTGATAAAAATGAATATCCATCTATATGCTGCCTACCAGAAACTCATTTCAGAAATAAGGACACGCATTTCAGGAGTAAGTAGTTGGAAAGTGAGGGCATGTTAAAAAAAAAAAAAAGGTTCCAAGCAAATAGAAACTAAGGAAAATTGAGGTGGTAGTACTCTATCAGAAAGAATCAACTTTTTAACAAAGACTGTAATAAGATAAGAAGAAGGGCATAACATAATGGTAAAGGGGTGAATTCAACAACAGAATGTAAGACTTATAAATACTTATGCACCCAACATAGGTGCTTAATACATAAAGCATTTTTATACCTGAAGGGAGACATGGACAGCTAATATTAATAGTAAGAGATTTTAATACTTCATTTAAAACAATAGACAGATCAGCCTCAAAGAAAATCAATTAAAAAATGGCTTTCAGTGACACATTAGATCAGATGAATCAATACAGATATGCAGAGCATTCCATACAAAAGTAGCAAAATAAAATTTCAAGTGCATAAAAATGTTCTCTAAGATCACATGTTAGGCAACAAAAAAGTCTTAATAATTTTAAGAAGATTGAAATGATATCAAGCATCTTTTCTGACCACAATGGTATTAAACCAGAAATCAATTACAAGAAGAGAACTGTAAAATTCACAAATATGTGGAGATTAAGCAACATGTTACTGAACATCTTTGAGGTCAACAAAATCAAACAAGAAATAAAGAAGTACCTTGATACAAATGAAAATGAAAACATAACATACCAAAATTTCTGGATGCAGCAAAAGCAGTTCATGGGGATACATGTCTACTTCAATAAATAAAGAAACTCAAATAAAAAAAAATCCAAGTTCACATTTCAAAGAACAAAAGAAAAAAACTAAACAAACCCAAAGTGAGTAGAAGGAAAATAACAAAGATCAGAGTGGAAATAAATAAAATAGAGATTAAAAATACAATAGAAGGATCAATGACACTAAGAGCTATTCTTTGAAAAGATAAACAAAATTGACAAACCCTTAGGTAGACTCACTGACCAAAAGAGAACTTACATAAAACATACATTAAAGAATAGATGTTACAGTGGATACCAGAGATGTACAAAGGGTTATAAAAGTCTACTGTGAACAGTTATAGACCAACAAATTGAACAATCTAGAAGAAATTAATAAATTACTAGAAACATACAACCTCCAACCAAGACTGAATCATGAAGAATTTAAAAATTTACTGATTACCAGTAATGAGATTGAAACAGTAATCAAAAATTTCCCAACAAACAAAAGCCCAAGACCTGTCAGCTTCACTGGTGAATTCTACTAAACATTCAAAGAATGAATACCAATTATTCTCAAATTCTTTCAAAAAAATTGAAAATGAGTGAATGCTTCCAAACTCAGTTTACGAGGCCAGCATTATCTTGATACCAAAACCAGACAAGAATACTGTAATAGAATTAAGGCCAATGACTCTGAGGAACATAAATACAAAAATTCTCAACAAAATAATAGCACACTGAATTGAACCATACAATATTGCCACTTGCCAGCATTTTTGTTTTGCATAGTTTCCATTATCTATAATAAGCCATAGTCTGAAAACATTAAATGGGAAATTCCAAAAATAAATAATTATTCAGTTTTAAGTTGCATGCTGTTCTGAGTAATGTAGTTAAATCTCATGCCATCCTCCCCTGTCCTACCCAAAATGTGAATTACCCCTTTGTCTAGGATATCCATTATGTATATGCTACCCACCAGTTAGTGACTTAGTAATCATCTTGGTATCAGTTCAACTGTCAGTATTTATGTTCAAGTAATTCTTATTTTTCTTAATAACCCCAAAGCACAAAAATATTCCTGCTACAAGTCAGATACGTCAAAGAGAAGCCATAATTCTTTAAGTGAAAATATATATACTGTGGGCAAAAGCAGGTTTATGATTGTCTGAGAAACAGAGTCTATTCTTGTATTATTAATTATTGCATTATTTTATATGAACAGCTATAGACCTACTTTTTGCCCACCCCTGTATATGTATATGGGGTTTTGGTGCTACTTGTGGTTTAAGGCATGCACTGGAGGTCTTGGAATGTATCCCTGAACATACATTCACACAGTGGAATATTTTCAGCCATGGTAAAGAAGGGCATACTGCTATTTCAACAATATGGATGGACCTTGAAGACATTATGCTCTGTGAGGTAAGTCAGAGAGAAAAAGGCAAATAAATGTGATATCACTCATATGTGGAATACAAAAAACCAATACAATAAAATTGTGGTGAGATGGGGGTTGGAGGGACATAACACGGTGTCTAAGGGTGCAAACTTGCAATGAGTGGTAGGTTCTAGAGATCTAATGCACAGTATAGTGAATAGAGACAACGATACTATGTTATGGTCAAATTTGCTAAGAGCCTAGAACTTAATTAATTATTCTACCCACTCAAAAGGATTGATATGACAAATGTATTCTAATAATTGCTACAATAGCAACAGTACAATATATAAGTGTATCAAATTAATATAGTGTGTACCTTAATTTACACAATGTTATATGTCAACTATATTAAAATAAAATAAAAAGTCAGTATTTTAAGAAGAATGTGAGCCAGATAAATAACAAGGGTATGTTCATTTATATATTATTTGGTGTTTTATTTTATATATTTTACCTTTTTAAAATTCCAAATATTCTTATGCATGTATGGAAAGTAAAATGATAGCTCCTAACACACTAGCTCCTATAGCAGAAGAACTTAGTTGAGTGATGCTAATGTTATTATTTTAGCATAATTGGATATTTTGATACTTGAAGTAATTGTTCAGTATTTTCATCCAATTCAGGGAATCAAAATAAAGCTTTTGAATATACATTTTTAATAATTGAAATTAGATATTAAGTGCTATTGTAATTCAATTAAAAAGGTCAGTAAAGATCAAATTTTAAGTGTTATAACACAAATAAAAATATTTTTAGAAAACAGAAAAGTCAATGTTCCTACCAAATTATGTAACCTATAAATGTACTTGAAAGTATTTGTAAGATACATAGGATTTATAATTTTATTCAAGTAAGCTATGATATTCTATCAAAAAATATTATAATTGACAAATATAGTTAATTTTACATACATAAACAGCAACTGACCAACAAAATTTTCATGGTCCTCATAGTGAGGTTGAATACATTTTTTTAAAGTACTTTTTATTGAATGCCTTTAATCAGCTCTATTTTAGAAATTTTGAACCTTTCAATAGCCAATTTTTAAATTAGTCTACATGTCCTATATGCTATTGGATTTGGGAAGATAATTATTTAATATAGTAGATGATTATTTTTTAATTGATGAGAAACTGTTAAGTAAAATATTCAATAAACTAGAATGTCATAAATTTTAGCATAGGAAATTTTGGCCACTTTGAATTATTGAAAACAATGTATGCAAACAGAAAGGAAATTAAAATTTTTGCATAAAGCAAGGGAGAAATGGAACAAATTAAACTCGGTGAGAGCTCAGTTTTCTAAGTGAGCTGTGGAGTATTTCACATGACATGACCTGTGGGAAGACTCCTTTACATTCTGTACAAGAACAGATGAAAACAGACATATATTACTTTGGAGCATCTACACTTAGTAAAATACTTAAGAACTATAAACAGAGACAACACATTTGGTGAGTTTTGTCCTGTCAAACAAATTGATTGGGAAAGTTACTCTAAATGAAGGCAAAGAAAACTTTACATAATTCAATGCAAAGAATCATAGTGAAGATTTTTTCTATGTGGCAGAATGTGTTCAGATCTTATTGTTTAGGCTGTTTTCTCAATTGGAAATAATATGGTGTATAGAGAGTGGTCAACTAAAAGAGTCAGCAATTTCAAATTTATTAACCATTTTATACAATAACTAGAGGCCTGGTACACAGATTCATGCACTGGTGGGGTTCCTCAGCCTGGCCTGTGGACATCCCCTGAGGGGTCCTGGATTGTGAGAGGGCACAGGCCAGGCCGAGGGACCCCACCGGTGCACGATTAGGGCCAGAGAGGGACCACAGGAGGGCCCCAGGGCTTTTCCAGCCCATATCAACCAGTCCCAATGGGCTGGACCCCAGCAACAAGCTAACCTACCAGTAGGAGCATCTTCCCCCTGGTGGTCAGTGCACATCATAGCTACCAGTCAAACGGTCAAACTGTCGAACAGTCGAACAGTCAAACAGTCAAACTCTTGAATGGTCCAATGGTCACTTAGGTTTATATATATATATATATATATATATATATATATATATATATATATATATAGAGAGAGAGAGAGAGAGAGAGAGAGAGAGAGAGAGAGATAGATAAGGTTAAAATATATTGTTTAGAAAAATGCTTTTGGCATAATATTACAGATATTTTATAAGTTAAAATACTTATAAAGTATGTGAATATACTTTTAGTCCCTTTTGGTCAAAAATTATATTTCTTACATTACTTTAATGTCCAGTTAATCAATAGAATGCATTTTTATTTATTATAAAGTATATGTATTTATATTACATTTTATATTTTAAAAATGATGTTACTTTTGAAAATAGTTGTTGAATAGTATTTTATATGTCCACCAATATGAAAAACAAGCACAAGTTAGATGTTCAACATTACTAATCATTAGGAAAATACAAGTCAAAACTGTAGTGAAATATAACCTCACACCTGCAGAATGGCTAGCATCTAAAAGGCAAGAAATATGTGGTGAAGAGAATGTGGAAAAAGGGGAACCCTCGTACACTGTTGGTGGGATTGTAAAGTGGTGCAGCCACTATGGAAAAACAGTATTCAGGTTCCTTCAAAAATTAAGAATAAAACTACTATATGACCAGCAATCCCTATTCTGGATATTTATCCAAAGAGTATGAGAACATTAATTGGAAACAATATACACACCCCTATGTTAACTGCAGCATTATTTACAATAGCCAAGATATGGAAACAGCCTAAATATCCTTCGATTGATGAATGAATAAAGAAGATGAATGGATACACACACACACACACACACACAACTCCTACACAATGGAATATTACTCAGCCATAAAAGAGATTAAATATTGCAATTTGTGACAACATGGATGAATTTTGAGGGTATTATGCTAAGTGAAATAACTCACATGAAAAGGACAAAAACTGTATGATTTCATTCATCTGCATAATATAAAATGAAAATGTAGCAAATGAAATAAACTCTTTGGTACAGATAAAGACTGGTGGTTGCCAGAGGGAAAGAGGGCAGGGAGAGGACCAAATGTGTAAAGGAGGTCCATGCATATACAGTACAGTAAGGTGTGGAAATTAGACTCACTGCGCTCGCCAGCCATGAGCCCACCAATTATAATGTTCATCTGAAATCTACATAATGTTATTTACCAATGTTACTTTGTCAACAAATGTTTCAAAATATTACAATTATGTAAATATCATTCTAAATATTGTATTAGTCTTCTTTTACTCTCAAAATGATCATGGATAGGTACTTAATTATATGGCAAGTCTCCTTTTATCATTTTAAGATTCTATTAGTCTCTCTAGGCCTTTGCATCATCCCCCTTCAATTAAAAAGTTTTGTAATCCTTGACATATGAAGAATGACTTATTATTTCCTTAGAAATGAGTGTCTTTATTTTTCACATATGGTGACATGAACTATCACCATGAAATTTCATGTCTATCTTCCCAGGGAAGTTTTGAAAAAGATGAAACTTGAGTTTCCTTTTCATAAAATATAAACTTGAAAACGATTATATGAGTTTGAACCTAGATTCCACCAATTACCAGGGAACCTTAGAAAGTTACATAATCTCTTTGCAACTCTCATTCTTTATATTATAAATATAATAATACTTGCTTCCCAAGGTTTCTGTAAACATAGTATCATAACTCACAAAATTGGCAATGATCTAAAACAGTGTCACACACTGCTACCGGGATTACAAATTGATACAACCCCTGTGGTTGGCAATAGTTAATGAAGCTCTAGGTGCATCTATCTTTCAACTCAGCAATCCCACTTCTAAGAATATACCCTGAAGATGCACTTCTCAAAATAGAAAAATGCATATGCACCAAGTTAGTCACTACAGCATCATTTATCATTGTAGAATATTGTAAACTAACTAAATATTCAAGCATAGCAGGTACATTAACTATGTTATATACATCACATGTCTATAATAAGACTTTAAAGAATAGAATGAGTCCTATGAACAGAGGAATTTCTAGCAGATATTATAAAGTAGAAAAAGAAACTAATGTGTGTCATATTTTCTCTTTAAAAAGAATAAGAAAATATATTTGCTTGTCTTTCCAAAAAATATTGAAACGATACACAAAAACAATGAAACTGATTACCTTGGAGGGAGTAGGGAAATCATAGTGGAATGGATAAAGAAAGGACACAGATTTCTGAGTATGCCTTTTTGCACAATTTGTGGGTGTGTTTTGTTGTTGTTGTTGTTGTTGTTGCTGTTTTCGGGGGGAGCATGCCAATATCCTCTATAATAATAAAAGGATAATATGCTAATTAGACTGGACATCTTCCGGACTTCCATCCTGATGAAGCCAGAGCTGGAGGGAAGGTAGCCAGGGTCCCGGGAGCCTGCGGGCAGCCGGAGGAGGGAAGCAGGCCGGGTTCTAGATGTTGGAGGGAAGCCGGTGCCAGCAGCCGGGGGAAGGAAGGCCTACTCTTGCACGAATTTTTGTGCATCGGGCCTCTAGTATATAATAAATGCGTAATATGCAAATCAACCAGAAGGCAGAACCAGTCGCTATGATGCGCACTGACCACCAGGGTAGATGCTCAACACAGGAGCTGCCCCTGGTGGTCAATGCGCTCCCACAGGAGCTGGGGTCACGGGCTGCCAAGCGTAGCAGCAGTGGTGGAGCCTCTCCCGCCTCCACTGCAGTCAGGCAGTAAGGAGCAAGGGGTCCAGGATTGCAAGAGCCATGGACTGCAAGAGGGATGTCTGACTGCCTGCTTAGCTGCCCCCCCAGGGGTCCCAGACTGCAAGAGGGCACAGGCCGGGCTGAGGAGCCCAACCTCAGTGCACAAATCTCGTGTACCAGGCCTCTAGTTCTACAATCCTACCTAATAATAGACAAATATGCAAATTGACCACACCTCTGACACACCCACAAGCCACGCCCACAAGCCACGTCCACCATCCCATCAGAGCGAGTATGCAAATTAACCCAACCAAGATGGCTACAGCCACAGAGAGCAAGGTTTCCTAGGTAACAGAGGAAGCCAAGCTTTCCACCTGCCCTTGCCAGGCCTAAGCCTCCACTCAAGCTACAAAGTTTCAATTATAGAAGGTAAACAAATTCAAACAAATGGCGGCAGAATGGAGCTTGAGAGAGCAGGCCAGGGTTGCTCCCGGCAACAGGGGAAGCAAAGCTTTCTGCACACCCTGGCCGGGCCCACCCGCTTAAGGCAACAAAGTTTCAATTATAACCCCAACAGAAATGGCTGCCGGCTGCAGAGGGAGCCCCAGGCTTGGCTCCGCTCCAGGCTACAAAGTTTCAATTGTAGAAGGAAAATAAATTCCAGATACCTGGGCCTCCGCTTGGGTTGCCAGGGGGCGTGGCCAGTCTGCAAACCACCACAGGCACCTTGCTCAGGCCGCCCCATGCCCCAAGGGAACCCCACCCTGATCCAGGACACCCTTCAGGGAAAACCAGCTGGCCCCCACCCCTGTACCAGCCCTCTATCCTATCTAATAAAAGAGTAATATGCAGATTGATCATCACTGCAACACACAATATAGCTGCCCCCATATGGTCAAAGATCCTGCCCCCATGTGGACACAAGATGGCCACCACAAGATGGCCAGCAGGAGAGGGCAGTTGGGAGGCACCTGGCCCACAAGGGAGGGCAGTTGAGAAGGACCAGGTCTGCAAGGGAGGGCAGTTGAGAGGGACCAGGCCTGCAAGGGAGGGCAGTTGAGAAGTACCAGGCCTGCAAGGGAGGGCAGTTGGAGGTGATCAACCCTGCAGGAGAGGGCAGTTGGAGGTGATCAACCCTGCAGGAGAGGGCAGTTAGAAGTGATCAACCCTGCAGGAGAGAGCAGTTAGAAGTGATCAACCCTGCAGGAGAGAGCAGTTAGAAGTGACCAGGCAGTTAGAAGTGACCAGAGGAGGGAAGTTGGGGGCAAACAGGCTGGCAGCAGAGTGGTTAGGGGGTGATCAGGCTGGCAGGCAGAAGCAGTTAGGGGCAATCAGGAAGGCAGGCAGGCAAGCAGATGGGAGCCAGCAGTCCTGGATTGTGAGAGGGATGTCCAACTGCCCGTTTAGGCCCGATCCCGGTCGGACATCCCTTGAGGGGTCCCAGATTGGAGAGGGTACAGGCTGGGCTGAGGGACAACCCCCCTCCATGCACGAATTTCATGCACCGGGCCTCTAGTAAAAAGATAAAATGCCTATATTAACCCTTTGCACTCGCTTTTTTCTCGATTCCTTTATTCTAATGCTAACTGTGTTGAGTCACACTCAACATCTGAGTGCAAAAGGTTAATGGTAAAGGAAGGAGGCCTAAAACTGAGAAAAAATGCTAACAAATGAATACTTTTGAAAAAATATAAATTCAGTGGAGCAGAAAGAAAAAGAAAACAAAACTAACTTATAAACACATTATTTGGCTGTGTAGCCTCAGTTTTGAGTGGTATGAGTTAGTGAGGGAAAGGGATATCTACAAACAAGTCCTGGGCTCTTTTTAGAGCACTTCATTTTTTAGTTGTATGAGTAAAGAAATTCTGAAATTATTTTATTAATATTTATTTGTAATTAAGTTTGTTGGTGATATGATTAATAAAATAATGTAGGTTTCAAGTGTAAAATTTTTTGCTACATCATTTGTATATTGCACTGTGAGCCCACTAATCAAAGTCAAATCTTCCATTACCATATATTAGACCCCGTTTACCCTTTAAACACCACCCACATCTTTCCCCCTAGTAACTACCATACTGTTGTCTGGGTCTATGTGTTTTTGTTTTTCTTGTTTTTTTATGTGTTGCTTTTAGATTTATGTCCCACATATGAGTGAAATCATATGGTTCTTGACCTTTTGTATCTGACTTATTCTACTTAGCACAATATTCTCAAGATTTGTCCATGTTGTCTCAAATGGCAGTATTTCATCTTTTCTTATGGCTGAGTAATATTCCATTGTATTTATGTACCACATCTTCTTTATTCATCATCTATCAAAGGACAATTAAGTCTTTTCCAGGTCTTGGCCACTGTGAATAATGCTTCAGTGAACATAGGAGTGCACATATGTTTGCAAATAAATGTTTTCAAATTTTTCAGGTAGATACCCAGAAGAGGTATTGCTGGGTCATATGGTAACTCTACTTTTATTTAATTTATCTTATTGTTGAAAGTATTACAGATGTCCC
Source organism: Cnephaeus nilssonii (assembly GCF_951640355.1). Classification (NCBI taxonomy): domain Eukaryota; kingdom Metazoa; phylum Chordata; class Mammalia; order Chiroptera; family Vespertilionidae; genus Cnephaeus; species Cnephaeus nilssonii. The sequence continues at coordinate 63,150,998 of NC_137084.1, read as the reverse complement.
TTTTTTTCCCATTGACCTCTCCCTTCCTCTCTGTAAAAAAATCAATAAAATATATATTATAAAAAAAGAAACATTTAAGATTCCTCCAATCCTCCTGGCTGGTGTGACTCAATGGTTGAGACCCCAGGCTGCCACCGCTGGAGGGGTTCAGGCCCTGGCCAGGCTGAGACCCCTGCACAGGCTGCCATCTCAGCCTGGCTGTGGATAGCCCAGTGGGTGCTCGGCTCCAGCACAGGCTGCCTTCCCTGGCCTGAAGATCACGCATTGGGGGTGCACTGTGCTGCTGGCCAGACACCCGGGCCCCAAGCCCCACAGCCCGCTTCTCCCCGGATCGTGCGAGGCTCGGGGGCGACCAGTCGGACACCCTAGGCTGCCGCCACTGGACAAGGATTGCTGGAGGGGGGGGCGGGTGCCTCCCAGCTAGACACTCTGGACTGCCACTGCTGGGCAGACTTGGGGACTCCACCAGGGCTCGGGGCTAAGAGGACTGGGCGCCGCCATCTTGTGGCCATGGGCACCGCCATTTTGTTGTGGAGTGATGGTTAATTTGCATATTACTCTTTTATTAGATAGGATGACTGTTCTGTGGTTATATAAAATATTATCCCTCTTCTTATGAAATACAGAGAAAAATCTTATAGTAAAAAGTCATATTTTACTCAACTGATTCAAATGGGATAAAATGTTAACAGTAGTTGAAGCTGTATAAAAGGGATTAAGATGTTCTCTGTATTTATTCTTGAACTTTCCCTATAAGTTTGAAATATTTGCCAAGTGACTTGTTAAACATATTAAGTTAGCCTTGGCTAGGTGGCTCAGTTGGTTGGAGAATCTGCAAGGTTGTAGGTTCGATTCCTGGTCAGAGCACATATCTAGGTTGATGGTTCCATCCCTGGTCGGAGTGCCTACAGGAAGCAACTGATCAATGTTTCTATGTTATATATATGTGGATGTGTTTGTGTGTGTGTGTGTGTGTGTGTGTGTGTCTTTCCCCTACTTTCTCTCTCTCTAAAAAAAAGTTAATAAAACCATTTTCTTAGGTGAGGATTAAAAAAAAAGTTATTAACAAAAACAAAGCATTAATTAACATTATTGAGTATGTCACAAGTATCATAAGTCCTCAAAGAACAGTAATTGAAATATTACTGTTAGGGCCTCCTATTAGCCTCTTTTTACAACTGAAGACACTAAGTTTAGGGAGACATTGAGTGGAAAAATGACTGGCAAATATTATCAAATAAGTTGAGTTAGTTTCTTAACTTTGCACATTATTTAACATTTTTTGAGACAAGCCAACTGCTTTAAATCATTTGTTTCAGTCACATGCACACACATACATACTCGTACAATCACACATCTCTTTTGTTCACATTAAATTATTTGAAAATTCGTAGTTCAGGACAAAAAGGCCCTGAAAGGACAAAAAGCTACAGTTAGTCTGTCATCTCTCTACTGTCTTTTTCTTTGACTATCTCTCTATGAATTCACTGAGACATATGAGTAAGTCAAGGGTGTTTCTTCCTGTGAATTTCACTCACTGATATGCTTATGAATACCAACCAGTCATGATGAGATGCCAAGAGACATGGATGAAAAGCAAACTCTTAGCCTAGACTTCAGATCACACTTGTTTGAGTTCAACAGTGTTCTCACAAAATCTATTTTCAAAATCAATGTAATTGAAAAGCATCAAGGTCTCTGCTTTGTGTCTACATGACTTTAATAGAAGCCAATCTTTACATAGAAATGAATCATGTTGTAGATAAAGGAAATTGTGAGGTAATTATTTTTTTTTGAATTGCAAGGAAGCAGTTATTCAAAAGAGTTTAAATATAAAAAAATACACTTTTTTTCAGTATTCTACCTTTTAAGCAATGAATAAATTCAAAACCAGGCTTTAGATAATTTTCAATACTTCTCCTACTGCAAACTATGGGGAACCACCTTGAAGATATCCCTATTTGGGTAAGTTGAACATCTCATAACAGTTCTGGTATCCATCCCCTTACCTGCAGCTAAATCTTCAGACTTTAACATAAGAATGTAAAAGTGAAAAACATAGTTGTAGGGTATGTGCTTGTTTCTTTTTCCGTTCTCTTATTATGACCATATGCTTCTTAATACCCCTTTCCTAATACATGTATCTCCCTGATATGTTAAGGAAAACAAAATTAGTCTATCTGTGTTGGGCACAGTATAAAAAACAGATGAGTTTAGTTCCCACATCCTTCCTTACCAACAAATGCCACACCAATAAGGACTTGAAGCCTGGCACTATGGAAAACCTCATGATTGCCTGGATGGTCCCTCTATTAAATGTCATTGTTAGCATTTGGATTAAGTTTTGTTGTTGCTGCTTTTATTTTGTTTTTTTCTTTGGACTATTTGAAACAGAGTTAATATATTTGTACTGCCGATGTATACAGATTTTCTCTTTGACCTTTAATTTCTTTAATTTTATATTGTAGGGATAATCAATAGCAAAACCAAGCATTTTTTACCATATGCCAGGACTATCGCTATAATCTCTTGGTTCAACTCCCAGTCTCTTGATTCTCCTTCTATCTATATCTTCCTTTCTATTTACATTTTCAAATACCATCCTTCCTGATCCTATTGCTGCATGCTTCAACCTCAGTAATTAATTCAAATTCCTGTCTCTCCATTTCATCCCTCTTGTACGATTGAAAAAATAATAAATCTTGCCACTGCTTTCACTGAATATAACTTGAACTAACAGTGATAAAAATAAATCTTCAGTATGTGTATGACTTGAAAGTCAAGGTTAGAGTATGTTCTCAGAACTTGGACTTTGGGGAAGAGGTGTGCTCAGGATGTTGGACTATACTTATTTCAGGCAGTTGCACATAGAGATTCATTCTCGCCTTCTGCTTTATTTTCCATTTCTCCCCCCAAATCAGGCAAGTAGACATTTCCCAAATGCCTCTGTACAATGTGAATTTTGAGATTTCAACTCTTTTGATTTATATTTGGTTCATATATGCTTGGTGTTTCTTTTTCAGGCTTTTATTTTCAAATTTGAGGGGGATTTTTTTTCTTATGTCTCCCAATTTCTTGTCCATTAAAATACATGATGGGGCAAAAATGGGCTTACGGTTGTTCATATGGAAAATAACAAATACAAGAATCAACTCTGGGCTTTGCATACTCAAAGCTGTAAACCTACTGTTGCCCCACCCTGTATTCACAACGAGTATCTTATTTAGAAAATTTATTATCTGATATATAACTACTGATCAAAAAGGACTTATTTTGCCATTTTATTTCATTATTATCCACTTATTATTTATTTGGTTATTGATTCTTTTTTTCTTAATCTCAAGACATTCACAATTTAATGACAAACTTGACTGAAAAGAGTAACCCTCCAAAAATGCACAGGCGTCAAAGATAGTAGGCCTTATCGTAGACCCAGTGTCTTCAGGTTACATATGCAAATAAGCAGCAGTCTAACTCCAGAGGCCTTAAAAAATGATGTGGCTCTTCAGACCTGTCAGAATGGCTATCCTAGATAAATCAACAAACAATGAGTGTCAGCAAGGATGTGGAGAAAAGGGAACCCTTGTGCACTGCTGGTGGGAATGCAGATTGATGTAGCCACTGTGGAAAGCAGTATGGCATCACCTCGAAAATAGTATTGCCTATGCCCCAGTGATTCCGCTTCTGGGAATATTATCTGAGGAAACCCAAAACACTGATTTGAAAGAATATATGCACTGCTATGTTCATTTCAGCATTATTTACAATAGCCAAGATTTGGAAGCAACCCAAATTCCCATCAGTAGATGAGTGGATAAAAAAGCTGTGGTACATTTACACAATGGAATACTACTCAGCCATAAAAAAGGAGGAAATCTTACCCTTTTGACAGCATGAATGGACCTGGAGAGCATTATATAAGTGAAATAAGCCAATTAGAGAAAGACAACTACCAAATGATTTCACTTATATGTGGAATTTAATGAACAGAATAAACAAACAAAATAGAAACAGACTCATAGATACAGAGAACAGACTGACAGCTGTCAGAGGTGCAGGGTTTGGGGGATGGGTGAACAAGGTGAAATGATTAAGCAAAGAAATAAAACAAAACAAAACAAAACAAAAAACAACAACTCCTAGACACAGACAACAGTATGGTGATTACCAGAGGGAAAGCCGGTAGGTGAAGTAGAAGAGGATAAAAGGGGGATAAATGATGATGGAAGGAGACTTGACTTTGGGTGGTGAACACACAATGTGATATACAGATGATGTGTTATAGGATTGTACACCTGAAACCTATATCATTTTATTAACCAATGTCACCTCCATAAATTCAATAAAAATTTAAAAATAATAATAATGGGGCTCTTTGTAGCTGGTTTCTTTAAAGGGCCATTACTGTGCATTCATAACCAATCTTCTAGATAGCTTCATGAATGCCTCTTTGGATATTTCTCCCCCTTTCCCAAGTATGTCATACACAGAAACTGCTAAAAATTCATTCTCTCTTTCTGCCTCCACAGGCTCCACCCTCCCCGTACACAAATACAATATCACATAGCAAAGACCTTTGAATCACATTGTTCTTCTGCCCACTGGGCTACACAAACACCCTGTGTTTCTAGAACACCTTTCCAGGGAAATGAGTTCACTGTGGAAGACCGAGTCATTGTTTCTAAACATTCGCTGCCACTCCTAAATGGAAGACTACAGGCATAACTTCTTTCAATGCACTTTGCCTTATTGCACTTCACAGATGTTGCTTTTTTGCTCATTGAAGGCAAGGTCCTGAACCAGCAAAAAAATTACAACTTGCTTTAGAGTGATACTAGTGTAATGCAATGGTGTAGAATTGAAGCGGCAACATCCTGGAGGTATACCTGTATATTTCCTGAACCCTATCGCATACAGGATTGGTAAGGCGGCTTTCTTTAGCCAATATTTACAACTGGAGTGTGTCATTTTAGGATGGCAGATTTAAGAGCCATCATGAGGAGTGGTTCCCCCAGTCCCACTAGTCCTTATGTCACAATGATGAGTAATGTGGATATTTAGCACGGTTGAGAAATAAAGCTTGTCATGTATAAGTTACTAGAGATTTGGGGTTGGTATTTTCCACAGTGTAACCAAGCATATGTTTGGATTTTTAAATCACTTTTTAAAATTTATTTTTTATTCAAGTATAGCTGACTAACCAAATACCTCTTGACCAATACATGCATTCATCTTACTCTCTGCATTGTGGTATTGCATGCCTTAGTATCTCTGGGATATTTGGAGAGTAAATTGTTCCACAAAATATAGACACTGGGTCTACGATAAGGCTGACTCTGGAAAGTACTATATTATAAACATAAATAAATAAAATAAGAGTAAAATAATTAATTCCAATGGAGAAAGTAACATGCCAGTCAGCTACTACCAATAATAAATAGTTTCGGAACTTTGACACATGCCAAGAAAATCAGTATTAACCTTATACCACATCTTGGTTATGCTTATTAGATATTTCTGTTGGATTCGTTTTTAAAGAATGAAAATTCCAGAAAGACTCTGCAGCTGAACTATAAATTCATATAGCAAGTAGATTCATAGCAAATTTCAGTTTAAAGGAGTAATTAGAACAAAGAGATTAAGTGTGTGTGGGGGGGAGGGTATTCATTCTCTATCAGTGCTGTAACAATTTATCAAAAATGTAGTGCCTTAAAAAACACACAAACTTATCATTTTACAGATTTGTAGGTCAAAGACCCAACATGGATTTCAAGGCTAACCTCCGGTGTCAGCAGGCCGCATTCCTTTCTGGAGGCTCTACTGGAGAATTCATTTCTTACCTTTTCCGGCTTCTAGAATGTCTCTCTTTTCTTCGACTTGTGGCTCTTTCTTCTATGCCAGCAACGTGGAGCTGAGACTTTCACATTCTATAATCCTAATCCTGCAGACTCTGCCTTCTGAGTCCCTTTTCGGTTTTTAAAGACGCTTGTGATTACATTGGACCCACCTGAATAATTCAGAATCCTCGCCCTCTTTTAAGGTCAGCTGACTGGCATCCTTAATTCTATTTGCAACCTTCACTTTCCTTTGGCAGGTAACGTCACACATTCACAGGTGTCTGGGATTCAGAAGCAGCCATCTCTGGGGGAGCCGCTATTCTGCCCCTCATACGGGTAATTCTGTTTTCGTCCATATTGAGTTTGATGTATAATTACCCCGCAGGTGACACGCGGTCAGATGTGAAGAGGAATTGCAGCACTGCCCTCTCCCTCGGTTTTCAAGGCAGGCCCTTTAATCCCAGCCGAGGCCCATCAAAGAACTCTCTATTGCCCTATGAATATGAAAGGCAAAGTGGATTTCTACCAAGAGCTTTAGCAAACTTTGCCTGTGTCCACCTGATAGACTCCCAGAGTTTGGTTATTCATGAAACCTTGCTTCAGAAATCATCTGCATTGCCCTGGCTGGTTTGGCTCAATGGATAGAGCATCGGCCTGTGGACTGAAGGGTCCTGAGTTTGATTCAGGTCAAGGGCACATGCCTGGGTTGTGGGTTTTATCCCTAGGAGGGGGCATGCAGGAGGCAACCAATCAATGATTCTCTCTCATCATTGATGTTTCTATCTCTCTCTCCCTCTCCATTCCTCTCTGAAATCAATAAAAATATATATTTTTTTTTTAAAAAAGAAATCATCTGCATGACTAAGTTCCTTCTCACCACAGATCTGAGGAGTTCAAAAAGAAAGATTAGATATGGCCCCTTCCACTCTCAGACAGCTGCAGCCTGTTGGAAATCAGCAGCTTCCTTTGCAACCTCTACCTCAGCTTTGGAAGAGAACTGTAGGTCTACAAAATAAAGTGTAACTAACATCAGAGGATGAAAATAATCAAAATATCCTCAAAGCTATCCTCTCAGTGACATTAAAGTCTTATCCATTTTTTAAAAATAGTGTAACACCAAACTAATTGACCAAAGTGAATTGCAGTTATCACAGAGAATCCAGAAACAGGGAGGGGAATTAACATGTAAATTACTTTGTTGTATTTGCATCAGGTGAGATGGTTTAACATAATCAAGACAAAGGACTGTGCCTTAAATCTATCCTAGATTTATTGCAATGTGTTTTATTTCATTATCAATTTATTTTATTACCTACTGGAATTAAGTGTTAATATCCTCACAACCTACCACAAACAATTTTTTATACTTATGAAGCATTTTTGGATTAGGTTTTGATTAAAGTGAGCAGATTATAGAGGGCCCTGCAAAATAGTAGGATGATTCATAGAATGAGTAGGAGGTATACACAGCAAAAATCATACAAAAGCCTTGCAAAGGAAAAAAGGAGGAAAAATTTTTCAGTTCTTCAGAAACTAGCTTTTATATCAGGATCAATGAAACATGGCTAGTTGGACTCGATTCAATTAATTGCTGACTAAAATTAAAATATGTTCTGTGTATCAGCACAAAATTCCTCCCTTGACCATTGTAAATATCCCCAAGTTCTTCACACAGGCATCTTTAGGACCCAGTCTACTTTCTGTTATACCTTCATAGACAATTACATCTTTCTTCAGATATCATGTGCATTATATTTTATAGCACTCTGGGTGAAGTCTAACTACTTTATATACAATAAGGCCATCTCTCTGATTTATACTGTATTTCTCCAGAATTCTGCTTGCCTTTTTCAATATAGAATTATAGTGAATTTCAAGCCATGGGGAATACTTTTATAATAAGTCCCACATTTATCTGCAACTGCTTGTGTGCTGCACAGTTCTTTGGTGTGTGTTTTTTTTTTTTTTCCTTTCTTTCTCTATTACAGTTTTTGCAGAATTTGTTACACTATTTTGTTTGAACTAAAATATAGTTGCATCTTAGCAAGTGCATTGAAAAAAAACCTTTTTTTCTAAACCTTCTGTTCTTTCTCACACCTTAAATTTTCTATCTATAATCATTTTCCAACAAAAGTATAATGTTTTCACACAGTTATACATGTTGATCAAAAAATTAGTAAAAAGTTCTGGATATATTCTACTCCTTGATGAAAACACAGTTGGTACCAAGCAACTGAAGAAGAGCGTTTGATTAAAAGAAAAGTAATGTAAGTAGATGAACAACACCGGAAAGGAAAATAGAAAGAAACACATTTATCTCCTTTCTTTATTCTTTCTTTCCTCATCATCCTCAGTTTGCAAAAGATATTGTATCATTACTTTCCCCTGGGCAATGTTAATTTCTCTCCCAATCCTCTCATTTGCTTGGCTTCTTCATTTTTTTAGCCTGGCAAGGAAAAAAAAATCTGTTTGAATAACATATAGAAAACACATATTTTAACTGTATCTCTATTTATATGGCTAATAAAAACCAACAGAGCTATTTTATAGCTTGAAGATCATGAAAAAAAATCAGAAGGAAGTAATTATAAACTTATATCTTCTATAAAAACTAAGCTATTGTTCCCTCCTTTACCTTATCTCAATAGTACTGTATTGGATATGATGAAAAAAAAATTGCTGTTAATTTTGGAGTTTTGATAGTCTGGGGAAGGAAGGTAACAAGTGAGAGAGGTCAGTGAAGCCTGGACTTAAGACCATGTAAACAGAAATGAACACTGTGTCTCAATGACCAGAGAGCAGCATAGAGCCCAGTGCACCTACATTCCATTCAGGCATTTGAGTGAGGACTAGACATCACCTGGGTGGAGCTCCTTTATTGGCTGTTTTTCTAGTTTTTGTCCTGTGAATATCTTCCTTGAAAAGCAATTAATACATTATAGTTTCATTGCCCAGGAAGAGTAAAGAATATCTGTGACCTGAACTTTGCTTGACCTCAACCAAATTGCCCTCTTGCAAACAACTTACCCTTTTATCAATGGTTAAGTTCTCTCCAACTAAATTTAGATTCATGAATATCTAATCTTACACTTGAGCAGGACTGAAGGTACTCAGATTGTGATATTGCCTCAAATTTGTACTTAATTGTGAAAACATTACTTGAAAGTGAATTAATACCTATAAGCATCATTTTAAAATAAAAAAATCAATTGTTAACAAAGACCTCAATAGAAAGTGATTCTTACTAACAGAAGGGGTTTAAATGTCTTTTCTATTATTCATGACACCACATGACCAAATGAGAATACAAGAATTGCTCATATCAGGGAAATAACCTTCTTTTTTATAGTATCATCAAGTCAGTCTATCAATCATAGTAACAACCATTCTAAAAAAAACTCTCATCATTTTAAAGTCCTTACCTAACTCCTTTAAACATTGCTATGTGGAGACATTAGGACAAGGTTCAATTAGGATCTTGATAAATACATCAATATTTCAGTAGCAAAATAATATTAATACTGCTACATATAGTCAGAATAAGGAGGCAAAACAGCATGATGATTAAAGTAATTAAAGTAATAGCACAGCCTGAACTCATACTATGAGTTAGAAGTTCAGCTCTGTCATGTGTATTGCTAATATGTTGATGGAATATTATTATGTGCCAGTCATTACATTGGTTGGTTTTAAATATTACCTACAATCCAGAAACATGCTTTGCTCATGTTGCTTTCAGTATCTGCTCTGCCTTTCCATTCTCACACTCTCAATGGCATATCCAGCTTTCTAAATTTTAAGGGCAAATCACATGTCATCATTGCTAGAATTTCTAAAATCTGCATCCTGCAATAACTTTTACCACCATTAGACCCAAGTATAATTAATTAAATTAATCCCACTTTCTAATCTGTTTGCATAATACACTTTGCATAATTTTCTTGTTTGACTGAGTCCTATGTTTATATGCCTAAATGAAATATAAACTTCACAATATACTGTTAGGAAGTTAGATGGGAGCAGCTGGGGTGGGGCCTGCCCTGGGTCCTGAACAGGGATAGGACCAACACTGCCTTCAGATGGCATATCTATGGGCTGCCAGCAGACTGCCATCGGGCAGATTCAGAGCCAGCGGGTTCTTGGACAAGCTCAGAAGAAAATGACATGACCTCAATGTGACTAGGGTCCTAGACTCATTATAATAAAACTAGAGGCCTGGTGCATAAAATTTGTGCATGAGTAGGGTCCCTAGGCCTGGCTGGCAATAATGGCCAATCTGTGGGGCAACTGGTGAGGTGATCGGGGAACCCCCGCTACACCCGCCTTGGCTGGCCTGAGGCCTGTGGGCTGGGAGAAGCTCCTGCATTAAGCATCTGCCCTTTGGTGGTCAGTGCACATCATAGCAACCAGTCATTTCGCTAGTTGTTTGATTTGCATATTAGGCTTTTATTATATAGGATTTGCATTTCGGTTTTCAGGCTCGTCACCCCAACCCCCCAACCCCCATGTGGGTTTTCCAGGATACATTATGGGTAAAGGCATGACTAGAAGAAATATGGTTTCTGTCAATCATCCCTGAATGCAAATGAAAGTATCCTCCCAGAAAATCTCTCTTTTAAACCCAAGAGTTCAGGGCCATTGTCTTTCTTTCTTGACTGGCCCACTCCTTTTTGGAATGTATCTTCAATAACCTCCATTTTGCTTTACTTTCATTTTTGTTGACCTTAACATCTTTTCTGTGTCAATGAAAAGAACCAAGATCCCAACCAGTAACCCCAATCAGTAACATACTAGTATACCTTGTATAAATTTATCTCCTATTGTTCCAAACATTTAATATATGCTGAAAAATAGTGGCTTATTAAAGATGAGAGTAGCCCAGCTGGCATGGCTCAGTGATTGAGCGTTGGCCTATGAACCAGGAGGTCACTGTTAGATTCCCAGTCAGAGCATATGCCCAGGTTGCAGCAAGAACTCCAGTGTGGGGCATGCAGGAGGCAGCCAATCAGGTGAGGGGGAAAGTGTGTTTTTGTATAGGGCCGTGGTCGGCAAACTGAGGCTCGCGAGCTACATGCGGCTCTTTGGCCCCTTGAGTGTGGCTCTTCCACAAAATACCACGGCCTGGACGAACCTATTTTAAAGAAGTGGCGTTAGAAGAAGTTTAAGTTTAAAAAATTTGGCTCTCTAAAGAAATTTCAATCATTATACTGTTGATATTTGGCGCTGTTGACTAAAGAGTTTGCCGACCACTGGTAGGGTAATCAGGGAAGCCCACAGTGACAGAATGAGGTTTGAATAGAAATCTGAAGACAGCACAGAGCAAGCCATGTGGATTTCTGGGGAAGAGAATCGGTACAAGAGAATAGCAAATGCAAAGCCCCAAGATTTGAAGCCAAAAAGTTTAGCTCCAGAGACTATGCCCCTATTAATGCTCTGCACTTTCTTGTAGGGCTGTGATGAGGATTAAATGAGTTACTATATAAGGGCACTTACCATGGTACTTTCAAAAAATCTAATTATTATGAGAAAAATTGTAAATGCTTACATAGACCAAAGCAGATGGTTCTTACACAGACCTTCTACTCTTCAGTAATGGACTAGTAGCACTCTTTATCAGCTATATAAATATGGCAAAAATGCAAAATTGAGACTTACTAATAATGACCTCAAAATAAGTTAAAAATAATTATTACTCAGCTGTGAAAATATTGTCAATATAAAAGGTATTTTCCTACCAGACTATATGACTTAGGGATAAAAAATAAAAGTTTAAGTCTCAGAGGGAAGGGGGGGAAGAGGTTAACCAAAGAATTTATATGCATATATGCATATCTCATGGACACAGACAATAGTGCAGAGAAGGCCTGGGGAGGGGGCAGGAGTGAGGAGGAGGGGGCCAGAGTGAGGAGGAGGGGACCAATGGGGAAAAAGGAGACATCTGTAATACTTTCAACAATATAGATAATTTTTTTTTTAAGTTAAGGATCAGAACAAGCACCAATGTAGTTTGCTGAGTAGTCACTCGTGTATATTTTTCTAGGCTTAAAGGAGCAAATTTTATCCAACTGTGCTTCATCATGAAACTTTTAATAAAATATAAATAAAAACCTATCCCATAAAATGCTCCCTGAGTTGTAGAATGTACACACTGTGGAACTGCACATGCCCATCAATGTCCTCAACACACTCCCAGAGCCAAGTGGCAGATGTGCTGTGCTGATGGAGGCTGCCTGGCCTTCATATTGGACTACCCATGGTGACTAAATTTGCAACACCTTGTCGATTACAAAATGTGCTGTTGGCACAACTTCTTCTGGCCAAATGGTTGCTCCTGAATTCACACTTATAGGAAAGTAAGGCAGCATTAGTAAGTCATAGTAAGCCCAGATGAGGTTGAAGGTTCAGTATTTTCATGAACATCACAAACTAGTTCAATTTAAGTGTCAATTTTTTTTTTATAAACAGAAGAAATTGAGTTGTGATAGTCACTAGCTTCCACAAGTTGACAGTCTCTGGGTCAACATTTTCATTTAGATGGTGGCCTTCAGCAGCTTTTAACCCAAATTAAATACAGCATCAATTACTTCAACACTCCCTCCTATACGCAGAGCTGAGCAATGCCTTCTCTGTCCCTAGAACTATTTCCCTCCTGAGCACCTCAAAGAGGTTCATAGGGTGAGCAGACCACGCCAACTTGCAATATCTTATCTCCCCATTATGTTTTTTTAAAAAGCCATAGCAATCTATTTTATTTATCTAGTTTTGCCCCTCTCTGAGATATACAGAAAGTTTTGGAGATTTCAGAAATCTTTCCAGATTATTACAATCTCTATCTCTTTTGGCAGAACCTATTCCCCTAAAAGCTCAAGTACTCCCTTTGCCTATATTATTCCTCAGTGAATTCTCTAGATAACAATGTAGGTATAATTCAACATAAATTGCAATATCTAATTCTCACATTTAAAAAAGCCTGTATAGCAGCCATTATTCTTTCTTTTTAAATATAAGACTGTGTTTCGAACAAGTTCAGGTAATTAATTGATTTTAAAACCGTTGTTCACTCAACTCCACCCACACTTTTTCCTTATGATATGTCAGAACATAAGAAAATGATTATGAATTAAAGAATTCAAGGGGCCAGGGGTGGGTCTTGTCTAATGCTAGGTCTGCTCTAGCTGAAGTCAGAGCCGATTTCACATTTTCCCAAATGGCTCACTCAGCCTTAGTAATTTCATACCCTGCTTTAAATTACCTGCCCTTTTCTTTTTCTCTTCTGTTCACAGGCATTTTTGTGATTGAGTATAATTACCAACAATAAAAATATCCTCCATTTAGTTAGTGTAAGTGTTGCTTATAAAATGCCTCATCAACTATTGCTACACTTTAATTCTTAGCAGAGGGAGATCAAAACAATGCCAAGTCCTTCTTTTTTATTCTTTGAACTAATTTGTGGTCTGATGGCTCAAAAAGTGGTTAGTAGTGCCATTGCGTATTTCATGTCTCTGACAGTGGCAAAATAGTATTGCTGTCCATTTTATATAGTAATAATTTTTATGTTTTAATAAATATCTGAAAGTGTCCTAAATAATATGCTCTGCAGATAAAAATACACCAAAGTAAATATGTTAGCCTATAATCTAATACTAATACTTGTAGCAAAGTGGAACTCAGACTGTCAGACCTCATGCCTTCTTCTAAGAAAATAAAAACATTTTGAAATGTCCTCTTTATTTCATAAAATGAAGCATATAGCTAATATAAAATGCAGATATATTTAAAAATAAATGTAATGCATTGATGGTAATGATACTGTTGTAATTAAACTAGTTATTAATAACAGAAAAGGAGCAAAGGGAAGGCCAAATATTACAGGCATGTCATTTGGGCAGCTTCACCAGGAAGCTACAACTTTACAACTTGACACTCCCCAGGGGTCCAGCAAAGGGAAGACAGACCCATGCCCAGGAAAGTGGGGCGAGTGGGGGGGTGCAGCAAAGGTGCTTACTATCAGTCACCCCTGGGAACAGGTCATTGATCAGAATAGGCATGGCCACTACAAGGGCATGAAATTTGGGATATTTAATCCCCTGAACAACAACAACAAAAGTTAGCTCTCTTGTGCTCTTGTTGCTCTTGGCTGCCCTGGGGACTCTGGTTGCAGGGGCCACGCTCTCTTGGCCCCCCTGCATTCACTCACATGCCCACGGTCATGAGGAAACCCCCCCACACACACAATGGACTAATGGACTGCAGCTAGCCTGATGCTGAGCTGGACCTGGCGGCAACCTGGAAAGGAAATTATGGACACTGGCTTTGCTTTTAGCTCTCCTGAAACCCCAGCTGCGCTTCTATGACTGGAAGGGGACTTTAGAAACCCAGGGACGTAATTCCACGCAAATAAAAATCACTCATCTTCTCATGCATGTGAGTCTCAGAAAATTCTTTTTCTGGAGGTATCATAGGGACTCCATCCCTAGCACTCAGTGGGGGGAGAGATACCCCAATTTCCCTAATAACAGTAATATGAGATGAATAAAAAACGAATGTCTTAGGTCAGGTTTCCTAGAAGCAGAGTCAGGCACTGGGATTCAGGCACGTGGAATTTCTTGAGTTATTTCAGGAGAGGACCAGTGAGGGGAGTGGGAAGGGGCAGAGGTAGGAGCTAAGTACAGGTGTGCTCTCAGCTGGAGTCTAGCTTCAGCCCCGTACCTCCAGGAGCTCTGGAATTGTGTTGTAGAATTGAGTAGCCACGGGACATTTGTGTCAGTTGCACACTTGAATGTGGCTAGTTTGAATATAGAATTTTATATTTGGCTTTATTTTAATTTATTTAAGTTTTAAAATCACTCCATTCAAGTATTAGAAAAAATTTAAGCATGTTTGGAAAACCTGGAGTATGTGAATTGATTCTTCAGCTGTAAATATTATGAAATCTAAATACAGATCAGTATTTCTGATGAAAATTTAGTTTTCAAATTGAGATAGGCTGCAAGTTTAAAACACACACCTGTGTGTGTATGTATGTGTGTGTGTGTGTGTTTAAATATATTTTTATTGACTTCAGAGAGGAAGGGAGAGGAAGAGAGAAATACAGAAACATCAATGATGAGAGAGAATCATTGATCTGCTGCCTCCTGCACACCCCCTACTAGGGATTGAGCCCAAAATCTGGGCATATACCCTGACTGGGAATCAGTCATAGGTCGATGCTCAACCACTGAGCCATGCCAGCAGGCCTGAGTGTGTGTTTTATACTAAGCCTTAGTATAAAAAGTAATGTAAATGTATTAATAATTTTAATATTGATTACATATTTAAATGACATTTTGAATATGTTAGGTCAGTGGTCGGCAAACTGCAGCTTGCGAGCCACATGCGGCTCTTTGGCCCCTTGAATGTGGCTCTTCCATAAAATACCACGCGCGGGCACGCACATACAGTGCGATTGAAACTTCGTGGTCCATGCGCAGAAGTCGGTTTTTGGCTCTCAAAAGAAATTTCAATCATTGTGCTGTTGATATTTGGCTCTGTTGACTAATGAGTTTGCCGACCACTGTGTGAGGTAAATAAAATATAAATTTCACCTTTTTTTTTACATTTTATTCATGTGGCTACCCGAAAATTTTAATTTTAGACATAATCTGCATTTTATTTTTATCTAGCAGTGTTCTATAATAACACTGTCCAATAAAACTTCATGTCATTATGGAAATATTCTATATCTATGCTGTTTAAAAAGGTGGCTCTTGAGCTCGTAAAATGTAGCTAGTGAGCCCAAGGAACTGACATTTTCAATTGCATTAATTTAAATATAAATCTAAATGGCCACATCTGGCTAGTGACTGCCATATAAAATTGTGTAGTCAGAGCATGACACAATAGAACGGGTCACACGTTAGTTGTCTTAGCTCATTCAAGCTGCTATAAGAAGTACCACAGGTGCAGTAGATTATAAACAAAAATTTATTTCTCACAGTTCTGAAGGCAGGGTGTCAGCACGACCAGGTGAAGATTCACTTCAGAGTTGCAGACTTCTCAGTTTCATCTGCACATGGTCGAAAGGGTGAGGGAGCTTTCTGGGGTCTCTTATAAAGTATGAATCCTATTGATGGGGGCTCCAACCTCAGGACCTAAGCACCCCCAAGACACCACTTCTTTTTTTTAATATTTATATTTTTATTGATTTCAGAGAGGAAGGGAGAGAGAGATAGAAATATCGGTGATGAGAGAGAATCATTGATTGGCTGCCTCCTGCATGCCCCCTACTGGGGATTGAGCCCACAACCTGGGCCTGTGCCCTTGACTGGAATCAAACCTGGACCCCTTCAGTCCACAGGCCCACACTCTATCCACTGAGCCAAAATGGTTAGGGCAAGACTCCACTTCTAATACTATCACATGGCTTTAGGATATGAATGGGAGAGGGGGGGAGGAAATATTCAGATCATAGCTGGGGTTAAGGGATCTCCTATTCTAGTCAAAGGCAATTCTCTGAAAGAGTATCTTTGAGCAGTTAGCACACATTTTCATAGTAGCTAGAGAATAGGGGAATAGCCCAGTTAATGGGAATATAGTCAGAGCATCATCCACTGCAGGGAGAAATCTATATATATATAAAGAGCCAGGGGCCGTCACATCCAAAACAACTGAACAGACAACTGAAAGGCTGGCAGGGTGGTTATTGAGGGACGACCAAATGACTGAACAC
Source organism: Cnephaeus nilssonii (assembly GCF_951640355.1). Classification (NCBI taxonomy): domain Eukaryota; kingdom Metazoa; phylum Chordata; class Mammalia; order Chiroptera; family Vespertilionidae; genus Cnephaeus; species Cnephaeus nilssonii. The sequence goes on along the minus strand of NC_137084.1, from coordinate 63,134,453 downwards.
CGGGCTGCGTGAGGCAACCAGGTCAGCAGGTCGGTTAGTGAGGAACGACCAAATGACTGAGCAGCAGGCTGCATGAGGTGACCAGGCCGGCAGGGGGGCAGTGAGGGTCGACCAAACAACCGAACAGCAGGCTGTGTGGGATGACCAGGTTGGCAGGTGGCACAGTTGGCCAGCAACCAGGCAGGCAGGGGGGACAGTGTGGGGTTGAGGCCGGCAGGGGGGATAGTTGGGGACAACCAGGCTGGAAGGGTGGGCAGTTAGGGGTGATCAGGCCAGCAGAGGGGGGCAGTTGAGGGTGACCAGGTTGGCAGGGGGGGCCATTAGGGGTGATAAGGTTAGAAGGCAGAGGTTGTTAGGGGTGATCAGGCTGGCAGGGGGGCCAGTTAGGGGCGATCAGGCAGGCAGGCAGATAAGCAGTTAGGAACCAGTGGTCCAGGATTGTGAGAGGGATATACAGCAGTTGGACATCCCCAAAGGGCTCCTGGATTGGAGAGGGTGCAGGCTGGGCTGAGAGCCCCACCCCCCTCCTGCATGCACAAATTTCATGCACTGGGCCTCTAGTTTATAATAAAATGGCACACATTTTAATACATAAAGTTTTGGATACAAGCACACTTCAAAACAAAATATTCAGACATTTAAACCTATTTCTGGAATTATTATGAATGTGACAGCTTCTGATATAGGTGGTTTGTGTAGAGATTCAAATACCACAAATAATGTTGCTATAAGAAACATCATTTTCCAAAATGTAGCTAAAACTTTGGAAAACTTGAATTTAAAAAAGACAACCCATCTTCAAATGACACAGTAGTTAAATTTTAAAAAATTCAGTGTACATAGGAACTGTGCAAAAATGTGCTGGATGAATAACACAGAGATTGGTTCTAGGAATTAATGATGATAAACAAGGCTTTCACTTTCATTCTATCTAGAGGTATATATGAAAGCTGTGCAAATCTTTGGAATATTCTTCATTTTCAAATTGTGTACACATTGATGGTTAGCTTTTTTGACTTATTCATCACTACTAGAGGCCCAGTGCACGAAATTTGTGCCGGGGGGGGGGGGGGGGGGGTTGGGGGATGTCCCTCAGCCCAGCCTGCACCCTCTCCAATCTGGGACCCTTTGAGGAATGTCCGACTGCCCGTTTAATCCCGATCCTACAGGGCAGTTGGACATCCCTCTCACAATCCAGGACTGCTGGCTCCCAACCGCTCGCCTGCCTGTCTTCCTGATTGCCCCTAACCGCTTCTGCCTGCCAGCCTGATCACCCCCTAACCATGCCCTTTCCAGCCTGATTGATGCCTAACTGCTCCTGTGCCAGCCTGTTTGCCCCTAACTGCCCTCCCCTGCAGGCCTGGTCACCCCTAACTGCCCTCCCCTGCAGGCTTGACTGCCCCCAGCTGCCCTCCCTTGCAGGCCTGGTCCCTCCAAACTGCCCTCCCCTGCTGGCCTGATCACACACAACTGCCCTCCCTTGCAGGCCTGGTCCCTCCCAACTGCCCTCCCCTGCTGGCCCTCTTGTGGTGGCCATCTTGTGTCCACATGGGGGCAGGATCTTTGACCACATGGGGGCAGCCATCTTGTGTGTTGGAGTGATGGTCAATCTGCATATAACTCTTTTATTAGATAGGATAGAGGCCTGCTGCACGGGTGGGGGCTATCTGGTTTGCCCTGAAGGGTGTTCCGGATCAGGGTGGGGGTTCCCTTGGGGTGTGGGGTGGCCTGGGCAAGGGGCCTGTGGTGGTTTGCATGCCGGCCACGCCCCCTGTCAACCCAACCGGAGGCCCTGGTATCTGGTTTTTATTTATCTTCTATAATTGAAACTTTGTAGCCTTAAGCAGAGGCCTTGGCTGGTCAAGGCTCCAGAAGCTTGGCTTCCTCCATCACTGGGGGAAACCCTAACCTCCTGCTCTCTCCAGCTCCGTGGCTGCCATAAGTTTTGTTGGGATTTATTTATCTTCTATAATTGAAACTTTATAGCCTAGAGTGGAGGCCTGGGCCGGCCTGGGTGTGCGGAAAACTTGGCTTCCTCCATTGCCGGGGAAACCCAAGCCTCCCTCCTGCTCTCTCTGTGGATGCAGCCATCTTGGTTGGGTTTATTTGCATACTCGCTCCTGATTGGCTGCTGGGCGTGGCTTGTGGGTGTAGCAGAGTGATAGTTAATTTGCATAGTACTCTTTTATTAGATAGGATTCCCTCTTGATCATTGTAAAAGTCAAAATTCCCTGCCAGAAATTTTCAAATGCTCCCTCCCCCAAAATTCCAAAAATTCTCCTGGGTCCAATACAACAACCTCACTGAGAACTATTGATATAGGCAAACTAATCTTGGATAAGTGAACTGGGAACATGGATATGTTTCATGACAAAATTTTCTACATTCCACAATTAAATTCCAAGGAAATTCTAGAAGCTCTTGCACACACACACATGCAGACACACAGACACATACATACACATTAAAGAGATGATTGTTAGTAAAAGTATGAAACTAGTGTAACAATATAAATATAGGCAATAAAATATAATCTATATATATAAAACGCTAATATGCAAATAGACCAAACAGCAGAATAACCGAACAATTGAACAACCAGTCACTATGACCTGTGTTGACCACCAGGGGGCATGTGTGGAACATGGTGGGCGTTGGCAGCAGGTGGCAGAGTACAGAACATGGCAGGTGTCAGCTGCGGTGGGATTGTGGAGCAGGTGAGCAGGGGCGCCAGACCAAGGCGGACTGCTGGTCGCTGTCATCGGGGAGAGCCTCTGGTGGTTACTGAAAATCCTTTGCTCCTATGCACCATGGTGCCATCCTGCACTTGTACCTGCTGCCAGGGCTAGAGCCACCACTCACACCTGCTGCTGGCACTTGTTGCCAGCCCCAATTGCTCGGCACTGTGGGTGTGTGTGAGAGGCGGCCACTGGCCCTGATCACCCCTCTGGGCTTCTCCACCTCCCCGTTCTCCTGAGGGGCGATTGGGGCAGCAGCCTCCGCTCACCCCCACTGTCAATGCTGGCCCCACTTGCACCCGCTGCTGGTGCTGGCCACAATCACTCTGCACCCTCAGTGGGTACAAGCAGGGCTGGCGTGGTCAGCACATGGGAGTGGCAGCAGTGGGAGAAGGGCTGCAGGCAGAGAGGGGACTGGGGGCCACAGCGGGAGGGACCGGGCGGGGTCATGGAGGATAAGCCGAGACCCCCCTTGTGCCCACTGCAGCCTCATGGCCCAGTTCCTTTCAAGGTGCACAAATTCATGCACTGGGCCCCTAGTCTATACTACTAATAGGGTAATATGCAAATTGGTCGGGATGCCGTCACAGTAATGACCGATCAGTAGAGTACGTGCGCAGCAGGTGCAGGTGGGCAGGGACTTGCAGTGTCAAGGACATGGCCAGCCTTCAAACCACCGACGGCCCTTAGCCCAGGCCAGCCCAGCACCCCAGAGGGGACACCCACCACGATCGGGGGCATGCCCAGCCTTCAAACCTCTGGAAGCTCCTAGTCCAGGGAGGCCTCCTAGCTGTGGACATCCGAGTCTGTTCTGGACCTAGGGCCACGCTCTCTCCATGAGTCGGAAGCTGCCAGTGTCTAACTGCCAGTCTCTGGGAGATGTGAGTGTGTCCGCTGTCCACCAAAAAGTAGGACCATCAAGCTGTACACAGTCTCAGTGCAGACTCAGGTTCGAGGCTGACGGGGTGGGGGCCAGACCAAAACAAAACAGCAGAATCACCCTACCCACCTTGGCGGGTGCAGCTGCAGTCCACGTGGCCTGGGCAGTGTAGAAAGTGCTACCTTCTCCTGGGTCCTGTACTGGCACCACCGCCTCGCTCACCCTCAAGCCCTCCTGAGTCCTGACAACGAAGTGTGTAGGGCATGCTGCAGGAGTTGTGCTGTTCTGGGTGATTTTGCCCAAAGACACCCTTTGGGATAAATTCAGAGCCACATCTCACTTCCCACGAGACTGGGAGGACCATGTAAAAGGAATTCGTCAAAAGCTTTCCACATCTCTGCTTATTCTTTTGAATTCATAAAACAACCTTTAAAAAAGCATTCGGGGCACCTAAGAGAGAATGCACTTTCTGGCCAGAGCATGCAGGATTCTTTTGCCCAACAGGTTAAAGAAAGAAGAGAGCTGGCACAGTGGAAATGGCCCTGGTGCCCTATGAGGAGACCATGGAAATGGGGTTGCAGAAATTCCACAAGCCTCTTTCCACCTTCTCCTTGGTAAACCACAGCATCCATATACACCAGGACTGGAGGCAACTGAGAGTCGCAGCTGTGGTTTGGGACATGGTAAGCAAATCCTGGGGGCCTCTGAAAACATCTGCAATTGATTATAAGTCTGGTGTTTATTTAAAAATACATAAAAGAACAGCTTTGTTGAGATATAGTTCATATACTGTACATGTCACCTAAAGTGTACAATGAACTGTTTTTTTAAAGTAAATTCAAAGTGGTACAACCATCACCATGCTCAATTTTTAAATATTTTCATGACCCATCCCCTCCAAAAAAAACTGCTACCCACTAGAATCACTTTCCTGATCATCTTCCCCAAAATAGACTGCATTATAAGGGTGAGTAAAGGATAGTTGAGAAAAGTTAAAATACTGCAAAAAGGATATTGTAAAATGACAAAGCCCAAAGTGAAAATCATGAGTTTTCTTTTTTTTAATATTTTTTTATTGATTTCAGAGAGGAAAGGAGAGGGGGAGAGAGATAGAAACATCTGCCTCCCACAGGACCCCTATTGGGAATCGAGCCCACAACCTAGGCATGTGCCCCTGACCAGAATCAAACCTGGGACCCTTCAGTCCACAGCCGATGTTCTCTCCATTAAGCCAAACTGGCCAGGGCCATCTGTTTTCTTTAAGTTCTGCGTGGTTGTAATGGTCCTCAAATCTATACTAATAAAAGGGTAATATGCTAATTAGAGTGGATGTCTTCTGACATCCTTCCAGTCAAAGCCGCAGCGGCTGCGAGGGCCGAGGCTCAGGCCGGCAGTGGCAGCAGTTGCGGGGTAATGGGGGCAGTGCCTTCCCCTGATCCACCAGGTCACCTCCTGCAGAGGGAGGCCAGACTGGGGGCCGAAGCAGAGGCAATTAGGGGCAATCATGCAGGAGAACAAGTTAGGGTTGATCAGGCTGGCAGCAGGGCAAGGTAGGGGCGATCAGGCCGGCAGGGGGACAAGGTAGGGGTGAACATGCCAGCAGGGGGGCAAGGTAGGGGCGATCAGGCCAGCAGGCAGAGGCAGTTAGGGGCAATCAAGCAGGCAGGCAGAGGGCTTAGGGGCGATCAGGCAGGCAGGCAGGCAGGCAGGCAAGTGATTAGGAGCCAGCATCCTGGATTGCAAGAGGGGGCAGTCGGACATCCCCCAAGGGGTCCCGGATTGGAGAGGGTGCAGGCTGGGCTGAGGGGACCCCCACCTCCATGCACAAATTTTGTGCACTGGGCCTCTAGTATATAAATATAAAAACAGAAATATAAATTTCTATTTGCTGGTCAAATGCTTATACTTGCATGCATATTTATAAGAGACTTGTGGAATTCATGGTGCTAAAACTTCCAGGTAGCATTCAAGAAGCCTATCAATGGCACATAATGACATTCTAATGTTATGGAAAGAAATACAAATATTACAATAATTAATTGAGAGAAGGTCAAAGTAAATTTAGAGAGAAAAATTCTTCTCTTATTATACCATATTTGCAATCTGAGTTACAATAATTGATTTTCCTTGAACTCAGGACTGTAATCATTTTGATTCGTCTTTCATTTAAGAATAATAAGAATGCAAAAACTTCTTACATCAGGCACTCATACTACATTAAAAAGTGTCCATTGAAATTCGCAGGGTATTATAGTCAAAAAATAACCTGGCTTTCCCCATTGCTGCATCGAGGTTATCATATATCTTAAGAACTATATTTTGAACATCTCTGAAATCTCCTACCCTTGAGTTTGTCCTGAAAGAAAATGAAGAGCAAAAAGGACAGACATAGAAGGAAAACAAGATTGCCATCTCATTAGCCAGATGATTGAAGAAAAATGTGTTGTAATATGTCCCTCATGCCTAACTGCCTTCACAGATGCTTAGACTTGCCCTATAACCTGAACCTGCTGAAAAAGCCTTTTAGCTATTGCATCAATTATTTTTCTTAGAGAAGAAGCATTAAAATACCAGAGGAGTCTCAGCAGGCAAAAGTGTCCAGAGAAAACTAGATTTATGGGGGAATAATTGTTACTAATAATTATAGTAATTACTACTCAGAAGAAAAAGATATCATTCTTTACTAAAATCACCTCTTTTTTATGACCTGAACTTCATCATTTCCTGTATCTTCTTAGAATATATTTCCACAATTTTAATCTAACCTCCTGCAATAATTTAACTTGTTGCTCTCCTCTGTTTTCCCTTTTAATCCACCCTTTATATTCATTCCACATTGATCCTAAAATCACTCTCTATGGTTACTCCAGGGGAAGAACCATACGATATGCATTATGCCAAGTTTAAATTATCTGGTTGGCTTTCCAAGTGTCTAATAGTTTGCTTCTCCCAACATTTTCATCTGCATTTTTTACTATTCCCTGAAGTGGTTTCTTCCCATTGTCCTACTCAAGCTTAATGTGGTTTCCAAATTCTAATGAGGTGACTTCAAGTGCAGCAGAAGAATACTCTGGATCCTCCTCTTAATCTGGTATCTAAGATTAAATTAGTCCTGGCTAATATTCTTTCCTATTTTGCTCCCAAGTTACAATATTATCATGTCTTTTTGCTTATCTTTCAAACACAGAGACCTGGAATAACCTGCTATGTCATTTGTCTTGAAGAAGCTTTATTTCATTTTTCATCATTTCTGTGGAAGATCAATAAAATTTACATATTCAACTGAAATATTGATGCTCAATCAGGGTATTGGTAGGAAATTTCTTAAGTGTCAAATTTTTTTGGCTGAATGTCATAGGAGGTAGATGTTCAAAAAAGGGTACATTCCAGGACAAATACTTGAAAGTTAAAGGCAACAACTCTAGAGACAGCCTAATACTCCCATTTTTCCTGGTAATGATTACTATAATTCTGATCAGGTAATGTATCTGTTGCTCTGTTATAATATTGTTAAGTTTAGGAAAATACTGTGAAAGGTTGCCTTAGAAGAAAGCTTTTTGTTGTTGTTGTGGTTGTTGTTGTTAAAACCCCTTTCTATATAAACCTTAATCATACTATCTTACTTTGAAGCTAGTCTGAAGTTATCAGAATCCCCAGTTCCCAAGTAGTCAAAAGATATTCATAAAATCTCCTAAATTTGTTGAACTAGACTAGACTTTTTGAATTATTATTTCTTTTGACTTTTTCCAAGATTCAAAAGAGATATTATAACTGTTAAAGAAGTCCTGGAATTGATTACACATTGCATATTTTCCGAATCTCAGTATGTTTACTCATTCTGTTTACTGCTATCTGGAATTGCTTGGGACCTCTAAATAGCAATTAAAAGCCCTACAAATTATTTTAGTGTCAGCTCAGTCTCCGCCCCCCCTCCCACCCAATTCATGAATTTCCACAAAATGAGAGGGATCACTTGATGGCAAGGAAAGGTAACCAACTAAAATATGAGAAATTTTTGGCCTCATGGATAGCAAGTATTAAAATGTAAAGAATAGCCCTGGCTAGTCTGACTTAGGTGTATGAGTGTTATCCCATGCACCTAAGTGGGCATCAGTTTGATTCCAGGTTGGGTTCACATGCTGAGGTTGTGGGCTTGATCCCCAGTAGGGGTATACAGGAGTCAGCCAATCAATGTTTCTATCTCACATTGATGTTTCTCTCTCTCTCCCAATCCCTTTCTTTCTCTCTAAAAGAAAATTATATATATATATATATATACACACACACACACACACACACACACACACACACACTCACTAGAGGCCCAGTGCACAAATCTGTGCATGGGTGGAGTCCTGCCGGCCCGCAACAATGGGAGCCAATCAGGCCGGGTCAGCTGGGGGCAGGGGACACGGGAGGTTGGCTGGCCGGCCCCACCCCCGATCAGGGTTGGCCGGTTGGCCTGCCTCTGATTGGGGTAGGGGGGACCGATCAACGGCGGGGCTGACCGGGGAAAGGGGACAAAGTGGCCTCGGGTGTTTGGCCGGCCAGCCCTGCCCCCTGGTCAAACTCCTGATCAAACTCCCAGCAGAGGGGTCAATTTGCATATTAGCCTTTTATTATATTATATATATATATATATATATATATATACACACACACACACACACACACACACACACACTGAGTGGACAGGTAATTATGATCTCTGAATGCATAATAATCTAGCCACGCAATGTACTTATGTATAAGGGAAAGCTTGCAAATCTTGATGTCAAGGGACCAGGAGATAGTGGCCCCCAGCCTCTGGCTAGTAAGTCCTCTGCTTCTTTCTAAATACCCACAATGCTGTTCTTATACATGGAAAAACCTTATTTTAAAATCCCAACTCTGTGGTCAGTCTACACTGAGTGGCCAGATTATTATGCATTCAGAGATCATAATAATCTGGCTACTCAGTATATATCTACACTAATAAAAGAGAAATATGCAAATTGACCATACCTCCATGGTGCCCACCAGCCAATCAGGAGTGAGTATGCATATTAACCCAACAAAGATAGCAGGTTAATTTGCATACACAGGCATGGAGCGAAGACTGAAGGCTCCAGCCCGAGCAAAGACTGAAGACTGAAGACTGAAGATGACAGAAGACTGAAGACTGAAGAGGCTTGGCTTCTCCGCTGTGGCCGGAGTGAAGGCCTGGGTCCCGCGTGCTGGAGGAAAACCAGTGCCAGCAGCCAGGGGAAGGAAGGCCTATTGTACGAATCTTCGTGCAATGGGCCTCTAGTATATATATAAAAATAAAGAACAAAGTTCCACATTGCTACCAGCTTCTTCCCTTATTAAATCTTTCATGTGTCTCTTTAAAAAAATCTCCCCACTCTCCTTGTTGAGTAATAAAAAATGTGTCTGGTCTTTGCCCTGGGTTTCTAGGAGATAATCTCTAAATCCTTATAATTTCTAGAGTGATATGTGTGTCTTTGTTATTCATGGTTGGCTGTTGGACCACATCTGAGGTTACGCTAAGGAGATGATTCAGGTTGAGAACTGATAATTGCTAAAAAGATGACTTATGCCCTCACTTGTTTGGCTCAGTGGATAGAGTGTCAGCCTGTGGACTCAAGAGTCCCAGGTTCAATTCCGGTCAAGGGCATGTACCTTGGTTGTGGGCACATCCCCAGTAGGGGTGTGCAGGAGACAGCTGATTGATGTTTCTCACTCTCTCTCCCTTTCCCTTCCTCTCTGTAAAAAATCAATAAAATATTTTTTTAATTAAAAAATAAATAAATAAAAAGATGAATTATGTGATTAGAAGATTGGAGCTTTGAGCCACTTAATATTATCCCAAACTCCCAACATCTGGGGAGGATAGCAGGCTAACAGTTGAGTTCAATTACATGGCCAGAAATTTAATCAATTATGCCTAAATAATGAAAACCCAATAAAAACTCTGGACACTGAGCTCAGTGGAACTTCCTAGTTGGTGAACACATTGATGTGCCAGAGTGTGATGTACCCTGATTCATGGAGAGGACACAGAAGCCCTGCATTCTGGACCTTTGCAGACCTTGCCCTAGGTGGCTCTTCATTTGGCTGGTCCTGATTTATATTTTTACTAAGGGCCCGGTGCACAAAATTTATGCACTGGGAGGGGTCCCTCAGCCCAGCCTTCCCCTCTCACATACTGGGAGCCCTCAGGGGATGTCCTACTAATGGCTAAGGCCCGCTCCCTTTGTGCGAGGCGACTGGGCTGATCAGGGGAAGGTGCCAGCCCCATCACCCTGCTGCTGCAGCCACTGCCAGTCACCGCAGCTGCCAAGGTATTTTCATCAACATGGACTCCAGTTCCTTTACCATGAAAAAATGACAACTTTCTTTAGGCATTTTCAAGATGTGTCTTTCATAGGATATGACATTTCTTTCTTTATTTTTCTTTTTAATCTCACCTGAGGATATGTTTCCATTGATTTTTCCCCCCTTCCCTCTGATCCCAGGTTTGGCCCCTGCCCCCCCACCCCCGCCCCTCTGATCACCAGCTCAGGCCGCCCAGGCTTTAGGCTTGGGAAGGGCCCCGCCCCCCCCCGCCCCCCCCCCCAGGCCCCTCTGATGGCTGGCTGGGAGTGACCTGGGTGCTGAGGAGGTTCCTGGGACCCAGGTATGTATGCAAATTAACTGCCATCTTTGTTGGGTTAATTTGCATACTCACTCTGATTGGCTGTGGGTGTAGCGGAGGTACAGTCAATTTACATGTTTCTCTATTATTAGGTAAGATAATAAAACTGTCATTGTAAGTTTAGCCAGTGGAGCCAACCATATGATTAGGGGGTAGAAATTTTCAGTTTGATTGAAAGAACTTCAAAATTCCATATAGTAGTTATAATGTCCTTTACACTATTTAGATGAATTATCACAACTTCTGTTTCTTAATCTTTACCTTTAATACTACTTATTCGACTCTCTAAATTATTTATGTGGTCAGTTATTTTTTTTATTTTTGGTTTGGCTTTTTTTTTGTTATTGTTTTGGTTTTGATTTTTGCCATTTTCACCCATATAGCTTATTGTCAAGAGTGACATGACTTTACAATTGAACTCCCCTAACTAGAACGACTTTTCCTGTGAACTCTTACCCAGGAAGATAAAAACTGCAAATAACTTTATTAATCCTTTAAGGAACTTCCCAGAAAACTATTTAATAAACATCAAATTGTTCAACTTTTCAATTGATAGCATCAAGGAACTGTTTACCCTCCAGGATTTCAAGACTGCTTATGCTCTTCACCCAAAACTCCCATCTTGCCCCAATTCTCAACTATTTTATCGTGATCCTTACCCAATCCTAATTAAGCTGGCCCTGTCTTAAAACCAGGTCCCATAACCTTGTTAACTGTCCTGAATTTGCCCTTCTCACTTAGAGACACTACTAAAACTCTGTCAAGGTAGAGCTCTCTCTTACTAGCTTTGCCTCAAGAGGTGCTTTTAGTGATATTTGCGTGGAGACAGAATTCAATAGCCATGGGAGAATTTTAAACACTGCAGTTCTAACATGGAGTGCCTGTGTATTCTTGTTGAATGAATAAATGAGTAAATTAAAGGTTCATTCAGAATCAGAATAGATCATACTATAGTATTTAAACTATAAAAAGTCTATAGCAGATTATCAAGAATTATGTTAATAAAGTCCTTGATGCCATACCAAACTAAAGGGGTTTGTTCACCTGTGTGCAGCAAAACCCAATCAAACATTAACAAGAGTTTATAGCCAAGAAAGTAAAGCTTTCTTAGTTAAGGAAATGGCATCAAACCGTGTCACAGCTGAGCTCATACTCAAAGACCTGGCTTCCCAATGGCTTCTAAGGGGTGGAGTCTATAGGGGGAAATCATGAATCATGGAGCAGTTAGGGTCCTGCTCTCTATTGACTGTCGCACCAGGGTAGGTGGTAAGTGATCATTGCATCTGGTCCTGATGTTAGCCGGGCTCTCTCTGTCTGGTTTCATAACCATGTGGTCAGTGTGGTTGTTCCGCTTTTCTGGGTCTGAAGTTGAAATACAACTGAGACCTAAATGTTATCTTTAGTTTCACTGAAACACGGTCTCTGTGATTAACAGGCCTGAGGCTTTTTTCATAAGATTAGGAAAATACAATATTTGATGTTGACTGCACCTCATTTTCCTGAGAGCTTAATGATTAAGGGAGTGGGTGTGGAATGGGGGTGGGGGGGGGGGCGGCAGCTGGATGAGGCCAGTTTGAATCAAAGGAAAGAATGAAGAAAAAGTCATATTAAAAAACTGAAGTTTCTGCATGATTACAAGAATATTTCAAAGAATTCTGAAGTGAGAAGTATGGAAATCTGGATGAAAATGTGTGCATCATTTGCAGACAAAGAGTGGAATTAAAGGTAATCAATTTGGTTATTTATTGATACCTGATGAGGATTACAAATTTAGATTGTATATGAAGTATCTTGGTTTACAAACTTTAATTGCTTATGAAGTCTTTTCTGACAAAGTATAATTAGTTGATCCTCAAAAACCCTTCAAAAGCTTTTGTGCAATCTTTTTTTTTTCCCTTATCAGCTGTAAGTGCCAAAACTTTGGTGCAATTCATGCAAGATAAAGATATATCAGAAACACGAAGTAATAATCAAGGAACATTTATTTTAAGCATTTGGCCCACTTAAGTAACTGGAAGTAATGGCTTCTCTTACTGCTTCCTTAAGGAAATTTTCTCCCTAAAATATAAGCCAATTTTTTAATGCATGATTAAAATGTCAAATTTCCATGATTACATCAATCTAAGGGCCAGGATTAGAACTCAAGATTTAGAGTCTCAGCCTAGAGTTGATTAGACAAGTGAAGAATAATAGCATTGACTATTCTGTCTTACAGAAAGAAATAATGCAAATAGGTCCAGCCTCGGGGTAGCAAACAATATACATTTAGCTTGTCAGTCCTCCTGTCCCAGTGGGCTCTCTGTATGGAAAAAGGTGAGTTCAATGAATAGTAAGGTAAGTGGCAATCCCTAGTTTCCAGCTTCTCCTTTGCTTTTGAAAGAAAAGAAGGTCTTTTTCCTCACCTGCGGAAAGGGGAAACTCATCACTGCCTCCTAAGGCCAGGTATTCCTATAGACAAATATAGTTCAGATGGAAATTAAGGACAAAAGGTAGCCTGGTGATTTGGGGTTTGCTCCTACTGGGCAGTGAGACAAAGTAGACTGTGAAATGCTTTTGTAGACAACAAAGGCCTATAAAAATGCTCGCCCATTAATCATGGGTGATTTTAATTACTGTGATATTGATTAGTATAGCAACTATGCAAAATCTAAGCCAGACACTGCACTTTCCTGAGCTTGCTTTTTTTAGTCTTCAGTTTCATGAACAGCTGGCTTGACCAAAGACTATTTTAAGATGAAAAAAAAAAAAAAAAAAAAAAGAGCAAACATGAATAAAGTAAAGTTGAAGTTTGTAGAGGGCTACAATGAGAAGTTATAGAAGACAATGGGTTTCTGGGCTCCATTGGAAAACTTGAATTCTTCAAAAAATTCTCTGCAAAGTGTTATGCCTCCAGGGAATGATTCAGTCGATTTTTTACACTAAATGTATGAATGGTTATATTTGGTTTATTCCCTAGAATGAATATATGTAGTTGTTTTAAAAGATATATATATTTGATGTACTTTCTAAAGCATATATGTAAATCCTGTGCTTTGGGACTGATCCTCCTGCGTTTGTGAGAATATTATCTTCCCATGTACAATTTCAGTTCACACAAATGGCAATAAATAAACTCCTTTGATTTATGGTGAAATAATATACCTAATAATATCATGTCGGAATCAGATACAGGGTGTTGTCCCCCCCAAAAAAAATGTATACACACTTTAACAGATGATAGCTCAATTTTGAAAATGAAATGTATTTTTAATAGACACTGCCTTTATAATTATTCAAAATGTGTGCATACATTTTTGGGGACACCTTATATTTAGGCACACTACAACTCAGACCAGAAAAAAAACATAGTTTATCTTCTGCAATTGATCTAATGGTCTTCGCAAGCTCTTAACCTGCTCTGTAGTGACACATAAATTTAAAAAACTTCAAACATTCCATTTAATACCCTTATTTTCTTTTAGTTTCAAATACTCTCTTAATTGATTTAAGAGTTTGGGTGAATTCTCAGGCTTTTGCATTTAATTTCCCTGCTCACGCTCCCCTCAATAGAACCTCTGAACATCTAGAGTGGGAATCTTAATAGATCTCCTGGAGAATTAGGCGGGCACATGGCAGGGAGGCCAAGGAAGACACAGAGTTCTTACACGTTGGCCCTTGTTCCGCTCTCCCCAGCAGAGTGCTTCAGCAGCCAGGGCTGTCATTTTTGGCCTCTGAGCTAACATCTCTTGAGATTCTTCACGTCTTAATTAGTGGTAAGCTGGTACCGAATGATGAATTCCCAGATTTTCTCCTTTTGGTCACAAAACGTCTATGCACGGTCACCACTTGTCCTCCAAGCTTTCCAGTTTATTAGACCACTCAGATACCTGCGGCTCTCCCCGGGAATACGCAGACACGTAAGGGTGTTGTGCATTCTGCAGTGGTCTCTGGGGAGCCAGCAGCACTGTTTCAGGCTCATCAATCTATTTCTTCCCCACAGTCACTCAAATACCACACCGTACTGGCACTAGGACATGTGCGACAGCAGCCTCCTGGGGACTCCACCGGGGACAAGCAGCTGCTCGCGTACGTAGTAGCTGACAGTGGATTAAGATTAGACAACAAGAGCACAGGTGAAAGACTTTCCTGACTTCTTTCTTTCTTTTCTACCTTTTCTCTGTGGGGAGCTACATTCAAAGCAAAAGGCTTAACAATCTATTTTTAAACGTATAAAAAATAGTTTTTAGTTGCATTTAAAACAAAAGTATAAAAAGTAGTTCCCTCATCTTAATAACTAGCATTTATGTGCTAGGCATCATGCTAAAATGTCTTATTTAATCCTCATGGTAAACTTGTAATGAGGTATCAATACTTTATCAATTTAACGAGTGATATCAGGGCTTAGGGAGGTTAAATAACATCTCTACTGCCACACAGCCAATAAGTGGTAAAACCAAGATTTACATGCAAGTATGTCGGACTTCAGATGGAAAACTTGAAGTGTTCTGATCAAATGTGAGAGGAGGAAGAGCTGACTCACCCACACCTATATCCCCAAGAAAAACAATTATCTAGGAAAATCAAATAAAACCAAACGTAAAAACTAAAACTTAGAGTGCATAACTTTTAGTATGATATATCAATTTTTGTTGGAATTTGTAATTAATGTGTTGGGCTAATATGAAAGATTTATGAGCAAATGTAAGAAATAAATATTCTTTTTAGAGTTCCAAAGTAAAGGATGCCCAGCTATAAACATAAATACTTACATCTTGAATTCAAATTTTAATATTAAGTCAGTCTGTACTAGAAATATCTAGAGTGTATTTTGTTTCTCATAGTAAACTTTAATAAAATATATAGAACTGGAAGTTATTCCAAGGAAAGACATTGAAAATTGATACATTTTTTAAAAATATGTTTTGATTAATTTGAGAGAGAGAAACATCGATGTGAGAGAGAAACGTTGATCAGTTGCCTCTATTATGCACCAAACCCACAACTTGGGTATGTGTCCTAACCAGGAAACAAACTGGTGACCTTTTGGTGCATGAGATTATGCTCAACCAATTGACCCACAACAGCCAGGGCTAAAATGGACATTTTGTATTGTTTATGTGACTTTGGGTTGAATGACTGATCACCTCATCACCAGAGGAAATGAATTATAGGTGGCCCATAACATGTGGTCAAAACTGCTATAGCATGCAGTTTTTCTTCTTTCTTTCTTTTTAAAAATTATTATAAAAGTTTCAGGTGTACAACTTTATAATTCAACATCTGTGTATACACTACAAAGTGATCACCCCCAAAAGTCTAGATACTATCTATCATCATACATTTTACCCCCTTTAGCCTACCCCTAACCTTGGCCCCTCATAACCACAAATCTGTT
This sequence comes from Cnephaeus nilssonii, assembly GCF_951640355.1. Taxonomy (NCBI): domain Eukaryota; kingdom Metazoa; phylum Chordata; class Mammalia; order Chiroptera; family Vespertilionidae; genus Cnephaeus; species Cnephaeus nilssonii. The sequence continues at coordinate 63,118,785 of NC_137084.1, read as the reverse complement.
CTCTGTATCTAGAGTTTTTGTTTTGTTTTTTTGGTTTATTTGTCTTTTTGAAGATTTCACATATAGGTGAAATCATATGGTACTTACCTTCTTTTTTTTTTTTTTTTTTTTTTACTTATTTCACTTAGCATTATACCCTCAAGTACCATTTATATTGTAGGAAATGGCAAGATTTCATTCTTTTTATGACTGAGTAATATTCCACACCTTTATCTATTAATCCATCGATGAACACAGGTTGTTTCTGTGTCTTGGCTATTGTAAATAATGCTTCAATAAATATCAGGATGCATATGTATTTTCAAATTAGTGTTTTCATATCCTTCAAATAAATACCCAGAAATAGAATTGCTGGGTCATATGATAGTTATAGTCTTCTTAATTTTTTTTTTGAAGAATATTCATAATGTTTTCTACAGTGGCTGTACCACTTTCCAGAACCACTAATGGTATAAGAGGGTTTTCTTTTCTCCACATCCTCTGCAACACTTGCTATTTCTTGTCTTTTGATAACAGCCATTCTAACAGGTGTGAGGTGACAGCTCATTGTGATTTTGATTTGCATTTTCCTAATAATTAGTCATGCTGAACATCTTCTCATGTGCCTGTTGGCCATCTGTATGTCTTCTTTGGAAAAATGTCTATTCAGGTTCTCTGCCCATTTTTTAAGTGGCTTATTATTTTTGTTGTAGATTGGGTTCCTTATACATTCTGGATATTAATCCCTTATCAGATATATGATTTGCAAATATCTTCTCCCATTCAGGAGGCTGCCTTTTTGTTTTAGTGATGGTTCCCTTTGCTGTGCAACAGCTTTTTCGTTTTATGTTGTCCTATTTGTTTACTTTCATAGCATGCAGTTTCTTGTCATTAAGTAGGATTTGGATTTCAAGTGGCTGCTGCAAGTGATTACAATGATTGCAAGGACGAATACAGAGACTGAAGTGAGCTGCTTCTTCTGATTGAACTGGGAACCATAAAGCAGAGAAAGTATAGCACAGGGCCTTAAACACTTGGCTTTACCTCTGTCTTTATTTCTCTGCTCTACTTCCCAAACTCACCTGCACCAATAGGTTTAGACTTCTTTGAATCCCTAAAAGAAGATCTTATCTCTTACAACTGAAAGTCACTGAGACAACAGTACATCACACAAAAATCAATTTTGCTGGAGTTACAGAAATACAAAGTAAATGAGTCCCTGACATTGCCAGGTCTCTTATGAGAAAGTCAAAAGTGAATTTGGAAAGAGGCTCTCAGAATCATAGTGGGAACCCTTGAGTTACAATAAATATAAATCCCATGAAACCCCAAATCCCATTAATGTTCTATTGCTTATAGAAGTAGCTGCTTTTCTCCTGTTTGGGAAGAAAGCCATAACTTGCTCGAAGACACTGAAATGATCTTGCCTGTATCAGTCAGAATCTAGTCAGAAAATAGAAATCATAGCAATTACTTGAACAGAGAGAATTTTATATGAAAAAACTGCCATCTATAAATAAAGTTGTTAGCCAGGTAACTGAAAGGATAAAATGAGAACTGTAAGGTATTATAAAGGGAATGACTTTGTCCCTAAATCCGAGGGGGAAAAGGAAGTGGTTAGAATTATTAGCCTTAAAAACTTACAAGTGGGGGCCTGCGAACCTGGGACCCAGAGTTCTGATGAGGAGACAACAGAATGCTGGTAGCTGGCGTGTTAAATTGGGTGCATGATAAAGCTGGTTGTGCCAGTGTTGGCAAAATGGCAAATTGGATTCATTTACTACAACTGGAAGAAACTGCCACTACCAGGGTGGGGAACCCTTATTGAGGAGATCCTGATAGGAACCAGCCGGAAGCAAATAGGAAACTCAAATGGAAGAACTTGAAAGAAGCAAGAAGCTTCTTTCTCCTCTAGCCTTTGCAGTCTATTTCTAGTCCCCTTTATTGCCGACTCTAACAGAGGCAATTGGCCAAGCGGGAATGTATTTGCAGAGATCAGATTCCAGCATCACAAAGAATACAGAAGGGTATTGGCACGCCACCATAGGCAGTTACCTGGAGAGCCAGTTACTCTCATGTCCTGCTTCTGTCACCCTCGTGGATTTCAAATCTATAACCAGAGGCATATCCTAACATGCCTCAGGAGGACAAATGCAAGATCTGACTTGAGAGAGAGATGGCTTACACATCATGAGAAAATACAGCTGCAAGATTTCGCTCATTTAGATCATCAAAAGTTGACAGAATATATGTGGCAATAGTTCCTCTGTCTTCTGACAGGGAATGGTGAACACAATGCTAGACAAGCCGACTTTATCATTAAGAATGACATATCAGGAATTTTGGATTCAATGCCATCTCTACCATTTACAAGGTTTGTAAACTTAGACAAGATGCTTAACTGCCTTTTTGCCTAATTTTTCCCATCTATAAAGTGAGGATAATAATTATATTTACCTTGTGTGATTACTATTGTGAAGATTAAATTAACTTATGTATGTGTGTAGGTAAGTATCAGAACATATTATGTACAAGACTGTTAACAAATAAAGAAATCAGGTAGCTAGAAGCAACTCTAATAGTTTGAGTATTTCAATGAAATTGGATTCAGCATCATCTGATTTAAATAAAGCTGAAATATTAGAAATTCCTTATTTAATGGAAGAAGTCCAACTTAGGAAGATAGAAACGCTGGAGGACACTTTTTATGTGTGACTATTCACTCACTCCCTATTTATAACACCCTGGAGGTCCACCAAATAAATATTAGTTTGGTCTTCCCAAAGGGATTTGTTTCCTTTCACCAAAACAGGTGCACATTTCACACTGAAGAAAAAGAACAACCTTGACTATTTAAGGATTATTATACAGTGGCTCCCAGATAACAGTAATATTTGGGTTTACCTCTTTCACATGGGTTTACCTCCATTGTGACTGAGGTTTACCAGTCAGAATAAGAGTGTATATGATCTGGGTGATAAATGGAGTTTGGCTTGAGTTCAGCTCCAACAGCAGTTCTGTAAAGCAGCCCTCTATGTTTTACCATTTTTTTTATTACATAATTGAAACAGACAAACTTGGCAGCTAGCAGAATTCCCACACTGGTTCCCTCACTTGTAGAATAAGGATTATTTTGCTTGCTAAGGACTAAACTTCCCTTCCATACCAACATAATAAATCAAATTCAATCTTATACCCTTGGTACACCTCAAATACTAGTGCCATCAAAAGTCTTGAAGGATGTCAAGGTGGTGCTTTCTATCATGTCTCCATTTAAGTAGTAGAAGATAGATTGGTGTTGTGAAGAGGAGATGCATTGGTCTTGGAGAATGCCAGTGAAGTATTTGCAACATGATCAGGTGGTTAAATGCAACTGGGGCTGCTGTTAGTTGGTCTCTTTATTCCAACAAACCAATGTCCCTCTGACTACTGGTAAGCACTTTTCAATGTGTAAATTTTTCTTCTTTTTCTGTCATAACAAGCAGATGCAGTTTGTTTTAAGGTCAGCAGTATACCTTTGCTAGCCTACTTCTGGTTCTCTGCAGAAACTGGCTTCAAAGATTTTGATCCGCTCACTATCCTATTATGCTGACTCACTGCACTGATAACTGTGCTAACTGGATTTGGTAAGCAGAAATACTCCAAATGCTTATATATACATCTGCATAGATATGGAAGAGGATGGGAAATAAATCCCACAAAAACTCAGGGTGTCATCTTAATGTTAGACAGTGGCCTGGGGATGTTGACATAACCCGCCAAAGTAAAAAACAATTAACTTCAATCTGCACAATAGTTTCTTCCTCAGTAAGGGGTGGTGGAGTTGGTGGTGATGATGGTTTAGTAGGCAGTAAGACAGGCCTGAGCAGAGTAGAAATGATGGGACAGGTGCAGAGGGTCTCCAGTGTGGAGAGCCTGGGTGCCTAGCAGTGTGCAAAACTACAATCCCTTGCACACCACTCCCTTAAGTGTTAACCCCCTTGTGATGACATCTAGGCTTCTGCTGTGTTTCAGCTCCAGGCCCAGAACAGCAGCAAAACCAGATGAAGCAACACCGTGGCTGACATCAGGACTAATGACGCTCTGCCCTGGTGCTGATCAATCAGTGGAGATCATGACCCTGAGGAGACACACCAAGAGAGTTGATAAACGTTCTATTGAGGTCCTTCCCTGAGACCTCCAGATAAATACCCTGAAGATGGAGGACCCAGTGCAGCTCTCTCTATGGAATACGCTTGGTCCTTTTCATGCCCCTTCTCCTTAGAGGCGATTTCCTTACCTCCCTAAGCTCCAAGGGCCCTTCTTTTTCTTCTGTAACTTCCTTCCTGAGCCCATCTCTTCTATGGCTCACTTCTGCCTCTGTGACTTTCTAAATAAACTTTCTCTTATAGTTTGAATCTTGGCTCTGAATTCTTTCTTAGCCAGAACTCAAGTACTGAGGTTGTGGAACCAAAGTTCGGTCTGTCTCCACCAGTCTAACACCTGGTGCTGTTCAGCCACCCATAGTGGGAGTTGACATTTTGTGATTTTGAAACCAACAGTCCAGTACTATCACCTTATTTAGTTCTTCGCATCTTTCCACTGTTTTAGCAATCACCAAAATCTTATATGAAATTTATCTCTGCTTGAAAATCAGTGGTTTCTGTTATTGTACTGCACCATGATGAATACTGAAGTAGTTTTATATTGTTGCTATAACAAGTTACCTAAATTTGGCAGCTTAAAACAATATCCACTTATTATCTTTCAGTTCTGAGCACAGAAGTTCAAAATGTGTCTCACTGAGCTAAAATCAAGGTGTGAACAGGCTATATTCCGTTCAATAAGTTTTACTTTTCTAACTTCTAGGGATTGCACACATTCCTTGGCTAGTGTTGCCATTCCATCTTCAAGGCCAGCAATGGCCAGTCCAGTCTTTCTCACATTGGTGAACTCTGATTCTAACTTTCCTGCTGCTTTCTCTCACTTTGAAGGACTCTGTGATTACATTGCGCCCATCCAGATAATCCAGGATAATCATTCATTGCAATATCATCAGATAAACAATTTAAGTCCACCTGTGACCTATTCCCCCTTGCCATGTAACCTAACACATTCAGAGATTCCAGAGATTAGGCCTGGCACATCTTCTAGGGCTATATCCTGTCTACTACACCTACCTTTCCATTGCCTCTGACCTCAAGTTTCTGTGAAAAAGAATTTCCATTTAGTAACCTTCTTGATCTCTCTCTCTGATGCTCTGGAGTAGAAACAGTGACTTTTAATGAACTTGAAAGATATAAAGTTGACCCAAATCCATGTATAACTTAAGTTGGCTCTCGGCATACACAGATTCTCAACAGTAGATTAAAAATACAGTTGACTCTTAAACAACACGTGTTTGAATTACATGGGTCAACTGTGTATCTTTCAAATGAGCACACATGCCTCATCTCCTGAATTCTCCCAGGGCATTGCTAGGATATGGAGAGCATACACTGTACTATCTGTTGTTAAAATAAAAGACAAATGGATACCATCCTTGAAAATTCCCTGGCCAGATAAAACCAGTTTAGTCATACAAACAAAGCCTAATTGAGTTTATTTTGCAAAACTAACTTGACCTGGGCCAATTCGTGCTTATGCCTCTGGAAGTCACAAGCAAAAACTGAACTGTTTCCCGAGGTTGATAAGAGGTAACCACTGAAAATTCTAATATTATAACCAATCACTGTAAGGAGTAAACAGTTACTGTTTTTTCACTATATAAACTGTTTTATGATAATAATATACCCCTGAGACTTATTCCATGTTTTGGTTTGAGTGTTCCTCTTGTGCAAAATGTCCTTTTGGTGTTTCACAATAAACTTTTACTACTTACTATGTCAACTATTTCTTAGTTTTACTTCAGTTATTTCTAAACTTTTGCCACTGTGCAATAAGACCTGGGATAGACATGAAGCTGTCTATTACAGGCGAGGCAGATAATCCCAGGGTGCCTAATCCAGGGTCAAGTGTTAACCAGACCTGTATCAGTGAAACAGGAATTTTGGGGGGTGAAAAAGACAGGTTTTAGGAAATTTTAGAAATTTTGAAAATTAAGAAGACCATGGAGGAAGCACAGGGCTGCAGAGCAGCAGAAGGTATATTTCTATAGAATAGGGAAGCTGAAAAGCTGCAACAGGTATATTTCCATAGAATGAGGGAGCTGGGAATAGTAAAAGGTCTATATTTATAAATAAAGAAAAGGAAGCCCTTCATCCAGAAGGAGAAGAAGAAAGCCCAAAGGGAATAGAAAAACAGTAAGAAAGTGTTTGGGGAAGATAGAACCTCACATGTCCCATGTGAGATTCAACCTTTGAGCCCAGGAGTTACTATAGTAACCAGTCTAAGGGAATATTGACCAATCAGAGGGGATATCAAGGCACCAGGATCTGCAGCCTTTATAAACCCTAGGGAATAGGAATTCATTGGGACCCTTTCCCCCTCCTCACGTGGGAATCTGTACTTGTTCTTCAATAAATCTCCACCTTTGCTACACTACCCTCTGTCCGTAGATTCATTCTTTGACTCCAGTGGACAAAGAATCTGGGTTCCAGTAGTTATAAGCATTAGAGGCTGTACATTTTAAAATACTATCTAGAAATTGACATAGCAAAAATATAAATAACTTATTTAGAAATAAATTACCAAATCAATTATGAGACTGTCTGTAGTGGTGTGTTGACGTAAATATAAAACAAAACAAAAAAAAAGGCATGGTCATACATGAGATGTATATAAGTCTTTTGGGCTCTGCTCCCAATCACAGTGTGTGGAGATGAGTTTCCACACACCAATAAGCAATGCTTGGGACACCAATCCAACTTAATTCTGACACTACTTACTGGGATATAGCATCAGATTCCACAGGTTAAGGGTTCAGTCTCACAAGACTGCCCTCCCTACCCCATACCCCCAATTCAGTTGCCAGTTGCAAGCCCAGTTGTACTTCTGACTGTCCCAATTGTGCCCCAATTAATTATCTGCCTAGATTTAGTGAGACAAACGCAGGTGACCAGGAGTCAACAATAACGGCCTATCCCCTGGTACTTCAATGTCTAGACAGCTGAGCTGAACCGGAACACATGAACACACAAGACAGAATTAGTATGCAATCACACAGGGTTTATTTAACTATTCCTCGTGGGTCCTAGGCTCCAGCAAAGGCCACCCGGCGATGCACACTGAAAGACGGACGGCGAAGACGGGGACAGACAGGCGGCTGCAGTTGGCTCAGGCTCGCACAGCAGAGCAGTCATTCAGGGGCTCGGAGCGACGTGGAGTCCTCCTCTACCAGGCAGGAGACATCGCCTGAAGAAAGTCCTGTGCTTATATAGCCGGTAGTAAACCACTTGTGTCCTTATCAGTGTGGGCCAGACGGTGTGCCTCATGCTAGGAGCAGGGCGTTTACACTTTAAGGGCTTAGGACGTTCACATCAAGATAGTGGGGTGTTCATCAACTTGGAAGTTACAGAGTATTGGGGTTTCCACACAGCAAACATTTCACACAGTAATTATTTCCTACATTATGACCATAACATTATTATAAGCCTGACCAGCTGGCTAAAATCAAAGTCGCCCATGATCCCCTTCTTGAGTTTGATTAATTTACTAGAGCAGCTCTAAGAAACAAGCCAGAAATTTACCATCACTGTTTTATTATAAGAGAAGAGATTCATAGGGCAAGTTATGTAAAAATGTATAACTCTGGCACACCTCTCTCTCAGCATCTCCTCATGTTCACCAACCAGGAATATCTTCAAAACACATCTTTTGAGGGAAGGGGTACTATGGAGGCTTCATTATATAGATATGATTGATTAAATTATTGGTCATTGGTCACTTATTCAACCTCCAGCCCTTTACTCTTTCCCCAGGTCTAAAAGTGGTACTGAAATTCCCAACCCTAAAATCACAGGTTAAATCTACTGGCAACCTCTCTAGGTGACCTAGAGCCATGGTCGGCAAACTCCGGCTCACGAGCCACATGTGGCTCTTTGGCCCCTTGAGTGTGGCTCTTCCACAAAATACCACGGCCTGGGCAAGTCTATTTTGAAGAAGTGGCATTAGAAGAAGTTTAAGTTTAAAAAATTTGGCTCTCAAAAGAAATTTCAATCGTTGTACTGTTGATATTTGGCTCTGTTGACTTATGAGTTTGCCAACCACTGACGTAGAGGCATTCCAGAATTACCTCATTAACATAACAAAAGACACCTTTGTCTTTCTCTCCACTTAGGAAATTCCAAGTGTTTTAGAAGCTCTGCTAGACACTGGAAAAAGACCAAATATTTATTTCTTATTATAAACCACAATCAAATATTTATTTCTTATTATAAACCACAATCTATAATAATAAAAGGATAATATGCTAATTAGACTGGATGTCTTCTGGACAACCTTCCAGACGTCCTTCCTGACAAAGCCAGGCCCAGGTGAAGCCACCCGTGGTCCCGGGCACCTGTGGCTGTGACTGGCCTGGGCGAAGCCAGCCCAGGTCTCAGGAGTCTGCGGCCAGCCAGAGGGAGGGAAGCCCAGGTCCTGGTTGCCTGTGGCTGGCTGGAGGAGGGAAGCCTGGGTCCCGGGTGTGGGAGGCCAAGGCAGAGGCAGTTAGGGGCTATCAGGCAGGCAAGCGAACAGTTAGGGATGATCAGGCTGGCAGGCAGAGGGGTTAGGAGCGATCAGGCAGGCAGGCAGGTAAGCAGTTAGGAGCCAGCAGTCCCGGATTGCGAGAGAGATGTCTGACTGCCAGTTTATGCCCGATCCGACAGTCGGACATCCCCCGAGGGGTCCCGGATTGTGAGAGGGTGCAGGCTGGGCTGTGGGACCCCCTGCCTCCATGCACGAATCTTGTGCACTGGGTCTCTAGTATTACTATAATTATCTCTAGCCACCTGTTATATCTATCATCTACACTTTAAAACTTTTTTTTAGAATAAGTACTTCCAAAATTTCACTGCCTAATTCTGTGTCTAAGGAAATAATATAGTATCATGTTTATTATAATCTTTTCTTGATCTATTTTTATCATAATCATGAACAAATAATTTATTAAATAGTATGACAGAGTGCCATTGAGTGACTTTGAAAATAAAATATATTTTGCTTTGTCACTTTCTAGATTTTCATAAAAGCAAAAAACAAAATTATGAAATGAAAGATGAGAGCTGCCATTTCCAAAGTTATGTTCTTCCACTAAATAACATCCTAAAATTATGTTTATTATTGTTCTCTGACTTCAGCTGCATTCAAATCATCCCATAATTTTTTGGCATGACTAATCATTTCAATATTTTTTCAAGTGCAGTTTATTTTATTTAAAGCACCATAAAATTTGTTGGTTAGCCATGCCAGAATCTCTAGTCATCCACCCCTAAAACCTGATAAATCTCACTGCTTTCTTAGCATTGACTTAGATACTCCTTCACATAAAAAGAATTTTCTCATATTGTTTAAACGTAAGAATTTTCTGATATTGTTTAAACTTTATTGGGTACCCCTATTATGAAACTGCACACTAGTTCCCTTATCAGTTTCCCTTGTTAATGATGCAACTTGTTAATTTATTTATCTCTTCCACTAGAAGGTAATTTCTCCCATTGAAAAATAGTATGTAAATCTGCTTAGTGCCTATCCAACAGTGCCTAGCACAGTGACTTACACGTTATATTGCATTTACACAAGTAATGCATAAGATTTGTTATTGAATTCTGAATCTTTTCAAATGTTCATCACCGACTTAGTGATTCATAATAGAGATATGCACTATAAAGGTAGTATTGTAGCAATGCAATGGTACATTTTAGTTTCAGGGCTAATTGAGCTGACAACCAATAAGATTTATTTCTTAATGGACACATTTATATTAAGTCAAAAAAGAAGACAGCAATGTCTCATTAACTTCTCATTTCTGATGCTTATTTAGATATGAAGTGGTGGTAGACTCTTTTCCCCTTTCCTCAGGAAACCAAAAGATAAAGCTTCATGATTTCAATGAACCGGCCAAAGCAGCAAGCGGAGAGCTAGATGCTCTTCCTCAGGTTACCATACTTTAATTCTTTTCATTATAACAAAACCATGACTCACTCACTACCCCCGGGTTACTTCTAAGTGTAGAGCAATATGCAGTTCTTAATATGTAGCTCACAATTTGAAATGCTGGTTGTTTCCAGCTGAAGTTAATTAGTTTTGGTAATATATTCAGCAACTCTGTCAAATTGTACTATGCCACATCCCTATTCAAATCAGCATACTATTTATTATATAATATAGGAGCATTTTTCCTGTGACCTAGTACTTAGGCCATGCTTCTGATAGAATAAATGAAGCCAGCCACTAGCTAAATTATAAAAGAAGTTCACCTTTAGTGCCTTACATTATCCTTCTTTTTTAAAATATATATATTTTATTGATTTCAGAGAAAAGGGGAGAGGGAGAGAGAAATAGAAACATCAATGATGAGAGAGAGAATCATTGATTGGCTGCCTCTTGCATGCCCCCTACTGGGGACAGAGCCCACAACCTGGGTGTGTGCCCTGACCAGGAATCAAACCATGACCTCCTGGTTCATAGGTCAATGCTCAACCACTGATCCACACCAGCTGGGCTATCCTTCTTTTAAGTGTCCCTTCTAGATTGTACTAACCAAAATCACTTAATATTCTCTTGTTGTACAATAACTTAGAACCCTATGGGAATAGGCAAGGTTATAAAACTTTCCAAATACACATATCATCCCTGTCAAATGTCCCATTACATTATGCTTCATTGTAAATATTGAATAAATTAAATATGCCAAACTCTCTAACTTCAAATGTGCATCACCACCCTAAAGGTTAGAATCCTTAGTTCAGAGGCTAAATATCAAGCTTCTTTAATACGTAACATTCACTCTTTCAATAAATGCATACTAAACCATTATAATATATATCAGGAGCTCTTCTGGCCACAATACATAAAGATCCAAACAGATAAAAGTCTCCTCCAAAGTTAATGCTACTGTAACAGAGTAAAATGCTTGGCTACTCTGACTTTATCTTGTTCAAGCCTGTTTTTTTTTTTTTTCCCATGACCATCAGGTTAATAGCTTCAACTTAGTCCTACATGTAGACATGCTAATCGTTAGAGGAATTCAGCTTGAATTTGAGTTTTACAAAAACAGACTCTTACCAGAAAGTGCCTCTACTGAGGAGAAAAGGGAAGTATTTAATGATTGTTTATCAAAAATTTGCAGGAACCTTCTGGCTAAACTCACAACAACTAGAGTCAACAGATTAAGAATAAAGAAGTTTTATAACCTTCCTCAGAACCCTGCTGGCATTCTGATGTCTTCCTTTGTCAACTACATCTTTCCCCTCCCATCCCCCCCGCCTTCCCTTGACATAAAAGGAGTCTGAATTTTGTACTTTCTTAATACAGTTCTCAGGTTGCTGGCTTTTCAAATAAAGTCTTTTTCCTTGCCCCAAGGCCTTGTCACTGGACTTTCTGACTGTCATGTGGCCAGTGATACAAGCTTGGACTTGGTTGCACTACCTCTAAACAAAGCAGAAAACCATTGTTTTATCTTATTTGTTTTTCTTTTTTTTTTTTTTTTTCAATTTTTTTATTAAGGTATTATATGTGTACATATCTTACCATTGCCCCCCCACACCCCACTCCCATATATGCCCTCACCCCCCAGAGTTTTGCATCCATTGGTTATGCTTATATGCATGCATACAAGTCCTTTGATTGATCTCTTATCTCCCCCACCTCTCCCTAACCTTCCCCTTGTAATTTGACAGTCTGTTTAATGCTTTACTGTCTCTGTATATATCTTTTTGTTCAAGTTTATAATGTTCTTTATTATCCATAAATGAGTGAGATCATGTGGTATTTTTCTTTCATTGACTGACTTATTTCACTTAACATAATGTTCTCCAATTCCTCCCAGGTTGCTGCAAATGATGAGAATTCCTTCTTTTTTATGGCAGCATAGTATTCCATTGTGTAGATGTACCACAGTTTTCTGATCCAGTCATCTGCTGACGGGCACCTAGGCTGTTTCCAAATCTTAGCTATGGTGAATTGTGCTGCTATGAACATAGGGGTGCATATATCCTTTCTAATTGGTGTTTCTAGTTTCTTCGGATATATTCCCAGGAGTGGGATTACTGGGTCAAATGGGAATTCCATTTTCAGTTTTTTGAGGAAACTCCATACTGTTCTCCACAGTGGCTGCACCAGTCTGCATTCCCACCAGCAGTGCACGAGGGTTCCTTTTTCTCCGCATCCTCGCCAACACTTGACGTTTGTTGATTTGTTGATGATAGCCATTCTGCCAGGTGTGAGATGGTACCGCATTGTTGTTTTGATTTGCATCTCTCGGATAATTAGTGACGTTGAGCATGTTTTCATGTGTCTCTTGGCCTTCCTTCTGTCTTCTTTTGAAAAGATTCTATTTAGGTCTGTTGCCCATTTTTTTATTGGATCATTTATCTTCCTTTTATTAAGTTGTATAAGCTGCCTGTAGATGTTGGAGATTAAACCTTTGTCTGTGATAACATTTGCAAATATGTTCTCCCATGCAGTGGGCCTTCTTGTTGTTTTGTTGATGGTTTCTTTTGCTGTGAAAAAGCTTTTTATTTTTATGTAGTCCCATTTGTTAATTTTCTCTTTAGCTTCCATTGCCCTAGGGGCAGTGTCAGTGAAGAATTTCTTTTGGCATATGTCTGACATTTTGCTGCCTGTGGATTGCTCTAGTATTTTTATGGTTTCCCGTCTTATGTTTAAGTCCTGTATCCATTTTGAGTTTATTTTTGTGTATGGGGTAACTTGGTGATCAAGCTTCATTTTTTTGCATGTATCTGCCCAATTTTCCCAACACCATTTATTGAAGAGACTGTCTTTATTCCATTGTATGTTCATGCCTCCTTTGTCAAATATTAATTGAGCATAGTGGTTTGGGTCAATATCTGGATTCTCTATTCTGTTCCATTGATCTATATGTCTGTTCCTGTGCCAGTACCAGGCTGTTTTGAGAACAGTGGCTTTGTAATACAGCTTGAAATCTGGTATTGAGATCCCTCCTACTTTATTCTTCTTTCTCAGGATTGCTGTGGCTATTCGGGGTCTTTTTTTATTCCAGATGAATTTTTGGAGAGTTCTTTCAAGGTCTGTGAAATATACCGTTGGTATTTTAATGGGGAGTGCATTGAATCTATAGATTGCTTTGGGTAGTATGGACATTTTAATGATGTTGATTCTACCAATCCATGAACATGGTATGTTCTTCCATCTGTTTACGTCTTCCTCTATCTCTTTTTTCAGTGTCCTGTAGTTTTCCGTGTATAGGTCTTTTACCTCCTTAGTTAAGTTTATTCCTAGGTATCTTAATTTTTTTGGTGCGATGGTAAATGGGATTGCCTTTTTAGTCTCTCTGTCTATAAGTTCACTATTGGTGTATAGAAAGGCCATAGATTTCTTGGCGTTAATTTTGTATCCTGCTACATTGCCGAATTCATTTATTAAGTCTATTAGTTTTTTGACGGAGTCTTTCGGATTTTTTATGTACAATATCATGTCGTCTGCAAATAAAGACAGCTTTCCTTGTTCTTTTCCAATTTGGATGCCTTTTATTTCTTCTTCTTGTCTAATTGCAATGGCTAATACTTCCAGTACTATGTCAAACAGGAGTGGTGAGAGTGGGCATCCCTGTCTTCTTCCTGTTCTTAGGGGAAATGTTTTTAGTTTTTGTCCATTGAGTATGATGTTTGCTGTGGGTTTATCATATATAGCTTTTATTATGTTGAGGTATGAGCCATCTATTCCCACCTTGTTGAGAGTTTTTATCAAGAAAGGGTGTTGGATTTTGTCAAATGCTTTTTCTGCATCAATTGATATGACTATGTGATTTTTATCTTTCAATTTGTTTATGTGATGTATCACATTTATTGATTTGCGGATATTGTACCATCCTTGCATTCCTGGGATAAATCCTACTTGGTCATGGTGTATGATCTTTCTGATGTACTGCTGGAGCCGATTTGCTAGAATTTTGTTGAGGATTTTGGCATCTATGTTCATGAGGGATATTGGTCTGTAATTCTCTTTCATTGTGTTGTCTTTATCTGGTTTTGGTATTAGGGTGATGCTGGCTTCATAGAAGGAGCTTGGAAGTGTTCCTTCCACTTGAATTTTTTGGAATAGTCTGAGGAGGATAGGTTTTAGTTCTTCCTTGAATGTTTGGTAAAACTCTCCTGTGAAGCCATCAGGCCCCGGGCTTTTGTTTGCCGGAAGCTTTTTGATGACTGCTTCAATTTCGTCCATAGTTATTGGCCTATTGAGCTGTTTAGATTCTTCTTGATTGATTTTTGGAAGGTTATATTTTTCTAGGAATATGTCCATTTCCTCCAGGTTGTCCAGTTTGTTGGAATAGAGTTGTTCGTAGTATTTTGTAACAATCCTTTGTATCTCAGCGGGGTCTGTTGTTATTTCACCTCTTTCATTTCTGATTTTGTTTAGTTGGGTCCTCTCTCTTTGCTTCTTGGTGAGCCTGGCTAGAGGTCCATCAATCTTGTTTATCCTTTCAAAGAACCAGCTCTTGGTTTTGTTGATCTTATGTATTGTTTCTTTGGTCTCTATGTCATTTATCTCCGCTCTGATCTTTGTTATTTCCTTCCTTCTGGTTACACTGGGCTTTTCTTGCTGCTCTTTTTCTAGCTCTTTGAGTTGTAGGGTTAAGTAATTTATTACCATTGTTTCTTGTTTTTTGCAATAGGCTTGTAAAGCTATGAACTTCCCTCTCAAGACTGCCTTCGCTGTGTCCCATAGATTTTGGATTGTTGTGTTTTCATTGTCATTTGTTGCCATGATGTTTTTTTATTTCTTCCTTGATCTCTCTGGTGACCCAGTCCTTGTTTAATAGCATGCTGTTTAGTCTCCATGTGTTTGATTTCTTTGGATTGTATTTATTGTAGTTGATTTCCAGTTTTATGCCACTGTGATCTGAGAAGATGCTTGATATAATTTCGATCTTCTTGAATTTGAAGAGACTTTGCCTGTGACCCAGCATATGGTCTATCTTTGAAAATGACCCATGTGCACTTGAGAAGAATGTATATTCTGTGGCTTTGGGGTGAAATGTTCTGAAGATGTCAATTAATTCCATCTGGTCTAGTGAGTCATTTAGGATTGCTGTTTCTTTGCTGATTTTTTGTTTAGAGGATTTGTCCAGTGGTGATAGTGGGGTATTAAAGTCTCCTACTATGATTGTATTGCTATTAATCTCTCCCTTGATATCCTCCAGAAGTTTTTTTATGTATTTGGGTGCTCCTATATTGGGAGCGTATATGTTTACCAGAATTATTTCTTCTTGTTGGATTTCTCCCTTTAGTATTATGAAGTGGCCTTCCTTATCTCTTGTTATGGCATTTACTTTGAGGTCTATTTTGTCAGATATAAGTATTGCTACCCCAACTTTTTTTTCATTTCCATTTGCCTGAAAGATATTTTTCCATCCCTTCACTTTCAATCTGTGTGAGTCTCTTGTTCTGAGGTGGGTCTCTTGTAGACAGCATATATATGGGTCGTGTTTTTTTATCCATTCAGCTACTCGATGTCTTTTGATTGGAGCATTTAGTCCGTTTACATTTAAAGTTATTACTGAAAGGTATTTGTTTGTAGTCATATCTATTTTTGTGTCTGTATTCCTTCTTACCTGTTTATTTCTTCTTTTTACAGTATTCCCTTTAGCAATTCTTGCATTGCTGGTTTGGTGGTGATAAACTCCCTGAGGCTTTTTTTGTCTGCAAAGCTCCTGATTTCCCCTTCAATTTTGATTGATAGTCTTGCTGGATATAGTATTCTTGGATTCAGTCCTTTGCTTTGCAACACCTTGTATACCTCCTTCCATTCACTTCTAGCTTGTTGTGTTTCTGTTGAGTAATCATTTGACAATCTGATGGGTGTTCCTTTGTAGGTAACTCTCTGTCTCTCTCTTGCCGCCTTTAGGATTCTCTCTTTATCACTTATATTTGCCATTGAAATTATGACATGTCTTGGTGTGGGTCTTTTGGGGTTGATCCTGCTTGGGACTCTCTGTACTTGCGTAACTTTTATCTTTCCCATATCCGGGAAGTTTTCTGTCATTATTTCTCCGAATAGATTTTCTAATCCCTGCTGCTCTTCTTGTCCTTCTGGCAGCCCTATTATACACATGTTACTTCGTTTCAGGTTGTCCCGAAGCTCCCTTAGGCTTTCCTCCTGCTTTTTAATTTTTTTCTCCAATTGCTGTTCAGATTGAGCTTGTTTCTGTACCTGATCTTCTAGCTCACTAAATCGGTCCTCTGCTTCTTGTAGTCTACTGTTGAAACTTTCCATGGTGTTTTTGATTGTAGCTATATCACTTTTCATTTCTTCCTGATTCTTGCATAAGTTGTTGATTTTCTCATCCATCCGATGTATAAATTCCATGACCATTACTCTGAACTCCTTTTCGGTCATGTTGCAAGCTTCAGTTTCACTGATTTCCTTTCTTGGCGACTCCACATTTTCTTTCCTCTGTGAGTTATTTCGTTTCCCCATTCTGGCTATTACCAGAAAGCTCAAGCTTCCGTTTGCGTGGACCTGGGCCGTGTGCTGTGGGGACTTCGCTCCACCCTAGTTTCACTGAAGTGCTCTGACACTAGGATGTGTGGCTGCCTTTGGTTGGTGGGAACCAGACTTGTCCAGGATCAGTGTCCCCAGTGTTCCGTGTGGTCTCGTGTGCACATTTAGAATCAGGGGCCCTGTCTGCACCACACTGTTGGTATGTGCCGAAAATGAGATCCTTAGCATGTGCCAGGAGTCAAGAGTTTCCCTGTGTCTGCACCAAGACTCGAGTGTCAAAGTCTCTGTTGCCTTGTGTGGTTTCTCGTTGAGAATCAGGGTCCCTGTGTGTGCACGCACCAACAATTGGGGTCGCTGGCTCTTAGTGTGAATGCGCTGTGAGTCAGGGATCCCAGGCAGCTGTGTCCGGCGTGCCAAATTCCCTGAAGTGGAGCTGCGTCCTGTGTGTGCTCTCTCTACTGAGCCAAACCGGCTAGTGCGCACATTCTTAAAATCCTGAAGGTGAGCTGGCTCAGTGCACTCTCCCAGAGTCCCGGAAGGGGGGCGGAGTTCGTCCTGCGCGCCAAATTCCCCAAAGGGAAGCCCCTCTGTGCACGCTCTAAGAATCCCCGAAGGGGGAGCTGTGACCCGTGAGCCAAATTCCCCCAAATTCCCCGAAGGGGAGCCCTCTGTGCGCACTGACAGATTTCCCCGACGGGGAGCTGCTTCTGTCCCGCGCGCTCGCACGCCAAATTCCCTAAGGGGGAGCGCGTCCCTGCGCAAAGCTTGGCAGCTTGGGCGAGGGGCGGGTCTATCAGTTACTATGGCGCTTTCCGCGCTCCTGTGGGCGCTCAGCAGCTTGGGGGAGGGGCGGGTCTATCAGTTACTATGGCGCTATCCGCGCGCCTGCGAGGAGGGGGATAGGCTCTTTGACTCACGGAAATCTGCAGGGAAGTCTGGATTCTTGTTGTTTGTTGGTCTGAAGCTGTGATAGCAGTTCTCTGTCCCCAGTGGCTGCAGGGTCCTGGTTTGTGTCAGAAGCCAGGATCCGAGTCTCAGGCAGCTCTGTTTCTCAAGATAGCGTGGTCTCCGCGTCCGCACCAGCCACCGAGAAGTGTCTGCTTTGTGCGCGGGGCTCCGCCGTCTAGGGCTGCCCTGTTAGGGAGCCCCTTGGAAGACTTGCAGAATCTAACTGACCCTATCTCATACACACACACACACCACACACATCTACACTCTCCTCTATGGGTTCCTCACTCACACTCTCTCCCTACCTTCCTGCCGGTCGCCATCTTTTTTCCCTTATTTGTTTTTCAATGTATCTCATTGTCTTAATAACTTGTCCTGATATTCAGCCATTTTACTTTCATATCCTATTCTACATCTTATCTAATCAAGGTCCAGATGGCTAGATAAACGCAGGTGTCAAGGGTTTTAATGCTGATAAGGAACTGAAATGTAAATTATTTGGCAGTCCATAGCTCCCCAGCATATTAGCTTTGCAACAAAGGTTTTAGGAGGAAAGAGAGAAAGAGAGAGAACAAGAGTAAGGAACATGCAAGCAAGCAGGGAAGGAGTGAGGGAAGGAAGAAGGGAAGAAAAGAAGAAAGGAAGGAAGGAAAATAGCACAAACATAATAATGCAGCCAAATATTACTTGTCAGCAATCCCCAGAATCATGTCTGTTGTAGGCATAACTCCTACTTTGTGCAGTTTTCATCATTCACATATAGAACTTGGCAATCATTTGTTTTCTGAAACTATTGAATGGTTTTATTGGTTAAAACCCATAGATATCATCTCTGAGTAATGGTTTAAACTCTAGAACTTATGGACCAAATTTATGGAAAATATCGTGTTAGTTTTCTTTTGCTGTGTAAAATATCCTCACAAACACATCAGTTTTTTAAAACAATAATATATTTATTATCTGACCATTTCCATGAGTCAGAAGTCAGGTACTGGTTAGGTAGGTCCGCTGTTCAATGTCTCACAAGTCTCAAATCAAGTGATAGGCAGGGCTACAATCTTATAGGAGACTCAGAGTTTTCTTTAAAGCTCATTCAACTTGTTGGAAGGATTCAGTTCCTTGTGTTTGAAGGACTAAGGCCACCATTTTTCTTGCAGTTATCATCCAGTGATCACTCTCAATTTATATAGGCTGTCTTCAGGTCTCAGCCATGAGGTTTTCTCAGGACATGTCAGCTTATTACCTCAAAACCAGCTGGGTAATATCATGCAACTGTGCTAAGTTAGCATCTTACATAACATAATTTAACCATGGCTCATATTCAAGGGCAGGGGACTATACAGGGCATTTACATCAAGGAATAGGTATATTGGTGACCATCGTAGAATGCTGCCTGCCATAAGACCAATATAAAGTCTTCTGTTTTATATTTTAGAAGTAGCCTTGTTCTTCAAGACACTAGCTTTATGGATAAATAATGTGAAATATGTATGGATTTTATAATGCAGTGACAATTTAGCTCAATTCAGAGAAAATCTGCCAATTTTTCCAGAAAATTTTCCTTCTAAAAAAATACTCTGCTCACTTTCTTTCCTAACAATGACAGCAAACTGTTATAAAAGGCAATCTATGAAATGTCATTTAGGATTATGTTTAAATTACCAAAATCAAACTGTATCATGAGTTTCAAGTCAGTGGTTTCTATGTAATTGGGTGTGTTTTTCCAATTCCTTTCTGAATACTGTGATTCAAGGAGTCTTTTAGACCAAAATATGCTACCAAACTTCCTCTTTATCTTTCTTATTTTGTTATGGGAGTCAGACAGACATGAGCAGATCAAGGATGCTGGGTCAGGTACAGAAACTCACTAGATGCTTAGCAAGGGGCAAAACTGGGAAAACAAGAACCTCACATCCAGGGTAACCTTTCCTCCTCTAACATATTACTGGTCATGGGATTTATACCCTCTGACCTCTTCCTCCCTAAATATAACATCTAGGCCTCAGTTGTATTTCAACTCCAGGACCAGAAAAGCAGCAAGACCAGACAAGTGATGCCCTGGCTGCCTTAGGGCCAGATGCATTGACTAATGACCCCTGGTGCTGACCAATCAGTGGAGACCTCGACCCTGAAAGAGCACACCTGGAAAGCTGATGAATAGTCAATTGAGACCCTCCCCTGAGACCTCCCCAAAGATTTCCACCTGCAAGAGAGATGAATATGCTCAGGATGAAGGACCCAGAATGTGCTCTCCTGCCGGGGAGCACAACCATGCCTTTCCCTTCCTTCTTCTTCCCTCTAAGGCACCTCATGGAACTTGCAACTAGGGGAGGAATGGGCAGTGGCCGCTCATACCAGGCCAACCCCCTGAACCTGTCTTCAAGGCCCCCTTTTGTCTGACTTCTCAGTGAGCCGAAGCAGCCCAGCCTAGGCTTTCCTGTTGCTACTTCTGTGCCCTTCCTTGCTTCATTGTCTTAGTATATTTTTTGCTGTGGCCAATAAATTCTTACTTATTGTGCTACACTTTGCCTCTTGATTAAAATCTTTCCTTCAAGAAGACAAGAACCAAGGTCTCATTGTTTTATTGCTAACAATTTTAGAATTGCAAAATTTGCCAAATACAGAAGATTCTGTGAATTCTTTAACACTCTCTTATAGTAAATACTAGTAGCCCTGTGCACGAATTTGTGCACCAGTAGGTTGCTGCCGCCCTCCTGTAGCTCTCCGCCCATTGCCCCACCCTCCTGTAGCTCCCCTGCCCCCTCCTGTAGCTCTCCACCTCCCGCTTGCTTGCTGCCCTGCCCCCTCCTGTAGCTCTCTGCTGCCTGCTTGTAGTTCACTGCCCCACCCTTCTGCAGATCCGTGATCCAGTCATTACGCGGTTGGTCATTATGCCTCATGGTGTAACGGGTAATTAGCATATTCCTCTCTTATTATATAGGATTCTGTACAGAAAAACGATTTAAAATGCTTTAGAAAACAACAAGACTGCAGCTTTACAGACCTAAATCATACAAAAACCTGCTCAAATTCAAAATGTACTGAACTCTGTATATACCTAACAGATAGAGAATATGTGTTTTTGTTGTTGTTATTTTTATTTCAAACACATACACTGATTGCTGAAGGACATTTAAAGAAAATTAGATTCTGTAAGTTACATAGACACACTGATCCATGACAAAATAATACATTTATTAAATTGAGTGGTTTCTTTCCACAGGAATAATATCATTAACAAATGACCTTTGAATATTACCTTTGAAATATATATTATAATTATAATATAAAACAAAGAACAAGTGAAATCATGGTTTATTTTATATCTTGCGAAGTAGCGAATTCTAATTTATGTCTTTTATTTTTCTTCCCCACTTACTGCAGAAATAGGGAGGAGCATAGGGATGGAGGAGTTTGGGGCATGTACATATCTGGGGGAAAACAAACATGGACACTACCATAAAGTTAAGGTAATACAAACTAGCATAGATGAGGTCTTATTATATATTTGATGGATTTAAGATAAAAGCAGCCCAATGGGCATGGCTCAGTAATTGAGCATTCACCTATGAACCAGAAGATTCCTGGTCAGGGCATATGCCTAGGTTGTGGGCTCCATCTCCAGTAGTGGGCATGCAGGAGGCAGCTGATCAAGGACTCTTATCATTGATGTTTCTATCTCTCTCCCTTCCTTTCTGAAATCAATAAAAAAATATATTTAAAAAAGAAAAGTCAGATAATTTTTTCTTATTTGGGTATATAACCAAATAAATATTATTATCATTAAAAATAATCTGACATGTGATTGGAGAAGATGGCGACTGGCAGGAAGGTAGGGAGGAAGAGAGTGTGAGAGAGTGAGGGACCAATAGAGGAGTATGTGGATGTGTGTGGTGAGTGTGGGTGTGAGCTAGGGACAGTTAGATCATGCAGGTCTTCTAAGGGGAGGCCAAACCAGGCAGTCTTAGACGGCGGAGCCCCGCTGCCACCGCGGACACTCCGGGGGCAGCCAGCGCAGGCACAGAGTCCATGCCATCTTGAAAAACAGAGCTGCTTAAGACTAGGATCCTGGCCTCAGCACCACCCAGTCTGGTCTCAGACACTAACCGGGACCCTACTGCCACTGGGGACAGAGAACTGTGACCACAGCTGCAGACCCACAGACACCAAAAATCCAGACACCACGGCCGCAGATTTCTGTGAGTCACAGACCCCATCCTCCTCCCCGCAGGCTTGCAGCAGCACCACAGGAACTGCTAGACCCACCCCTCACACAGGGCCGCAGCACCACTACAGGAATTTGAGCCTGGGAGCCTGGAATCTGTTCCCTGCAACACAATCAGGCAATCAAACCCCATGCCCACGCAGGGCAGCAGTGCCACTTGACTTGGATTCTGGGCAAGCGCACACAGATATCTGTTTTCCATAGCGCAGGAGTGGACCTCCTGCCAACATAGTGCTACTGTGCAACCTGGTCCCCCAAGCAGACAGGGGACCCTGATTCTCTGCACAAGAGGCAGCACTGAGCACTAGTGACTTGACTCTGTTTCTCATTGAGTCTGCCTAGGATCCCGGATTCCCAGTGCATTCACACTAAGAGCCAGTGGCTCCAATTCTTGGCACATGCACACACAGGAACCCTGATTCTCGGCGTGAGGCCGCACCAAGCAACAGAGACTCTGATACTCAATTCTTGGTGTGGGCACAGGGGAACTCTGACTCCTGGCACGCGCTAAGGGACTCTGATTTTTGGCATACGCCAGTGGGTTCTCTGTTTCAGGCATGGCACAGGCGGGGTCCCTGATTCTAAGTACTCACACGAGGCCATACTGAGCGCCAGTCACTCTGATCCTGAGCAAGCATAGCCCCCACCAACCCACGGCAGCCACACGTCTTGGTGTCAGAGCTCTTCAGTGACACTCAGGTGGTGTGAAGCTCCCACTGCACCCAACCCAGGCCCATGCAACTCGATGTTTGAACCTTCTGGTGATAGTCAGAAAGGGGAGATGACACAATCCCCAGAGGAAAGAAAATGAGGAGTCGCCAAGAAAAGAAATAAGTGAAGTGAAAGCATGCAACATGACAGAAAAATAATTCAGAGTAATGGTCATACAGTTTATATACCGGATGGATGAGAAAATCAACAACCTATGCAAAAATCAGTAAGAAATCAAAAGTGATATAGCTAAAATCAAAAACACCATGGAAGGTTTCAACAGTAGACTAGCAGAAGCAGAGGACCAAATTAGTAAGTTAGAAGACAAGGTACAGAAACAAGCTCAATCTGAACAGCAACTGGAGAAAAAAATTAAAAAGCAGGAAAAGAACCTAAGGGAGCTTTGGGACAACACAAAACAAAGCAACATAGGTATAATAGGGCTGCCAGAAGGACAAGAAGAGCAACAAGGATTAGAAAATCTATTTGAAGAAATAATGACAGAAAACTTCCCAGATTTGGGGAAGAAAAACGTTACACAAGTACAGAGAGTCCCAAGCAAGATGAATCCCAAAAGACCCACACCAAGATATGTCATAATTACAATGGAAAATGTTAATGACAAAGAGAGAATCGTAAAGGCGGCAAGAGAGAGACAGAGAGTTACCTACAAAGGATCCCTCATCAGATTATCAAATGATTTCTCAACAGAAACACATCAAGCTAGAAGGGAATGGAAGAAGGTATACAAAGTGATGCACAGTAAAGGACTGAATCCAAGAATACTCTATCCAGCAAGACTATCAATCAAAATTGAAGGGGAAATCAGGAGCTTTGCAGACAAAAAAAGGCTAAGGGAGTTTATCACTACCAAGCCAGCAATGCATGAAATGCTAAATGTAATGCTATAAAAAGAAGAAATAGAAAGGAAGAAAGGAACACAGGAATAAAGTACAGAAATGGCTACAAACAAGTACCTATCAATAATAACATTGAATGCAAATGAATTAAATGCTCCAATCAAAATACATCAAATGAGTGAATGGATAAGAAAACATGACCCATATATATGTTGTCTACAGGAGACCCACCTCAGAACAAGGGACTCACACAGACTGAAAGTGAAGGGATGGAAAAATATATATCAGGTAAATGGAAATGAAAAAACAGCTGGGGTAGCAATACTTATATCTGACAAAATAGACCTCAAAGTGAAGACCATAACAAGAGACAATAAAGGCCACTTCATAATTCTAAAGGGATCAATACAACAAGAGGATATAACTCTGGTAAACATTTATGCACCCAATGCAGGAGCACCCAAATACATAAAAAAACTTCTGGAAGATATTAGGGGAGAGATTGACAGAAACACAACCATAGTAGGAGACTTTAATACCCTATTAACATCACTGGATAAATCCTCTAGACAAAAAATTAGCAAAGAAACATCAATCTTAAATGAATCACTAGATCAGATTAACTTAATTGACATCTTTAGAACATTCCACCTCAAAATTATAGAATATACATTCTTCTCAAGCGCACATGGGACATTTTCAAAGATAGACCACATACTGGGTCACAGGCAAAGTCTCTCCAAATTCAAGAGGATTGAAATCATATCAAGCATCTTCTAAGATCACAATGGCATAAAATTAGAAATCAACTACAGTAAAAATAATGACAAAAATTCAAACACTTGGAGGCTGAATAACCTACTATTAAACAATGAGTGGGTTACCAAAGAGATCAAAGAAGAAATAAAACACAGGCTGGAAACAAATGACAATGAAAATACATCAATCCAAAATCTTTGGGACACAGTGAAAGCATTCCTGAGAGTGAAGTTCATAAAATTACAGGCCTATCTCAAAAAAAGCAAGAAAAATTGGTAATAAACCATCTAACTCTTCAACTTGAAGAATTAGAAAGAGAGCAACAAGAAAAGCCCAGTGTGATAGAAGGAAGGAAATAATAAAGATCAGAGCAGAAATAAATGACATAGAGACCAAAAAAACAATACAAAAGATCAATGAAACCAAGAGCTGGTTCTTTGAAAGGATAAACAAGATTGATGAACCTCTAGCCAGGCTTACCAAGAAGCAAAGAGAGAGGACCCAAATAAACAAAATAAGAAACGAAAGAGGAGAAATAACAACAGACTCCACAGAAATACGAAGAAACATTAAAAAAAAAAAATACTATGAGCAACTCTACTCCATCAAACTGGTTAACCTAGAAGAAATGGACATATTCCTAAAAAAAATACAACCTTCCAAAATTCAACCAGGAGGAATCAAAAAATCTGAGTAGACCGATAACTATGGAGGAAATTGAAGCAGTAATAAAAAAAACTTCCAACACAAAAGCCCTGGAACAGACAGCTTCACAAGGGAGTTTTATCTGATGAACAAAAACAGATCCAGAGACAGGAAGCATCAATCAGACTGTCAAACCTCAGAGGGAAGTTAGGGGAGGGGGAAGCTAAGGGGGAGAGGTTAACCAAAAGACTTGTATGCATGCATATAAGCCTAACCAATGGACACAGACAACAGGGGGGTGAGGGCATGAGTGGGGGTGGGGGGTTGGGGAGGTTATGGGGGGATAAGGACACATATGTAATACCTTATCAAACATTCAAAGAAGAAATAAATCCTATCTTCCTCAGACTATTAAAAAAAAAATCAAGAGGAAGGAGTACTTCCAAGCTCTTTCTAGGAAGCCAGCATTACCCTAATCCCAAAACTAGATAAAGACAATACAAAGAAAGAGAATTACAGGCCAATATCCCTCATGAACATAGACACCAAAATCCTCAACAAAATTCTAGCAAATCGAACCCAGCAATACATTAGAAAGATCATACACCATGACCAAGTGAGATTTATCCCAGGGATGCAAGGATGGTACAACATCCACAAATCAATAAATGTGATACACCACATAAACAAACTGAGAGATAAAAACCATATAATCATATCCATTGATGCAGAAAAAGCATTTGACTAAATCTAACACCCTTTCTTGATTAAAATTCTCAGCAAGGTGGGAATAAAAGGATCATACTTCAACATAATAAAAGCCATATATGACAAACCCACAGCCAACATCATACTCAATGGGCAAAAACTAAAACCATTTCCCCTAAGAACAGGAATAAGACAGGGATGCCCACTCTCCCCACTCCTCTTCGACATAGTACTGGAAGTACTAGCCATTGCAATCAGACAAGAAGAAGAAATAAAAGGCATTCAAATTGGAAAAAAAGAAGTAAAACTATCCTTATTCACAGATAACATTATATTGTACATAGAAAACCCCAAAGACTCCACCAAAAAACTACTAGACTTAATAATGAATTTGGCAATGTGGCAGAATACAAAATTAACATCCAGAAGTCTATGGCTTTTCTATACATCAATAATGAACTCACAGAAAGAGAAATTAAAAAAGCAATCCCATTTACCATTGCAACAAAAAAATTAAGATACCTAGGAATAAACCTTATCAAGGAGACAAAGGACCTGTACTCAGAAAATTTCAGAATGCTAAAAAAAAGAGACATAGGAAGACTTGAACAAATGGAAGAATATACCATGTTCATGGATTGGTAGAATCAACATCATTAAAATGTCCATACTACCCAAAGCAATCTATAAATTCAATGCAATCCCCATTAAAATACCAATGGCATACTTCAAACACCTAGAACAAATTCTCCAAAAATTCATCTGGAATAAAAAAAGACCCCAAATAGCTGCAGTAATCTTGAGAAAGAAGAACAAAGTTGGAGGGATCAAATACCAGATATCAAGCTATACTACAAAGCCACTGTTCTCAAAACTGCCTGGTACTGGCACAAGAACAGACATATAGACCAATGAAACAGAACAGAGAACCCAGAGATTGACACAAGCCAATATGCTCAATTAATATTTGACAAAGGAGGCAAGAGCATAGAATGGAGTCAAGACAGTCTCTTCAATAAGTGGTATTGGGAAAACTGGACAGATACTTGCAAAAAAATGAAACTAGACCACCAATTTACACCATACACAAAAATAAACTCAAAATAGATAAAGGACTTAAACGTAAGAGGGGAAACCATAAAAATCTTAGAAGAAGCCATAGGCAACAAAATAGCAGACATTTGTTGTAGCAATATCTTTGCCGATATAGCTCCTAGGGCAATGGAAACTAAAGAGAAAATAAACAAATGGAACTACATCAAAATAAAAAGCTTCTGCATAGCAAAAGAAACCATCAACAAAACAACAAGAAAGCCCACTTCATGGGAGAACATATTTGCCAGTGTTATCTCCGATAAGGGTTTAGTCTCCAACATTTACAGGGAACTCATACAACTTAACAATAGGAAGATAAACAATCCAATCAAAAAATGGGCAAAGGACATAAATAGATACTTTTTGAAAGAGGACATTCAGAAAGCCAAGAGACATATGAAAACATGCTCAAAGTCACTAATCATCTGAGAGATGCAGATTGTTATGAGGTACCATCTCACACCTGTCAGAATGGCTATCATCAACAAATCAACAAATGACAAGTGCTGGAGAGGATGCAGAGAAAAAGGAACCCTTCTTCACTGCTGGTGGGAATGCAGACTTGTATAGCCACTGTGGAAAATAGTATGGCGTTTTCTCAAAAAATTAAAAATGGAACTGTCATTTGACCCAGTAATACCACTTCTATGAATGTATCCCAAGAAACTATAAATACCAATCAGAAAGGATATATGCACCCCTATGTTCATAGTAGCACAATTTACCATAGCTAAGATTTGGAAACAGCCTAAGTGCCCATCAGCAGATGAGTGGATTAGAAAAATATGGTACATCTACACAATGGAATTTTACACTGCTATAAAAAAAGAAGGAATTCTTACCATTTGCAACAGCATGAATGGATCTGGAGAGCATTATGCTAAGTAAAATAAGCCAGTCAGTGAAAGATAAGTACCACATGATCTCACTCATTTATGGATAATAAAGAACATTACAAACTGTTGAACAAAAATAGACAGAGGCAAAGAAGCATCAAACAGACTATCAAACTACAGCAAGAAGGTAGGGGAGGGTTGGGGGGGGGGGGGTAAGAGATCAACCGAAGGACTTGTATGCACGCATATAAGCACAACCAACAGACACAAGACACTGGGGGCGAGGGGACGAGGGCAAGTGCCTTGGCGGGGAGGGAGGTAGGGGAGGCTTGGGGGAGGTCATTGAGAGGGGAGAGACATATGCACTACTATTTGTAATACTTTAAACAATAAAATAAAAAATAGAAATCTGACATGTGAGTTATATTGCAGATTTTGATACATTCTAGTATGGGTATCTTTTGGACCAAATTCTAATGTTTACCACCAAAAATAATTCTCAGACAATAGAAGGGTATACAAGAATTCAACCTAATTTACAACCTCCTCCAAATTAGAAAGGCAATCCCCAGTCCAGCTCATTGACTCTACTTCTGACCTACTGGCTATAACTCAGAGATTCTCATAACCCTTTCTTTGGGTTTAATTAACTTGCAAGAATGGCACACAGAACTCAGAGAAACATATTGCTATTGTCCCAAAAGTCCATGTGCCAGATGCTTCAAAAAGGCTAAAACTCAAAATGTCAGAGTTTGGAGTAGAAAAGTTTTATTGACTGTGAAGGTGCCAAATTGAGAAGATGGGGGTCTTAGTGGTTCCTCAAATCCATCCTAAGAAACACTGAATTCAGGCTTCTTTTATGTTAAGAGAAGGGAAAAGCTCTTTTTGTAAAAACTCAAGCCCCAAGCAGAAGTTCTCTAATAATTAGCATGTCTAAAGCGGGAGCTATTAGGTGTCTGTACCTGTACAACTGGACCGACACCCACTCTTGCAAGGACGTATTAAAATTCTCGTTTTTGGCATAATGAATGAATGAATGAATGAATGAAGCAGGAGCTATTAGTCTGAAGGCCCTGAGAACAATGCAGGACCAAGCAAGATGGAGTCAGAGAGAGATCCTCTCACTCTGTTACAAACGAGGTCACTGGTTTTTTCTAAAAGGATACAACTCAGCAACAGACAGATTGGAAAGATGCTGTGTGAAAAGGGAAGTGGAGCACACTACTCTCCCTGAATCTCCACATGTTCATCAACCTGAAAGCTCCCAACCCTGTCCTCTTGGGTCTCTATAGAAGCTTCATTACATAAGCATGATTGACTAAACCTTGACCACTGGTAATTAAAATTCATTTCTAGCCCCTCTCCCATCCCCATCTGGAGGTAGAACTGAAAGTTCCAACCCTCTAATCATAAAGTGGGCTCCTCTAGCAACCAGAGGCCATCCTTAGTTGCTTTGGAAAAGTTACCTCTATAACATAACAAAAGACTCCTTTACCACTCTCAACACTTAGGAAACTACAAGGGTTTGGGGGCGGGGGAGGGGCTGTGAGTCAGAATTGTGGACAAATATCAAACATATATGAGAAATATATATCTAAGTGATTAAATATATATTTCTTAGAAATCACAATATTGCAGGGTAGAACTGAAATAAAATGGAGAAGGAAATTTTTTTGGCATTGGATAGACTTGTGATTAGTTTGATTAGTATAAAACAAACCAAGGAAGCTGACCGTAAAGTAAATGATTAAATTTAGTAACAAAGTGTTTCTCTGCGTGGCAGAATCAGGATTGTCCTCTGACTGTTCTTGCTAGCTAAATAAAAGCCTCTTCCTTGCTCCTGAATTGAAAATTATGAAAATGTTTAATTCTGAATTTATGAACAGGAAAGCTAATTCAATAACCCGAGGGCTGTCTTTGTAGGATATCTGAGTCAGCAAGCTCTTCTACAGCATTCTTAACTCTGTTGAATTTACATATCATTGCCATTGTTATGCTTATTTGTCCCTCTTTTCACTAATCAATTGTAAAGCCTTCTAGCTTTCCCTTATATTTAGGTCATATCTACTGACAGAGAGTAATATGGGCAATTATTCATTTACTGGAGGCCTAATGCACAAAATTCATGCAAGAGTAGGCCCTCGCAGCCTCAGCTTCATCCGGCAGGTCATCTGGAAGGTCGTCCGGACGGTCGCTCCACTGTTCGGCCGCTTGGTCGATTTGCATTTTACACTTTTATTATTATAGATTAGCTCATTTATCCATATATAAATATCCACTCAGTCAATACTTGGAGAGTATGTCAGTCAGGGTTTTACTACAGAAACAGAACTAGTAATGTATATAGATATAGATAGATATAAGATATAGATATAGGTAGATATACTATAGTATACATATGTATTATCAAATATCAATGATATACACACACACACATATATACACATACACAAACTCATTGCAAGGAATTGGCTTACATGATTGTGGGGACAAGCTAGGCAAGTTTGAAATGTGAAAACAGGTCATCAGGAAGGGCAGGTTTGAAATTCTTGGAGTGGGGCTGATGCAGAATTTTTCTTCTACAAGGAAACCTCAGTTCTGCTCTTAAGGCCCATCTGCTGATTGGATCAGATCTACCCAGCTTAATGAAGATTAATTCTTTAACTCTTTACTTAAAGCCAACTGATAGAGGATGTTAATCATATCTACAAAATAGCTTTCATACCACCCTTTAAGTTATTATACGATTGACTGAGTACTTCAGCCTAAACAAGTTGGCACACAAAATCATAGTATCAAATATATGAGAAGTACCAAGATAGGCACAATGGGAATTGCTACAATGATGAAGCTGTGCTCAATTAAGAATGTACTTCTCCAAGTGGGAATCCCTCTATCTTCTACCATGCTTTGGGGACATGATAATTTTGTTGATATAAAGTAAAAGGCTGAGTTCATCACAACTGAGCTAAACTACATATTTTAACATTTAAAATTCCTAGAAATGCATAAGTAGGGGATATGAATTATGTTGGTCTGAAAATAGGAATTAAAACAAATCCACACTGGTGCTCCTCTTCAATACTTCACTGCCCTTTGTATATAAATCCTTCCCTCTGAGGATGGGCTGACATAGATCAAGCCTCAGGGCTACAGGGAGACTCCTAAACTTGACTTCCTAGTGCCTCTTCCTAAGAATGTCATTACTAATCCAAAGAGCTCAACTAATGGAGTCTAAAGTGACAGAGTCTTTTATAGAGTAATAAAACCTTTTAAGATGTACTTCAGGGGCCTCCAACCCTCCCAGTAACATAGTAAATATAATGAACATAAAAATTATCTTTGCAGCTGTTGTATGTGTCAGTAGCAATAATAAACTCTCAGCACTGCAGAAGACCAAAATAGCATCTGGTATTTTGATTTACCCAATTTAATCGCATGGAGCTTGAGCATTTACCACTTTACAAGTTTTGTTTATCGATTTACAAGATTTTTATGAGATTATGTGAAATCCTACAAAACATTTAGTTAGCGTGAACTCATTCTCTGCACCCCAAAGACATACACACTGCCAAAAGGGCTTTCAGGTGTGGCTTCAAGGTGGGATATGGCATTATACAGCGAGGAGCACAGGGTGAAAGAGATCTGACAGTGGAATCTTACAATTTGTAAGAGTATAATGATTCCTATCACAATATTAATAAGCAAAATTACTAAACTTTTCCTACCTTTTAACTTGCATATTTGCAGGTGTTATCTTGATAATGACTATAGACATTTACTGAGATCCCAAATGATGTCTGTTTTTCACACACTAGATCCTGAATTAGAATTTAAGACAAACATTTTTATATATCATAAGTTTGGGGTTTTTTTAATGATTTTTCCAACAAAGACAATAACAAATCAACTTATGAAGCTTGTAGCCTGATGGGTAGCTTCCAGAAGTATTGAAAATTCATATCTGCAACCCGTTTCCTTATTTGCAGATTTTTGTTGCTTTCCTCACATCATTGCAACCTTATATACTAGAAACTGTGAGACAGAAGTGTTATTCACATCATGAACTTTAATATGCTCTATTAATTGTTATGTAATATCAAACAACTCTAATTATATCCAGATGTTTAATATCTAGAAAACATTCTCAGTTTATAAGGACATATTTTTTCTTGAAATTTTATTCATATTACATGCCACTTATATTAAAAAACAGAATTTAACCAAATATTTTTGTGTGGTATGTGCTAGTACTATGCTAAGCATAAGAAGTTCAAAATCAAGTGGACATGGTTCCTGATCTAAAAGACAATGACCCCTTTGAATGAGGGTGTAGAGCCCTTCCTCTTTCAACACTCTTTCTGAACATGAGTAACCATTAGTATGAGATTAAGATTATTAGTCAGAGATCAAGTTTCTATAGTAAATGTTTACAGGGAGATCACATTCTTTTATTTTAAGCCCAGAAGATACATTTGAAAAGAGAGATAAAGTAAAAAGAACAAAGACTTGAAGAACTTTACTTTCTCTTAGCTCTTAGAGATGGCATGTAGTTTGCTCTATCTGCTGCTCCCCTCCACCCTTAAAAAGCTAAAGCCAACACTTGTTTGCCTCTTGAGCCACACCAGCCAGAGCTCTTTTTTTTTTTTTATTGATGTCCTGGCTTGGAAGATAATGTTCTGCAGTGATGTGTTGGTGCTTGGTGTGTGCCAACTACTGCTTTGATGGTGCTTATGTTATATGTGCAAAGATAAAGATTGTTCTCACTGCATGATGCAGCCATGATTGCTATTATTACTCCTTGTCAAGATTTACCAGTCTGGAATACTTTTAAGAAGAAAACAGAAGAATTTGATATCTAAAGTAAATTAGACTCTGGATGTCCAGGGGATATCTTACATGTCTATTCTCTCCACAGGCAGAAATTGATCATTGTCTCTAGAAAAGAAGCTAAAAAATGACCACAAATGACTTTGAAGTATTTATAAGGCAGAGAGGAATAACAACTGATTAAAAAGAGGAGGCCAGCTTCTTTGAAGTCATGATTGGAGTGCATGATTTTGAAATATAGGAGGGATTTAGGTTTTCACATGAGAGGAAATTAGCTCTTAGAGATAAGATATTCTGTCCTTCCTGACTGTCTATCTATCTTTTATAATAAAGTGTAATCCTACTTAGTGGATAAAAAAATGAATAAAATCATCTATGCTAATTAGACTGGACGTCCTCCAGACAAAGCCAGGGCTGCGAAGGAAGCCCGGGTCCCCAGTACCAGAGGGAAGCCGGTGCCGGCAAGCGGGGGAAGGAAGGCCTACTCTTGCATGAATTTCATGCATTGGACCTCTAGTAACATATAAGATGCTTCACAAGTTGGTAAAGATTAGTATGAATTCCATACCATCATACAAGCTAAGTAATTGATAATTTTTATTATGAGATTGGGGGAAAAATGGGTTAATGTGCTACCTCAAAACTTCTATTTAGCAAAGCAATGACTTTTAGAGACTTGGTAGAAATATATGTGGGACTCAACATACTTGGCCCCTCCTTGCACAATTCATAAAATAGAGACTTAATGTAGGGGGAATAAAAAAAGTTAAAGAAGACTTTTTGCCAGCAGCCCCAAATTTAAGACTAATGATGATCTGGTAATTATAAACTTTGCAGAAGTGAGAAATCACAATTCTTTTGTCTCCTAGTGAAGCTAGAGCATACAAAACCAAGAGGCAGAAATAGGATAAAACCTAGATTCAAGGAGGACTAAAAAAAAAAAAAAATGGGCCTAACCTACTAGGCATTTTCAAATACTTTACCACCCAGCACAAGTAATTTTTCCATCATCCAATGTAACCAGTGAACAGGGGCTGTCTTGTTTTGCTTCATCTTAGACCAAGAGACTGAGCAGAGCCCTGAGGCCTGCAATTAAGAGCAGATGCAGTTGTTTAAATGGCCCTTCCTCTATTATATATCTGGCTTGGTTTCCAGCCCAGGTTTATGACCAGAAATTGAATTAGCCAACTAGTAGCCACAGTAGATCCCAGTAAAAATATAGGGACTTTAATTGTTCAGTGAACACATCAATCCTTAGACCTTCATAATTGTACTCTTAAAAAGTGCACTTTTCATGTGATAGAATTCCTAAAAAGAGAAAGTTGTCTCTAGCCCCACTGACTCAAGGTCATAGGGGACAAAAGAATATGCATATTTTCCCAGGAGTCAGGACCTAGAGCCAGAAGTGAAAGACTAGAGATGAACTCCACTGTTGGGGAAATTAGTTCTTGTTATTTGTGTCCAACAAAATTTGGAATATTAGCTGCTCTCTCTATAGAGCACACCCACACCTTTCCCTACCCCTTTCCACAGGCTTTTTTTTTTTTTTTTTTTTTGCTTCTCTCTCCTAAGCTCCAAGAGCCCTTTTTTTATCTCTGTAACTTGTTTCTTAAGTCCATTTCTTCTACGGCTCACTTCTTCTACCTCTGTGACTTTTTAAATAAACATTCTTTTATTTTTTAAAAAAATAAAAATAGTATACAGAGCATTGAGTTCTATTTTGTTGTAGTCCATCTCCAAACATGTTCCCCAGTGAACTGCTTCTCCCAGTGTTCACCCTCTTGTGTGGTCCTTTGCACATTTAATCCGGGATGTCCCTGTAACTAGCTTTACCTAAGAAAATGCAGGGATGGGAGGGGGGCATAAAAGAAGGTAAAATGATTAGCCAAAGAATATATATGCATAACCCATAGACCCAGACAACAGTGAGAAAAAGAAAAAAAGAAAAGGAAATGCCGTGGGAATGATGCTGTAACAATTCTGACCCTAAGTTTTAAGGCCTTAAGGACCTTCTAGAGAGCTCCGAGCCAGCATAGAAGAGTCACCTTCCATGGAAAACAAGAGTACCCAGCTGTCCTAGCATAGCCCTGTAACCTCCAGATGATGCCAGCTCCAGCTGCCATCAGAGAGAAAATCACAGAGAAAAAACAAGTGAGACCCACAGAATCATGAAAGATAATAAAGTGATTGTTTTAAGCCACTAAGGGTTGAGGTGGTTTTGTGAGTAGCAATAGATAACTGGAACAGAAGTTGTCAGCTTCTTTCGTGTTGCTTTTTTAATTTCTAAATGAGAGTTATTACTGTGGTTAGCCCACTTACCATCCCATAGGACATGAAAGGTCTTGGAATTAATTCAAATTAATCATTCAGGCATAGACTGTGTGAAGCCACATTTAGACAAGACTGATCGGAATGCTCACCACCCATTGATCCTGGAGCTGAATGCAGCATCTACACATGAATTGAGGTTGTGGGAAAAATTATTAGAGCACTTGGTTTCATCTGGAATAGTTGTAACATTTATGAGGACGCACACTTGAAATAATTTGTATGAGGAAAAAGAGTGCCTATGGTGGGATGTTTATTTGCTTGCTTTTTCTACAATGACTTCCCTACTTCAACTGGTAACAGATTCTTTGGTGAGGAAATCATTGCATAGGTTTGGGTAGTGCAGACACCATCCTAAAACCAACACAGGATGCTGAGCTTCTAAGAAAGTGCACTTATGCATGAATTGTTTATCTTGAGGAATGTGAGTATAGGTCTGCTGCCAGCCTGCTTGCCTACCATGTAGGGAGAGTTTGAGAGAGAAGCCAGAGCAGACAGAGAAATGTATGTCTTAAAATGAGGTAGAGGAAGAGAGAGAAAGTGAACAAGAAAAATCTCTGACATTATTTAAGCATCTGAACGGGTGACAGGTAGCCTGTAGTCTTCCCCCAAAAATGAGCCTATACATTCTCCTTCTTCTTCTTTATTATTGTTATTATGTTCATTGTTTTTATTATTTGCTTTTGAGCTGTTTATCTGTCATTTGTCATGGAAGGAGTATGACTAATGTTGGAATTTCTACAAAATTTTACTATGACTTCCTTTAAGAATCAACTAAAATTGTGATACCAGACAAGATAAATATAAATAATTAGAACTTTCTTTTCCTGGGAGAGGGATTACAGAGGGTCATATCCTGTGATGTTGTTCAATGCCATCAGGGTTCCTCTCCAACAGAATTTTGCACAGAGTTTTTCTCCCTGGTCTGTCTCAGGTGGGGGCCTGACGTTCTGGTCTGTGTTTCATGATGGCCCTATTTCCGGTAGGGTATCTTTGAGCATGTGTATCAATGACAGCATTCACGCACAGGGCATATTGCTTTAAAAGTGGAGGTCATGTGAGGGAACTTAGGCTGCAGTCTGGGAGTGAAATCACTGGTTGCCAGGAAGAAAATATTGAAGCTTTTCTTAAAGCCTAGGGGATCTAAGCAAAGTCAAGTTGTGTGGCCTGAAGTCACAATACAGTGATGGATAAGCAGAGCTCTAAAAGCCAGATAGCAAAGGCTAGTCATGAATTAAAAGGGGTAAAACACCATAAGAGGAGCAGGATTTTGCTGAACACATGCCTTTTGCTCACTTGGTGTGTGTGAGTGCATGTGTGTGTGCATGTACATGCACATAGGTTGAAGGAAGATGTCATAAAGATGGTCACAACAAATGTGAGACCTCAACTGCCTTATAGAAATCTGTACCTTCTGACTTTATTTTTTTTAAGTTATCTTTATTGTTGAAAGTATTACAAATGTCCCCTTTTGTTCCCCATTGACCCCCTTCACCCCACCCCCAGGCCTTCACCACACTATTGTCTGTGTCCATGGGTTATGCATATAAATTTTTTGGTTAATCTCTCCCCACCCACTCACTCCTGCCTTCCCTCTGAGACTTTACTTTTTAATCACTATTTCCAAAAGTGTGCTCCATGGAACACTACTCTCACACCAGAAATCTTAACTGTGACATCTAAGACTGGGAAGCAACATATATTACATGCTCCCTTAGAGATCCACAGAAGACATAACATTAAAGATGGCAAGAAGTTTTACACTAAAGAGATTGTTTAACA
Organism: Cnephaeus nilssonii; assembly: GCF_951640355.1. Taxonomy (NCBI): domain Eukaryota; kingdom Metazoa; phylum Chordata; class Mammalia; order Chiroptera; family Vespertilionidae; genus Cnephaeus; species Cnephaeus nilssonii. The sequence goes on along the minus strand of NC_137084.1, from coordinate 63,082,474 downwards.
AGTGTTAATCTGAGATTAGTCAGCTCATTTAGCACATATTAAATCTCAGAGAATCCGTCCATTAGCACTTACTTTGGAAAAAGCCTGACTTATTGAATGCTTCCCATGAAATCGTCATGCTTTTAAGCATGGCATCAAGATTTTATAACTTGCTCTATATTATCTTTACGGACTTTCCTCTTACTCCATACCTTCAGAAGAATACTGGTTAGGTCACAGTGATCCACTCTTAAATCCTAAATGGGGCATACATTTATTGTCACCATGCCTTTCTTAGGCCCAGTAATAGCCTTTATTCATCCTTTAATTGAGCTCAAAATTCCCCTTCCTCTGTGAAGTCTTTCCTCATTCCCATTAAAAATGTGATGCTTCTTTCTCTAAATTTTCAAAGCTGTTCTGGGGTCTTCTTGAAGCATAAATTTGACCCACCACTACCATTATTTGTTAAGTTACACAAATCTTTATAGAAATGATTATAATTAATTTATCTCCTCATAACCTGATGCCTAATTGATCATACACAGTCATATTTTCATGTTTGCTAAATGGGGGGGTGCATTAAACAATGATGATGCAAAGAAGTCAATGGGGGGAAAGCAGACATATATAATACTTTCAGCAATAAAGAATTTTAATAAAAAAATAAAAAATAAATCATGTTTGGTAATGATATAATGATGTATGGCTGTACCTAGTCATAGAAGCATTTTACCATTTCATATCATAAAAATATGATGGACCCCTCAAGGTTAATCAGGTTGGCTCACTGCTACTACCTGGAGATAATCTGGCATCATCTCCTCATGTTGTACTTTTTCAAACCAGAACATCTGGAAATGACATTTTCTATGTGTTTAAATATCAGAAATTCTCCAGGGTAATCTCTGGCTCTTCGTTGCAGAATGCTCTTCTTGAAATAATGAGGCACCAGGTCTCCTATGTAACTCATCCCTCCTATTAGTATAATAATAAATCCTCCTTAGAAATTAATGGGGAATCTTATGTTGATTTGTATGCAAAAATCCCAAAGGGGGCTTTTATGCCGGTACCTGAGAAGAGACGCTGCCATAGCAAAGTGGCACACGAAAAGATCCACCTCTCGGAGGCAGACAGTCCTCATCTGAATTCAGCGGTATGAGACTAGGGTATTCATACAACTCCCTAAACCTACTTTCTTCTTTTCTTATTCATAGAAAGAGAACAATAAAACACCAATTTCACTATATTGTTATATAAATTAAATAATAGATTCTGTGTAAAGTGTCTACCTTATGCCAGATATTTTCCATATATGAAACTTGATTTATTGGTCCTGTATGACATAAACTTACGACATATAAAGCATCGGTGTATGTGGAAGACTCAGACATTTGTTTAGTCTAATAATATTTTCTTGAGAATCTGTCTACAATATGTCATTCATCATGAAAAAGAAAATGAATAAAATTTTTCTTATCCTTAAAGACAAATATTTAACTAGATAATTATCAAAAATGTTATCTTTAAAGACAAATTCATAACCAGATAAGTATCAAATCATCAAAAATAGTTCAGGTGTAATGACAATAGAAGTACTGACAGGGCTATTTTGAGTAACATGAGAACATAAGGAATGGGTAGCTGTTGGGGTCACAGAGGATAAATAGCACTTCTCTGCTTGTCTCTTGAACTAAATAAGAAATTTAACAAGAAAGAAAATAAATGGAAGTGAGACAATATCCCTTTTGGTACTGATAAAAAATGTGTGGCTTGTGGTGGGCTTGCTAACTGCATCCTACATTTAGACAGAATTACTCAGTCACAAAAGCTGTTGTCACCTCTGGAAAGAGACTTTAACACTCTGCTTATGAAATGGCCCAGGGCAGTGATGATTATAAGCTCGAAGCTGACAAGCTGAATCCCAGAGAAGGAAGGAACAAGTGGACCTCGCAAGGCAAGCTCATTTTTTCAAAATTTTACCAAGCAAGAAAAGTCTCGTTCTTCCCTGGGGTGGAAGGAGAAGGGAGAAGAAAGAGGCCAGAATAACTCACTAGAGTTCTCTCCACTTTAGAGTGGGAAAGAAGAATTTTCCCTCTAAAAGGACCTAGTCTGTTTTAGGTAGGATAACCATGCATTTGTGTTAGATAGCACTTTCCTGGTTTATCCCTGCTTTCCCAGTGTAATTATTGTGTTCCTTTTCACTCTCAAAAGAGTTCAAGTTTGTTTCAACAACAAAAAATTTGTTTGACAGTTTATGTGATCGTAATTTCAGGGGATAAAGCAGATTTTCCTAGAGGTAGAAACTATGGCTCAGTCATTGGGAAAGAATAAGAATTAGTGAGACAACGAGGAAGGCGTGGAGATATACAGAAGAGAAAATGGGGAGGGACAGAGGAGAGAGAAATATAAACATCAGGAAAGCATGGAGAAAATAACCTGAATAAAAAAGAGTGTGCCTTGTTCAGAAATTCTAAAACGATATGCTGCTGAGGCATCAAGTGTAAAGCAGAATGGCAAGAGACTGACTTCAGGATCCTATTGCTGGGGAGAATGGCAGTTCCAGGATCCTTAACTACATTATGGGTTATATAGCACAGCTTAAAATATTAATTTTCCTACTCAGTATAATTCTACGGTCTGGCATTTAAGGACCTCCACAAAAAGATGGCTAATGATGGATATACCATAACTGATTTCTTCCATTATTCATATATATATATATATATACACACACACACACACACACACACACACACACACAGAATTTCAATGACTATAAAGGCAATGTTTATTAAAATATATTTTATTTTCAAAATTGAGCTATCAGCTATTAAAGTGTGTATACATTTTTGGAGGATACCCTGTATATATCTGGTTTCCTGAATAAACTGAAAGAATATTTTAAGACTCTTAAAGCATACTCTCAAATACTTAGCACTGTTTGAAGAAATTTTTTCCTAGGACAATTTAAAAGTCCATAGTGTACTTAAACATTATATACCCAATTGAAGAGTTTATTCAAAATTACTAAAAATTGTTTGCTCATAGGAAAAAACACCAAGATGCTCAAGCACATGTATTTACATTTTAGGACAAATTGTTATGTGTTTAGATAATTTCAGGTACTTATTTTTGCCAAGAAATTTCACAAATTGAATCATAAAATTCAGTGATTATTTTTTATACAACTATAAAAATTTTCCATAAAATTTAGAAATCTAAATATATATTTCTTATCTCTAGACAAAAACCATTATCTTTCAATTAAATTTCACCTTTCACATTTCTAAGTAGTAAATTCCACCATGAAAATATTTAATAGCTTACCAGCTAAAAATGGGAGGCTACCGCTTAATTTGAAATCATCCTACATTGTCTCAATTCATATCCACTGCATCCCTACTAATCTATAGATATTTTATGTATAATTTTATTATTTACAACAACCCTAGGGGAAACATATCCTAAGTGGTATACATGAGGAATTTGAAACTGAGAGATAGATACGTTAATAATTAACCAAAATCATGCCACCAATAATTAATTAACAGAGCTGTTTAAATCCAAGTCTCTTTGCTGCAAAATCTGTTTTTTTATTTCATCAAATTGCCTCTTTTGCATTACCATGCTTTTTTAAAATATGTTTTATTGATTTTTTTACAGAGAGAAGGGAGAGGGATAGAGTTAGAAACATCAATGAGAGAGAAACATCCATCAGCTGCCTCCTGCACACCCCCTACTGGGGATGTGCCTGCAACCAAGGTACATGCCCTTGACCGGAATTGAACCTGGGACCCTTCAGTCCGTGCAGGCTGACGTTCTATCCACTGAGCCAAACCAGTTAGGGCACCATGCTTTTTACTAGATTTAAAAAGTGGAACAATTACAGTGCTTCACTTAACCATTACGTAAGCTTTAGCTGTTTTTAAAGTATTCAACTAATGGAATAGTCCTATCAGTCAGAAAATGATTTCATGATAACCACATCAAAATCAATTGTGAATGTCTGAAAAGCAAACACACTACAACCTTCTGTTCCCAGTAAACCTTCTAACTCATGGTCTCTAAACTTCTGTACAGAAACGAACACAAAGAAGAAGTGTTGCCACTGTTTGTTTTCTACTCCTTTAAAGCATTGTCATTTGTCCCCCAGTGGCTGTACTATTACGTAACTACATTACTAAATCATTATGTAGAGTGGTGTGAAATCAGTCCTCTTTGCTACTCCTTTTCACTTTCACCTTATTTTAGCCAATAGATATTTTGATTGAAGGGGAAAAAATCATATAAAATTTAAATTGTCCAGCAGCACTTCCAAGAGTGCTACAAATTTCAACCTAATCCACTTAATTAACTTTCTGTTCTTTAAAAGGATTTTCCAAATGAAAAATTCCCTGTGAACCTCTATAAAGAAAGTTCCTATGAGCCAGAAAATATTCCTACACTTTGACAAAGACAGCATCTACACATTTTCAAGAGCAATACAATTTAGAAAGCAATCATTCTTCATTTTAACGCCCGACTCTTAGACAAGAACAAATAAATATGAGTCTGTAACCCTTGAACTGTAGAAAAGGAATCCGAAAGAAAATTTTTTTGCCATCTCTATCCGAGTATACTGTTTTGAAATGTTAGAGGGTGGAAAACAAATTTCATAGGACTAAGAGTATTGTGATTTTGTTCCATTTAATTGTTCATGTTAGAGTCCCTGGGATTTCAGAGGCATACACTTCACAAGAAATTTTTAAACCAAAATGTCTCTTATCATAGATAACCTAGATCCTTCCTGGTGTATATTTTAATCTAGACTTTTGTTTCTTCCCAGTGTCTTTCATGCAAAATACTCTAGAAAAGCAAATGTATAACTAACTCTTCCAAAGACTTCTTTCTTTATATTCCAACTAGAGGCTCGGTGCACAAAATTCATGCACGGGGGGCGGCGGGGGGGGGGGGGGGGTGTTGTCCCTCAGCCCAGCCTGCACCCTCTTTAATCTGGGACCCCTCGAGGGATGTCTGACTGCCCGAGGGAGTCGGATATCCCTTTCACAATCCAGGACTGCTGGCTCCCAACCGCTCGCCTGCCTGCCTGCCTGATTGCCCCTAACCGCTTCTGCCTGCCAGCCTGATTGACGCCTAACTGCTCCCCTACTGGCCCGATTGCCCCTAACTGCCCTGCCCTGCTGGCCTGGTCACCCCTAACTGTTCCCCTGCAGGCCTGGGTCCCCCCCCCCGCCCAACTGTCCTCCCCTGCAGGCCTGGTTGCCCCCAACTGCTCCCCTTGCAGGCCTGGTCCCCCCCAACTGCCCTGCCCTGCAGGCCTTGGTACCCCCAACTACCCCCCCTGCAGGCCTTGTCATCCCTTAATGCCCTCCCCTGCTGGCCTGGTTGCCCCTAACTGCTCTCCCCTGCTGGCTTGGTTCCCCCCAACTGCCCCCCCTGCAGGCCTGGGTCCCCCCCGAACTGTCCTCCCCTGCAGGCCTGATCACCCACAACTGCCCTCCCTTGCAGGACTGGTCCCTCCCAACTGCCCTCCTCTGCAGGCCTAGGTCCCCCCCAACTGTCCTCCCCTGCAGGCCTGGTCACCCCTAACTGCCCCCCCTGCAGGCCTGGTCCCTCCCAACTGCCCTGCCCTGCAGGCTTGGGTACCCCCCAACTGCACTCCCCTGCTGACCTGATCGCCAACAACTGGCCTTCTCTGCTGGCCATCTTGTGGCGGCCATCTTGTGTTCGGGGGCAGCCATCTTGTGTGTTGGAGTGATCGTCAATTTGCCTATTACTCTTTTATTAGATAGGATAGTGAAATTATTTTAGTCTATTGTAGAGAGCAAAATTCTAACCATTTTCAAAGTTCCACTCTGCAACATCTCTTAATTATACCTAACAGTTATGGAATGAAAATATGAACACAGAATTCAACTAAAGTCTCACTAAATGTGCAGAGATTAACTCATCCTCTTAGCATGGTAAACTCCACAAGACAAAATTTATATTATGGCCATATAGAAACAAGTCTAAAATATTGATACCGAATTTTTGGACTGGAACCCGGATTCTTTGTCCACCTGAATCAAAGAATGAATCCACGGACAAAAAGTGGTATAGCAAAGATGGAGATTTATTGAAGAACAAGTACAGACTCCCACGTGGGGAGGGGGAAGAGTCCCTGAACTGACTCCCACATGGGGAGGGAAAAGAGTCCCACTGAGTTCTTTTCCCCCACAGCTTATATAGGCTGTAGATTTTGGTGCCTTGATATCCCCTCTGATTGGTCACTATTCCCTTAGACTGGTTACTATAGTAATTCCTGGGCTCAAAGGTTGAACCTCACAGGGATCATGTGAGGTTCTCCCCCCTTCTTCCTCAGTGTTTTCCTATTCCCTTTGGGCTTTCTTCCTCTCCTTCTGGATGAAGGGCTTCCTCCTCTTTATTTTGTAAATATGACCTTTCTTGGCTACTTCCAGTTCCCTTGTCTTATGGAAATATACCTGTTGCTGCCTCCTTGTCTTATGGAAATGTAACTGCACCTGGCTTTCTTGTTTTATGGAAATGTACCTTCTCCCAGTCTGCAGCCCTGAGCTTTTTCCCATGGGCCCCAATTCTAAAAAATTCCTAAGCTTGCCTATGTCCCCCTAAAATTCCTGCTGCAATATGAACCATGGTTAACAGCATTTACCTAGTGTTGTAATGTACCCTGAATCTCACAAAGGATGCCTCAATCAAGAAGTCAAATTATGGAGTCATTTATTAAAGGCCGGAAGCTTACGAGGGGCCAATCAGCACCCCAAATTTCGCAGCCCCGAAATGCTCGCCAATTCTGGCTTATATAGGCAGAATATCACAAAGGTATCGATTACATCTTTGGGTTTGGAATGAGGAACCTGGTTTGCACAAAGCAGTTACAGAAGCGAAATTGAGCAAGTTAGTTATCTATAAAGATTAAATATAGTTTTGGATCTTGGGACCACTGAGTCAACGGAAACACATTATCTGGAGCTACTGATAGAACGAAACAGAAGCTTTAAACAAACCCCCTTTCCCAGTACTGGGAGCAAAAGTCTTAAACTGTTCCACAAACCCCCTTTTTCCAGTACTGGGAACAAAAGCCTTAAACTGTTCCAGGAAACAGCTCTGAGCCACAGGTGCTAACAATTAAGAAAAATAGGAGGTAGGGTTATCAGATAAGAACAACTGACTAAGTCAGGAGGTCTATTGTAACAATTTACTGTAAACAAGCCCAGGTCCACTTTGGAAAATTCCCCGAATTACATTGTACCCCACCCCAGGCTATAGTTTTCCCTTTATAAGCTTGTAAGACTCTTCATTCGGGGCCCAACTCCTCTGCTCCTGCGTGAGTCACGAGTTGAGCCCCAGCGCGCTGGAATAAACCTCTTGTTTTTTGCATCAAGTGACGCCTCCTGTGGCTGATTGGGGTTGCCGTCGATTCGGGGGACAGAGTAAGGGTCTCCTTTTGGGGGTCTTACATTTGGTGCATTGGCCGGGAAATTGACGGCCCCCCCTCATCCACGGAGTCGACCTTGGAGGTAAGAAGGGGTACCCCGAGATTGTCTGTCTTTGTCCTGTGCGAGATTGTCTGTCTTTGTCCTGTGCGAGATTGTCTGTCTTTGTCCTGTGTTTAGCCAGTTGGACCGGTGTTGTGTGCGTGCGCACTTTTGGTTTGGCAACCGTTCGGCGACTCGTGAGAGTAGCCGAGCAGTGGCCGGTAGACGTGCCTGGAGGGCCACAGGTTGCAGCCCTGGGGGACGCCCCAAGGGTGGAGGAGAGCCAGGGACGCCTGGTAGTCTCCTATTGTGAGGGCGCTGATCAGGTCCAACTGTTGGATCAGAGATTGTTAGGATCGCGCCCGTCTGGTTCTGTTGTGTATTTGTGGAGGACAAAGTGGAGTAAGTGGGTCCTCGCGTCTGTAGCGTTATTGTTATTTGTGTTTCTGACGACTTACGAACTGACGATGGGACAGACTGTGACTACCCCTCTTAGTCTGACATTAGACCATTGGACTGAAGTTAAGGGAAGAGGTTGCGACCTATCAGTTGAGATCAAGAAAGGCCCATGGAGGACCTTCTGCTCCTCAGAATGGCCCACTTTTAATATAGGATGGCCAGCAGAAGGGACTTTTGACCTGTCTGTCATCTTTGCTGTTAAAGAGATTGTTTTTCAGAAAGAACCTGGAGCCCATCAGGATCAGCAGCCCTACATCGTGGTTTGGCAGGACCTGGTGCAAAATCCACCCCCCTGGGTCCGACCTTGGGTTGCAAAACCCAAGCCCCGACTGGCTGCTCCAGTACCGGCTGATCCAGTACTGGCCGTGCCGGTGCCAGCCACTCCGGTGCCAGCTGCGCCGGTGCCGGCCGCTCCAGCGCCGGCCGCTCCAGTACTAGCCGCGCCGGTGCCAGCCACTCCGGTGCCAGCTGCGCCGGTGCCAGCTGTGCCGGTGCCAGACACTCCAGTGCCGGCCGCCCCGGTACCGACTGCTCAGGTGCCGGCTGCTCTAGTCCCAGCTGCTCAAGTTCTCGCCGTCCAGACTCCCAGTTCTGGGGGGAAATCCAGTCACTCGGACCCCCCCCAGAAGATTTATCCAGACCTCCAGACTGACCTCCTTCTCCTTGACCCACCTCCCCCCTATCCTCCTGTCTTGGTTCCTGTAGAAGGTCGGGGGGAGCCAGAAGCGTCGCCGCCCTCGGCAGTTGCCCCCTCTGCCCCCCCTAACGAATCTCTGCTAGGGCCTGCACAGAGCACCCGGAGCCGCCGCGGAATGACTCCCGACACCACTGTTGCCCTTCCCCTGAGAGCTTATGGGCCCCCACCAGTGGTGATGGATGGTGGGCCGGCCCCTCTTCAACCTCTCCAGTACTGGCCTTTTTCCTCCGCTGACTTGTATAACTGGAAAACTAACTCAGGGCAAACGGCTCCGAGGAGACCGCCCTGGGAGTTACTGGGAAGTAGACTTCACTGAAGTAAAGCCAGCCAGGTATGGATACAGATACTTATTAGTATTCATAGATACATTTTCAGGATGGGTTGAAGCCTTTCCTACCAAGAAGGAGACTGCTCAGGTGGTGGCCAAGACAATACTAGAAGACATCTTCCCGAGGTTCGGGGTGCCTAAGGTAATCGGGTCAGACAACGGCCCTGCGTTTGTTGCCCAGGTAAGTCAGGGACTGGCCAAAATCCTGGGGCTTGATTGGAAATTACATTGTGCTTATAGGCCCCAAAGCTCAGGGCAAGTAGAAAGAATGAATAGAACTTTAAAAGAGGTCATGACTAAATTGTCCTTAGAGACTGGCATAACAGACTGGACAGTCCTCCTTCCCTTTGCCTTGTTTAGGGTACGCAATACCCCTGGCTCCCTAAAGCTAACTCCTTTTGAAATTCTCTATGGGGCTCACCCCCCACTCTTGACCATACCACACCTCCCTTTCCCAAAATCTTATCCCTCTCAATCTTTGTACACCAGATTAAAAGCCCTTGAGACTGTGCAGAGGGAAGTGTGGAATCGGTTGGCCGAGGCCTACAAGCCCGGAGACCTGCAAGTGCCTCATCAGTTCCAGGTCGGAGACTCGGTGTACATTCGGCGCCACCGTGCGGCCAGCTTAGAACCGAGGTGGAAAGGACCCTACATAGTGCTGCTCACAACTCCAACTGCAGTAAAGGTCGATGGCATCGCCGCTTGGATCCACGCTTCACATGCCAAGCCCGCACCACCCCCAGACCCAGCGTGGAAAGTGGAAAAAATGGACAATCCCCTCAAGCTCCGCATTCACCGTGTTCCTGCTCCTGCTGACGCTCCTTCCGATAAGTAGTCCTAATCCCCACAACCCCCAACGACTGACTTGGCAGGTCCTCTCCCAGACTGGAGATATAGTATGGAGCACCACCAAGGAAGACCCCCTTTGGGCCTGGTGGCCGCCCCTGACCCCGGACATTTGCGCCTTAGTAGCTGGACTAGATAATTGGGACATCCCTACCCTAACTGCCGAGGAGAGCCGTAGAACTTCACCCCCTGGCCCCATGCCCTCAAACAGCGAAAGTTACGAATACCATCTCCTTCATGGACATTACCGGGGCTGTAGCTACCCAAAGGCCCGTATCACCTTAAGCCAGACCCCTTTTTATGTCTGCCCCCGAGATGGGAGAACACGCACCCAGGAGAGACAGTGTGGGGGGGCATCCCATTTTTATTGTGCAGCTTGGGACTGTGAAACTACTGGAAATACTTATTGGAACCCCACTTCATCCTGGGATCTGATAAGGGTACAGAAAAATCTTATAGCAGCAAGCTGCTATCACCAAGGGTGGTGTAATCCCTTGAATGTCTCCTTCACAGAAAAAGGGAGACAATCCCGTGAATGGATTAAAGGAAAAACATGGGGATTACGTTTCTATGTGCCAGGTTATGACGATGGGTTTTCCTTCACTATCAAACTTAAGGTTGAAACCCTGACTGCCGTTCAAGTAGGACCTAACCTGGTAATATCTGAGCAGCGGCCTCCCACCGCCCACCTGAGACCACCTGTTCCCCAGACCTCTCTTAATGGGTCCACTACAGTTCCAACGTCCCCGACTCTAGAGATACTGAGCACGGGGCAGAGACTCCTTAACCTAATTCAGGGAGCTTTCAGCGTCCTCAATGCCTCCAACCCTAACCTGACCAAGTCCTGTTGGCTATGTCTAGTGTCAAGCCCTCCGTATTATGAGGGCATTGCCTTTTCAGGGACCTTTAATAATACCACCTCCCATGACTCCTGTAGCTGGGGGTTGAATAATAAACTCACCCTCACAGAAGTCTCGGGGAGTGGCACTTGCTTAGGCTCAGTTCCCACAGGCCGTAAGCATCTGTGCAATCAGACAATAGAAAGTCCTCAAACAACTACCAACTACTATCTGGTTCCTCCCGTAGGCGGATGGTGGGCCTGCAGTACAGGAATAACCCCATGTGTTTCCTCATCGGTGTTCAACACCACCAAAGACTATTGTGTCCTCATACAGCTGGTACCTAGAGTTATCTACCACGAGGCAGGTTCCTTCGAGGCCGAGTTCGACCTACGGCCCCGCAGACAAAAGAGGGAGCCGATCTCGCTCACTTTGGCAGTCCTGCTGGGCTTGGGAGTAGCAGCTGGAGTGGGGACGGGGACCACTGCCCTTATTCAGACTCCCCAGTACATCGAGGGGTTACGAGCAGCTGTAGATGAAGATCTAAAAGCCATAGAGCAGTCAATCACCAAATTAGAAGAGTCACTAACCTCTTTATCTGAAGTAGTACTACAGAATAGGCGGGGCTTAGATCTCCTATTTCTAAAAGATGGTGGATTATGTGCTGCACTAAAAGAAGAATGTTGTTTTTACATAGATCACTCTGGTGTAATAAAGGACTCTATGTCCAAGCTTAGAGAAAGACTAGAAACAAGACAACGAGATCGAGAAGCACACCAAGGGTGGTTTGAAAGTTGGTACAGCCGATCCCCTTGGCTCACTACCCTCATATCCACCTTAATGGGTCCCCTTATTATACTGCTTCTAATCCTCACTTTTGGGCCCTGCATCTTAAATCGCCTAGTCACTTTCATCAGGGAGAGAATAAGTGCTGTACAGGTTTTAATGCTCAGACAACAATACCAGTCCCTCCGCCAAGGAGACAGCCTCGGAGGAGGGTATATAGAGACAGAAGTTCCATGATTAGAACTTACAAAAAAGCAAATGGGGGAATGATAGAACGAAACAGAAGCTTTAAACAAACCCCCTTTCCCAGTACTGGGAGCAAAAGTCTTAAACTGTTCCACAAACCCCCTTTTTCCAGTACTGGGAACAAAAGCCTTAAACTGTTCCAGGAAACAGCTCTGAGCCACAGGTGCTAACAATTAAGAAAAATAGGAGGTAGGGTTATCAGATAAGAACAACTGACTAAGTCAGGAGGTCTATTGTAACAATTTACTGTAAACAAGCCCAGGTCCACTTTGGAAAATTCCCCGAATTACATTGTACCCCACCCCAGGCTATAGTTTTCCCTTTATAAGCTTGTAAGACTCTTCATTCGGGGCCCAACTCCTCTGCTCCTGCGTGAGTCACGAGTTGAGCCCCAGCGCGCTGGAATAAACCTCTTGTTTTTTGCATCAAGTGACGCCTCCTGTGGCTGATTGGGGTTGCCGTCGATTCGGGGGACAGAGTAAGGGTCTCCTTTTGGGGGTCTTACACTACTAAGGCAATTTAGGGTAATTGTGCTGTCCTGGTTCCGAGGTACAGAAGAATGTGCTTCGATAACCAGTAAGATCACAATCAATGGGATATTTAAACCACCATCCATGGAGTATTCAATCGATTGGGATAGCATACATAAGTTCAGAAAATCAAAATAACTTTTCTATTGTTTTAGCAAGCAAATAACTACAGAACCCAAAACAGCAGGGTTAAAGTTAAAGTTAAAATTGCAGTTTCTACCTGAGATGATTGCTATCATACTTCACTAGGAACTTCTCTGCACTCTATAAATAACAGAAATCTGTCAAAGTTTTACACCCTTAAAAAACTTGTTTCCTATAATTTATGCATCAGTTTTATTTGTTGTATCCCTTGCACTTTAATTACACATAAAATTGCATGTCCACTGATGTAAGAAAACAGAACAAAAATAAATAAATAAAAGAGTCAACTTCTGGCTTTTGAATAAGAAGATATGAAAAAGTAGAAGGACAAGTAATATTGTCAAATACCAGAAAATAAGTCCATGTTGGGGTAAGAGAGAGAGCTGGATGGAAATGAAGAGATCATTGAAGTGACTATGGCTGAGAAAGGCGTCTGAGCTCCACCTACCACTGAGACCCCCTCCCTTGCAACATCCCAGTGTGAAAAGGGATGGCTGAGGTTCCTAGTTTTATGAGGAGCTAAGAGAAAAGTGGAGAACCATGCTTCCTGTCAGCATCAGAGAGGCAGGAAGACACCAGTGATGGCTATGGGATGTATTTGGGCAATTTCCCCATTTCTTGTTATGGAATGAAAATAATAGAGTTACTCAAGAACATCTGTAAATGGAGCAGAATTTTTAATATGTTGACACAGAAATACTATTTTTACTATGAGCCCAGGAAAAAGGGGGGTGGGGGTTTCTTATGAAGACATTGAATGAGGACCAAGATACCATCCCCCATGCAGATACACCAACATAAATAATCATCCCCAGAATGCATATAGATGTCTGAGAATGCAGAGACAGATCCTGTATCACTGTTGTTTTTTTTGACCACCCAAAAAATGGAGATCTGAAGCAAGATAAGTTACACAAAAAATAAGAAAGCATAGATCTGTTTTATTTTATATCTGAGCTTCTGCTTAAAATTGATAACCTACAATAAAGTATTCATCAAGTATTATATTAATTATCACTATCCTCTTTTAACATATTGTCCGGCCACCATGGCTTAGGGGTTGAGCGTTGACCCATGAACCAGGAGGTAGTGGTTCAATTCCCAGTCAAGGGCACATGCCAGGGTTGCAGGCTCAATCCCTAGTAGGGGGCATGCAGGAGGCAACCAATCCATGATTCTCTCTCATCACTGATGTTTCTCTCTCTCTCTCCCACTCCCTTCATCTAAAATCAATAAAAATATATATTACATAAATAAGTAAAAGGACATATTTATTTATTGTGCATTTATTACCAAGTAACTATGTTAAACATTTAAAATTTATTATCTAATGAAAAATCTCATAAAATTCTGTTAATGGAGGTATAATTACAATTGCCAGGTTACTGATGAAGATAATAAGGCTTAGATAGACCTAATATATTAGAGAGGGTTAGTAAATTGCCTAAAGTCACAGAGATCATAAGAGGCAGAATGAGAGTTCAAATCTACCTTTATTTGCCTTTAACCCATGTACAGTGTCAATTTAATGCAGAGAGGAAACACTCCCTAGAAATTTTGCAGACATATAAAACTTTGCCTTATTCCTTCAAGGAATGCAATTGCTCAGAGTAAATCTTTCTCAAAAGAAAACATTTTGAAGCTTCATGACTTCCTCTTCCATGTGTGTATGTAGCCCACACAGATACCGCATCATTGTCATTGACATGATGCTTAAAGACATTCCACCCTTCTTTTTTAGGTGGTTTTATTTATTCTCCAAAATAATTAGCCTGTGGTTTACTTTTTATATCTATGAGCTTTTCTCCCTGAATGTTCTTCAATGCCCTCCACAATATTTTCTTTTTCTTTAGATGTTGTCCCAAGTAATTTTATTTTAATTATTTTCATTAATCTTCAACTGAGGAAATTTTCCCACTGATTTTTAGAGAGAGTGAAAGGAGAGGGAGAGAGAGAGAGAGAGAGAGAGAGAGAGAGAGAGAGAGAGAGAGAGAGAAAGAAACATGAGAGACACTCATGGATTGGTTGCCTCCTGTACCTACCACTACCAGGCTGGGGATTGAACCTGTAACCCAAGTACATTGTCCTAAATTGAACCCACAACTCTAACCACCAAGCAACACTGGCCAGGGTGTCCCAGGTAATTTTTTATAAGCAATCATTCTTTTAACATTAATAATATTTTATTTTTGAAAAAAGAGTTTTTCTCACTAAATGCAATTTATGATTACTGTTCTAGTGTAGTTGTCTGAGTAAGAACTCAAGAGAGACTGGGGATTTGAATTGAATTGGGTAAGGAGGGATATTCTAACTTAATCACCTGGGAGAAAGGTGATTTAAAGAATAATGACAAAAGAAAGAAGAAAAGATTTTGGGGAAAGTTGGATATTTCTGTGTTGAGCATGTATGTACAGAGGTAATGTAGATGTTCACTAGGCTAGGAGAAATTCAGCTCTAGATATCTGGAAAGAGGTGAAACCTACAGTCAAATATAGAAAGAAAGAAATGGGCAAATGCTCGAAATCCAAAGTAAAGAAAAAATTTCTGACACTCAAATGTGGTGACAGGGAGATTATGGAAACTCCAGGGTCACTAAAATAACTGCCCAATTTATTCTGAATTTCTTGTTTCCTGTCATCTCTCCTACCCATATTCTTGATTCACTTTTCTCCTGACATCTTTAAAAACTTGTTCCTCTATTTCATATATGTGGAGGACCTTTCCAAGCCAATAAGACTAGTATCAACAGCCCTAAATGATAGAGCAAAAGCAAAATTTATGAGAGCACTAAAATATTAGAAACAAATTAGACATTCTAAAAATGTTGAAATGTACAAAATTAGACATAAAGCAAATTTTTTCTATAGTTAAAGAATAGAAACACTTAGCCCTGGCTGGAATGCCATCCCTTATATCAGTGGTCGGCAAACTCATTAGTCAACAGAGCCAAATATCAACAGTACAACGATTGAAATTTCTTTTGAAAGCCAAATTTTTTAAACTTAAACTTCTTCTAACGCCACTTCTTCAAAATAGACTTGCCCAGACCGTGGTATTTTGTGGAAGAGCCACACTCAAGGGGCCAAAAAGCCGCATGTGGCTCGTGAGCCGTAGTTTGCCCACCATAGCCCTATATCAAAGGGTCAATGTTCGATTCCTGGTCAGGGCACATAATTGGGTTGTGGATTTGATCTCCAGTAAGGGTGCATGTGGGAGGCAGCCAATCAATGTCTCTCGCACATCAATGTTTCTCTCTCTCTCTCTCTCTCTCTCTCTCTCTCTCTCTCTCTCTCTCTCCTCTTTCTCTCTCCCCCTCTTCCCTCTATAGAATCAATAAAAAACAAGAAACATTTAAATTTTGTTGTATTTTTAAAAATACCTATGTATGTAAGGCCTTTCCTTTTGTGCTTTGGTTAAGATGTGGTTACTTGAGGAGCAGCTCTATCTAATGCTAATCTAAATGGCAGCTTAAGCATTTTCTCTCTGCTTCTCCCCCTACTGAGCTGACAGTTCTAATACTCAGATATCTGGATGTTTCGGATTTTTATGCTTGAGTAAAATATCATTTGTTATATTACTAACTTGACAACCACGGCAAACTGAGATTCCTTCCATCACTGTCCTTCTGGGTTTCTGTGCCTAACGAAGCTCTGCGAGTTGCTTCACCATGAATTAGCAAAGGTGCCATTATCAATAGTGTTCAGTGAATGCTAAAGGTTTCAATTGGTCTCATATCCAAAGCTATAATGGTTCCTTCTCAAATATTAATAATATTATGTACTATTGTCATAGCTGCTATGGAAACTCAAAGGGAGGTGTTAGCTATTATTAGTGTAAATTATAATACTAACAAAACTCAGGAGTTCAAATTAAAGCCCCACTATACCCTTTGAAAGGAAAAAAAATCTAAAACTCTAAAAATAGAACTGCAGAGAATGAAACTGAGGTGAGGAGAAGGGAAGTCAAGTTTTTCTAAATATTTCCTACTTTAACTCCTGAAAAGGGGGAGACTAGGAGCTTAACTTATTCCAAACCTCAGAAATGTTCAATTATTCTGATGGAATGAAGAAATGGCAGCCTGGGTGCAATAATACGCCTGTGAGGCAGGCCCCAGAAGGAAACGAAGGATGCATCATGTTTTGTCTTTTACATCTTTGCAGAAGCGCCATGAAAAAGACAGCTCCAGCGTCTGTGTGAGATCTGCAAGGAGGCGATACACTGTAGGCATTGTCACAGAAACTTGGACCTGCTTGATTAGCATTCTCGTATTAAATGAAAAAGTGGTCTGTCTACAACTTTGATGTTTTTATTCTTTCAAGTTCAGTCCCTTTGAAAACTGATTTTCCCACTTCCTTCCAATTAAAATTGAGAGGAGATCTAGATGAGAACTTCTGGTAGAGCCATCAAAATTTACAAAGGCCACAAGGAAAACTGAGGTTTTGATTTCTTCCTCTGCCCATATTTAAAAAAAAAAAAAAAAAGTAAGAAGGAAAGAAAAAGAAAAGCCTAGCTGGCTGGTGTTGCTCAGTTGGTTGGAGTGTCATCCTGTACACCAGAAGGTGGTGAGTTTGATTTCCGGTCAGGGCTCATACCCAGGTTGTGGGTTCAATCCCCGATCAGGACATGTTTGGGAGGCAACTGATTGATGTTTCTTCCTCACATCGATGTTTCTCTCTCTCTCTCCCTCTCTCCCTTTCTCTCTTCTCTCTCTAAAAATCGATAAAAAATATTTTTTTAAAGCCTGGAAACCACCAAAATGTGAAAGAAAATATCCAGGACATAATCCCTATGTGATTCTCTGATGAGGCTCCTCTCTTATTCCTCTCTCAACCTCTGCTCATGCTGTTCCTCCCACCAGCAGTTCTCTTCATACACTTCTTTATTACCCAAAACCAAGCTCATGTTACCTCTCTTTGGAAAGCACTAACTATAGTAACTTCAAAAGATCTGTCTTCCCTCTTTCTGCACTGCTGTCCTTTGTAAAACTTGGCTCATATTTTTCTTTGTTCAAATCATTCCCCAGGGAGAACATAAATACTTTGAGAACAAATTAATGCATCAGTATCATAATTATTATGATCTCCACCGCTCTGAGTACTGTCATACAGAAATCTGTAGATGCCTAAATCAGCTACACACTGAGCAGTGAAACTTGATTCTTGTGTTACTAGTTGTAACACAAGATTTTGGGCACACGTGAAAATATTTTTTTAAATATATTTTATTGATTTTTTTTACAGAGAGGAAGGGAGAGGGATAGAGAGTTAGAAATGTCAATGAGAGAGAAACATCGATCAGCTGCCTCCTGCACACTCCTTACTGGGTATGTGCCCGCAACCAAGGTACATGCCCTTGACCAGAATCGAACCTGGGACCCTTCAGTCCGCAGGCCAATGCTCTATCCACTGAGGCAAACCAGTTAGGGCTTATTTGCTTTAGTGTCTTATTTGTAAGGACTAAGATTTTAGGTGTAGAGTCCTTATCACATACCTAGCACACAATAAGAGTCTAATGAATGTTAGAGGGTATATAATTCATTTTTTGATTAAGGAAAGCATAGATGTGCCAATTTGCACAACTCTAGGTGGCACTATTTATATTGCAATCTATGAATGGCACGATAGAGCTCTACCTTTATTCTGTACATCACTGTATCATAGTCACTGTTATTTTCTTTTAGAGCAATTTGTTTGGCCCTGTGCTAAGCTTTAAGAATACAATAAAGATGCAATTTCACTGCCCTTCTGTAAATCATCGTCTATTATAAAAAGGAGTCCCATTTTAGTGCCAGGAATAAAATGTGTTCAGTCTCACTCCCCCCCCAACCGCCACCATCATCACCACCACCACCCCCGCGGCCCCAAGTTAGTGTAGGAGTTGAGTTCTTTATCCTGTAATCACTTTGTGACATTTCTTTGCTGCCAACCGCTAAGTTCAAAGTTTTGATAGAACATGTCAGACAGACATGATCTGCCAGCATGTC
This sequence comes from Cnephaeus nilssonii, assembly GCF_951640355.1. Taxonomy (NCBI): domain Eukaryota; kingdom Metazoa; phylum Chordata; class Mammalia; order Chiroptera; family Vespertilionidae; genus Cnephaeus; species Cnephaeus nilssonii. Next base: position 63,064,138 of record NC_137084.1, on the reverse strand, counting down.
TCATTCCTCCCTACCGATTAATCTATAAAGATAAAATGAACATGTGAAGCCATGGGATTCTCCAAGTCCAAAAGTGAACATACCTCCAAAAGGTAAAGCCGGCGAGTGTTTTTCAAAGGCCTTTCTCTCAGCTTTCCCTTACAAGTTGTGAGACATGCTCTCATTGGCTAGACTATGATTGAGAATTCATGTCTGCTTTAATCGCCCTTTTTTTGAATTTTACATTTTTTTGCCCTATGCCATCTCTTTCTTGTTGGTCCTTTATCTCCAAATAATAACTTTCTTCAAACTGACATAGGTACCTCAAAAATGGAACCAGCAACAGACTGTTGGCAGAAAACCTTTTTGTGTGAGCACAAATGACCATGTAGGACACAAAATAGCCCTGCGCATCACTGCTCTGTGTGAACAGCTAACTTTGAGCCCCTTTCTTTGAAACTATCCTTTAGATTGTAGTTATATCCAAACATCAATAATTTTGCCCCATTGAATATTTGATAGAGATACCAAGCACCTACACTACTCAAAATTCTACTCCAACCCACAAAGGCAGATGGTGGGTAGGCAACTATTAATGACACATGTTCGTCATAGATTAATTATAAATGCATTTAAATCTCTCTTGGGGCAATATTCAAAGTAGTAGTTCTGTGACATCAGGGTAAGGAGTTCTCCAGCCCCACACATGTGCTCCAAGTCTATACACTTACTTTAGCAGAAGTCACATAGGGGCTCTGCAATTCCATGACATCCTGGAGAGATCTCTCCTGTTCCCCTCCAATACCATACCCTGGCCACCACTTCAATTGTTGTGAGACCATTAAAATTAATCATATTATGCATTTGTCCCTATTTTCATTAGTCACCTTAAAAATAATCCCAACTTCTACTTATCACCCACATTCTAATCTTGAAATATGTTATTATGTTACCTTTTGTAACTGATCTACCACTGTTCTTCACCTTCTAAAGTCTTCTCACTATGTCTTGTCGAGCTCATTGTTATTTATCAGAAAAATCCTATATCTTCAGTCTCTTCTCTGAATGTTTCCTTTGCCTTTTTAATGTTTCTTCTTCCTTTATCTTCTAATGGAAATGTGGTTCTCTCGAGGACTTTTCTTCCTTGTCAGATTTCTCATGTGGAGGATGACTACACTCCTATTGTCTAAGTGGTAGACAGATATGCCACCATAGTCTTCATTGTCAATATCAGACTATTCTTATTCCTTTGTCTCTAAGAACCACAAACTTTGGAAACTAGGCTATAAAATTATAACACACATTGTTCCTCTTTATTGTACTTATCTTTAAATTCTAGTTATCACCAACTTGTGCTAGAAGATTTTATATTTTAACTCACCATCACTTCCTCTAATAGTTACTCCTATCATATTTTGAGTACCTAGGTATTACAAATAATACCAGGGATTTTGGTTTCTTTCAGGTATGGTAAGGTCAACAGATCAAGTGACAATTGCCATTGAAAATATAATTTTTACTTAAACTTCTCAAGGAAAGGGGCAAAGCACACTAAGAAGGACCACACGGGTGGGTCAGGAGGCAGCAGGAGGCAAAGGGAAAGCATGGGCCAGAGTCCTTCTCAGAGGAAGGAATGGGCAAGGAAGAATAGGTAGGCGGAGTAAGTTTAGGATTAGATAGTTTTAATAATTTTGATGAACTTTTGGATAAAGAGGTGGTTCCTAGTTGTCCAGGACCTGTCTCTGGAGTGATTTAGGGCAGAGCAGAATATTGGCTTGGTATGTCTTATCTTTAAGCCCCATTCTACATTTATTTCCCTTCTTAACCTGTGTAAATTCCATTGTTGACCATTAAAATCACTCCCTTGTATATATCATGAATTCCATTAGCTTTCTTTCATCCTTTATATCTGTTTGACAAGATCCCTACTGCAGATCATCTATATATTCACAAGACACAACCGTACCTTGTCAACTAAACACAGTTAGAGGAAAACACACCCACATGCTAAGAAATATCATTTTAATTTCATGATCATTATTCAAAAAAACATTATCTTATTACTGTCAAGCAATTGTGCTACATTTTTTCTAATTCAATCCCTCTCCTAGCTCCTAGACAACTATTTCACATCTTCTCTCTCTTTAAACCTCCTTATGCTCACTCAGTTGATGACTTTGTCTTCTATTTCACTTTCACACATTCCTAAGACCACATTTACCCAGTTTTCCCTGAAACTGTGCCCTTGTTCTCTGCCTTTCCTTATGCTGATTTAAATAAGCTAGGTACTAGGTAAGGCCACCACTACCGATTTTGAAGACTATCTCATCCCTTCTTCTCTAGTTAATTGCCCCCAGAATCTCCACTTACTCATCAATCACCAGTTTCTTCCTCTTTATGGATCCCTTCCGTTATCACACAAACATATTATAATTTATGCTCCTCTCCCTCACACCTCTCAAAAAAAACCTCTATTTTGATTCAATTTCTTCCCCAACAAACTTCACATCTTTGTGATTCTATACAAAAAAGCCTTTGAAAGATTTGTCTATACTTAGGTATGTGTTGTTTTTTTTTTTGTTTTGTGTGTGTGTGTGTTTTTTTTTTTTTTTTTTCATTTTGGACCCTCTTATTTTATCTTGAACTCAACAAACTTAGACATTTCCCTCCTGACATTCCACTGGAATTTCTATTGTCCAAGGTCACCAATAACCTCTGAATGCATATCTCAAAATTAAAACTCAGTTTTTATTTTATTTGACTTATTCATAGAGTTTAACACCATTATTTATTCTTTCCTATGGGGGAGGGGAAAGAAACCTATTAGTTTCCTAAAAGTAACACTTTCCTGACTGTCTTTCCTCCCTTACCTTTTCAGGTTAGAATGCTCTAGGTCTTAGTAACTCTATCGTCTTTCCTTTCTCCATATATTCATTTCTTTGTTGATCTTACCCAATCTTATGGTTTTGAATAACATCCAATGATTGAAAAACCATCATATTTCTCAAATATATCAAATTAGGTCAGAGTTCTCTCTGATCCCCAAATTTATATAGACAAAATGTACAAGTAAAGACAGTGCTGGCGTCTCCATTTGGGGGTCAAATACACATTTCAAACTTCACACATTTCAAATCCATTCCTGTTCTCTCCCTCAAAGTTTGCTTTACTATAGTTTCCCCCAACTAAATATATGGCAGCTCCATCATTCTGGTTACTCTGCCAAGAAACAGTTTTCTCTCATCTTCACCAGCATCTCTTCCAAATACATCCGGAATCTGACCACTTGCCTCCACCTCCACCTTACATCTCCTCTGGATTAAAACAGTGATCTCCTAGTCTTCCTGACACTCTCATCTCTCATACTCCTCTACTTTCAACATAGAAGCATAGCTTCCCATGTCACTCAAAATAAAAACAAATTCTTTATAGCAGCCTACAAAGTCCTACAGCAGCTGTTCTGTCTCCTCTGTTCTCTGATCTCATTTCCTCCTGCCTTCCCCACTGTTCACTGTGCTCCAGCCACCTTGTCCTGGCTGCTCCTCAGATATTCTAGACCCACCCTTGCCTTGGGCCATGCATGTGCTTTCTCTGTGTCTATTTTTTTTTTAATCTTTAAAAAAAAATCTTTATTCTCTGTATCTAAAATGCCCTTTCCCCAGATGTCCACATACCTCATTCTCTCACCTACTCTTGGGTCTTTGCTCAAATGTCCTTTTTTCAGTGAAGCTTTCCAAAACACCATATTTCAAATGATGGGCCTCTCTCCATCATTATCTCACCCTTCCCCTCTACTGTTCTCCATAGTGCTTTACCCCATCCAATATACTTTATATTTTAATAATTATTTTATTTATGTTATATCTCTCTGTACTTTCCTTTTCTCTCCTCCCCAAAGATTCCACCAGAATGTAAATTTTGGGGGACAGGTATTATAATCTACTGTTCACTACTGAATCTCTAGTGCCTAGTACACTGCTGCGTATACAATAGGTGCTCAATTAATGTGTGTTGCATGAATGTATATAAATCAAAAGAGGTATGAAGGAATCAAATACCTCCATTCCCTACCCCCTGTAGACATTCAGAGAGCTTTTTTTACCTTTTGTCTCTGTAACTTTCATGCTATAAAATATTTTCTAATAATCATTAACACCTCATTAGAAAATGTGGTCACTAAATTTCTATTTCCATGACATTTTTCTCTTAAATATCTGATGTTACCTATACATTTCAAGAATGTGTACCATCTTAAGTCCGTATCTGGTGAGAGAGGTATGATGGTGCCTCTTTTCTGTGCCCCTGATTTTATAGTCTTACTGGTGCCCTCTTTGAATCACTCTCTGCCTGTCCTCTGTGCACTTGCTAACATTGTAACGTGTAGAGTATAACGGAAAGAAAAATGGGGTGAGTGCATCATATTTAAACTCAGTTATGTAGGCACAGGTTTTGCCATTTCTGGATGAGACTGGCCAGGCTTACGGCTAGCTATTACTCGCTTGAATGATTTAGTCTTCTCTTTCAGCCACATAAAAATGCCACCTGCTACTCACTTGATTGAAGAGAGAATGATGTGAGCATCTAGTAAAAAAGACAGAAAAATAACATAGCATTTGTGATTCATGTGTCCGTATTAATTCTCATTCTACTTGCCTCTTTCTCTCTGTCTCTCTCCTTCATATCTCTTTCACAGCAGACTATGTTTACCCCAATATTGAGCTGATTATATTACTGTATTTTTATTTTCATTCTGGACTATTTGTTCTCAAAATATATCAAGCTATTCAATTGGCTCCTGTATGAAAAAATTATTGATAGCTAAGTCCACATCAGAGGTTTTCAGTGAGATATAGCATATTCTCTCAACAGTCTAAAGAAAAGATTTATAATGTCATTGTAGAATATAATTCAGATACCTGGCCCATTAAGTTGCAATTGATGCTTAACTAATATGCTTTCCCTCGAAGTGTCTATCTTTCCACAGCAATAGATAGCAATATGCCAAGGAGAAGGAGGCATGATGGGCGAGAGTTCAGCTTGAGATTGCTATATAGAAGAAAGGCTAACTGGAGTTCAAAGGGAATTTTATATTCAGATACAATCATATCTGAGGCAGTAGACTTTCTATAATCAGATTAAATATTCTTACCTATCTAGACTAAAGCTCTTATTTTTATTATTTTTAACTGAATTAAAGAAACAAGAGAAAATCATATTTAGATGTATAAAAATTTAAATTAGTTATATAACAATAGAAAAGGTTATCACATACTCTATCTTTCAGACCAAGTTAAAAAAATAAACAAAAAAGCCTTTGCCATTCTGGTTCATTTTTTAGATACCTATGTCCTCGGTTTTCAGAGATGACACTAATGACGGTTCCATTGTAATCATTCTCTTAAACAGAAGGTTTGAATTCCCACAGAACGCTTGCTGGATATCCCACACCAATGTCTAGACCAGTGATCAGCAAACTCATTAGTCAACCGAGCCAAATATCAACAGTACAACAACTGAAATTTCTTTTGAGAGCCAAATTTTTTAAACTTAAACTTCTAACGCCACTTCTTCAAAATAGACTCGCCCAGACCGTGGTATTTTGTGGAAGAGCCACACTCAAGGGGCCAAAGAGCCGTGTGTAGCTCACAATCCGTAGTTTGCCGACCACTGGTCTAGACAATACTGCAAATGCAGCACCTACAAACTCAACTGCTTCTCTGTTCCTGGCTATTTATTCCTTTTTATTTGGGAAAACAGAATGGCATAGTGATTAACTACTGGGACATGGGGATGAGGCTACTGGAGTTTGAGTCCTAGCTCAACACTGACCAGTTCTTTAACTCTGGGCAGGCTTGTTAACCCTCCTGTTCCTTAATTTTTTCTTCTGAGAAATGGGAATAATAAGAGCGCACATGCCTCAGAGGTGTGTTGTAGGCCTTAAACATTGAACTCATGGAAAGCTCTATATGAGTATTAGCTGTTTTATTGTTCTATTACTTTGTTTCCTATTGCTATGAAGAACACTGATCATCTTTCAAGTTATCCAAGCTAAAATGGAAGGTTATATTTAATACCTCTTGTTCTAAAATAATTTAGTTACCAAGTACTATTTCTACCACAGTAAGAGCTCTCTTATCTGCCCCTCTCCCTTTCATTGTCTCTGTCATTGCAGTAGTTCCCAACTAAGTTATATTTCTCTGTATTCTTGATTTAAACTGTTCTACTTCATTCCAATCTGTCATACTACCTTCCAATTTATCTTGCTTAAAAGTGAACTAAGATCATTCTCTAAAATTATCTAAAACCTTTATTTTCTAGAACCTTCAATATTTCCCATTATCTATAGAAAAAGCTCCAAAATTTTTAGAATGGTATTCTGTTTTTTACAATCTGATTGTAAGTTACCCTTCCAAGTTTTATGTTCTGGTACAATCTCTACCCTCCCCCCACCTGGCTTTTAACAAACAGTTCTATACATCTGTATCTCTCTTCATACAGTTCCCGCAACTTTAATCACTTCTCTACCTCCCAAAATCCTATTCATGCTTTAAACCATATCTCAAATTTCCTTTGAGAAATACTTTCTGATCCATTTTAATTCATTTATTATTTCTTATTGTTCTCCATGATTTGCCATTATTAAAGAATCTACCCAATTTTGTCTTGCATACATTATTAATTTATATGTCTATCTCCATATTCAATCATAAACTGCTTGAGAGAAGAAATTATATTCTTTTTGATTTTTTACCTACAGCACCTTCCACACTGCCCGACACAAAGACGCTTAGTCAATGTTTGTTAAACAGAATAACTGAACTTATTCCGAAGGTATTTAATAATTGCATTCATTTTTCAAACATTCTGTTAAACAGAAACAAACCATGGAAAAAGACAAAGTTCTTGTTCTTTAAAAAAAAATGTTTTCATTGATTTTTAGAGAGAGGGGAAGGGAGAGGGAGAAGGGAGAAAAATAGAAACATCAATCAGCTGCCTCCTGCACACCCCCTACTCGGGATCAAGCCGGCAACCCGGGCAACCTGGAATCAAACCAGCAACCTCTTGGAGCATGGGTCAATGCTCAACCACTGAGCTACACCGGCTGGGCAGAGTTCTTGCTCTTAAAGAGCTTATAGTAAAGTAAACTCCATTTTGTGAGGTCTATGAAAAGCAATCAGATCTGTGTGACTTTGCATTTCTGAGATCATTCCACCTAGATGTGCCTGACCATTGAAAAAACACAAGGCAACCCATGAAGAGAAAACAGATTTCATATCTGACTTAGCAAAGAAAAAAGCCAAATCCGGTCATATTAGTCCCAGTAGGAGATTAACAACAACAACTAATAATAATAATAATATAGATAATCCTATTAATACACAGTAATAAAAGTTATACAGTTGACCCTGAGTAACTAAAACCATTGAAAGTGAAATTGCAGATAAGGCGGGGCTACTGTAGAGCAAGAAGGTGGCCACCTGCAGGCCAGGAAGAGACCTCACCAAGGGCTGGATCTGCCAGCACCTCTTGGACTTACAGCCTCCAGAACTGTGAGAAATCCATGTCTGCTGTGGAAGCCCACAGTCTCAGACAGAGAGGCACATATGTTTTTCAGTACTTGAGGACTGAGGCCTCCCTCAGTCTTCCATTGACCTACATGCATTCTAGAAAGCGCTTGTGGAGAATCTCAACATCCTTTCCAGAGCTGTTGAAACCTAGATTTCCAGAACAAATCAACCTGGTGTACACTATTTTTTTTTAATTGGGTCATTTGAAAAATGTTGGAAAACACACAAAACAGAATTTACCCATTATACCATTGCTTTTTATTTCTGTTTAAAAGAAATGTCTCTCCATCCACCACAACTATTCAGAAGTAAATTTACGAGAACTCACTTTTTCCTAATTTTATATTTTAAAAGCAATTATCATATATGTATATAAGTCTTCTTTCATGAACCTAAAAATTTTTAGTTGAATCTCTTTATCCACAATACCTAGCAAGGTGCCTCATTAGGTATGTTGTGCTTAATATTAACCTATTAACCATTATCATTTCCTCTGTTTTCTAAGTGTTTGGAACTACACTAGGTATTATAAACATACAATTTTAATCTCACCAAAAAATGAAAGATAAATGCCACTGTAATTCCTATGTTTTACAACAGGTAACTAAAGATTCGAGAAGTTATAGAACTTGTTTCATTACTGGTGTTGAGTGCTATATTTAAACAGTAAATCTAATTCAAGAAACCCTGTGCCAAAGCACTATGTTATTTTGTTTTACCAACTGTTTTTTTTTTAGAGGATCAATGTATAAATCCCATATTAAAGATGGTTTGAGAACATAAAATTCTGTTTAGTTTAGTCATTCTGCCCTATGCATCAATTTTGTCTATTAAATGTATAGAGGAAATTTTGTTTTGATAACCCAATGAAAAGGAAAGACTGCTAATTCTTAATAATTCTGCTAATGGAAATAATCTATAGAAAAATTGTAAAGTGCCAAAAATCATTTGTTTTTGCCTTTGAAGATAATTATATGACTTTGTATAGAATGTTTACCTTCCTAATTACACATTACTTAGGCCTATTACTGAAATGAGACTGTGCTTTGGAATAACATTCTTTTGAAGCCCCCATGATAGAAAAATAGAAGGGAAAATTTAGATCCTGCTAAACATTCTAAAATTTAATATTTGCAGGATATAACCTTTAACATGGTATCTCCACTTACAGATAACTGAGAGATTTAGAACCTAGACTCCAAAAGTGATTAGAACACGCTTTGGTGCTGTATGTAAATTCATCAAATACCTCTCCCTTCAGAAACCAGGCACACATATTACCTTTACTGCACATTGGCACTTCATTAGTCCTGATCCCAACTCTGCTAATTACTAGCAAATGCTCTTGAGATATTAATATCAACTCAGTTTTCCTAAAATGAGGGTATTTCAATGAGCTTGGCTTTTCCCTTGAGATCTGTATTAATTCTTAAAGTATTTCCATAGAACCCCAGCTCTTGAAAATACAGAAGCAAACAAAATAGAGAAACTTGAAGGTCCATTTCTAATGCTAGCAATTCTAAACTCCATGGCATGTTATAGTAAATGAATATTTTATTTTGCTGTATGCGTGTCCTAGCTCTTCAATTACCCTGCAAGTTCCTTTGGGCTCAGGGATTGCATTTAACATAGTTTACTGAATCCATGTTAAATGTTCAATGAACATTTGCTGAAACAATGAATGAACAGACACTATTCCATGGCTACCAGATCCAATATACTGCTGAAGGATAGAAACACAGGTTTATGCATCTCAGGAACATCAGGTTCATTACTGAATGGGAGGGTGGCAATAAAGAATGCCTCCCAGTCCTCTGCACACTATTAGTTCCTTCTGAGAAAGTTACTGCTTCATTAAACACTCTGCCTGTGTATGATTTTTCCTTCTGTGGCTGGCTAACGTTCTTTTTTCATGTCTCTGGTTGCATTAGTGTAACTTTTCTCTATCTAATATACCTCCCAGGTCACACTCATTCAGGTGCTTTGCAAGTTTGATATGGCCACTCCCAGCCTCCCACTTTCGTGGCCATGGGACACTGGTGCCTATTCCTACTCTGCATTTTGATGTCTATTTGGCCAAGGATGTGGTTGCCAGCAGACAGTGTTGTCAAAAGCAAGGACAGAGATTTGCGAGGGAAAGATTTTTCTTTAGTATGTTAGGTAGAACATAACAAGGTGAAGCAGGGAGAGAGAAGGTGCTGAGGGAGAAAGAATTTACTTCAGGCAAATTAATGAATTAAAATTGAGAAATTAGGTATTTGAAGAAAAACTATCCTATATAATAAAAGCCTAATATGCTAAGTGTCCGGTCATCTGGTCAGCCATTCAACCAATCAAAGTGTAATAAGCTAATGATATACTAAGGTCACTCAACCACTTCCTATGACATGCACTGACCACCAGGGGGCAGACAGTCAATGGGTCAAACCAGTTGCTATGACATGCACTGACTACCAGGGGGCAGACAGTCAATGGGTCAAACCAGTTGCTATGACATGCACTGACTACCAGGGGGCAGACAGTCAACCAGTCAAACCAGTTGTTATGACATGCACTGACTACCAGGGGGCAGATGCTCCAACCGGAAGGTTAGCTTGCTGCTGGGGTCTGGCTGATCTGGACTGAGGGAGACGGGCTGGACACGCCCTGGAGCCCTCCCGCAGCCCCTCCCCAGGTGGCCAAGCTCCCATGTCCCTCCTTGACCCTGATTATGCACTGTTGGAGTCCCTTTGCTGCATCCCCCCACACACACCCGCCCCACCAAGTGCATGAATTTCATGCACCGGGCCTCTAGTGTTAAATATTTTGTCAAGTAAATTTTTAATTTTTATTAAGTATATGATGCATGATTTTGTTTTGTTTTGTGGTGTGTGTTGGTGTGTATGTGTGTGTGTGCTCTAATGAGTCAATTTGCATTGACTTCCCACACTTTGAGCTTTAAAGGTAATAACAAAGTGGGGTGTGGGGAGGGTGTATGTGCTCACTAGCAATTAACTATATGACTTACTTCTTTTTGCTCCTAAGTTTTTCTCATGCTTCTCCAATCTCTAAGGGAAAATGGGAAGTTTTAAAAGCTGATTGTAGTTCACTAAAAACAAAGGTCTGATCTAAAAAGCAGACAAATGTAAGTCAAGGACTTTTCACCTTACAAAGCCATTCACTAAAAGATTTATTCAAATACTAAATTTATACCAATTTACTTAGCCCATTACTTTCAGTAGTACATGAAAGTATACATAAAGTGCATTTAATAATATACTTAAGTTAACAACACAATATATGGGTCCCCAGGAAGTAATGACAGAGAGAAAAAAATGGAATATGTAATATTTTCTTCGACTCTATCTGATTTATTTGAGATCCTGGTAATGTCATCCAGTGCTTATCTTCTTGCTGAAAACTGTAGGTCACGCATCATTCATTTATTCAGCTATTCCCTTAAAAAATTGAGTTCCTTCTATAATCTACTGAATTTTTAAATGTCTTACAGTCTAAGGAAGAGACATTGGCAATAAACAGAATTGCTTGCATACTGAATAACAAAGCACATTCACACACAATAACAGAGAAAAATATTATTGGACAGTGCTAATCAACAGTAGTTCAGTTTCTTGAAGAGTCAGGAATTCGAGCTTTGCTTTATTAACTTGTAATCTTTGGTAAGTGTGCCATTATCTCTAGACTTCAGTTTCTTTACATTTGAAATTATATATTTACCTCAAAATGTTGTTGGAGGGCTAAACTACCATATGTAAAGTATTTAACACATTATCTGGAACAGAGTAGGTTCTCAGTAATCATTAACTCTATGTTGTGTAATTATGATTACTATTTTATCATTATTGCTACTATTATTTGCCTTATCTTAAATAATTTAGATTTTTTTCTTATTTCTTTGGCAGGTATGAGCTAGCCTTCTCACACTCAGTCATTAGTCTTCCCAACTCAGTCGTCAGCATTTTCAGGTAGGCAATTCATCATGCTATAAATGGAGCCATTTATCAAAACTTACCAAATTTCTTCCTCAGGTGCAAGAAGAAGCCACCCTGGAATATTCTCTGTCCACCGAGCTGTGCACGCAGGAGGTGACATGGAAACCAGTGCAGCAGGAGCTAATGATCTGGTTCCATTAACAATCGCTCATTTGGGTGGTAAGTGACCTGAGACGAAGAGAAAATGCAATTTCCTCTGCCAATACAGTAAAAAAAAAATGGCTGCCATTACAGTTCTATAGAGACTATAATCAATGATACTTTTTATTGGCTCAATTGAACTACATTATAGCCAATTAAATCCCTGTTTTGATGACATGGAGTAAAATGAAAGAGTCTAGTGTCTTTGAAGGCTTGTACAAAATTAGCTCGTGTACAACAGTTTTAGCTTTAATGCCTTTTTAATGGCAGGAAGTCACCTTGTTCACCTGACAAATGAACCTGCTCTTTAACCAAACAATTTTGATCTCTGAACTAAAAAAAAAAAATAAATAAAAATAAAAATAAATGTTTAAAAGTTTTCACATGTTCAAAGAAGAAAATGGTTTTCCTTCTGCTATTTCTAAATTAAGGTTTGTGTTGTTTCTTTAAATATATGCTGAAAGTTTGTTTTATGTGGAAATTGCCAACTATAAGAATTTACTTCCAACTGATCATACTAGGGACAAATCGTTGAGATCTTTAAAGCTGTCACACACTTTTATTATAGATAAAATTATATTAATAAATATCCATGAGCCCTAGCCATTTTGGTTCAATGGATAGAGCATCAGCCTGTGGACTGAAGGGTCCCATGTTCCATTCCAGTTAAGGGCACATACTCGGGTTGTGGGCTTGATCCCCAGTAAGGGGCATGCAGGAGGCAGTCAATCAATGATTCTCTCTCATCATTGATATTTCTATCTCTCTCTCCCTCTCCCTTCCTCTCTGAAATCAATAAAAATATGTATTTAAAAAAATAAACATCCATGAAATATTTTGTCTAATATTTGGATCTAATTATGCCAAAGTATGAGTTTCTTTTCACAAGAATTATTATTGAACACAAGTGTGAGTGTATAGGATAAAACTTTTGGTTTGTTAAGTTTCCCAAACATTTGGGCTTTGCCTGATAATCTCCACGTGTTCAAATCAACCCACAATTTTGTTTCTAAAAAGACATGTACCCTGGAATCATGTACACACCATGATAGTGATGTTTTCTAAACTTCTTTATTATCGAAAAGCTTTCATAACATAACAAAGTACATATGTCACTAAATTATTCAGGTAGGTGCATTTTTTTTATCCCAAACTTACTGAGAAGAGAAATTGAAGTGAGGGAGAATTCTGTTTCTTCCCTGTCCTTTTTCAATTTGCTAAATTGATTTTTGTTTCAACCATGATTGAGCTCTCAGGTTGTGACAGACATTTGCTAAATGCTAGATATACGAAGATGAATAAAACACTATAATTTTCTTTCAAATTTTTAGTCTTGTCTTTCTATTACAAATGTTGACTTCGATTGACTGGAGGTTGCTGAAGGAATGAGAGAAACTGTGAACTGGCAGGCAGTGAATGGAGCCAATTAGATAGCTGTAAAAATGATGTCATTAACATGAACACTGTGGCTATTTTGTTCAGTCGAACTTACATCTGCCTTGAAGGAACAGTCAGGTACTTTTATCAGAAGACCTGTTAGGACACTGATGGTCAGCTCCCTATTAATTACAGACAAAGGAAACTGTTCTAGTCGAGGGAAGAAACTGAGAAATAGTTGAGGTAAGAATAAACAAACCCAACTTTTTTTTTTTTTTTCATAAGGATTATAGTGCTAAACACTTTTTGTTACTTCTTTTAAGTTGTGGGCACCAGGAAAAGTACAAGATACTTTATTATTTTATGACAGGTTGGTTGGTTTTTTTTATTATTTTAATTCGGTAAATTTAAGAGTTAGTATCTCATTGAAAATAGAATCTTTCCCTGGCCAGTGTGGCTCAGTTGGTTGGCGCATCATCCTGTACACCAAAAGGTAGTGGGTTTGATTCCCAGTCAGGGCACATACTCAGGTTGCAGATTCGATCCCTATTTGGGCCGTGTACAGGAGGCAACCAATCCATGTCTCTCTTACCCAATAGGGCCCAATATCTTTCTTATACTCCTGATTTTTAGAATTTTCATCACTTATTGAAATTATTTTAGTTGCTTGTTTTCTACTTTCTTCTCAGATGTGTAATAGCCAGAAGAGCTGAAGCTATATTGGCCTTTCCTGGTTGAATCATCAACACCAAAAATAGTATTAACACATAGTACATATTCAATAAATATTTCTTATTTTAGCTAATAAATGAATCCCAAAGTACTGGATTATATTATAGATATAGTTTACTTTTTATAGATGAGACTTTCATTCTATGTTTCAATCTACTGTATAACTGCTTGCACAATTAATGCAAACTTTTTAATATATAACTACTAGAGGTCTGGAGCACAAAATTTGTGCACGGGGAAGGGAAGTCCCCTCAGCCCAGCCTGCACCCTCTCCAATCCAGGACCCTTAGGGGGATGTCTGACTACTGGGTTAGGCCAGATCCCAGGGATGGAGCCTAAACCGGAAGTTGGACATCCCTCTCACAATCCGGGACCGCTGGATCCTAACTGCTCACCTGCCTGCCTGCCTGATCACCCCTAACTGCCCCCCCTGCTAGTCTGATCACCACTAACCATCTCTGCCTGCCGGCCTGGTTGCCCCCAACTGCCCCCCCTGCCAGCCTGGTTGCCCCACACAGCCTGCTGTTCAGTTGTTTGTTCATCCCTCACTAAGCCCCTTGCTGGCCTGGTCGCCCTATGCAGCTTGCTGTTCAGTCGTTACTGTTACGGTGATGGTGTCCCGGACAATTTGCATAAAGTAAGTCCTCAGGTTACAGCAGAGATCTGTTCCTATAGCTCAATGTAACGCGATTTTTGCCGTAAGTTGGAACCCACCTACATCACTCACATGGAGCACATAAACAGCAGTAATGAAGTGAAACAGTAAAGAAATTTTAAAAGAAAGATAACAATTCCTGACCTTTACTTGTGGTAAATAATAAAAAACATAAAGCACTATGTATATATGTCGAAATGAAGAAACTCTTTTTTTTATAAATAAATGGAAGATGGCGATGTAACCATGAAACGACTTATGTCAAATCCAACATAACCCAAGGACTTCCTGTATTCCTCTATTATTAGTGTAGATAATATAGACAATATGCATATATATGTTATGTATTATCTCATAATATATAAATATATTAAACTAGAGGCCCGGTGCACGAAATTCGTGCACGGAGGGGGGTTGTCCCTCAGCCCAGCCTGTACCCTCTCCAATATGGGACCCCTCAAGGGATGTCCGACTGCCCGTTTAGGCCCGATGGGATCGGGCCTAAACGGGCAGTCGAACATCCCTCTCACAATCCAGGACTGCTGGCTCCCAACTGCTTGCCTGCCTGCCTTCCTGATTGCCCCTAACCACTCTGCTGCCAGCCTGTTTGCCCCCAACTTCCCTCCTCTGCCGGCCTGGTCACCCCTAACTGCCCTCTCCTGCAGGGTTGATCACCTCCAACTGCCCTCCCTTGCAGGCCTAGTCCTTCTCAACTGCCCTCCCTTGCAGGCTGGGTGCCTCCCAACTGCCCTCTCCTGCTGGCCATCTTGTGGTGGCCATCTTGTGTCCACATGGGGGCAGGATCTTTGACCACATGGGGGCAGCTATATTGTGTGTTGCAGTGATGATCAATCTGTATATTACTCTTTCATTAGATAGGATACCTCCAAAGCACAATGAGTAAGAATCTGAAGGTTTATGTGGCTTCTATTTGGTTTCTAGGACAAAGTTCTTTCCTTTACCCACCACTCACTTCTCTCCTTTTACTCTTGAATGTTAATTTCAACATAATTTTTGTAACACCTCTTGAAAAGGATCCCACCAAGTTTTTGATAGTCCACATGATAAAACTTACAGAATAATACAGCATGAGACTTTCATTCTCTCACTAACTTCTTCATATAACTGTAATTCCTCAGCCTCTAAAGAATGAAAAAGGAAAATAAAAGTGCCTTCTCTCATTCCAAGGCCTTTCTCAGTCAGGCAACCACAAAAAGAAAGAATGAGCCTACAATTCATGTCATGAAATCTCTATCAGGCATAATTCAAATCAAATCCCATCATGCAAAGTCTGGGATACTTAAAATGTATAAGAGAACAGTGGTGACCTGGGGGAGAACTTATGAAACCTTGTCTCCTGCTTTTGCTGACTATTCTTTTCCTTATGCTAGACTCCAAGTCCCTATCGGGGACTTGGTCAGGCGGCTGTGGGTGCTAACCCACGCCACCTGGATCCGTGATCCGGTACCTGGGCAGGCCTCTGCGGGTGCTAACACATGACGCCTGCCATGGTCTGTGATCCATGATCGTGGACCTGGGCAGCCTGCTGCAGGCTTTAACCCACGCTGCCTGCCCTGCTCTGAGATCGGTGATCACGGACCTGGGCAGCCGGCTGTGGGCTTTAACCCACGCTGCCTGACCTGGTCCATGATCCCTGATAGGGGCTTTAAGTCAGCTGCCACTGGCAATGGCTGACTCGAAGCCCTTATCCAGGACCTGGTCAGGCGGCTGTGGGCGCTAACTCAAGCTGCCTGCCCTCGTCCGAGATCGGTGATGGCGGACCTGGGCAGGCAGCTACGGGCGCTAACCCTCGCCGCCTTCCCTGGTCCGTGATCCCTCATCACGGACCTGGGCAGGCGGCTGCAGGCCTTAACCCACGCTGCCTGCCCAGCTCTGAGATCAGTGATGGACCTGGGCAGGCAGCTGTCCTGGTCCGTGATCTGTGATCGTGGACCTGGGCAGCCGGCTGCCGGCCTTAACCCACGCCGCCTGCCCTGGTCCGCGATCGGTGATGGCGGACCTGGGCAGGCGGCAGCGGGCGTGAACCCACGCCGCCTGCCCAGGTCCGCGATCGGGGATGGCGGACCTGGGCAGGAGGCTGCGTGAACCCACGCCGCCTGCCCAGGTCCGCGATCGGGGATGGCGGACCTGGGCAGGAGGCTGCTGGCCTTAACCCACGCCGCCTGCCCAGGTCCGCGATCGGGGATGGCGGACCTGGGCAGGCGGCAGCGGGCGTGAACCCATGCCACCGGCCCTGGTCCGCGATCGGGGATGGCGGACCTGGGCAGGCGGCAGCGGGCGTGAACCCACGCCGCCTGCCCAGGTCCGCGATCGGGGATGGCGGACCTGGGCAGGCGGCTGCCGGCGTGAACCCACGCCGCCTGCCCAGGTCCGCGATCGGGGATGGCGGACCTGGGCAGGCGGCTGCCGGCCTTAACCCACGCCGCCTGCCCAGGTCCGCGATCGGGGATGGCGGACCTGGGCAGGCGGCAGCGGGCGTGAACCCACGCCGCCTGCCCAGGTCCGCGATCAGTGATGGCGGACCTGGGCAGGCGGCAGCGGGCGTGAACCCACGCCGCCTGCCCAGGTCCACGATCGGGGATGGCGGACCTGGGCAGTCGCCTGCCGGCCTTAACCCAGGCCGCCTGCCCAGGTCCGTGATTGGTGATGGCGGACCTGGGCAGGCGGCTGCCGGCCTTAACCCACGCCGCCTGCCCTGGTCCACCATCATGGCTTGGATCTCACTGACATGGGTGCTGCCCTTTCCCCCCGCCATCTTTGCTGGTTTAACGTGTATATTTGCTCCTGGTTGGCCGGTGGGCGTGGCCGGTGGGTGTGGCCGGTGGGCGTGGCCGGTGGGTGTAGCGAAGGTGCGGTCAATTTGCATATTACTGTTTTATTAGATAGGATGCCTGTATTAACATATGCCTATTAACATAGGCAAATGACTGAGAGAGGTGAAAAGAGATTTCAACTATCTGAAAACAAGCTCATTTATACAATCACCCCTCAATTTCTTTGCTGACAATATTGATTCCAGGAAATAAAAGAAATTATCAGGGAATTTTGGTGCTCTTATGATCCTCATCTGATCTTCAAGGAAAAACTAACTGTCAAAATTGAAGTCAATTCAAATTTGACAAGACATTGAACAAAAGTGAACATTTCATTTTATTTATTTATTTATTTAAATATTTATATTGATTTCAGAGGGGAAGGGAGAGAGAGAGAGAGAGAGAAACATCAATGATGAGAGAGAATCATTGATTGGTTGCATCCTGCATACCCTCTACTGGGGATCAAGCCTGCAGCCCAGGCATGTGCCCTTAACTGGAATTGAACCCAGGACGCTTCAGTCCCGGGCTGATGCTCAATCCACTGAGTTAAAACAGCTAGGGCTTAGAAATTGTGATAGAGAACAAAAGATTGGATAAAGGCATATATGTCACCTAGTACTTTTGATAGCAGAGTCTTACAAATTTATACAAAAAAGAGATATGACTTTTTAGTATGCGGTTTGGAAGAGAAGATGGATTATATTAGAACCCTCTTATTACAGCAACCCTGACTATGTGATTAATAATATGCTACAAATTGCATCAAGGAGGAATTGAGGAATATGAATAAACCACCATGTTTCATTCATTCAATAAATATTTAGGTGACTGTTATAACACAGACAATATTATTAGTTTTATTGACAGAATAATTATCTGTATAGTTTATGATGTAAAGGGGAGCACAGAGAAGAACACAGACAATAAAAACTTCATGTCACAGGTGCCATATGGGGAAAAAGATGATGGGAACACAGTTGCATGTACATGAACCACCTAACTTGGACTTAAAGGAAAGATGTCCTTAGTAAATGAAGTCCATCTGAGGGCTTGAGGAATGGGTAGAGTTAGACAAAGACTGGGGGAAGAATTCTACAAGGAGGAAACAATATAAGTTCCTACCCAGAAAATATGTTTCCAAGTGAGCTTTCCAAACATGAGATTGGTTTTTAAAACATGCACAGGTAATGGGATGAAAGACATAAAAATGTTGGATGCATTTACACAAGCTTTATAGGAGAATAAAAAGTAAAATGAGTAGATTGATTAAAATGTTTTGAGTCAGCAATAGGGAATTGTTTGTAATTAAAATCCAAGAAAGATCAAAGACCGGAGGAACCTGATGACTGGGGACAGGTTATCAAATACTGACAAGTGAAACAGAGAAGGCTATACTTCGTTTCTATCTCAAAGAGAAAAGTCTTCAGAATGGAAAGAATAAGCTGCCAGGGGAAAAAAAAACCACAAGATTGTTGAAAATACACTAGGGAGACTGCCAGATTTATTAAATGCATTCAAATCTCCTGGCCCATTCTATATTCTTGTCAGTACTGCTAAGATTCAACAGAGCAAGAGTTACAGTGTATGTGACTACTCATTAAAAAATAACCTTTGGCTACAAAGACAATCTATTGAGCAAAATTAATCAGACTGCCCTTGACAATGATCACATATTTCTTGTCTTTAAAGGGTATATTAACTAAAATTCCTGGCAAAGATATGGGGGTCAGGGAGATCTTGGTGGTTAGGGGAGAGAGATATTTACATAATTTGAACATAATATTTGTAGATCTTTCTTTGAGAAGATGAAGATATTTAACATTTTTATATTGATTGAAAGCAATTTGATAGTTTAGCAAAATAGAAATCTGTGACATTATTTCCAAATCACGTGGTCAATTTTATGTACGTTCAAAACTTTTCAGGTAAGAGTGTAAGATATGGTAAGGAATGCAATCTCTGGAACCAAAATGTCTGAGTTCAAAATCTAACTCCTCCGCTATCTGTGTGACCTTGGACAAGTCACAAGTTAACATTCAGTGAATCAGTTTCTTCAACTGGAAGAAAATGGATTTAATAATGATGATTGTCAAGAACTACGAAGTATCTGAAATTTTACCCTGCTTATAAGATGATAAATTAAAGCATCACCTTGTTATAAGTGGTGGCAGAGGACATGAGACTCTTAAGTCAGAGACAAATGATTCTGTTCCTCACAGCACAGCAGGCAGTGTGCTCTTCATGTTCCCATAAGTTTACCTTGACCCCAAAATACATTAGGGGCAATGTAGCAATGTAGGTGAGAAGTTGATCAATTGTATTGTTATTTTTCAAAGCACCCTATTTTGGTTAATTGTTCTCCCTGCCCCAGCCTGGAGAGAAGACTGTACTATGGAAAAGTCTTTGGGAATATTTCATAGAGATTACTCTTTCCCTCCTCCTATCATAGCCACAAGGGGCTCTTTCTGTGATTTTCACCATGAGAAACAGTAGGCTTCTGAAAATGAAGCCTACAAAATTGGGGGGAGGTGGCTGTCAGTGGCCACAGGCCTCATTCTCAGGCTAGTCCACACTCAGTCTCCAGCAATTTGTCCAAATTATTATATACTAGAGGCCCAATGCACGAAGATTCGTGCAAGAGTAGGCCTTCCTTCCCCCAGCTGCTGGCACCGGCTTCCCTCTGGCACACGGAACTAGGGCTGCTTTGCTCTGGCCACCGCCAGGCACCTGAGACCTGGGCTGCTTCGCTCCAGCCACCACCAGGCACTCACCCGGGACCCAGGCTGCTTCACTCCAATACCACCGCCACCCACCTGGTTCCCCATGGTTCCAGTCCAGTCATTGGTTGTTACAGCGTTATGGCCACAGGCCTTTTATAATATAGATACTAGACGCCTGGTGCACAAAAATTCTTGCATTCAGGCGGTGGGGGGGGGGGGTCCCCTCAGCCTGGTCTGCACCCTCTCACAATCTGGGACCCCTCGGGTAGGGTCCCTAGGCCTGGCCTGAGATCAGGGCCTAGCAGGGCTTTCCTTCTCCCGACTGCAGGCAGCTGGCCCCACCCCCGCTGCTGCCTCTGCTTGCCATCTGTGCAGCGCTGCCCTCTCCTCCCCTGACACCGGTGGCCTCCCTCTGCAGGCGACAGGCATGGGGTGTGATGGCTTGGCTGGCCTGGGCCTCCCTCTGCGGGGCAATCCCTGGCAGGCTGCACACCTGCCATAGAGTTGACGCAGGTGGCCTGGGCCTCCCTCTTTCTTTGCTGGGGGACAGGGCCAGCCCTGTGAGAGGCCATCTGCCTACCTGATCACCCCTAACCACTTGCTTGCCTACCTGATTGCCCCTAACCATTTGTTTGGGGGCAGAGCCAGTCCAGCAAGGGGCTGTCTGCCTGCCTGATCACCCTTAACCACTTGCTTGGGGGCGGGGTCAGCCCAACAAGGGGCCATCTGCCTACCTGATCCCCCTAACCACTTGCCTTCCTACCTGCTCACTCCTAACCACTGGTCTGCCTACCTGATCACCCCTAACCACTCTGCCTGCCTGATCGCCCCTAACCACTTGTTTGGGGGTGGGGCCAGCCCAGTGAGGGGCCATGTTGGTTCTGGTCTCTGGTAGTTCTGGTCGTTATGTTTATGGTGGCCTTTTATTATCCTATATAATAAAAGAGTAATATGCAAATTGACCATCACTCCAAGATGACTGCCCCCATGTGGTCAAAGATGGCTGCCCCCATGTGGACACAAGATGGCCTCTACAAGATGGTCAGCAGGGGAGGGCAGTTGGGAGAGACCAGGCCTGTAAGGGAGGGCAGTTGTGGGCAATCAGGCCAGCAGGGGAGGGCATTTGGGAGGGACCAGGCCTGCAGGGGAGGGCAGTTAGGGGTGACCAGGCCGGCAGAGGAGGGAAGTTGGGGCGACTGGGCCTGCAGGGAAGGGCAGTTTGGGGGGACCCAGGCCTGCAGGGGAGGGCAGTTAGGGGCAATCAGGCTGGCAGGGGAGCAGTTAGGCATCAATCAGGCTGGCAGGGGAGTGGTTAGGGGGTGATCAGGCTGGCAGGCAGAAGTGGTTAGGGACAATCAGGAAGGCAGGCAGGCAAGCAGTTGGGAACCAGCAGTCCTGGATTGTGAGAAGGATGTCCCAGATTAGAAAGGGTGCAGGCTGGGCTGAGGGACACACACACACACACACACACACACACACACACACCCCGTGCACAAATTTTGTGCACCAGGCCTCTAGTATAGAATAATCTCCAGCAGCTTCCACTCCAGGTAAGCAGATCTGAATTGTAACTCTGCATTTCCCTGGAACTTGTACTAGACAGTCTATTCGGTGAACGAAGGCAAGAAGAAATAAAAAGCAACAAATCTAGAAAGGAAGAACTGGTCATAACACTATGCAAAGGCAAGAGTGACCCTTATCCAAGGCTTATTTTAGATTCTCGAGGCTGATGATGCAACACACACACTCTAAAGGGGTGTGGAAAGCTGTATTGCCTACATAAAGTGAGCTCTCTGGGAAGAGCAGGTAAGATCTATAAAATAGGTCTGAAAGGACTGGAGTGAAAGGAAAGGAGATTGGTTCAGGGCTTTGATTGGGGTTAGGGCTGGAGCCAGGTGAATGTCCCTGCAGGAGGGCAAGGGATTGTTTAGTTTAAATCTCCTCTGATTGGCATCCAAAAAAAGGATTCCCTGAGTCCTTGGGACCAAGCTCTTTTATAAGCTGGCCCAGATATGGGACACAGGAGAAGAGAAAGGAATGAGCTTTAAGAGCTGTCAGTAAACATCAAAAAATGAAGTCTGATTCCTCCATACAAAAGTAAAATTGTCTGCTTGTACAGTGACTGTATCTCCCAGGTAGAAAATATAAAGAATCTTTAAAAAATAAACTATTAGAATAAGTGAGTTTAGCAAGGTTACAGGGTACAAAAACAATATACCAAAAATATTTGCTTTTCTACATGCTAGCAGCAAACAATCAGATATTGAAAGAAGTAATAACATCCTTGCCTAGTTCCTGATTTAAGGGCAAAAGCATTTGCTTTTTCATTATGATGTTAGTTGAAGGGTTTTCATAGATCTTTATTATTTTAAGGATGTTTTCTTTTGTTCCAAGTTTGCTGAAAGTTTTCATCAAGAAATAGAAATTGGACATTGTCATGTGCTTTTTATTTTCTCATGTATTAAGATGATTATTTTTAGTCTGTTAATCTGATTAATTATGTTGATTGATTTTTCTATATTAAACCAAGCTTACAACTTTGGAATAAATCCTCCTTGATCATGATGTATTATTATATTTTATATATTGTTAGATTAAATTTGTTAAGTATTTAAAAAACATTTTGTGTCTATAGTTAAGGAGAATAATGCTCAGCTGTTTTCTTGTAATACTTTTGTCTGGTTCAGTTAACAGAATAATGGTAACCTCAGAGATTGAGTTTTCTGGGAGAGTTTACATAAAATTGATACTTTATCCTCTGTATATATTTCATAGAAATTACCAATGAATTTATCTAGATCTTGGTGTGTGTGTGTGTGTGTGTGTGTGTGTGTGTGTGTGTGTGTGTTTAAACTACAAATAAAATTTCTGTAAAAAATATGGGTCTTTTCAGATTATCTATTCTATCTTGAGTGTGCTTTGGTATTTTGTATCTTTCAAAGATTTTTCTCCTTTGATCTAATTTGTCAAATTTGTTGGTATAAAGCTTTCCATCCTATTTCCCTTCTATCTTTTTAATATACTTGTATATTAAATGTCATCAGTCGCATTCCTCACATTTGTGTCTTTACCCATTTTTTTCTGATCAGTCTGCATAATGTTTATTTAATTTATCTTCCAAAAGAATCAAGTTTTGATTTCTACTTACTTTGGATTTAATTTATGCTTTTTTTCTGTTTTCTTAAGGCAGAAGTGTGAACATTATTTTGAAGCTTTTGTTCTTTTCTTTTCTAATATTAGCAATACCTGCTATAAATGTTCTTTTCAGTACTGCTTTAGTAGAATCCAATAATTTTTGTGTTCAGTTTTCATTTTCATTCAGTTCAAAATGCATTCTACTTTACTTTTTCATTTCTTCTTTGATCTATATGTTATTTAGAAATATTAATTAGTTACCAAATATTTATGAATTGTCAAGTATCTTTCTCAAATTTAATGTGGTACTTTTACTACAATTGGTCAATCATTGTCAATATACAATCTTCGTGTTATATAGTGCTATGAGCTTTGACAAATGTATGTCTTGTATACACAATTATACTATCATACTAAATACTTTGCCTTAAATTCCTCTGTGCTCCATCTATTCATAACTTCCTGTGCATCCTCTTACTTTTATCCAACTTTAGTTTATATTTAAAGTATGCTTCTGGTAGAAAACATGTAATTGAGATTTTTCTTTTTAAATTCACTCAGTAATCTGCCTTTTCAATGGTATATTTAGGTCATTTACATCTAATGTGCTTATAGTTATGTTTGGCTTAACTACTTTCTTGCTATTCATTTTCCCTTTGCATCATCTGTTATTTCTTCCCTTTCTTTTAGATTTTTCTTCTTTTCCTGCCTGTTTTGTATTAAATATATTATTTACATATGTACTTTTTAGCTATATATTGTATAACCTATTTTATCTCCTTTATTGTCTTGTCAGCTATAACTCTTTGTTGTGCTACTTTAGTGATTGCTTTAGAGCAGGGGTCCTCAAACTTTTTAAACAGGGGGCCAGTTCACTGGCCCTCAGACCGTTGGAGGGCCGGACTATAGTTTAAAAAAAAATATGAACAAATTCCTATGCACACTGCATATATCTTATTTTGAAGTAAAAAAACAAAACGGCAAAAACACCCACATGTGGCCCGCGGGCCATAGTTTGAGGACGCGTTTTAGAGTTTATACTTTGTATCTTTAATTTATCTACCTTAAAGTGATATAATACCACTATAATATAAAGCTTTACAAAAGTACATTTCCATTTCTCCTCTCCTAGTCTTTATCCTAATTTTTATCCTTACCATACATGGTAAGTCCACATACATTGTAGTTCTTAATAACACTATAATCATTATTTTTCATTTAAAATCAATTATAATTTAAATAGATTTTAATAAGAAAAAAATATATGTTGTTACCATTTCATCTGGAATATTTTCTTTCTGCTTAGAGAACTTCGGTTAATATTTCTTGTAGTGAAGGTCTCCAGTTAATGAATTATCTCAGTTCTTGTATTGCTAAAGAGTCCTTATTTCTCCTTCATTCTTGAAAGATATTTTTTCAGGGTTTGACATTCTAGATTGGCTTTTTCTTTCATTTTTCAGTACTTTAAAGATGTCACACTGCTGCCTCTGACTTTTTTGTTTCAAATAAGAAATAATCAGTCATTATTATATTTGTACTTCAGTATGGAATTTTTCTATATCTGTCAGCTTTTCATATTTTCTCTTTATTCTTTAGGCAATTTAGTTATGGTGTTTTTTCACATGGTTGTATTTGTTATATGTGTGTGTGTGTGTGTGTGTGTGTGTGTGTGTGTGTGCGCGCGCGCATGATTGAGGCTCATTTGGTTTCTTGTATCTGGAAGTTTATAATGTTATCAATTTTGAAAATTATTTGGTTGTTATTTTCTTAATTTTTCTGAAGGCCTCTCTTACATCTTAACTTCAGGCCTCCAAATATATGTGTATTAGACCAATAGCTCCCTGAAGCTCTGATGTTTTTCTTATCTTCTTTCTCTGTGTTTTACTTTATTTACTTTCAATTTTATCCTTCAAGTTCACTAATCATGTCCTTTGTAGTCCTTTAATGCTAATTCCATCCAGTGTAATTTTTATCTCAAAAACTATAGTTTCATCTTTAAGAGTTTAATATTTTTAAAGTATTATTTGTATTTCTAGTAGATATGCTCACTTTTTTACTTTACCTTAGTGAATATATAGAGTTAAAGTAACTATTCTAATTTATTTATCTACTACTTCCTTCATTTCTGTCACTAGTGGGTCAGTTGCAATTGGTTGATCTTTTCCCCATCATGAAAGGTTTAACTTTTTTCACTTCCTTTTATGTATAGTAATTATTTTATTGGATGTGAGACTTTCTGAATATTACCTAGGTAAGTGTTGAATATTTTTGTAATTGCACAAATATTCTTGAACTTCTTTCTTAGACATCATTAAACTACCTGCCTCTAGTTTGAGTTTTTGAGCTCTTGCATTTAGACTTTTTTAGGTGGGACTAAATCAGTGTCTATTCTAGGGCTAATTTTCTACACTAGTGAGGCAAAACCTTCCTGGATACTCAGTCTGAGTACTTGTAAATTATGAGGTTTTTCACTGTAGGCAGTAAAATAAGAACTACTCCTAGTCCAGCTTTGAATGTTTTTTTTTTTCCATGTGCATGTGATACTGTTTTAATAACCTGGTTATTGATTGATTACTGAAAGAAAAAAACAAAGGGAACTTGTGATTTAGACACATGCCCAGTAAAGTTTGGGTGATGTGGAAATGTGCTTATCTGTCAATCACACCTGGGAGCAGGTCATTGGCCAGAATAGGTGTGGCCCTGCAAGGGTGTGAAATCTCAGATACTGAACTCCTGAACAAAGGAAGTTCTCTCTTTTGCTCTTGGTGCTCTGGTGCTCTGGCTTGTGGAGCTCCCATGCTTCCCTGCATTAGCCCACATGACCCACAGCCAGGGGGACTCCACACAATGGACTAATGGACTACAACTAGCCTGATGTTATATCAGACCCAATTCCACCATGGAAGGAACGCTCTGGACACGGGCTTTGCTTCTAGCTTTATTGAAGCTTCAGCTGCACATTCTCCAGGACTGGCTTGAGGTAAATGGGACTTTGCAACCCACGGGATGTAACTTCACGCAAATAAGCATCACTCATTCTCCCGTGCCAGTCTTAGAAAATTCTTCTTCTCAAGATATCGCGAGAAGCCCACTCCCACTAGCAATGGAGGAATTTCACCTGTGCAATCCTTTGATAACACATGCACTACTCAGTTTTCAGTGTTAGACATGAGAGTGACCTTCTGCCTATCTCTGGACAGTTCTCCCTGTGCAGCTTTCTCTGCTTTGAGCACTCCACACACTCTGACCCACTTAGTCTTTCCTCTCCTCAACTCTTGTAGCACAATAGCCTTTGCCTTAGTTTCCTCTCCTAGTGCCATGGCTTAGGGCTTAGAAACTCTCCCAGCAGCAAGCTAAACAATTAACAAGTCTTACTCATCACTTTCTCATCTTTTAGAGACCACATCCCTTCATTGCCTCATGTCCAATACCTTTACATTTGTAGTTCTATATATTTCATTTGAATTTTTAGTTGTTTTGAGAGGGAGAGTATATTTAGACTCTATTACTCGATTTTGGCTAGAAGTAGAAGTAAGGAATGTATATTATCTCCACACAGGATAATAAAACGTTTCATCATTTGGAAATCTGTATAACTCTGAAAACCAATGTTTTCCCAGTGATTAAAGCATATTTCAAATAATGCAAAAATAAAATATCTATTCAAATTGCAAAATAGATCAATTGTCTTTTTATATAGCAGGGTATAAGAAATAATTTATATGGGTTCCCTTTCTACAAAGAAAAATGTCTAATGTTATCTGAAAAGACAATAAAATGCTTCTCTTTTCAACTATGCATGTATGTGAGACCAGATTTTATTTGTATACCTCAGTTAAAACAATATATAATAATGCACTGAATTGGAAAAAGTATATACTGTCAACAAAAATACAAAATGATGACACTCTTCTTAATACTCTTCGTCTTGGAAAATAGAGTTAGTTTTTCCTAAAAGTATGTTATTTGGGTTAACATACTAGTAAATGTAGTTTAGCATTGATTTACCATATTAATAAATACACATGACTTTTAGAATTTCTCAGTTTTAGTTTTTTAACATGAAAAATAAGTAGATATAACCGATGTAAACAAAAACTCTTTGAAATTCTTAATACTATTTAAAAATGTAAAGATTCCTGAGATCTCAAAATTTGAGAATAGCTGTGTTCCACAAATGAGAGCCTCTGACTAATGTTTTTCCCTAAGGCTGTTAAAAGAAAAGCAGGCAGCTTATCTTGTTGCCCTACTTCCTCCTAAGAACCTGTTAGGATGTGTCTGAGTCTGTGTTAGAGATGGGTAAGGAAAAAGCAAGGCAACATTTAGTAATACCTCATATAAAAATAGGTCTAGCCAAGGTACATTATCTGTTACTTTTATTTTATGGAACATTTGAGTCAAAACAATTATTACCTGAAATCTGAATATGACAGTATT
Organism: Cnephaeus nilssonii; assembly: GCF_951640355.1. Lineage (NCBI taxonomy): Eukaryota > Metazoa > Chordata > Mammalia > Chiroptera > Vespertilionidae > Cnephaeus > Cnephaeus nilssonii. The sequence goes on along the minus strand of NC_137084.1, from coordinate 63,036,565 downwards.
ACTTTGTGGTCCTGTTTTCTAAGGGTGAGAAAAAAATACAATATTCAAGAGAAGAAAAAATGCTTAAAATATATATTCACAGTCACTTCCACTTTACCTTTATTCCCTATAACAATGTTAGAGTATCACAACAGAAATATACTCAGAACTCTATTCCATTGATTCAGGAAGTATTCATTTGGTACCATTTATGGTCACAGCAGACTCCCTGCATTCAAGGAGCTCAAAATCTCACAGACTTTTAGGAAGTGATATAAAAAGTAATAAAATATAGTATAATGCATATAATTATACCATAGAAAAGCAAGATGTTTTAAAATTTAGATTCATCATAAAAAACATGACAGGCATAACCCTCATTTAATTACAGTCCTTAGGGATGAGTACTGTAACAAGAAATTCTGTCTTTTTATGTTTTTAAGAATTACGTAAATAGGAATGTTGAAAATTGGCCTATTTAGGGCTGACTTTTTTTAGTTTATAAGAAAGGTAATAACATAGGAAATCTTCCCATTATTCCAATATATTGTTCTCTGCTTCTGAAAATGATTTATTTACAAGTCAATCATGTTATGTAAATCAAATAGAAAATATTAAGGAAAAAGAATAAAAATATTCAGGAAGCCAAATGTTAGTTCACAACTCACTTCAGAATATTTATTCTACTGTTTAGCTAATCAGGAGAAAAAAAGCAAGTGTACCTGTCAGGAAAGCCACGAGAATGAGCTCTGCATTTTATTGTCTTGTCCGTTTCCCTGGATTTAAAATAGAAAGACTGTTGTTGTACTTTTAGGGCTATCTTTAGCTCACTCAAATGATTAATCCCTTTCCTCCTTAGGAACTAGCATACATCAGGTAATACCCATGGGGACCTTCAGGAAATGAAAAAAGTGTTTATTTATGTTTCCTTTTCATCTCTTCACCTTGAAAGGTTTTCATTATAGCTTCTGGTCTAATAGAATTAAAAGTGGCACGCACTTTTTACTTATATATATTAGTGGCATAAGCAACAGGTTTTGGTGGGTTTTTGTTATTGCTGTTAATCCTCACCCAAGGATATTTTTCCACTGATTTTTAAAGAAAAAGGAAGGGAGGGGGAGAGACAAAAATATCGATGTGAGAGAGACATATCAATCGGTTGCCTCCTGCATGCGCCCAGACCAGGGCCAGGGATCGAGCCTGCAACCAAGGTATGAGCCCTTAACTGGAATCAAACTGGGAACCCTTCAGTCTGCTGGCCGATGCTCTAACCACTGAGAAAACCGACTAAGGCAAGCAACAGGTTTTTAAAACTACACAACCATTTTTTTTAAATTATAGAGATGCTATTGATTTCATTTACAATGGGCATAGTTGTGATTTTAATAATTATTTAGATTAATTGCTGAAGATTTCTCTCTCTAATCTCATATCATTTTGGAAACTAATATCATCCTATATAATAAAGATGTAATATGTAAATTGACCATCACTCCAATACACAAAATGGCCACCCCCATGTGGACACAAGATGGCCGCCATAAGATGGCCAGCAGGGGAGGGCAGTTGTGGGCAATTAGGCTGGCAGGGGAGGGCAGTTAGGGGCAACCAAGACTGCAGGGGAGGGCAGTTGGGAGCGACCAGGATGGCAAGGGAGGGAAGTTAGGGGTGACCAGGCCAGCAGGGGAGGGCAGTTGGGAGGGCAAGTTCCAGACCAGCAGGGTAGGGCAGTTAGGAAAAATCGAGCCAGCAGGGGAGCAGTTAGGCGCCGATCAGGCTGGCAGGGGAGTGGTTAGGGGATGATCAGGCTGGCAGGCAGAAGTGATTAGGGGCAATCAGACAGGCAGGCATGCGAGCAGTTGGGAGCCAGCAGTCCTAGATTGTGAGAAGGATGTCCGACTGCCCGGTTAGGCCCGATCCCACCGGGGTCGGGACTAAACAGGCAGTCAGACATCCCTCGAGGGGTCCCAGATTGGAGAGGGTGCAGGCTGGGCTAAGGGTCACACACCCCCTGTGCACGAATTCCGTGCACCACGCTTCTAGTCTAGTCCTATATAATAAGACAGGAATATGCTAATTACCCATTATGCCCTGAGGTGTAATGACCAACAGCATAACAATGGGATCACGGATCTGCAGGAGGGTGGGGCAGCAAACTACAAATGGGTGGCAGAGAACTACAGGATGGGGCAGGGCAGCAACCTATGAGGGGTGGGGTGGGAGGAGCTACAGGAGGGCGGGGCAGCAGGCGGAGAGCTACAGGAGGGCAACAGCGACCTACTGGTGCACAGATTCATGTGCAGGGCTACTAGTTCTTTAATATTGATTGAATGTTCTCATTGTTCTATACTTTTTACATATAGCAAAATCCCTATTGCTTAATATGCTTAATAGCTAAAACAATAGTTTATATACATAATCTAATGAAACACATCCAATATGCATATTGATTTTATTCTAGGGTAAAATTCTATATTTGTTTCTAAATTTTAAAAATCATAGAAATGTGGGTCTTGCAAATTAACAAAACTATCCTTGAAATTTATTTTATGCAAGAAAGGTATTTTTAATTCACATAAAGTGATTCAGTAATATGAAATGAGCAAGATATTCTAGGCCTCTAACAGAGATGAAGAAGATAGATGACCAGAATTTACAGGGTTGAAAATTTTTATCACAAAATCATAAGATGTTACACCAGAAATGGACTTCAGAGAATATACATTTCAATTCTGTGTATCATAAATAAAGCAACTGGGTTCAGAAAAAGCAAGAGACTTGCTCAGTAAAACACAGCTAGTCTTTCACAGGGTTAATATTAGAACCTGGTTTCTAGGCAAATTTTTGCTACTTAGTAAATTAATGGGGAAATTTAGATTAAAAACTGATTTTTTTATTTAAAAAATGAAGAGATGTGGGCACATTTAGAGCAGTTTTTTTAAACAAAAATGTTAATGAAACATGGGGAAGGATACAGTATAAAGTTAGATGTATGATCGAGACAGAGGCTGATAGAAATTGTTCAAATTGAAAAATATTGCCATTGCCAAAGCCAAATTAAAAAATCACATTGTCTAACTGGCCAGTGTTGTTAAATAGTTAGAGAGTCAGCCCTCCACTGCAGTGTCCCAGGTTCGATTCTGGGTCAGGGGTACGTACCTGAGTTGCAAGTTCCATCTCTGGCCAGAGTGCATGAGGGAGACAACCAATTGATGTGTCTTTCTCACATTGATGTCTCTCTCTTTCTCTCTCTTTCTCGCTCTCAAATAAATAAAAACATATCCTCAGGTGAGGATTTAAAGAAAAAAAATCTCTCTTATATCAATGTTTCTCTCTCTTTTTCTTTCTCTCTCCTCTTCCCTCCCTTTCACACTCTCTGAAAAATCAATGGAAAAATATCTTTGGATGAGGATTAACAAAAATAAAAAACATTTTCACCTTAATATATTGAAATCAGCCATTTTTTCTCATTGACAAATTTAATCAAAGTTATTAAAATATGTTCATGTACATTCGATCACCTTATATCATTGAAAAAAATAAGAAAAGGAAATGAGTAAAATAAAGTGTTCTAGAAATGAGAGATTGTACTTACAATCACTGTGTGGAAGCCATTCTCTACAATAGTATTAAAGGTTACTGTTGATGGGAATGCAAATTGGTGCAGCCACTGTGGAAAGCAGTATGGAGTTTGTGGCGAGCCGGCAAGGCCATGGCATACTCAGCTGCAGGGTCTTATGTGCCGCGCCAGCTCAGCCAGGTTCGGTGAGCCTGAGAGGGGGCGGTGAAGGATTGAGAAAAGACAGACAAGAGAATGAAAGCTGGGTCTGGGTGGGACGCTGTCCTCTCTGATGGAGAGCCTCTCTGATGGAGAGCTAGCGACAGCGCCATGGACTACAAGCCGTATCTTTATTTTATAGCCAGATGCCACGAGGCAAAGTAAGGGTGTGGTCAAGATGTTTACAACATTCTCATGGGTTTCGATCCTACTCAATTACATGCACCTGAACTCTATCAAGCCCACGTCACTCAGGCACGTGGGGCCACGTGTTCGGACCACAGGTTCAAGCTTACAACTATAGCCTCTGGCTATAATTGTGCTGGGAGGGCCCTGCCCTCCAAGCTGGGACTTGCACGTGGCCCTGAGAGGACTGTGCCCGCTCATTAGTCCGAGGCTTGAACCTGTCCAAACACTGTAGCCGCTCTCCACAGAGTTACCTCAAAATATTAAAAATGGAACTGCCTTATGACCCAGAGATTCCACTTCTTGGAATTTATTTGAAGAAGCACTAATTCAAGAGAATATACACACCCCTATGTTCATTGCAGCATTATTTACAATAGCCAGCCAGTGTAAAGATTTGGAAGCAGCCCCAGTGTCCATCAGCAGATGAGTGGATAAAGAAGCTGTTGTACATTTACACAATGGAATACTACTAGACCATAAAAAACAAGGGAATTTTACCCTTTGAGACAGTATGGATGGATCTGGAGAGCATTATGCTGAGATAAGCCAGTAAATGAAAGACAAGTACCATTTGATTTCACTCATAGGTGGAATCTAATGAACAAAGTGACTTAGCAAGCAAAATAGAGACAGACTCAAAGAGAACAGGCTGACAGCTGCCAGGGGGTGGGGGGCAGGTTGTGTAGGGGAAGTTGGAGGGATTGAGCAAAAAAAGTAAAAAAGAGAGAGAGAGAAAAGGAGAGAGAGAGAGAGAGAGAGAGAGAGCTCATGGACAGGAAAACAGTGTGGTTATTGCAGAGGAGTGGGGCGGGAGTAGGGTGTGTTGGGGAGGTTGGAGGAGGTTTTAGGGGTGATAAATAGTGATGAACACACAATACGGATGATGTGTTGTAGAATTGTGCACCTGAAACCTGTATAATTTTGTTAACTAGAGTCGCTCCATTAAATTTAATAAAAAGGAAAAAATACAAAAATAAAACCAAAACAAAACAGAACATGTTATCACTGAGACATTAATTCTGCAGACTGGTGCAGGAGGAACAGCTGAAAACGTCCCTTCCCTTGGCATAGCTTGGGGATAGAGCTGTCACTCCTACCAAAGTGAAGGGCTTTCCAAGAAAATACAAGCAGAGTAATTGGAGATGCTTTCAAGGTGGGGCAGGTCTCTCACCTGATCTTCTTTTGTTAAATTATATTTAAATACTGACAACTCCCAGATTGCTATTTCTGGCCCAGAATTCTTCCCTGAGAAAGAAATGTAACTGCAGTTTCAGTCTCTGCAATTGGATATCGAACACTGTAAAATTAAAATGTCCATAATTGAACTCCTTATTCCCAAATCCTCCCTCACATCCCTCAGTCTTCTTCCATCACAGTAAATGTCAACTCCTCTCTTCCAGCTCCTCCAGTAAATGTTATCAGAGTCATCTTTGACCTTTTTTGTTTTCTTACATTCTACATCTAGTCTATCAGAAAATTCTATCAATTCTTCCTGCAAAATTCAACCAGAATCTACCTTTTTTTTTTTTTTTTTTTTTTTTTTATCTCTTCTCTGGCACTACTTCCCTGGACTAAATCTCCATCAAATTATACATCCTGTTTTTGCAATTACCCCCTCTCTAAGGCATTATGGATTTTTAGGTGTTTTTTGTTTGTTTGTTTGTTTTTTACAGCAGCTAAAGGAGTCTATTTAAAAAGGTGTTTTGGTCATGCCACCTCCCTCCTGACCACTTTAAAAAGCTTTCCTACCTTAAAATCCTTAAAGTCCTTACAATGGTTACATGATTTAGCTAATTTTGTAGCCTCCTTCAGGCTAGTCATCCTGAACCTCTCTTTTTTTTTTATATTTTATTGACTTTTTACAGAGAGGAAAGGAGAGGGACAGAGAGCCAGAAACATCGATGAGAGAGAAACATCGACCAGCTACCTCTTGCACACCCCCTACCAGGGATGTGCCTGCAACCAATGTACATGCCCTTGACCGGAATCGAACCTGGGACCCTTCAGTCCGAAGACCGACGCTCTATCCACTGAGCCAAACCGGTTAGGGCTGAACCTCTATTTTTTAACCTTTTTCTTTCACTCGCACACTTCTTTCTATTTGTAGTCCCTTGTATATGGACAAATTCTTTCACCTCAGTTCCTTTGTACTTGCTTGTTCTTATGCCTAGATCTTTTATTTCTTTTCCTTCCTTTCTTTCTTTTTTTGTTTGTTTGTTTATCTTCCTAGTCTCTGCTCACAAGTCTCTTTGGTAATGGGGCCATAGCCAATTTACATATAAAATAACATTAGGTTCCTGCCACTCTCTAGCTCTCTTATCTTATTTATTTTTTTCCATAGCTTTTAACACAATATGACATAGTTTTTTTTTAATTTTTATTTATTGCCTTTTTTCACAGTTAAAATATATCTCCATGAAGATAGAGCTATGTCTATTTTACATACTCTTATATCTAAGGGCCCAGGTAAAATATAGAACACAGTTAAATTTTAATTTCAGATGAAGTAAAACAATTTTCAGTATAAATATGTCCCCAATTTCACATACTTCTACTAATAAATTTTTTGTGTTTATCTGAAATTCAAATTTAACTGAGCATCTGCATTTTTATTTGCTAAATCTGGCAAACTCACCTATATTTTAAGTGCTGAAAACAGTAACTGACATAGAGTAAGCACTCAGCAAACATTTGTTGAATTAATAAAAAAAATGAATTATGTGGCCATCGATGGTACAGTATTATTAGAATGTTCTTGGGAGAAACTAATGTGTATCCTTAAGGGCTTAGAGAACCCAATGTCTACCTCTATCTAAGAGAAATCTAAAGACAAGAATCTATATAATGAAGATTAAAGGATTAGTAGTCAGATAAGGTACACTCTCTCCTTCCTCTTTGGCAGCCTAAGGGTGCAAGATATTTTCAGGGGAAGCTAGTGTAGCTCATACAATCTGGAAGGTACCTTGGGCAAGAGGGTTGTCTGCTATGCTAAGAAGACCACAGCAATAAAAGTTAATGGGTGGGCCGCCAAGGAACGGATATGAAAAGCAGTCATAGCAAGACATTTGCCAGAGAGCATTAGTCAAGGCAGAATCCTGATAACTCACATGTTCCCCATGAAAGAGCCAGCATTTGGGCTATGAGAGTGGACAGTTATGGCTGTGTTATAACAATATTACCCATTAAACATTGTCTCTTCTTATTTAACCTTTGTTGACCCTATGTCATACCTAGAGGACAAGAAGCAAAACAGAGAAGAAATCAATGAAGAGTTAAAGAAGAGATCACATCCTCATTACCACGTTATAAATTCCTGAGCTCCAAGTCAAAGTAAAGCTAATGAGAGAAAATGAATGAATAAGTACGAATATGTTTGTAGAAGAAAAATAAAGCCATTTCCTCTATTTCATTGAGTTTTAAATAATCAACTTAGGGAATGATGCGGAAGAGCAAGAGGAAAGTGAGATCCAGGGTAATAAAGATTGAAAAATAAATGGAAAAGAACTTGAAATGAAGTTCCAGGAAGTTTAAATGTAATTCAAACATCACACATCCTAACCAGACTATCAGCTGTACAAAACACCACATTAGCATTTAGGAAATCTAAATCTAATTATAATACAGATTAACTGTCCTCACAGAGCAGTTAAAATGAAGATATACATGGTTAATTGCAAGATGACATACAGACAATGACTAGTTTTGAAGAGGGAAGTATAAGTTAGGCTATGGTAGATAAGGAATATTGTAAGGATGTGACATTCCAAATGTGTAATTAGTAATAAAATTTTAATAGATGTCAGAGAGAGGAATCATATCTCAAGTTCTTAAAACAAGAGCAAAATTATAAAGTGGAAAATGTTGTTAAAGGACTAGGAAATCTTTTTTGTTTCCAGCAGGCCAACAAATTAGTCTGAAAATGCATCCCACTTACATAAACAAAACAAAGCAAAACTAAGTGCTGAATAAAAAAAATTATATATATATATATATATAATTTAAAGGCATCATTGAACCTTCAAGAAAATAAGGAAAATCATGAAAGACCAAAAATTCTAGCTACCTTGAACTTAAATCAGAATGTTAAACCAACTGGATATCAAAGGTGAGCCTGGAGGGGAAAATGTACTACTCAGGAAACTAGAATTTGAGAGATTGACAGTAGCCTGACTGAAGCACTGGTTTTTAAGCCTGTGCACAGTTGTGGAGCTGGGAATTCTGATGGACTACAGCCACAGTGGAACTAGAGAAAAAAAAAGGCAGCCAGCAAAATGAAACTTCAGTGAAAACTAGCTCTACTTCCAGTCCTGGGAGGAAAAGTAATGCTAATATATAAAGAGCCAGGGTCTGTCACAACCTAAACATCCAGATGGACGACCTAACACCAGGCTGGGGTTCCGCGGCCCCTCCCTCCACCATGAGGTGGCATTGATTGGTGAGCGGGCTGAACTCCTGACCTCTCGGTCCCTCCCCCTCTAAACTCCCATGGGCACTGGGGGCTCTCTTCTGCCTCCTGCGGGTGCCGGGGGCTCCCTCCCACTTACTGCAGGCGGCGGGGGCTTGCTCCCACCTCTCGCTCCCACCTCCTGTGGGCGCCGGCAGCTCCCACTGGCATACAGTGAACCTCCACTGCCACCCACTGTAGCCAGTGAACCAGCCCGATCAGGGAGTGGGGCCGGCCAACCTCACCATCCCTCTCCCCACTGGCCTGCCCCGGATCAGACTCTCCCATCCCGATCAAGAGCAGGTTGCACAGAACCTGGATCCTTCCTGGAAGCCCCAAGTCCCTGGGGTTGAGAATTCTAATGGCCCTGCCCAGAGAGTAGAGGAGCCTCACGGGTAGGAACAGGGACCACAGGCCTCCAGGGAGCACCACAGAGTTGGCAAGGAGAGAAGCGGGCCTGTGGAAGGGGGAGGAGGCAAAGCCAGCAGATATCAGCCCAGAATTCAGCCCTTCCCCTCCGGAGGCAGCAGGACCTAAACCCAAAATCCCAGCCCGAATCAGAAGAGCCCAAGGGAGGCTTCAGAAAGCTCTACACACAGCTGTGCATTCAGAATGAGACTTTGTGAGGCCCTGACCCAGACCACACTGCTGGCTGGTGCAGCTCAAGGTGGAGCTGGAACGCACCATGCAGAGGCAGGAGCACTTTGCACAGAGGCCAGCCCTCCTAGAGCTGGAAAGATTTAAGCGCAGGGCCCTGGAGCACAAGGCCACTGAGCTAGAAGAGGAGCTGAAGGGCCCGTCCAACCTCCGGGCTGACAACCAGCACCTCAAGGAGAAGAACGCGGCCCTGATCCTTGTCATCAGCAAACTGTCCAAGTGACCCCGGAGGACTTGCCCCTGCACCCGCATTTATACAGCTGCTTCTGCCACACGCAGCCCTTCCCCTGTGTGAACATAAGTGACAGGGCTGCCGGGGAGTCTCTGAGAAGCCATAACCTCCCCTCGGGACCTCCAGGCTGGGAGGGGAGGACAGAGCCCCGGGAACCAAGGGGTCCATCTGAGGCCAGGATGGAGAGGGGAAGCTGAGCCAGGTAGGGGGACCAGGGCTGCAGGCAGGACCAGGAAGGAACCAAGGACCAGGAAGTGCCAAGATTAGTAGCCGGACCAGAGTGGCCACCCGTAGGTCCCCTCTCTCATGTGCTGCCACCAGTCACCCCTCCCGCCCCTAAGCAGGTATCCGAGAATGTGCCAATCATCCCACCAGCCTGTGCCGGGTGGGCCTATATATAGGGTCTGTGTGCAATAGGGAGGGATGTCTTCTATTTTTTACTGTCCCCTCCCTGATGCTGGGGGAGAAGGTATTTTTGAGAAGTTGAAGGCAATCAGGACGGCAGGGGAGGGTAGTTGGGGGCGATCGGGCCTGCAGGGGAGGGCTGTTGGGGGCAATTGGGCCAGCAGAGGAGGGCAGTTGGAGATGATCGAGCTGGCAAGGGAGGGCAGTTGGGGGCAATTGGGCTAGCAGGGAGGGCAGTGGGGGCGATTGGGCCAGCAGGGGAGGGCAGTTGGGGGCAATCAAGCTGGCAGGGGAGTGGTTAGGCATCAATCAGCCTGGCAGGCAGAAGCAGTTAGGGGCAATCAAGCAGGCAGGCGAACAGTTAGGAGCCAGCAATCCCAGATTGTGAGAGGGATGTCCGACTGCCGGTTTAGGCCCAATCCCTGTGGAATCGGGACACCCACCATAGTGCACAAATTTCATGCACCAGGCCTCTAGTCTATATATATATAAGCCTAAGAGACCAAACGATCAAATGACCGAACAACTGAATAACCAGTCAACTGGTTGCTATGACACACACTGACCACCAAGGGGGCAGACACTCAATGCAGGACCTGCCCCCTGGTGGTCAGTACACTCCCACAGCCAACCTCCCATGGTTGGCCAACCTCCTGTGATACCTCCCCACAGCTGGCCAACCTCCCCTGGCCCCAATTGGCCCTAATTGCCGGTCAGGTCGAGGGACCCCACCCGTGCACAAATTCGTGCACCAGGCCTCTAGTTATTTAATAATGATAATAATATAATCTGCCCTGAAAATTTCTAAGCATGGGGCTGTACTTATATAAATCTGAAAAATGAATTTATATAAGTAAAAAAGAAGAAATCTAAGATAAAATGTTATATAACAGAATTTAGTATTTCTTCTTATAAAGATAGGATAAAAACTTTGTTTTTTCAACAGATCCTAAATTGTGCTGAGATTATAGAATATTTTATTTAAGAGAAGGAAAAAGACAAGGAGGCTCACATTATTTCAGCATTTCATGGAAAGCCTTTGTTACTCCTGAAAGGCCAGTAAATATGTTAAGATTATATTCATATATCATTTATCTATCTACATCTATATCTATATCTATATCATCTATATATACTATACTAGAGGCCCGGTGCACGAAATTCGTGCACTGGGGGAGGGTGTCCCTCAGCCCAACCTGCATAGTCTCCAATCTGGGACCCCTCGGGGGATGTCTGACTGCCTCTTTAGGCCCGACAGGGATCGGGCCTAAAGAGGCAGTCAGACATCCCTTTCACAATCTGGGACTGCTGGCTCCCAAATGCTCGCCTGCCTGCCTGATTGCCCCTAACCACTTTTGCCTGCCAGCCTGATCACCCCCTAACCCAGTGATGGGCAACCTTTTGAGCTTGGTGTGTCAAACTTCGCCAAAAAACTGAGCATAACTCGGGTAGTGTGTCACTTTGAGGAAAAAACTAACTCCAAGACTCTAGTCGCAAATGTTTCATCCTCAGGAGCAGCAAATGTTTCATCCTCGGCATGCTGCCGCGTGTCATCAGAAATGGCTACGCGTGTCAGTGCTGACACGCATGTCATAGGTTTGCCATCACTGCCCTAACCACTGCCCTGCTAGCCTGATCGACGCCAAACTGCTCCCCTGCCAGCCAGATCATCTCCAACTGTTCTCCCCTGACAGCCTGATCACCCCCAAATGCCCTCCCCTGCATATTCTCTCTTTATTAGATAGGGTTTTTTCTTTAACATATTGGACAACTCTAACTGGTTTGGCTCAGTGGATGGAGTGTCGGCCTGCAGACTCAGGGTCCCGGGTTCGATTCCGGTCAAGGGCATGTACCTTGGTTGGGGGCACATACTGCAGGAGGCAGCTGATCGATGTTTCTCTCTCATAGATGTTTCTAGCCTCTATCCTTTTCCCTTCCTCTCTGTAAAAAAAACAATAAAATTTATTTAAAAAAAACATATTGGACAGTGTACCTGCTGTGGTCTTGACAAATCAGTAAAAATGTAAACCCAAACTAAAAGAGTCATAAAATAAACTCCTTAAACAGGAATTTCATGAGACTTGGAAAGGTGATATCCTGTGGTTGTTTCTTCCTTTTTTCTTCTCTTTCTTTTTCTTGATGTTTCATCTTTTGTCCTTTCTTACTTTTCTCCTTCTATCCCTTTTCTATCCTCTCTTTCTCTAAACTTTTCCTTTGGTAGAATCATCAGTACTTGACTCGCTTCCTGGGGGCGCGGGTGCCTCCCAGCCAGACACCCCGGGCTGCCTCTGGGAGGGGATGGCGGCGTGGGGGCGCGGATGCCTCCCAGCCGGACACCCCGGGCTGCCTCTGGGAGGGGTTGGCGGCGTGGGGGCGCGGATGCCTCCCATCCAGACACCCCGGGCTGCCTCTGGGAGGGGTTGGTGGCGTGGGTCCTAGGCGCCTCCTATCCAGACACCCCGGGCTGCCTCTGGGAGGGGATGGCAGTGTGGGGTCCTGGGCACCTCCCAGCTGGACACCCTGAGCTGCCTCTGGGAGGGGATGGCGGCTTGGGGTCACGTGCGCCTCCCAGCCAGACACCCCATACTGCCTCTGGGAGGGGATGGCGGCGTGGGGCTGCGGACGCCTCCCAGCCGGACACCCCGTGCTGCCTCTGGGAGGGGATGGCGGCGTGGGGCTGCGGACGCCTCCCAGCCGGACACCCCGTGCTGCCTCTGGGAGGGGATGACGTCGTGGGGTCACGGGCGCCTCCCAGCCAGACACCCCGGACTGCCTCTGGGAGGGGATGGCGGTGTGGGGTCGCGGATGCCTCCCAGCCTGACACCCCGGGCTGCCTCTGGGAGGGGATGGCGGCGTGGGGGACAGACGCCTCCCAGCCTGACACCCCGGGCTGCCTCTGGGAGGGGATGGCGGTGTGGGGTCGCGGGTGCCTCCCAGCCAGACACCCCGGGCTGCCTCTGGGAGGGGTTGGCGGCGTGGGGTCGCGGACGCCTCCCAGCCAGACACCCCGGGCTGCCTCTGGGAGGGGATGGCGGTGTGGGGTCGCAGATGCCTCCCATCCAGACACCCCGTGCTGCCTCTGGGAGGGGTTGGCGGCGTGGGGGACAGACGCCTCCCAGCCTGACACCCCGGGCTGCCTCTGGGAGGGGTTGGCGGTGTGGGGTCACGGGCGCCTCCCAGCCAGACACCCCGGGCTGCCTCTGGGAGGGGATGGCGGTGTGGGGTCGCAGATGCCTCCCATCCAGACACCCCGTGCTGCCTCTGGGAGGGGTTGGCGGCGTGGGGGACAGACGCCTCCCAGCTTGACACCCCGGGCTGCCTCCAGGAGGGGATGGCAGTGTGGGGTCCTGGGCGCCTCCTATCCAGACACCCCGGGCTGCCTCTGGGAGGGGATGGCAGTGTGGGGTCGTGGGCCCCTCCCAGCTGGACACCCTGAGCTGCCTCTGGGAGGGGATGGCGGCTTGGGGTCACGGGCGCCTCCCAGCCAGACACCCCATACTGCCTCTGGGAGGGGATGGCGGCGTGGGGCTGCGGACGCCTCCCAGCCGGACACCCCGTGCTGCCTCTGGGAGGGGTTGGCGGCGTGGGGGCGCGGATGTCTCCCATCCAGACACCCTGTGCTGCCTCTGGGAGGGGATGATGTCGTGGGGTCACGGGCGCCTCCCAGCTGGACACCCCGGGCTGCCTCTGGGAGGGGTTGACGTCGTGGGGTCACGGGCGCCTCCCAGCCAGACACCCCGGACTGCCTCTGGGAGGGGATGGCGGTGTGGGGTCGCGGATGCCTCCCAGCCTGACACCCCGGGCTGCCTCTGGGAGGGGATGGCGGCGTGGGGGACAGACGCCTCCCAGCCTGACACCCCGGGCTGCCTCTGGGAGGGGATGGCGGTGTGGGGGCGCGGATGCCTCCCAGCCTGACACCCCGGGCTGCCTCTGGGAGGGGATGGCGGTGTGGGGTAATGGGCGCCTCCCAGCCGGACACCCTGAACTGCCTCTGGGAGGGGTTGGCAGTGTGGGGGCATGGACGCCTCCCAGCCAGACACCCCGGGCTGCCTCTGGGAGGGGATGGTGGCATGGGGGACAGACGCCTCCCAGCCTGACACCGGGGGCTGCTTCTGGGAAGGGATGGCGGCATCGGTCCCCGGCACCTCCCAGCCGGACACCCGGGCTTCCCGGCTCTCAGAGGCAGCCCTCCCTGGGACTGGGGGACTCTGGCGAGGCTGAGCGTACTGGTCGCAGCCATCTTGTGGCTATGGGGGCCGCCATTTTGTCGCGGAGGTACGGTTAATTTGCATACTACTCTATTATTAGATAGGATTATCTATTTATATGTAAACTAGATGCCCGGTGCACAAAATTCATGCACGGGGGGGGTGTCCCTCAGCCCAGCCTGCACCCTCTCCAATATGGGACCCCTCAGGGGATGTCCGACTGGGATCGGGCCTAAACGGGCAGTTGGACATCCCTCTCTCAATCCAGGACTGCTGGCTCCCAACTGCTTGCCTGCCTGTCTTCCTGATTGCCCCTAACTGCTTCTGCCTGCCAGCCTGATCACCCCCTAACCATTCCCCTGCCATCCTGATTGATGCCTAACTGTTCCCCTGCCAGCCTGATTTCCCCTAACTGCCCTCCCCTGCCAGCCTGGTCACCCCTAACTGCCCTCCCCTGCAGGCCTGGTCCCCCACAACTGCTCTCCCCTGCAGGCCTGGGTCCCCTCCAACTGCCCTTCCCTGCAGGCCCAGTCACCCCCAACTTCCCTCCTCTGCTGGCCTAGTCACCCCTAACTGCCCTCCCCTGCTGGCCATCTTGTGGCAGCCATCTTGTGTCCATATGGGGGCAGCCATCTTTTGTGTTGGCGTGATGGTCAATTTGCATGTTACTCTTTTATTGGATAGGATTATTAGATAGGATAGAGAAAAATAGAATATATCATCTCATTATTATAATGAATATTTAGCAGGGTAGCTAGGTAAAAAGAGCAATATGCAAATAACGAATGCATTTTCATATAGATATTCAAACAGTATAATTTTATAATGATAACATTTACATTCTATATATACAGTATATGTATATGAATGTACATAAACTTTATTTATAGAGGAAAAAATAAGCTTTATTGAAAGGCATTAAGTTGACCTAATTAAATGGAGAGATACATTGTGATCGCTGAAAGAAAACCAAAGCATTATAAAATTCTTAATTTGTCACAGTCTCCTATAGATTTAATACTATTACAGAAAACTATTTCTTTTTGTGTTTAAAAATCAGAGTTATACAGAAAACTAAAGGCCAAGAAAATTTTAAAGAATAATATTATGAGGAACTAGTTTAGAGACAAAGAGATAAAAAGACAAACATACAGAAAAGTGGGGAAGAGAAGGGGAGGAGAAGGGAGAGGAGAGAGAAAGTCCATCAGTTCAGAAACAGAACCACGCATATATAGAAACTTGTTATCTGAAAAGGTGACATCGGAGATCTGTGGGGGAAGGATGGTTTATACATAGTCCTGGGAAAATATTTTCATATAGGAAAAATTTAAATTGTTTTTTACTTGACACCATTCACACAAATTAGTTTCAGGTTTACTTTTTCTGAAATTAATGTATATGTTTTTTAAAAAAACTAGACAGAGAATAAGGAAACATCTACATGGCCTCAGTGAATTAAGGATGCCTTTAAAAAGACACAAAATTATAAACAAAAACCAAAAGCTGGGGAATGTAAGTTCAATCACATTAAGGAAATTTAAGTCTATTCAAAGGACACCTTAAAAAAATGAAAGTTCATAAATCAGAGTAGGTATTTACAATAATCATTGGCATTAAGTATTAGGAATATGTAAAATCTCAAATATTAATTTAAATTAATATTAATTAATTAAGAAGAAAAGATTAGGCATTTCATAGGAAGGAAATATGAGTGACCAAATAATATGTTAAAAATGTGTTCAATTTCATTAGTTATTAAACTTCAAAAGTAGAACCATCATGAGATATTTTACAAGCTCTAAATTGTCAAAAAATGTAAAGGTCTGACAATACAAATATTGTAAGCATATTGTGCAAAGGGATATCATCCATTAGTAGTGAAAATGTAACTGGAAAAAAGTTTGGAAAATAATTTGGTATTTGCAAAAGAATGTGCTATAGCTACAGGCATCTACATGGATGAGTTTCAAGAAATAATTTGAATGAAAAAAATATGTCCCAGAAGAATGCATAACAGAAGTAACATATAGTGCTTTTCTCTCTCTCTCTCTCTCTCAAGGTTTCTGTGAAAACTCGATGACACAATACATGTGAAGCACATAGAACACATATACAATGCTTGCCACATGGTATGCATTTAATAAATGTTGTTATTGCTGTTACTATCGCTACTATTACAACTATTTAAGACATTAATTAATGAAACTCAAACATTTTATGAATTCAGGGAAAATAATCAATTCCAATAATTGTTGATATTACATTATATTTTAAAAGAGTTGCTACTCATTTAAACATGTTGAACTTATGGAAACAGGTATGTAGTCACAAAATAATATATATATATATATATATATATATATATATATATATATATATATGTTATTTTTTACATATACAGAGCTTGACCTGTATGTTATATCCATGCACCTTCTATATGAAAGCTATATGATTAGCAGGCTCAGATGGTGGTTAGCATTTTTTAGCAATAAAGTAATTTTTAATCGTTATTTACATTGTTATTTTACAAATATTTTATGATTTTGAGAGAGAAAGAAACATTAATGTGAGAGAGAAGCATTGATCTAATCTGCTACATCCCACATGCATCCCCAATTGAGGCTCAAACTAGAAATCCAGGCATGTGCCCTGCCCAAGAATAGAACTAGCAATCCTTCAGTGCACAGGGTGATGCTCAACCAATTGAGCCACCCCACAAAATTCACTAATGGAGTTTCTTATATTTTCAGAAATAAGACTTCAGGAGTATATTGATATTTAAATGATAATATTTATATATATTATCTTTCTGAGAAGTTCTGAGGCCAGAAAATGGAAAAAATAAAGACTTGTTTCTTTTTGTTTGTTCTGCATTGGAATTAGGTACTATTATAAAGGCCACATTTTTTAGAGAATCTGTAAATCCATGAAAGAAAAATGTTCCCAGATAAAGACAGTCTGAGTATACTAGTAATTTTCACTTATACATACCTAAGGCCACACAGAACTTATTTTTTATATGTTTCTGTTATATTGTACTTCATTTTAACTATAGGAAAAATAGTAATGCCAAATTGTAAATCTGTCAGACCATGGGTATAGGAGATAGTACTAACCATCCCTTTTCTATGCCTATCCCACACTATTACTTGTCTATTGCTACCATCAATAATCTAGTAACTATTCTTAGGTAGCACTATTGATTATCATTTTATTGGTGACTCAATGAAACGAGGAAGTAATAAAATTTCAGTGAGTATTGGAGGTAGAAGGAGAAAATAATAGATAAATAATAAATTATATATTCTAAACAGGTTTTCTACAAGAAAAAAATGAAGGTTTATCCATAAGTCATTTAAAATGGAGGTAAAGTTGAGAACAGTAAAAGGGTAGCTAGACACTGTGATCTAAATATCTTCTTGTACTGCTACTCTTTCTACTATGAAGCAAAATTAGATCCTTGCCATATATCCATTCATAATGTCATCTAATGGCTAGCCTAATGAAATAGCAACCTGGTGAATTATAAATTACTAGAGGCCTGGTGCACGAATTCATGCATAGGTGGGGTCCCTCAGCCTGGCTGGCAATTGGGGCTGATCAAGGCAGAGGGAGTTTGGCCAGCCGGGGGTGGGGGGGAGGGCGAGGGGCTGCAGGAGGTTGGCTGTGGGAGCACACTGACCACCAGGGGGCAGCTCCTGCGTTGAGTGTCTGACCCCGGTGGTCAATGCATGTCATAGCAACCAGTTAACCAGTCATTCGGTCATTCAGTCATTCGATTGTTTAGGCTTTTATATATATACTAGAGGCCCAGTGCATGATTAAATCATGCACGTGTAGGGTCCCCTAGGCCTAACCTGCCATCCAGGCCATACCCACTGCCCCGCAAAGCCTAGCATGCTCCGCGGACACTGCTAGCAGCCTGCTCCCCGCTTTTGATGGCAGGGGGTCCGCTGGTGCCGGAGCAGACACACAGCTCCCCGCTTTTGATGGTCCACGGCGGGACGTGGGCTTGCTGCCCCAGAGGCCCCTTCTGTGCCGCAGCACAGCCATGGCACAGACGCTGAGATCGAGCTGCCGCTGGAGACGTGAGCTCAGCGTCCTGCTGGCCCAATCGCCCCCCCCCCGGCCCCCTCCGAGTCCCGCCCCCCCGTGCCTCCTGGCCAATTGTGGGCATAGCGAAGGTATGGTCAATTTGCATATTTGTCTATTATTAGGTAGGATTTCCACTTTGTAAGGCTACTCTACTTTGAGGTGTTTAAAAATTAATAATCATGGCAATTGATTTCATACATGGTGCATTAGCACCTAAAATTTAGTCTTAAAGTTAAATTTAAATACTAGTATAGAATATACAGCAGAGTTCCAGATCTGCAGTTTCTGCCTGGTGGATTCAACCAACTATAGAATGAAAATACTCAGAAAAAAAAGTTACATTGTTGTTGATGCATACTATATTGTTAGGCATAGGATGGTTGCCCCTATACTAAACATATGCAGACTTTTCTTCTATTGTCATTATTCCCTAAATAATACAGTTAACAACTATTTATATTGCATTTATTTTAATTAGATATTATAAGTGATCTAAAGATCACTTCAAGTATACAGGAGTATGTGTGTAGGTTGTATGCAAATACTATGCCATCTATATATATTAAAGGCTAAGGGACCATTAGACTGTCTGACCAGCCAGTAGGTATGACGTGCACTGACCACCAGAGAGCAGACACTCAACACAGGAGATGCTGAGCTGCAGTGACTGGGCAGCTGGCAGTTCTCAGGTGATGCACCCCAGAACCAGAGAGGAGGGAGCCCAATTCCTGAGTGTATCACCCGAGAACTGCCCTCTCACAATCCAGGACCTCTTGGGGGATGTTGGAGAGCTAGTTTCGGCCCGATCCCTGCAGGCCAGGCTGAGGGACCCCACCTGCCAGAGTGACCCAGCTCACTGCAGACACCCTTCAAGCCCCAGCTCAATTCCAGGTGCAGCTGACTGGGGAGGGACTGCGGGAGGTTGGCTCCAGGGTGTGTCCAGCCTGCCTGGCCCAGTCCTGCCCTGCCAGCCTCCTTCTAATTCATTTCCTTTCAATGTGCACAAACCTGTGCAATGGGGCACTAGTTTTATATAAATTCCCTGGAACCAATACCCCACAGACACTGAAAACAACTGTATATAAAATAGGTAAGGGGCTTGCACAACATATGCCAAAAAATAAAAATAAAAATTTATATAATTTCTCTCTCTGAAGCCCTATGAGATAAGAAAAATAAACACAGGGGAAAATCATGAAACTATGGACTATTTCCAAACCTATTGCCCAATTCCATGGATAACTACCAATTATAATAATAACTGTACTAACTGTGGCAAATTGAATCAAATTACATGAGAATGCTGAAGATTGGTATGATTCTCTTTTTTGTTGAGATTATAGAATAATGGGCAGAATTAAGAGGAAAATTTCAAAATGGCTCTATTCAAGAATCAAAGAAACAAACAAAAGCCCAAATCCTGTTTGGGAGAATGAGGGCTCAGGATACAGGTGGAAATAAGGAGACAACAAAGTATTTTACTTGGCTGAGCTCTGTAGTCTAAAACATCTGCATGAACCCAAAGATTTTTCCATTGCACTGATATAGCTTCCAACCCGGAAGAGGAAAGACCTGGAGATGAGCACTGAGGAAATGAGAGACTTAAAACACACCTGAATAACCAAAGGAGCTACTCATCACAACCAGAACGTCCAGAGCCAGGGGTCTTTGTGTCACCTGACCTCTTACTGGTGTCAGCAATCCCATTAAAACAGAGGATCGCCTAAGGAAGAAATAATCAGCATCAATATTATCATCACTAACATTATTTTTACTGTCATATACCAGCCATAACATAGAAAATCAAGAAAGTTTACTTATACTAACCTTCAAACCTATCTTGGGATATAAATAGTGTCAACAAAAGTCATTAATGTCATAAAACTCTCCAAAAATATCCATAAGAACAAACGTGTGCCTTTATTTTGGGCAAGAGTACAGAACCACTTTATTTTGGGCAAGAGTACAGAACCAGTTTTACCATTATAACTTACTTAACCGGTAAATTAATTAACTGAAGGGTTAGTCGTGTGTGTGTGTGTGTGTGTGTGTGTGTGTGTGTGTGTGTGTGTGTGTGTGTTTGGAGAATTGAGGCCAGAAAAAAGTAAAGGGAAAATAAATTAACATCTGTTAGTATCCAATAAGTTCCTAACATTGTTATAGACTCTTCTCATATATTTTATCTCATTTTGTCCTCCTGACACAGCTGTTAAGTATTATAATTCCCATTTCGTTCATGATAAAACTACAGCTCAGAGAGTTTAAGTAATTTGGCCAAAGCTATAAAGCCAGCAAGGAGCAAAGTCTGAATTCTAATCTAAAATTACTGATTAACAAAGATCATTTTCCCTCCATTATACTACCACATTAATAAATTAAACTAACTAATTTGATTTAGCTGTTCAATGACTTTGGAGACAAGTCAAATCTTTCACAAATGATAGAGCTATTTATAGACACACCTAGAACAAGATATCTGATCTTCTTGGTAAGATGAGTTTTGACATTGCTTGACAAAATAGTGAGATTTTGCTTCGTAAAAGTAAATTGACTAAAGCAAAATCTACTTGAGTCATTTGATTATAAGCATAGCAACCCATGAGCAAAAGGTAAGTATAAAATAGTGTTATGAATATCAAACCAATTTGATTATTGGTTATTTGTGCTAGTCTAATTCTACTGTATTTTTGTCTCAAGATGACAACGGACTGAGTTCAACCTCTTAATATCAAGAATGTTCCACTAAAAAACTAATATGAATACATGGAAACCTAGGAACAAATTATCTTATTTATCATAAATCAAAATGTTCAACTTTCTTTGCATTTGCCTAGAATCCCATGCCTAATGCCAGTTATCTTTACTTTTGCTTGAATGAACTGGGTTTTGTCAAAGAGTCAATGAATCTTTAACATTTGCTTTCTGACAGATAGCCATGAGCATTGTCGGTTCCTCTGGTTATGACTTGAATTATTCAAGGGTCACCACTATGTATATTTTTTGTTGATTGCAGAAAATTTAATGTATTCACTCCGTCAAAAATTAAAACTTTTCCAAATTACATCTTTAAACACTTAGAATGTAATGTTTTACTTACCTTTTCCTTTTCACTATCTCTGAAAGGCAGAAGAAAATAACTAATGGATAATCCTAAGTAAATTATAGACTTCAAATACTTAACACTAGACCACAAAATATAGATCAATAATTTTTTGCTATACAAAACATTTATTACTCATTTGTTTGTATTGGCATAAAAATTCAAAGTGAGTTACCCACTTTCATAATACAAACCTACCTATTAAAGTATTACTTGAAATCTTATAAGAATCAGAAATAATCTTATCTGTTCTCATATATACTGTATGCTAGCTATTGTACTCTTTGATTTTTATCTACTACTTTGTAATTTTTCATTTCTGTGCTTTAAAAACAAGCTAATATAATAGAAATTCCATTATGACTTCAAATTCTGGTCAATATTTTAATGTTCCTTGAATGTTTCAGTTCTATCTCAAAGCTGATTTGCTCAACATTTTTTACTTGAGTTGTCATAAGTTAAATTTCAGTCAATCTTAAAATAGAAATTCGTAGCTTAAAGTTGAATTTGGAGAACTACAATTCACAGATACCTCTTATATAACAAGGAGGTTGATTCTTCTCAGTAATTAATTTTTGAAGTGTCAACGCTTAAAGGAAGAATGTATATACAATTCACTCAAAGTCAAGCTAAAGTTTACAACTTTAATGATATACCTATGTATACAAACAGTTTTCCTAAATGAGTTAAAGTGATTTTCTAATAGATAAAGTTTATAAAATCATTAAGTAAATGACCTATGAAGTAGTCAGTACCAAGTGATTAGATCATAAATCTGGGAAGCCAGAGGAAGAAAGTACTAGTATGTGTGCTGGTGAAAGAATCAGGGTTCAATGGTTCCTATAACAAATCACAGACAGCACGAAGCCAACTTTCTCATTACCAGAAAGCCAGGAGCTTAGAAAGCCCTCCTTTCACATTTGTATGCCTCAAAGGCAGTTGAACAATAGAAAGAGGTATAAAGTGTGAATAGAAAGTTACACATAAAAGTTTAGATATGAAAAGAGGGTGCATACACCTGTCAAAAGGAATGCAATGGTTGAGATTGAAGTTTCTAGGCACTAAGAGGCTACAGATGGTTTTGTATGATGGCAAATAAGTCATATTCAATTAAAACAGTTATAACTGGAACTATAGAAATAAGATCAATTCAGAGTTTGTACTTAAATCTGAACTTTGAAGAGTTTCAGAAAAAGAATATATGATTCTCACCTATAAGGAATGAATAATCCAAGGCTGCTCGTGGAAGCATTTTTATAGAAGAAATATCATGGGACCTGGATGCAGCCAGCGGGTTTTACTTTGAAAGTCATGTATACATTGTTGAAGGAGGGAAAGGAAGAGGAGTTTTCGCGGGATAAAGAATTAAATCAATAGCCTAGATAGAACCAAGGCTGGAGGAAGAGATAAATCCTGAGCAAGGTGGAAACACATATAGAAAGTGAGTTCAAAGAGTAATCATTAAAGGACATGGGAAGCACGAAGCCATGACAAATGTGTGGGTGGGTTAAGCCAAAAATATCAAGATCTAAGCCTCAGAATTTGGGGAGGTTCTGTGGATTTCCTTTTATCAACACACTGTGTAACCTTCGTGTCTGGCTAAGGTAGAATCTTAAAAAGTAATGAGAAAGAGAGACAGAAAGAGAGAGAGAATTCTAAGCAAATAGTATCATATATCCCAAAATGAGAAATAATACAGTACAACTCAAATAAAGTGAGAATGACATAGAAGTAATCAAAAGACAATGAAGAACCTAGACTATTTAAGAAAAAAAGCCAAGTAAAACTTGGACTAGATATTTTTTCTTTATTTCCACCTAGATATGGATTCTGTAATTCCTCAGAGAGGAGGAACAGTCTACATATTGAAGAAACTCATTGTGTATTTGTAAGTTAACTAACCAGGAAACTACTGATTTTTCTGACCATATACTGTGATTCTGTCAAACAACAAGGATCACTTTTGTTGTCTTTGAAAAGTTCAGGATTAAATAATACTTCAGATAGTTTCATATTTATTCATTCAACAACATTCAGCAAGTATTTGGGAACCCTCACTATGTCATAAGCCCTAGTCTAAGTCCTGAGAATCCTATATAATAAAAGGTAATATGCAAATTGACCTTAATAGCTGAACTACCTGGAATGACCAGTCGTTATGATGCACACTGACCACCAGGGGGCAGACACTCAACACAGGAACTGCCCCCTCATTGTCAGTGCACTTCCACAGGGGAAGTGCCGCTCACCCAGAAGCCAGCTCATGGCTGGCCAGTGCAGCAGCAGTGGTGGGAGCCTCTCCTGCCTCCAGAGCAGCGCTAAAGATGCCCGACTAACAGCTTAGGCCCGCTCCCCATAAGTCGGACATTCCCCGAGGGGTCCCAGACTGCGAGAGGGCGCAGGCTGGGCTGAGGGACCCCTCAGAGTACACAAATTTTTGTATATTGGGCCTCTAGTAAGGCAATGAGCAAAAAAAAAGACAATTCCTTTCCCTTTTGAAGCTTACACTATAGTAAAGAAAGAAAGGCCATAAATGAATAAGTAAAATGTTCATTATGATAAGTGGGAAGAACTGAAGTAGAGAAAATTAAAGAAGGGAAGAGGACAAGGAGTACTTGGAAGATAAAATTTCAAATAGGGAAGTCCTCACAGACACTGTGACATTGGTAAAAATAGATGATGAATAGTGAAGAATTAGCCAAGATGACTGGGTGGGAATTACAGATAGAAATAACAAGTGCAAAGACCCAGAGCGGGCATATTCCTGGAGCATGTGAGTACATAAACAACAATGAAGAGGAAGAACACTAAAAATTTCAAAACTCAGAGTTTCTCATACTACTCCTTACATCCAAGAAATTAAACAGGTGTCTGAAAATTTTTCAAAACAAAGATAAATTTAGATTTTAAATTACTTAATAATGTAGAAATCCAGCAAATTTCAGTAAAATATGACCACCATAGAGGTGGTTTGATTTCTAGTCTACTTTGATTTTATTATATTTATTACATAGAAACAGAAAAATGACCATATCCATGAGCTCCATTGTCTACATATTTGATGTATAATATTTTGGCATGTTTTGCTTCAAACTGTGCCATAGCTGTAATATCATCACCAATTTTAATAGGCTTAAATTTTGCCTCGCATCTGTCAGTTCATAATATTTTTGTTCTTTATGCTGAGAAATTTTGAGAGGTAGTCTAATAATTATCAACACAGAATATATACATTTACCATCATATACAATTCATGCTGGGGAAAAGAAAGGGTGACTTTCTATACCTATCCTTTCATTTCCACCCAAAACCAATATAGCATTCACCTTCTAAGATATTATAAGTTAATTTGGAATACATTAAAGTGGTTTGTAATTTAAAATTAGCAACTTTTTGTTATTCCCTTTCCCCAATCTTTCACATAATATACAATATACTTAGAAATAAGTACAAGACTTGTATGAAATTCTACAACTTTCATAAGAGTTTTGTTCTCTTCCTCTACATAAGAGTCCAATTTTCCCTTTTCTATAGATTATAAGACAAATTATATATTGACCAGATGTATAACAATTGGTATTTAAGAATTTGACCTGAGGGCAAAACTTTTTTTTTAAAGTAGCTTAGAGTACTTGAAATCATTAAAATTGTTTCTTCATTTAAATGTTTTCAAAAGAAATTCAATGTCCAAGCTACTTTCTTGATTATACTTACCCAGTGGTCGGCAAACTGCAGCTCGCGAGCCACATGCAGCTTGCGAGCCATGGTTTGCCACTCTGTTGACTAATGAGTTTGCTGACCACTGACCTAGACTCTCGATTCCAATAATTACAGGCTCTTGTTGTTCTTTGTGATTAAGCCCCTATCCCAGTGGTCGGCAAACTCATTAGTCAACAGAGCCGCAGTTTGCTGACCACTGCACTTACCCAAGAAAATAGAACAAATAGATTACTGAAATTGATAAACAACTATTTTTGCCATGGTATAAAAATTCACAGACAGAGTGAGAGGAAGTGTTGTCTCATTAACACTTGTAAGTCACTCTACCAAAAGTGAGCACTTACAATGGATGAAAAGGAGACAGATTTAGTTTTAAAACTGGAGTTCTTTATAGAAGACCTAGAGGCCCGGTGCACAAAATTTGTGCATGGGTAGGGTTCCTAGGCCTGGCCAGTGATCAGAGCCGATAGGGGCTTTTCGGTTGCCGGCCGGGGCCTTCCTTCCCTAGCTGCTGGCCAGGGCCTTCCTTCATTCTGCGCCACCCCCTGGTGGTCAGCGCATGTCATAGCGAGCGATCGAACTCCTGGTCTCCTGGTCGAACTTCCAAGGGGACACTTTGCATATTAGCCTTTTATATATACAGATCACTTGCTCAAAATGTGCCCATATCCAGACTTTAATTGGCTCCTAAAAACCTCTGTGTACAATACTAAAGACCTTATTGCAAAAAAAAGATTTGGAAGAACAAGGTTGCTGCAAGTATTAATGTGAAAGCCTCATAAATATATTGCATTTTCATAAAACTAAAACAAAGACATGTTATAAAAAAAAAACGCCACTTATAACATTTTAATTAGTTATGACTGGGAATGAACAATCTATTTGTCATCTCTTATTTTCCTTTTTATAAAGAGCAAGATGATTATTAAATTGATTTTACTTTGCTGCAGTTATGATTGTGAAAGTTCAAAAATAATAACAGCCACCTGACACACTGTAAATGTCCCATCAATATTGGTTAAATGAGTGAACTTAATGAATGAGCCTCCATTCAAATGCAAAATGCTTTTCTGAGCTTATAGCTCAGAGACCCTAACTGCTCCCCAGAAGCACATACTAAAACAAAGCACCGATCAGCAGGTCCCTTGATACAAGGCTTAGCTCACTCACTCCTAACAGACACAGGAGTGTAATTCTAAAGGGCATCTTGACTTTCCCTCAGCTTCTTTATCTCTCCAGAGGTTTTGTTTCCAAAATCTTTTCTCATACTTTGCCTTTGTTTTGTCTCCCTTGTCTAATTCATTTTATCGGTTTCTTCTTTTTCTAATATTCCAGCAATATGACTCAATATTAACCTATTCTGAAATTAAGTTACCAACGTTACAGAAAAAGCATGAAGATGTAAAACCACACATTGTATATTAAAATTTTACCTACAAGCTCATCACCATCAGAGAGGATTTAATCTTGACTGCTATATGGGAATTAAAATCTTTGTAGTTTTTATAAAGAAACTTTGAAGATTCAGTCTATCTTCCCACGTCCTGACTTCCTCATTTGAAGCATCTCTTTTAACAGGTGTATTCTCAGGGAACACAAACTAATTGCAATTTGACCAGACATAATTAAAATGGCAATTACTCCCTGCCCTGCGCCCAATATATAATGTATTTTTAATTGATTTTGTGTTATTGGTGCCACTAATTTCCCCTTCAGTAAATAACATGGAGGTAAGTGTGTATGGTAACTAAATGGGAAAGGGAGTATGTATTCATATTTAGACACAGGCTGAATTGTTTGCAGAAAGTTGAATTTTCTCTTCTGCTTATTCACTATGGCATAGGTTTACTCTTAGCTCCACCAACAAGCAACTCCCAATTCTTAATTAAAGAAAGCAGTTTGATCAGTACTCAACTTCAAAATGTAAGACTTAGATATTGTCATGTCTGCCTAGCTCTCTTCTTAGCTCACTTGCTCTGCAGGAAGCCAGCTGCCATGCCAGCAGGACACTCAATTAGTCTGTGGAGACATCCTCGTGGCAAAGAGCTGTGGCCTCAAAGTAGCCAACATTACTTTGCCAGCTGCAGATGTGAGCCACTTTGAAAGTGGATCCTCCATCCCCACTCAAGCCATCAGATGACTGTAGCCCCAACTGGCACATTGACTGAAATTTCATAAAAAACCCTGACCCCAAACCATCAAATGAATCTACTCCAAATTCTTAACCCACAGAAACCATGAGACATAAATGTTTTAGTTTAAGCTGCTAAGGTTTGGGGTAACACAGACATAGATATCTAATAAAGGTTTTGTTTGTGATAGGATAGCCATTCTGCAATCTATCCATCTTGGGATATCCGCCTGGACTTTAATTTGCCTTTCTCCATTGTACTGATGTGGGAAATCTATGGGAGTAGGAGTACCCCTGCCAAAAGGGGACTACATTTGCTTTGTACCCTTCCTCACTGTTTTGACCATTTTAAGAGAGCAACTTCAGACAAATCTATATCTCTACCTTTTTATGCTCTTATATTCCTCCCCTTAATATACTTCCAAATCCATTATTTCCAAGAAACCCATGTAAAGAGATACCCAAGGAATTCTGCTGTTTATAAATTATATTAGAAGCACATTTCCTCCCCACATTGTTTTAAAGGTATCAAGCAAAGCTATGCAGAGGTTTATTCTTGGGAAGACATGCCACAGGAAATAAGAGCAGCTCATTGGACGAGAGGAAAATCCTTTCTGTTCAATCTAATAAATCCCCATATTATTTTAGACAGGAGCCTTGGTCATTACATTTTCTTCCTTGGAGCTCTCCTTTGTTCGGCCCTGAAGAGGGGAAATAAATCAGTTAACTGAAAGAGCACTTAATCTCTTTCTGAGGCCAGGAGGAAAAGGGAGGAGATTAGGATTCATGGTTACTTTACTGTAAAGACCTTGTAATTTCCTGAGGATGGTGCCATTTAGCTATTGTTAGATGAAAATAGCTAAGCTTACACAAAAAACGGTGGTAAATTAAAAAAAAAAAAGCACCTAATTTCAGAGGCTAAATATTAGCTTCATTAAATCTCTTTTTTTCCAGCTATTATTCAAGCAATAATTATATTCCATAAAATAATCTCAGTTTACAGGTTTTCTTCCGCCACTAATTCTGCCAACCTCACCAAAGAAAAGCTGGCGTCGCATCTTTTCTCGTCAGTTTTGAGACTATGAAAACTGATAAGAAAGAAACTAATAAGAGAATTTTGGCCCCTTTAGGAGGGACATCTACACTTATGTAGCACATACCCAGGTGATGAGGGTAGCAAGCAGGTGACAAGCTAACCTAGATGCCCAGAACAATACAACATAAATGCAGGTGAGGGACTGCATTTTCTAGGTCCTTTTTTCGGAGGTTAAACTGACGGATGTGGGACGTGGGCCATTTTCACAGCAGGCCAAACTTGCCAGTTATTCCTGTTACTGACTCCATGAATCAACTTAATGAGAGGAGGTAGAGTTTAGAATTTCGCTAAATGCCACTGCACAGCACTTCTGAACATGCCTGATTACCCATTTAAACTGTGCCGGCACTCACTTCCTCTCCTTCCTTTTCCCACCCCAAAGAGAATAAAATACCACCTCCTTTTATTCCTGCTGCTATTTACTCTTTCACCAATCAGTCATTATAATATTCAGAATATTTGTAGTCTTTTCTCCTCCTCTAATGAATCTAATACTCAGAAATCAAGAGATCCATAAAGAAAAAGAATTTTGCTACTTTGCATGTGTTGAAGTTTCATTCAATAGCACTGCCTTATTTTGGGGGGGGGGGGGGAAATATACTTTTCCTTATTAGCAAACCAGCAATGTTCTAACCTACTTTCCATCACTAATACTGCTTTCCTTTTGAAAAATGCTAATATCCAACGAAATTAAACCAAGCCAGCCTGTCTTTTAAGATGTTTTTCCCTTTCACTCATGAAATGCATAATACTAAAAAGCTGATTGCCTGGCTGACTCCATTATTAGATAACCCCAAAATGTCAAATGGTACCATTTAAATGAGGTGAGCAGAGCAAAATTACTATTCCCACACAGGACAATTGTGAACCATTATAAAATCAGTGAAAAGAAGCTTACAGGAATTTCACAGCTTGAAATTAATAATTGGGTTTTCGCTCCTGTATTCGCCTTTTTCCCCTCTCTCATTACATTTCCATTGGGTACTGGAAGCCAATAGACTCAGAAGAAGCAATGAAGCTCTTTTAACACTGTGAACCTTCCTGCTGTTGGGTCATGACATGGTGGGCATTTAGATGGCCCAATGCAGGTCATTCAAAATATAATCACTTCCTTCTCTCCTCTTTTTTTTTTAAATTTAAATTCTTTATTGTTTAAAGTATTACATAAGTCTCCTTTTTCCCCCATTGACCTCTCCCCAGGTGCCCCCACCCCCCAGCACATGTCCATTGGTTTTGCTCATATGCATGCATACAAGTCCTTTGGTTGATTTCTTACCCCCTCACCCCCGCCTTCCCTCATAGGTTGGACAGTCTGTCTGATGCTTCTATGACTCTGTTTCTATTTTGGTTCCTCAGTTTATGTTGAGTGCTCAAAGCTAATTACCAGTGTTGCTTGGTTGGTTTTTGCTCATTCATTTTTGGTTGCTTTTAAGTCTTCCTCAGGTATATTTCCATTATTATTAACTTTATATGGAATATGAAAGTTGGTTCTCGTCTTTCTATTCACTTGTGACTGAGGCAGAACTCAGGCAAACAGATTTTAAAGCTGGAACCTTACCATTAGTGCTATCCTACTACGAAGATTGTGGGACTTTTCCAAAGAAAATAAATTGTTTTAATCAGATACAGCTCATTCAAAAGAGTAATGGGTAATGGTACCGTATTCTATTCCAGGTGATTCTAAAAATGCCTGCGCTGTAACTGGCCCAGCTAATAATAGAAAGTGAATTAGAAAAGTAAGCCTTAAGAGCTTAATGACTAGGTAGCCATGCCTACATGCAATTTTATGCCTTAAAATAGTTCCTAAACAATAGAAAGTGTTAAGGCAGGGGGAAAAAAGTCTGCAAGATTAAAGTCTTAAAAATTGTGACCCTAGGGGTATCCATACATTTTCCAAGGGCGCTATTCTAGTCATTTGCCTTTGCATTTGGCAATGCTCCCACAGAGGGAACATCCTTCTAGAGTACCAAAGTAGAGGGATATTATCATGTAAATGTTGGCATTTTATATTCTTTATGTATGAAATAACAGAGTTTCTGAGGAAATTTAAAGGGGAAGGGGAGTAGGGAGCTCCAATCCAAATATCACCCTGTCTGGGAAGTCTTTCCAAGTGCCCCTTGTGCGGTATTAGTTTCTCCCTTCCCTGAACTTCCTTACCACTTTTCTCAAGCCTCTTCAAAGGTACCCTTAGTGCAGGATGATTGATAGCTTATGAGTTTACTCTCCCTACTAGATAGATGTTCAATTCTTTAACTACAAGACTCGGTATTAGTCAATTTTGTGTTTTCAGAGCCTTATTCAGTACCTAGCTGAAACACGTCCAGCACAGCCTGGGGTGAACCTGAGGAGGGGTGGTGAAGGATTAAAGAAGACAGACAAAGAGAATATGGTTGGGGCTAGGTAGGTTCATTTGTGCCTGGATGAGGAAACAGTGACACAGCCTGTAAGCCGAAGCTTTATTTTATAGTCAGATCACACAAAGTAAAACAAGGGGAGTGGTCAACATGTTTGCAATGTTCTTGCGAGTTTCAAATCTATTTCATTACTCAAGCCTTGTTTTGGCAGCACTTGCTGCACCTCCCACAGCCCATTAGCTACCTAGGAAAAGAGAGGACTATAAGGTCAAGCATAATTGTGCTAGGAGGGCTCTGCCCTTCAAGCTGGGACTTGTATGTGGCTCTGCCACAGGTCAGTCTGAGGCTTGACCTTATAACTGCTCCCTACACCTAGCACTCATAACATTCAACTATATATAAATATACTAGAGGCCCGGTGCACAAAATTCATGCACGGGGGGGGGGGGGGGAGGGTCCCTCAGCCCAGCCTACACCCTCTCCAATCTGGGACCCCTTGAGGGATGTCCGACTGCCCGAGGGAGTCGGACATCCCTCTCACAATCCAGAACTGCTGGCTCCCAACTGCTCACCTGCCTGCCTTCCTGATTGCCCCTAACCGCTTCTGCCTGCCAGCCTGATCACCCCCTAACCACTCCCCTGCCAGCCTGATTGATGCCTAATTGCTCCCCTGCCAGCCTGTTTGCGCCTAACTGCCCTTCCCTACAGGCCAAGTCACCCCCACCTTCCCTCATCTGCCGGCCTGGTCACCCCTAACTGCCCTCCCCTGCAGACTTGATCGCCCTCAACTGCCCTCCCTTGCAGGCCTGGTCCCTCCCAACTGCCCTCCCCTGCTGGCCTGATCACCCACAACTGCCCTCCCTTGCAGGCCTGGTCCCTCCCAACTGCCCTCCCCTGCTGGCCATCTTGTGGTGGCCATCTTGTGTCCACATGGGGGCAGGATCTTTGACCACATGGGGGCAGCCATCTTGTGTGTTGGAGTGATGGTCAATCTTCATATTACTCTTTTATTAGATAGGAGATATATGTATGTATGTGTATATATATATATACATGTGTGTGTGTGTGTATATATATATATATATATATATATATATATATATACATATATCTCCTATAATGAACTCATAAGCTAGAAGAAAATCCCAGAAAATGTTTTATTTTTTCTAATGCCACACACACATACACACACACACACACACACACACACACACACACAAATATTGGCTGGCACTTTTTAAAAATTATTCTCTTGAGATAGTTAACTTTTTCAAACAATGGGCTTCAAGTGACAATGCAATAATGCAGCTAGACCAACATATAAAAAATTAAGGGATGTTCTCATGATGAGAGTAAATTTTCTCTCATATCTGAAGTGTTCATCCTGTTGAAACTATATATTCAGTATGTGAACTATTTTCCCTTATATCAATATTAGAAACATATCAAATATTTATTTCCATATGAAATATAAGAATAATTCCCAATAGATTTCTGAGTTCTGTTTCATAATCATAGGGTTATGAACTAGGCTGTAAGAGCCTAAACTAATTTATATATCTTTCTTTCTAACATGTATATTGCAAATAATTCAAGGTACATGGAAATCGTTTGAAAATTGTGAAGTACTACACCACTAGGCCCTCAAAATAGGATGAAAGAACTAAGTTTTAAGTGTCTGAAAGTAGACATGAATAACAAAGTTTCACATACCAAATCCCAGGGAATAATCAGCTATAAGAGTTGATCTATCACTTCAATTCATTTCACAAGTATTGCTATAGATCTTTCACTGAATATACAGCATATTGGCCTGAGTTACTGCAGTTTTGAGCCCTAATTTTTTATGAAAGAAGTGGCTTACATACTAGAAACCATTGTAACATCTCTGGGGAAATCATACAAGATCCCAGCTGTGAGGAAATGTAATCTATCCATGATGTAAAGAAAAATAAATATTGTTAATGATCGGTGGGGTAAATTTGGTAATAAGTTAGGGATTTCCAGTATAAATAAATAAGAGATCTGTGGTATTGTTTCATTACAAATAAAAAACAGATTTCACAAAATTTTGTCAATCAGTGACTTTAATCAATAGAAGTACTCCACTTGCTCTATTAAATTGGAAGCTTGATAGAAATTTTTTAAGAAACAAAAAAATGTGGAGCTTTCTTGAGGACTTAAGCTCGAACAGAAATTATCCAATATAAGTTTGTAAGTACATGTATCCCAAATGTCTAATTTTTACAAATTAAAAATCATGTAAAAGAAAAAATGGAAAGGTATATGTTAGGACTTACTGTATAAGGCAATATAATTTTTAATGATCATTTTGTGAGCTTTCCTGCCATAGGAGAACAAAGACCAGGAAGACTTGTAAAACAGAAAATGCTGGACACCAAGAATCAAACTATATAAGGAACCAAAACTGCCAAGAAGCACATCTGAATTCATGTTGACCCAACCCCACTGCCTAAGCCCACCAACCAAGCCCCTAAAATCCACCAACGACAAAAGCTTCCCACCAGTGTCTGCATATAAGGACAGACTCCAGACACTAGGGGCTGCCATTACCGACCCATTAGCCTTGCCCTTTAGATATCTTCTTACCTCATCTCCTTTCTTTAAATAAATTCAATTTTTCTTTATTCACTCTCTGAGATTGCTACTTAGCCTGTCCAGGTACTACCAATTTTAATCTTTCAGTATAGAAAATATTTACAGAGCTATTTTCTGTTATTTTAAGTATGAAAAAACATCTCATTATTCAAAAGTTTAAGATTTACTTCTTGGATTTTCTATCATTTTAACTTCTAAAAAAAAATGTTGAGCTTTTCCTTTGGTTAGTATAACTTAACTGTGATCTTACATCAACAATCCCATAACACCAGACAGGACATGAGCTCATCATTAATTTTTCCTCTCCTATACTTCAGAGTGGGGGAAAAAGTTGAGAAATTGTATGCATATGCTTTCTGATCCAAGAGATTTATGACATTAAAGATGAAAACATCAGTAAAGACCAGTCACTTAATGCTACATTATATCAAAACATTTTAAGTTTATTTCCCCATAAAGATATCACATGTACTTCTAAGTATTCTATGTGTTGCCTACATAATATTGTATATCATCTATCTATAATAATGAAAGTATAATATGCTAACTAGACTGGATGTCCTTCCGGACGAAGCCAGGGCTGCGAGGGAAGCCCGAGTCCCAGGTGCAGGAGGGAAGCCGGTGCCAGCAGCCAAGGGGAAGGAAGGCTTACTCTTGAACGAATTTCATGCATCAGGCCTCTAGTCTATATATAATTGTATATGTAAAATATAGATGCATATACCCATATTGTGTAAATACTAGTATATTAAGCATAGTACATATTTGGACATATGAGTACACTTATATATCTTACCTAATAATAGACAAACATGTAAATTGACCGTACCTCCACTACGCCACCAGCCAATCAGGAGTGATATTCAAATTAACCCAACAAAGATGGCAGGTAATTTGCATACACAGGCGCTGAGTGATGGGGCGGGATGCTTGCATCATTGCCATGGTGACGATGCAGGCATTCTGCTCCACCCCCGGTCTCTCAGGGCCTCTGGGCAGCATGGGAAGGCAGGGCCGGAGCCGAAAGAGGCAGCTCCCGGAGTGGAAAGAGGCAGCTCTGGGGCCTGAGCGGAAAGGGGCTGGGCCGAAGTAGAAAGGTGGTGCCAGCAGCCAGGGAAAGGAAAGCTCATTCTAGCACAAATCTTCATGCATCGGGCTTCTAGTAATTCTATAACTGTATATTTTTCACAGAGTGTCTTACTGTCTTACTCACCATCATTACTCTTAGCATTTTAACATGATAGTTCTACTTTCCCTCCTACCACCTTCTCTTTACATTCATTCCAATTCAGTTTTGACCCTATAATTTCACTGAATGTGATCTCTGCAAGATTACCTTACATTTTAGTATGTGATCAATGATTATCCCTTCTTTCTTAAAATGCTTACTCCATTTGCCTTCAAAAAGTTCCATAATTCTTGTTTTGTTGTTTTTCCTCCTGGCTGGCCATTCCTTCTTAGTATCCTTTGTAGAAAACTTAGCCTTGTCCTGGTTTCTAGGTGTTGGCATGCCCCAGAGGTTGGTCCTTGAACACAGTCAGTTTCCTAGCTATATTTTCTCTCCAGATGTTCGCATCCAGTTCTTCTGGCATCCAACATCACCTATGGTTAGATGACTACCAAATGTAAATTTCCTGCCCTGACCTTTCCCCTGGACTTTATACTAGGATAGGAAAAGTATTACATGACATTTCTATTTGGTTTCTAAAGGCAACTCAAATTCAACATGCCTAAAACTGAATTCCCCTTATCCTGTGTTCAAAATTTTAGTAAATGACATGATCATTTATGGTCCCTCTCTTGTCTCTTACATTTTACACTCAGTCCATTAGCATATCCTGTTGACTTTCTTTTCTCAATAAACCCACATCTGACTAAATGTTCCCAAAATTTCAGGAATCTTGAGATTTCATTTCAATACAAAGCACATAAACTTTGGGGATCATCTGTAGAATGACCACCTGAGGACTCACCCACAGCACAATAGCAGGGAACTATATAAAATCATAATAGCATGGAACAACCTCTTGAATGTGTGAGCTACTGTCAGTTTGCATCTTCTCTCTCCCTCTATCACACCACCTTATCATAACTGTGAAGGAACTAATAAATGAATGGCACAATCCTTAGAAATATTAAAAAAATAATCTAATAGTATACACAAACATTTTACAAAGTACTATCTAAGCCATTATTTCATTTGATCAAGAAGACTAAAAAAGCCATTGGTTATGTAAGTTTATGATAATTTCAAAGATAAGGAAATTTTATACACCTGATATGAAAAACTGTCTACAGTTTCAAATAACAAATTTATCAGGTATGACCACAAAGTCATGTTTTTGTTCCTAAAATCTTATCTACCTATATATATGGAAGGTGGTAGCCCACCAAGACACAAATTTATTTTAGAGAGAGAGGGGAAGGGAAAGGGAGATATAGAGAAACATCCACGTAAGAGAGAATTATCAATCATTTGCCTTCTTGCACTTACCCCAACTGGGGATCGAACCTGCAACCTGGGCATGTGTCCTGACCAGGAATCGAACCAACTTTTGATGCACAGGACGTTGCTCAATCAACTGAGCCATACCAGCCAGGGCAAATTCTTATTATCAAATTCTTATTCTTATTTTATATGGGTGCTACCTATTTGATTTTCCCTCCTCTCCATCCTTATTTCTGTGTACTAGAGCCATAACAGTATCATATCCACTCATGCCTCCAGCAGCTTCTACACTAGTGAATCTTAATTCAAAAATAATTTTGGAGGACACAGAATGTCAGGATGGAAAGGAGATAATGACAAACAATCTAACTGTGTTACAATCTCACCAAAAGTTATGATGAATAAGTAATGATGACAAACAATTTAGTCCAAAGTGAAGACTAAAGCCAAAAGGAGCAGGACATAAGCATTGCACTCTAGTACTCTAGTTGATCAACTTGTTTCCCATGGGATACGGGTAACAATTGTGACACTACTAAACATTTATAATGAAATTAAATGGTTAATAAAATGTTGATGGATGGTAGAAGCCAGATTTATCACCACTTTATTTATTTATTTATTATTTTTATTTTTAATCATCAACCAAATACATGCTTTTTTATTGATTTTAGAGAGAGAGGAAGGGGGAGAGAAAGAGAGAGAAACATCAACGCAAGAGTGAAACATCGATCTATTGCCTCCTGCACATGCCCCTCTCCTGGATTGAGCCCACATCCTAGATATATGCCCTCACTGGGAGTCAAACCTGCAACCCCTTGCTGCATGGGGACAATGCTCTAACCAACTGAGCCACACCAGCCAGGGCTTATCACCATTTTATTTATTTATTTTTTTCTTATACCATTTTAAAGGAAGGTTACAGATAAGCAAGGACAAAAGACTTGAATGTTCCATGTGTTGCTGGATTAGAGTTAGAGACATCAGCATAAATATATGTTCATCTTTTTTTGTTTGTTTGTTTTGTTTTTCAAATTTTTTTATTAAGGTATTATATGTGTACATATCTTACCATTGCCCCACCCCCACCCCACTCCCATATATGCCCTCACCCCCCAGAGTTTTGCGTCCATTGGTTTTGTTTATATGCATGCATACAAGTCCATCTTAATATAAAAGCAATGATTACACATAGAAATGCACACACACATGCACACTTACATCCTTGTTCTGTTAGCTGAAAGACTAGAAGTAATAACACTATTACTAGTAGTAAGGAACATACCAGAGACCATCTATCGGTTTCTAATATTCTGCAATAAAAGGAACCAGGTTCATTACATAAATGGATGGTTTTATGACTGGAGCAGGAAATAACACAGGATGAGCCTGGAGTTTCATGCAGTTCCAGAAAGTATGTGCCCCATAAAACCTCAACGATGGGGTGTCATTGAGATACAAGACACAACTGAAAGAGCTCCTAATCACCAAGAATGAAACAGTTTGAACAACATGACAAATAAAGTAATACTGGATTATAAACCAAGATAACCTAGATAAAATTTCCTAGAGAGGATCTGGTAGAACATTTACATTTCAAAGGCACAGGGAAAGAATTCAAGTTTCTCCAAGAAGGATTTTTGTTTCTGAAATTCAGAATTTTACAATACCTACAAGCCTTTTGAGATGAATAAGTGGGGTGTGGAGATAGTTAAAAGGGACAGGTAGACTTTGAGTTGCTTCTAGAGCTGCATTTCTGTTCTTGTAAAGACGGACTTTATACGACAAGGACAGATTTTACTTCCTCAAAAAACTGGTTGCAACCTGAATGACCCACCCATCCAACTACAGTATCTTCAATTTGCTTTTTTATATCAGGAATATCTTTAACTAAGATAGAAATCAATATTTCTGTGTTTTAGACTAGAGCTGTTAGTCTTTGGAATGTTTTTCTTTCCCTCTGGGTACATAGTTTTATTTAGCTTAAGTGAGAAGGTCCTCTGAAGGTCTTATCAGGCTCTGAATATAAGCTTCCAACTTCTGACCCTGGAGCTAGTTTTTAAAAAATCCTTTCAAATATCTTGTGAAGTTTCAGCCAAGACAAATAGTAAATAATCCTGGCATTATTGAACAACCCCATAAACCCAAGAGGTGACCCAAGAGAGGGTGAAAAAAAAAACGCTGCCTTCCCAGGATTCACAGCGACTCCCAAAGATAGCCAAAGGAAAAATTAAGACAATTCCCCTAAGAGCTGGCTAAAGTCTGCAGGACCCCAGCCACAAATGGAGTACAACCCACATTTTTGTCTGGCTATATTTGTGCTGCCCCCAACCGGATGGTTGCTGAGTCAAAGTTTTCAGAACACAACATGAGGAAACAAGAGGGCAATAGCTGTCCCTCAGAGATAAAGGATTGACAACCAGCGGGTACCCTAAAACCAAATTCACAAAAGTCTGAATGTGGAAGAGAAGGGAGAGTAAAATTTTGCATTTCTCTCTAAACTGTGCACTACAAAGATCCAGGAGAGCTCACTCTGGTGGGAGAGTTGACTCTGATAAGAACTCTCCCCTTTTGCTGACTTCTGCCAATTCCCGCAGCAGGCTCCATCTAGAACCAGTGGGTTTTTAGGTAGAGATTGTCGTTCTAGTATCTTCCAGGATTTGGCAAGATTTTTCATTAACTTTCATTTTAGTTTCCCCTTGGCTCTTTAAAGGAATAACTGGTAGCATTTACCAGAGAATCCCTGGGAGTCCAGTCAACCCTGGGAGGGGCCACAGGGGGCTTTTCTTTGAGCAGATAAGGACATGGTGTGGAAGAATTATACTTTTGCGCGTGGCCTTGTAGTCTTTAATTTTTTCATTAGCCTTTTGCCATGAATCCTTCAATGAAGCTATTTTGGAATCTTGAAGCCTTTCAGAAGCTTCTGTATGCAATTAGAATAGGCACCTCATTCTGTTTGATTTGGGAACCCTTACTTTCCAGTGTCCTTCTTAAATGGACTGTCTTATCTAATTGAAATGTTCCCCATCATGGTCATTGTAATTCTAGGTTATCTAAGTAAAATTGTCCCATTTTGTAGATAGCGACAGCTTCTGAAACCAGAGTTCTTAGACATAAAATAAGATGTGTTGGAAGGTAGCACACTTAATTATTTGGAAGCTTTGGATCTCATTTCTTTAGCTAAGCCTTGAATCTCTCAGAACCAAATGAATCCCTAAGAGGGATATGGGTGGAGGATTTTGTGCTGTTTTATAGTGTACTTCAAGACAAGGAAATTTTCTTGAGGTTGGTGAATGGCCTAGTATCAATCTAACCTGTTCTGTGACCAGCTTATCCCAGCGCAGGGGTCTTAGAGTTGCAGGTTCTCTAACAGCTTTTAAGTGTTTGACCGATGACCACCAATTTTACAGCCACAGCTCTGGCTTCCAAGTTCCCCATTAGCAATAATAGGCCCATTATTCCTTTCACAGGAAGATTCTTTTATTTGGTTTTTAATAGTCTGACTTGTGCATACCTAAATTTTGATGTCGTTTGTCCAAAAAAACAGTCCAAATTTCTTATTTCCCCAAGTTTCCCCGTCATTTGTGTTATGGATTTACCTTACGGCTTTAGCGAGTCCCCTAACGGCTGCCCTCTTGATTTCTTTAGTTTGAGGAGTCCCCATTACTCTCCCTTGTTGAAATAATCCTTCCTAATTCAGCCAGAGTTAGTTTCTGGCTGCCTGTGCACAGTTCCCGAGACCTGTCAGGACCTCTGAAGGCGCTTACCTTGCAGGTGAGGTCAGCCACAAACCCAAAGGTTGTGGTCTATTAAGTCTCAATGCAAAAAATCTGGAGTCTCTTACACCCCAGTTTTCCACCCAAAGGGATTAGGACAAAGGGCTCGGCATAAAAAATAGGGGAGGCTCAATCCAAGAGAAGCTTACCTGACAGTGGCAAGGAGACAGCAAACCAAAAGTGTGGGCGCTGTGAGTACCGTCATCCCGGAATCTGGCAGCGGTCTTCAGATCCCATCTCATTGCCATACTTGTCAAATGACAAGACTAAAACAATTTAGCAACGAGTTTGATATCCATTATTCAAGGGAAAACCGTCCGAGGATTGGGGGAGTACAGTGCCCTGCAAGCAGTGAAGCAGGCTTCCGGAGGAACTGGGGGCAAGAACAAACTTTGCCGAGCACTGGAAGAGGCAACAAAGAAACAGGACAGGATTGGCTAGCGGTCTGGGGTTTCCTTACAGGGTCAGCAGGTCCTATTTTTGGGGGGCAAGGTAAGCTAGCCACAGCTGAGTTGGAGGATTTTGATTGGTGTTTGTTAGGTTTCCTCCACAGGTGATTTCTGTAAGTGCAAGGTGATTTAGGTGCAGGTTAAGGAAGCAGACCTGGCCACAGTCTATGAATTAACATTATCAGATACTAATAGCAGCAAAAATGAAGGTGAGGTATACAGGAACTCTTGCACTATCGTTGCAATATTTTTCAGTATTCTAGAACTTTATTTTCTAAAATCTGAAGCTTCACAAATAAAACAATTATTTTAATGATTATTTGTAAACAAAAATGATTAGCACAAATGGCTAAATAATGTTATGGGATAAGAGCCATATGTACTTAGCTATACACATAACCACTTAAAAGTTGTGTGTGTGGGTCAAATAAAGTTTCAGTTCTGCCCCGGTTAAATGTTGATTAAGGCAGTCCACTCTGGTTTAGGCCGGTGTTGTCTAGGACCCGCCAGGCTTCTGTTCTCAAGCTCTGCTTGCTACCCAATAGTTTACACAGGATATACTGCTTTCTCTTACCACTGCCTGTGTTCTTCATATAGAAAATAAAGCTACCGTCTGTAGAATTCTAATCTGAAACCACATCTGATTGTGTGCTTTGAAGTTGCACAAGGGTGCCTGGTTAAGAATGCAAAAGGATCCCTAGCTCATTTGGCTCAAAGTGCTTGGCCTACCGACTGAAGGGTCCCGGTTCGATTGTGGTCAAGGGCACATGCTAGGGTTGCGGCATGCAGCAGGCAGCCTGTCTATCCAGAGTCTCTCTCATCATTGATGTTTCTGTATCTCTCTCCCTCTCCCTTCCTCTCTAAAATACATAACAAAATATATATTTTTAAAAATCCAAAAGGAGATGAGAAATTGAGCAAGCTTTGCATCCAGTCTGGGTGCTATATATCCCCGCAGGGTGGAGTGTGAGCTAACTGGAATAAAAGAACCATGTTGCCTAGTGGTGGCTTTGTACCACCTTGTTTCTTTGCATTGTTTATTAGACAACAATGATGTAAATCTGCTCTCAAACTGACCACTCTGGGCTCCCTCTCAACTAAAAAAAAAAACACACACACAACTTT
Organism: Cnephaeus nilssonii; assembly: GCF_951640355.1. Lineage (NCBI taxonomy): Eukaryota > Metazoa > Chordata > Mammalia > Chiroptera > Vespertilionidae > Cnephaeus > Cnephaeus nilssonii. Next base: position 62,995,759 of record NC_137084.1, on the reverse strand, counting down.
GTTTTTTTCATGTTGTTATGCAAAGTGCTGATATCCCAGAAAGCCACAAGGCATTGTTCTTGTATTCCCAAATAAATAACCTGGAGGACTGACTGTGAAAGACATGGGTTTTAGGGCTTACACGCGCATCAGTGGCAGCCCACCCTTGACGTTTACTGCCACACCAGCTGCTGGACCCGTGCACGGAGCAAAGGGAGAGGGGGGAGTTTGGCCATTACCATTGTTTTGCCACCCCCAAGACTTCCCGAAGACAAGGTTTTACCAAGTACAGAAAGCAATGCAGACAGGGCATGGAGGGGGAGGAGACTGTTTTCCCACAAACTGTGTGAGATCAACACGCTGTCTTCTTGACTGAGGAGCTGGCCTGGCTCCCAAGGTCTCACAATCCTCTTACTGGTGGCCTGATGGCCTTCATCCTCGTCCCACGGGGTGGAGGGGGAGTTGGAATTTGGGAAGGGGCCCAGGTTCCCATTTACCATATAAATGTCATATATAAAAAGAATAAATAAAACGTACGCATAAAGTACAAGAAAAAAAACCTAACAGCTCCCTAACCAGTATAAGAAACCAACATTTAACAAGAATTTTAAAAACCACTGTGTGTCATTTACCAGTGGAATCCCTTTCCTCTTCCCAGAAGAAACTGCTATATTAAATGCTGTGTTTCTTTTTTTTAAAAATATATATATATATATTTTATTGATTTTTTACAGAGAGGAAGGGAGAGGGATAGAGAGCTAGAAACATCGATGAGAGAGAAACATCGACCAGCTGCCTCCTGCACACCCCCTACTGGGGATGTGCCCGCAACCAATGTACATGCCCTTGACCAGAATTGAACCTGGGACCTTTCAGTCCGCAGACCGAAGCTCTATCCACTGAGCCAAACCGGTTTTGGCAAATGCTGTGTTTCTTATTTATTTGATTGCTTTAATAATTATACTGGTATCTAGTTTATTTTTATTAATGTTGTTTGTCTTTACATATTTGTAGAAAAAAAAACATACTAGAAACATGTGTTTCTGTTTCTTTATTTAGAATCCTCACCCAAGGACACACACACACACACACACACACACACGGGTTTTTTTTTTAGAGGAACATTGATCAGTTGCCTCCAGTATGTGCCCCAACCAGGGATGGAACTCACATCCAAGGTATGTGCCCTGACTGCGAATCGAACCCTCAGTCTTTCGGTGTATGGTACGATACTCCAACCAACTGAGCCACACTGCGCTGCAAATCTCTTTTTAAAATGTTGGCTTGTCCTATTACCTTCTTAACACTGCCTTTAGATGACCTGCTATTATTTTTAATGTAACATTAGCTATTAAACTTTTCATTTATAGTTTGTGCTGTTTTTGAGTTTTATTGAAAATACTTTTCTACCATAAAAATACTGTTCTATCATAAAGAAATTCTATTAGATTATTTTCTACTAGAGGCCCAGTGCATGGAAATTCACTGGGGGGGGTCCCTCAGCCCAGCCTGCCCCCTCTCACAGTCTGGGAGCCCTCAGGGGCGGGAGGCGACCCGGCGATCAGGGGAAGGCGACGCCCCAATCACACTTCTGCTGCTGCCCCTGCTGGCAGCGCAAGCCTTGGTCGGCCCTGGTTACCTGAGCCTCAGGCGGCCCTGGGCAGCTGGGGGGCTGAGGGGAATGGGGGACTCTGGAGGCAGGCGCGCAGAGCAGCTGGACCTGCCTGGGGGTGGGCCCGGCCATGCCACATGCCTGCCGCCTCAGCAGGGCTGAGGGGACTGGGCGCTTCCATCTTGTGGCTGTGGGCACTGCCATCTTTGAGGGCGTGACAGTCAATTAGCATATTCCCCCCTTATTGGCTATGAGTGCCACCATCTTTGTGAAGGTGTGATGGTCAATTAGCATATTCCCCCTTTATTAGATAGGATAATTTACATTGTTTTGATAGTTATATTCTATCTGCCTGGAATTAATCTCTTTTGGTATGAATTAATATGGTCAATTGCCCTAATATCATTTATCAAAAAAATAGCTTTCTCCTTACTTATTATATCTAGGTCGGATATCAGCTTTCATTCTCTGTTCTGATTCAATGTGTCATATATCCAACCTTTTGCTAATACTGCAATGTTTAGTTTATCTTTAAAATAGGTCTAGATATTTTGTAGGCAGATTCCTATTCTTATTAATTTCTGTCAGATGTCGTTTGGCAATTCTTTTACTCTCCTGTAAAAATTTAGGGATTAGTGTGCCCATAATATTCCAAAAATTATTAAAATGCCCTTCCGTGAACACTTTATGCTTGACTTGTCCTATGTTCCTCTTCCTTATCTTCCCTTCAGAAGTGCTTGAGAGGTCCAACAGACTGCAATTTCTTATCTATAATTTGTGCTATCTGATGACATTTCTTTTATCTTAAACTATTTTTAGTTCTTTTTGTGATTAGAGAACATCTAGCGTTGACTGTTTAAGCTTACCTCTTATAGCTGAGACCTTCTTTTAGCATTCCATATCTGTCATGTTGAATGCATTTAAATTGCTATCTGTTATCTATCATGTATGCCAAGGCAGAGTCCATGCATGGCACCATATCCTTGAGGCTAAGTGTTAATAATTACTAACAGGAGTGTTTTTAATTACTAATAGTTGAACTCAATATATCAAAATATGTCAAGGCTTTCAAAAATATGTTAGTCCCTGGAACTGCTAAGGGAAAAACAACTTTGAATTAGACGTGATGGTCACATCGGCAGCCTTGACCTTCCAACTCTCCTGGAAACACTCCCATAGCTGATCAGGGTATATAGATTGCTTTTTTAAGAAGAGAGCTGAACTGAAAAGAGATGAAAATGTTGTTACTTGATAAACGGCTTCATCTATTTTTATGCTGTGTTTGAGGTTTTGCGTCATAAGTTCTCATAATAGTAGAGAGTATCATAAAGCCTATAAAATTGTCCTAGATTCTCTGAGCCAGACTTTTCTCTACTGTTACTCCGTTACTCTGATGGCCTCAGGGAGGCTACAACTACACTCTGGGTGAGGCAGGGGGAAAACTTGAGAAGCAAAACAACGGTGATATTCTAGCAATATATGATACATGAAATATGTGCATAATGTATTTAATGACAAGAAATAAAAAGTGTTAATTATTTTTCAAGGCTCAATTCATGACTCTTTTCCTCACGTTTATGATACAAAGAAAGTTCAACTTTGATCATTAATTTTATCCATTATAGAGACAAGAGAGAAAATAAGAGAGATCAAGGCGCTGTTCCAGTATTTAGGAAGATTTAATGTGGAGACTTTTTTTTCTTGACAGTTTATTTTTTAATTTTTTTCAAATAATCACTGTTTAGTATTTTTTATCAGTTTAATTATGTTTCTTTTTATTTTTGCACTACCATTTATTTATGTTTAATTTGCTGTTATTCTCTTTTCTTGAGATGGACGTTTAGCTTATGGATTTTAAAACTTTTTTTCTAAAATATACATACACTGGAATAAATTCCACTCTATGCACATTTTAGCTACATTCCACAAGTTTTACTATGTTGAATTTTGTTATGTGTTCAATTCAAAATAGTTTTCTAAATTCAGTTGCCATTTTCTTTTTTATATATGTGTTATTTACAAGTATATTTATTTATTTCAACACATGTGAGGATTTAAAAATTGTTTTGTTATAGCTTAAGCCTACTATGGTTAGGGAATATACTCTTATAATTAAACTAGAGGCCCAATGCACAAAGTTTGTGCAAGAGTAGGCCTTCCTTCCCCCGGCTGCTGGCACCGGCTTCCCTCTGGCACCAGGGACCCAGGCTTCTGCCCAGGCTTTGTCAGGTCTAATTAGCATATTACACTTTTATTATTATAAATTTATTTGCATTTTATTGAGACTTGCATTCTAATCAATTTTTGCAAAACTTCTCTGTGTTCTTAAAGTAATGAGTGAGTGCAATTGAGAGTGCAAAGTTCCATCTGAGTCAATTACAAGTTTGTTAAATGTGATAGGCAAATTTCCTGTATTCTTACAGCTTTCATGTCTGCATTTCTCAGTCATTTCCTGAGAGAATTGGTTAAATTTGCCCTCAATGGTTATGAATTTTTCCATTGTTCCTTTAATTCTTTCAGTTTTTACTTTAAATATTTGGAACCTAAGTAATTAGGTAAATAAAACATTTGAAACATTGCTGCACCTTTCTGATGAATCTAATTATCTAATTAGTTATCACTGACAAATATATATATGTGTGTGTGTGTGTGTGTGTGTGTGTGTGTGTGTGTGTGTTCTGCGATGTGCTAAATTAAATTGCAGCAGGCTGGAGGGTAGAAGAAAGAGGCAGAGAGATTAATTAATTAACAACTGTGGGCCAAAACCAACAGAGCACTGCTTACATTCCTGAATGGGTGTTGAAACTTTGAATTAACTTTTAGGTGTCTATTTCCATGATTATCTAGAGAGAATAGCCAATAGCCAACCACTAGGTGCCACCTCATCTTGCCTATGCATGAATTTTCCAGACCATTGCCCACAACCAATCCAAAAGGGCAAACACTTCTTACAGACTATGTACCTGTGCTAGAACTAGCCCTGCTTCACCTTCTCCGACCCTTATCTAGAGCCAATGGAAATTCCTTCATAACACCTGATACCTGTCTTCCCCCTACTCATTACATAGAAGGGCCCCATCCATCCCAGAATAGCCAACATGTTTTCTCCACTAGCCCTGCTGCTTCTGGTTTCAACTGCGTACCCCCGGACCCCGTCCTGATTCTGGCTAACACATGGCTCAGTAAAGCCTTTGTTTTAGAAAATATTTCAGCCATGAAAGTTTTTGTTTAACAGCATTATGACATGTTCCTCTTTCTCTATAGCGATGCCTTTTGCCTACAAGTCTACATTTTTCCTGATATTGATACAACACCAGCTTTCTTTTGGTTAGTGTTTGCATGGTATAACTTTGTCATCCTTTTTCTTCCAAACTGCTTATATTTTAGGTGTGTTTCTTATCTGCAACATAAATGTATTTTTTCTTTTATATTGTAGAGGATTGATAGAAATTGCCTATGATTCGGGTTGTCTTCCTGAGCAGGATGCAAGGGTGATTTCTTTCCTGGGTACTTGTCCAGATGGATTTGAAGAATGACGCCATCATGGAAAAAGGTGGTAGATGAAAAGGATGGACATTTATGAAAAGGATGGAAACAAATACAAACTCCCACATAGGGAGGGGGTTCCAAGGGGGATAGCCCCTTTTTCTCTAAGGTTTATAAAAGCTGTATTTCTTTTTTTCTTCATGCTCTCTTCTAATTGGTCACTCTTTTTGCAGAATATCAGCTTCAAGGCCTAAACTCCACATGGTGCCCCCCTCTAACTCTCCCCCTTATCTTGTAACATTTCTCTATCTCCTGTGAAAATCTGTTTTCCTCTTTCTGCCATTTGTCAGCATTTTTCTATCTTCTGTGAAAGTGTGTTTCCTTTTTCACCATACTCCTGGCTTTTCCTTATCTTCTGTGAATGGATGTCTTCCCCTCCCCTTATCCTGTGGCACTTTTCTGTTCTCTGAGAATGTATGCCTTCTGGTGACTCCAAGCCCCCACGTAGGCATTCCTCCCCCATGGACCCTCTTTATTCCTAAAACTCCCCAGACCTGCCTATTTTATCCCTAAAACTTCTTTCACCTGGGTGAAATAAATTTTTCAAATTTATTTATCTTATTTATTAATAAAGTAGCATTAGGTTCTATTTATACAGCAGGCACTACATTCCTAAAGTAGAATGAACTGTTTACCATATTTGTTTTTACAGCTTTGAGTTTTATGTAGTCTTCAATCAGTTTTTTATTTTCAGGAAAACAAATTTGCTTCATTAGCTCCTTTTATAACTCTGATAGCTCTTAAACATTTAGCCTCTGCTGATTTATACAGAACATTAAATTCAGCACTAGGTCTATATAGCATAGAATGGGGAGTGATCTTTGGAGTGATATAGAATAGCAGTTAAGAGCACAGATTCTGAGTCAAATTCTGTTTATTCCACTTAGTTGGGCAAATTATAATGATACCTGCTTCATGGAGTTGTTGCAAAGGTTAATAAGCTAATATGTACAAAATGCTTAGAACATTACCTGACATGTAATCCTACCTAATAATAGACAAATATGCAAATTGACTGCACCTTCGCTATACCCAAGCCACGCCCACCAGCCAAGCCACACCCACCAACCAATCAGGATGAGTATGCAAATTACCCCAACAAAGATGGCGGCTAATTTGCATATCAAGACAGCATAGAAAGAAGACAAGAGCTGCAGAAGGGAGCAAAGCTGCGGAGAAGCAAGTAAGCCAGGGGGAGGAGAAGGGAGGAGCAGAGGCAGGGCCGGGGGAGAAGGGAAAAGCAGGCGGGCTGGCGGAGAAGGCGGACTGGGGGACAAGGGAGGAGAGCAGGCAGGGCGGGGTAGAGTGCAGCAGGAAACCCTATTGCAGGATTTTTCCTGCAACGGGAACGCTAGTACTAAAATAATAATATTAGTAGCTATAAGACCTAATCTATAATAATAAAAGCGTAATATGCTAATGAGACCAGACATCCTTCCAGACGAAGCCTGGGCTGTGAGGGAAGCCCGGGTCCCGGGTGCCAGAGGGAAGCCAGTGCTGGCAGCTGTGGGAAGGAAGGCCTACTCTTGCACAAATTTCATGCATCAGGCCTCTAGTAGTATTATAATGAGTTCTTAGCTATTGATTCTAGTCTTATTGGATCTTCAATGATAACTAAAAGGCTTTGACCTCAACCTTTCTTTCCAATTAATTCTCTGTCATGCCTACATATATGAAACTTCGGTCAACATGTCTGGATTTCACTGTGATTTTGTATACGCTGTTCCCATGGCAGAGATACCCCTCTTAGATCTGAGCATTTTTCTTCAACCTCTAAGACCCAACTCACGATCAAATTATTTAAACGTCCGTCTTTAAATTCTTAAACTTCATTGTCCAATATGAGAGCCACTAGCCACATGTTATCGAGCACTTGAAATGTGGCTAATCCAAATTGAGATGCACTGGAAGTATAAAATGCACCCTTGATTTCAAGTTTCAGTTAAAAAATAAAAAGTAAGTAAACTATCACATTGATGACTTTTATATTGGGTTAAATAAATGTATCATTAAAATGACTAGAACACTTAAAATTGCATGCATAGTTTGCATTCTAATTCTACTAGATAGCACTGATCCCAACAAATCATTTCTTTCCCATCTGTGTGCTCCCACAGAACTTAATGGTTCAATTTTCGTATAATCGCATAGTATGTTGTTATATAATTTTTTTGTACTTGCATATTTCTCTACCAGATTATTAGCATTTCATGGGCAGTGCCTATATTTTATTTTTAGATGTCTGTTATATATCTGATAACATGCCCCTGATTAAGTGCTCAGTAAATATCTGTTGAATAAGATTGATAAAATATTGTATATGATTCAGTGAAATACAGTAAACAAGTAAACTCATAAGGATAATATGGCTGTAACAGCAGAACAATTACTTGTAATAAATGATCCTATTTGCAAATCCATAGCTCCTCAAATAAAATACACGTAGAATTTAAGATTAAATTATTTAGACTACTAGAGCCAATGAGGTATGGCTGTCCAAACATACCGGCTCATAAAACTAGAAATCAAGAAAGGAGGTATATCCTTGGCCATTCTTCCCCAAAGTAAAGAGATATTTTGGAGAAGTCCGTAACCACCCCACTGTACTACCACCTCCCATTTCCCCCACTAGGGATATAAAATCTCTATTGATTTGTAGCTCTTAGAATAGCACTTGATTTTTTTGTTTAAGATAAACAATCTGTGTTCTTTTAATCTTTTCTAAAGCATCCTATTTTCTCAACCTTGTGATCACTATCAGTGTAATTCAATTTAACAAGCTTTCTCATATCTATGAGGCACTGTGCTAAGTGCTATAGAGGACATACAATGAAGACAAGTGTCTGATTTTAACAAGTTAGAAAATGTAATGAGAAATGGATCTATAAAGTAACCTTAACTCAAAGCAGCAAAAAGAATACCTTTATGATGCAAATCAAGAATGATAAGTATGCAAGAGAGAGAGAAAATAAAGAATGAGGCAGAGGCTTTATCCCCTGCAATTTGAGGACATTATGCAAAACAGAGCCAGGTTTTAGGAGGATCTATTTGTCTTGCAGAGATTTTCTCACAATAAGGCTTGAAAAACAAATTGCTGTAAATGATTCATTAGGAAATATGCGACACCCTTACATATAAGCAAGCGTCTCATTCTGTAAATAGACTTCTATTTAAATGTGTTGAACATCTATTATTTGATAGACACTATGCTAGCCATAGGAAAGGGGAAAAGAGTAAGGCACAGATCATGCCTTTGAAGACATGAATCCAGACCTATGGTTAAATGAGCCTATAAAAAGCTAGAATGTCATATAAAAAGTATGACAACAGTTGTATTTAGAGTATTAACCTATTATAGCTAAATTCCTCTACCTGGGTCCTGAACAACCTAAGGTGGTCTAGTGAATAAATTAAATATTTGAGGTTTTCTATTCAATTGTTTTTATTTTCCATGTAGTTGGCCTTTCCCTTCACCAGTCAACTACCAACACTATTTAGGCTCCTAAGACAAAAAATAAACTCTCACTAGAATTTTTTTCAGTATTGAATATCACAATTTTTGAACAATAGAAAAACTTATCTTTGAGACCCTTTCTTCCTCAAAGCACTTTTTTGATTCTTCAAGTGTATGTTCAGATGCCCTTTGGTAACTTCCCTGCCATTTTTCATTGCCAGGGATTGCGACTTCCTGTGAAAAGACCATTTTGTTTTGTATTAAGAAGACCTAGAAAACTACCATTTAAAACATACTTAAGTCCCAACAGGTATCTGTTGATTACAAGCCACTATAGTTGAAAATAGCTCTCACCTGAGACCTTCTGAAAATTAGTTGCATCTTTGATAAAATGAAAAGGCCTTTCGATCTTCTGAACAGATTGTTTGGCAACTGTCAAAATGACAACTCCTTTTTAACCTCACTGATCTCAGATTAAAGGTTTTCACCAACTGTAGTAGCAAAGAGACACAATCAAAACACAGACTGCACACTAAGAGGAGTGAGTGATGGAAAACATAGCCTGTGGAGCAGTGTCTTCTGTCCCATTGTGCTAGTTCAGGTCTGAATGCGTTCTTGACCTCCTCCTTTACTTTAGCAATATGTGGGTACGAAATCTTCAAGTCTGCAAGAAACCAGAGGCAGGGGGTGGAGCTCCTATTGACGGTGAGCTTGCGATGGATGGTTCTCCTGTCTTATTTGTTTGTGTGTGTGTGTGGTGTGTGTTTTTGTTTGTTTGTTTTTTAGTTTTTAAAGAGAAAGGAAGGAAGATAGAGTGAAACATCAATGTGAGAAAGAAATATCGATTGGTTGTGTCCCGTACATTGCCAACCAGGGATGAAAGCTCAACCCAGGTAAGTACCCTGACAGGAGTCAAACCATCAACCTCTTGATGCACAGGTCCACCTTCCAACCAACTGAGCCACCCAGCCAGGGCTGGTTTGCCTGTTTTTGAAAGAAGATCTGCAAAGCCCTGGCCTTGTGTTGCTCATGTACACCGGAGGAATTTGCAAAACAGATGACCTACTTACAGAACTGCAGCATTTACTCAGCTATGTCCCTTTATCTTCCTGCAGAAACTGCTTCCTGAAGCTTAGAGCCTTACTGGCAATGTATATTAGATTCCCTTCAGTTTCAGAATATATTCCCATATATACCTAAGAATTTATGATTTGTCCTGGAAAAATCCATGTAAGAGTCACACAACTGTTTACAATAGCTTCTACTAAGGATCCCAGTTACTAAGGAGCTATGGAGAAGGGAATTAAAGGACACAGTGGTTCTATTTGACATCCAGAGCTCATACCAAGTGCTCTGCACAAGGCCAAGCAGCAAGTAAGGGGCAGAGCAGGGCGCTTCCATCAGATCTCTTCCTCCTGTTTCAGTTTGATTACAACACAGCTGCCACAGGAGCGTTGAGGCTCCCTCTCCACCTCACCTGTACACATGCATGCACACACATGCCCACATGCACACCCAAAAGCACACATATATGCATGCATGCACACACACACACAAAATCACAACATACACACAAGCTGTAAGCCAAGCACTGCAGTTTAAAAGATGATGGAATGACTGCTGGGCTGCCCCAGAACAGCTTAGGACAGCTCAGTATTTTTTCTCTCTCTCAGAGAAAGAAAGCAGGAAGCAGGAACATTGTAATCTACTATGAGTACTATAAAACGATTATTGCCAAAAATACTATAGAGACCAGGAAAAGGCATGAGTAGCTCTGCTACCATCATGTTGCACACACTGCTTTGTATTCTAGTTCTGGTTCCTCGTATCATGACACCCTTTAAAAAGAGGCAGCGTGCCTTATTCATGCATTAATTCAGTGACGTTATGTGTGACATCTATCTTGATAGGTACTTAGCATGAGTTAAACTATGTCCCTATAATAGGCTAATAGGGGAGAGAGACATAAAAAGTTTCTCATATCACTATAGTGCTTGAACATAAAACATTCTTAATGCAGAAAACAGAACAGTGTAGCGTTAGCAAATATTGAACCTATATTATGAGTCAGATACTACTCTAATAGGTTTACCTCAATTCATATAATCCTCCTGACCCTTGGGGTAGCTATAATTACTATCCACATTTTACCAATGAGGAAGCTGATGCCAAGAGAACTTAAATATATTGACTAATGTCACAGAATCAATAAATAGAAGAGATGGGATTTTATTAAAAACAAATAGGGCCTGAAAAACCACACTCATAATCATTAAAATGAATTACCTTTTATAGTGCATTAGTTAACACTAGCCCTTAACTTTCTTGTGGCATAGTTCTTTGATCCATAAAATAAGAGTAAAAGCTAGTTTCTCTCAAATAGAGATGTTATAAAGATTAATTAAAATTGTATATATAAAGTTATTGGAACAGTACCAGGCATGTAGGGTATATGGCCAACAAATGTTGATACCTGATAGTAAATCTTTATTGAGTACCTAAATCGTTATCTCAGGAAATCTCTTAAAGAAGTATATATTATCATCTCACTAGGACTATTGCTCCCTAAGGCAATGGGGAGCAATAGTCCTAGTGGGAGCTGTGCCAGTTACTCTTGTAAGATTGCCTCTAACCCAGGGAGACTTGTTGGGTTTGGGGAGCTCTGAGTTGTCATGCAATAACCCACGCAGGATAGCACTCAATCCAATGCCCCTGCATTCTGCCCTGGGCAGGTTACATCAAGATAAAGTGCCTTCTCTCTGCATCTGCAAATTATTGTAGGTAGCCTAGCTATTATTTATAGCTTCAGAAAGTTTCCTGTGATTGCCTGTGACAAATATGTCCATTTCAACACTGTGATTATGCAGTACCTAGCAGAGAGGGTGTGTGATGTGTCATATTAGTGCCTCTAACCTTCCCTGAGGATGTGTTTAGAATAGTGAATTCTGTCACCTTTCAATGTGTGTCCCACATCAGCTGTGCTTCCAGGGCATGAATTCCAGGCAGTACCGGGCATTTAATCCAGAACCAAGTCATATGGACAATAATCCCATTAGTTTTCAAGATAGGGAAAAAAGGCCAAAATATATTTTTGTCAAAAATGTCTTCCTTGAAAAGGGTAAGTGCTCAGGACAGTTGGAGCTCAGTTTAATCTTAGAAAGATGAATTACTATATTTAGATAACCTGCTTCTAACACAAAGTAAAAAAAAATTTCTTTCTCCTAAACTATAGCTTCCTTTCTTGTCTCCTATTACCCTTCTTTTCAATGGATATGTTTAAGTTGTCAGAGATAAAGAAGGAGGAAGATTTCCTATAAATGGAACCAGCATTAGCATTGGAAATAGTGCAGCAGCTACAGAAAGAGATTGATAGATCTCTATTTCCTATCTGGGGGACGGGGAAGGGAGAGGTGTGTCAAGATAAAGAAGACCATGAAATAAAGGGTCTCATATGAACATGTGTTATCAATAAGATTTCATATGATTTTTGCGGAAACCAAGTGTCAGTATATTCTATCATTCTGCTTACAATAATCTTTACTATGAATCTCAATTCAAAGACTATTTACTGACCCAAATTGGCACAAAAATGAAACCTACTTGGTCCAATTCTTTTTACACTTCTTGCTGTAGTGAAGAAAAAGTATCTATTAACCATCTGAGTCTAAACTACAATGTAGAGCCAGCGACAGAACGCAGATATTTTGACTCCCAGCCATCATCTTTTCCAGAATTATATCACCTCCTTAATTTATAACACCTTAAAAGAAGTAAGGTCTTGGTAATGCAGAGAGAAGCTTCAAAAGATAGCAAAAAATAATCATGACACGTGTCAATGCTGCCATGTAACATATCAATTAAATTAGTGGAGTTAGTACAAATGATGGATCATGACATAGAAATACTTCAAGAGACTCAGTCACAGATTTAAAATAACAACATGGGTTTTAAAATATTCACAAATGTGTTACATTTTTTAAAGGAGGAAATTGTATAGACTTAAAACCCTTCAGTCAAGAATCAACTGAAATGTCACTCATACTATTGAGAGTGAATGTCCTACTCAGCTTTGCCAGTAATTAGAAATACTCGAATCTCTCAGCTTACCATTATGGATGTGAGGAGAGATAACCAGAAACACTTTGAAAACATGGAAGGATATACTAGTATAGGTGAAAACAAGAAGCCAGAAGTCCATGTCTCAAACAGCTTTTAGCAGACAAAAACCATTAAAACTATATTCCTGAAAAAAAGGAAAAAATGGCTGCAGAATAGACAGATGTGTCCTGAGCCTTGTCCCAGAGGAGAAAGAAAGAACAGCTGAGGGTCGCACAGGGAGTGTTTGTTGGTGAGTTAAGGGACAGCTATACTCCAAGAGAAGGTGGGGGACTGCTGGACGGGGCTCCCCTGACTGGGAAGCCCCCACTGCTGCTGGGTCCCCTCCCGGAGCCACCGGCTGGGATGTGGAGACCGCGCCATCTTGAAGGGGAAAGTGGATGTTATTGGAAGTCTAAAAATCTACAACTGCGGCACCCACCAAACAGCTGCGAACCCCAGAGCACTGATCCTCAAACACACGGATTCAGAGGAGCTCTACACTCCACCACGGAAAGGTCAGATTTTTGCCTGGGATAAGGTGAGGTCTCTGGTCCCCAGAGAAACGCGCGCACTGCGGGAGCTGGAGGACTGGGGGAAGTCTGCGCCTAGAAAAATCCGTGGCTGTTGGGGCTGGCGTGATCCGTGAATGTGGAAGGGGGTCCTCAGAGCTGCTAACAGAAGGGATCTCTGAAAAGCAACCCATTTTGATCTGACACAAAAGGACAGCTTAAAAATTTTAAATGTGTGCTGGCTGTTTAGACCCAAGGGGGAAAGGGGGACTGCACAGACTTACGCACAGCCCTGTTGTTTGCACGCTTGGGCTTTTTCCTCTTCAAATCCTTGCTTCTGATTACTAAGACAATACATAAGATCACCCAGTTGGGGTCACCCTGGGAGACTGCAGGGGAAAGTTGTTTTTCTGGAACCTGGGGATCGGAGCGGGGAGTGACCGTCGGAGAGCCAGCTGTGGGGCAGCTCACTCCCACAAACCGGTACTGAGTGCCACAGGGAAAGCAGGATGGAAGTACAGGCTAGAGAGGACCTATAGACCCAGAGGTCAATCCAGAAACACTGCCACCCAGGGGCTGAATCACAAATTGACTCTTGTGTAATCACAAATAAAGGAATACAAGAAATTAAGACACTGCCTGCTTAAAAATCAGGACTGGCTTACAACACTGAGGAGCAGTGGAACGCAGGGAACTGCAATACTATCCTGACTGGAAAACAGGCATGCCAAACAGAACAATAGAGGAAATGAATGACCTTCACTACTGCACATTTTATTTATTTATTTTTTTCATTTTTTACTTAAGAAGCTAATTTTTTTCTTTGTTCCTCACTTGATTTTAACTTTTTAATTACTACATTTTTATTTTCAATCAGTATTATTACTACTACTATTTTACCTTTTTTTTTAAAGTGTCATTTTATTTTCTCTTTATTTTACTTTGGGATTAGTGTTCTACATTCTATTTTCATCTTCCCTTTAGCATCATTTTACTCTATCGCAACTCTACCTTTATGCTATCACTCTCTTCCTAACTTTTCCCCTTTTGGTGTCCTGTTTCTCTTACCCTTTTCCTGCTTTAGATTTTCCCTATTCTTCCTTTTTATCCCCTGTTAAAATTTCACCCTACTTATATATCTAATTTCCAATCCCCTGCTCCAAGTCTATACACTACTCTCTCTTCTCTGTCTTAACTATCCAAAAAATTGTTTTTCTCTCTGTCCTTTTGTTGTTGTTTCCTTGAATGTTGATTATATTGATTTTTTATGTTTTGTGAGATTGTTTTGCTTATTCTTTTTCCTTGTTTACTTTGTTTTTGTTTGTTTTTTGCTTCTGTTTTCCCTCACCTCACTTGATATTAGTTGTTAGTTGTAGTTTGTATTAATCTCCAGGTACTTGTTGCTGGCATTTTCTGGGATTAGTGGCTGTTCTATTGGAGTTTTCTCCCCATATATATAGTTTGTTCCCATTTTCTTTCTTGCTTTTTTTTTCCTTTTCCCAATTTCATTTTGCCACTGCTTTTTTTCCCCCTCTTCTTTCTTTCCTATCCCCTAATTTGCCTTTCTCTGGTGGTCACCTTTATTTGGGGTTATTAATATCATGAATACATTTCTGTTCAGTGCCTTCTGTGTTGTACCTGGTTGTGTTGTATCTTGTGCCTTTAAATCAACGCAGGAGAGAGACAACTACATGACCAGACATCCAGAGAAAAAAACACCATGGGGAGACAAAGAAATAGCCCGCATATGAAAGAAAAGCAGGCATCACCAGAAAAGGAAGTAAACAAAATGGAGGCAAGCAACCTGTCAGAGAAAGAATTCAGAGAAATGGTCATAAGGTGGCTGAAAAGAATGGAAGACAAATTTGACAATATGAGTAAGAACCAAGAGGAAATGAAGAAGAACCAAGAAGAAATGAAAAATGACATCGCTGCTGTAAAGAACTCAATAGAAAACATCAAGAGTAGACTAGAAGAAGCAGAGGACCGCATCAGTGAGCTAGAAAACAAGGTGGGAAAAAATACCCAAGTAGAGCAGCTTCTAGAAAAAAAAATCAAAAAGCAGGAGGAGAGCCTAAGGGAAATTTGGGACAACATGAAACAAAACAACATCTGCATAATAGGGGTTCCAGAAGAAGAGGAAACTGAGCAAGGAATAGAAAACCTGTTTGAAGAAATAATGACAGAAAACTTCCCTGATATAGGGAAGAAAAAACCCACACAAATTCAAGAAGCTCACAGAGTCCCAAGCAAAATGAACCCCAAAAGACTAACGCCAAGGCACATTATAATTAAATTGGCAAACACCAATGACAAAGTAAGAATCTTAAAAGCGGCCAGAGAGAGACAGAAAGTTACATACAAAGGAACCCCCATAAGACTAGCAACTGATTTCTCAACAGAAACTCATCAGGCCAGAAGGGAATGGAATGAAATATACAAAGTCATGCAAAGGAAGGGTCTGAATCCAAGAATACTGTACCCAGCAAGGCTATCAATCAAAATTGAAGGTGAAATCAGGAGCTTCACAGACAAAAAAGGACTAAGGGAATTTATTACCACCAAACCAGCAATGCAAGAAATGTTAAGGGTTTGCTAAAAAAAAAACAAAAAATAGGAAGCAAAGAAGAAACACAGGGGTAAAGAATAAAAATGGTGACAAATAGGTACCTATCAATAATAACTTTAAATGTAAATGGATTAAATGCCCCAATCAAAAGACATAGGGTAACAGATTGGATAAGAAAACAAGACCCATATATCTGCTTTCTACAAGAAACCCACCTCAGAAAAAAAGCCGCACACAGACTGAGGGTGAAGGGATGGAAAAAGGTTTTCCAGGAGAATGGAAATGAAAAAAAAGCTGGGGTAGCAATACTTATATCTGACAAATTAGATCTCAAAGTGAAGGACATAAAACTATATTCCCCCAAACAACTCATGCCTCCTCTAATAGTATAGGTTTTTTTCCCAGAACTATTCTAAAGCAGTGATGAATTTGTATTGAAAAGATACAAATAAAAGTTTGCGCCTTAGAAGATCTGATAAATTGCCTAATAATCCCAAATATTTTTAATAAATACAACATTTATTTATTTTGAATTAGATTAAGGAATTACCCAGAAAGAGGAGATAAAATATCTTATGAATAAAAGTGTTTATTGCAGCATTATATTATTTTGATTTTTATACGAGATATAATATACACACCACAAAGGATACATATCTTAAGTGTACAGTTCAATAAATTCTTGCTTATGTATATACCCATGTAACCACCACTCAGACCAAGATATAGAACATTCCCAGCACGCTCCTCTGTCTTCAATGTCAATAGCAGTGAGACCTCCAGCTGTGTCCCCCAACCCTAGGTAACCACTCTTCTCATTTCTATCACCATAGATTAGTTTTGTGTTCCAGAATTTTATATAAGCTGAATAACATATATAGTTTTTGTATTTTTGTGTATGTTCCCTTTACTCTATATTATTTCTGTAAGATCTACAAGATCTGTTACAGGTAGTAGGTATATGTTTCTTCTCTTTGTGGCATTCCATTGTATTAATATTCTACAATTTATCTACTCTCTGATGGACCTTTAGTTTATTTCCTATTTTTAGATATTATGAATGAAACTGCTATAAAACAATATTTTATATGTCTTTTGGTATACAGGTAAACACATTTCTCTTCAGGGTATATCTGAGTGTGAAATTGCTGGTTACATATTTATTTTTAATAGAAAAAATATTATTACAGAGTGGCCTATATATCAGTCAATAAAGAAATCTTTATGTAAATTATAATACTTGCTTTCCAAAAACTTTAATAATATAAATTATAATGGATAGTAATAGATGCTATGTAGGCCCCGAGGGCTCCCCAAATGGGAGAAGGCACAGGCCCAGCTGAGGGACACCCCCCCTCCCCTGAGTGGACAAATTTTGTGCACCAGGCCTCTAGTATGGGATAAAAACCATCTCATCCTGGAATGTTAAAAAAAAAAAAAAAAGTAATTCCAAACATAAAATTATAGCCAAGTTTCTGACATATTTTCTTTAGTGATATCTATCATCTAATGTACCTAATCTATCTATTATCATCTATAATAAAGTTATGAAGATAGTTTTGGCCCACATCCACAAACAGAAACCTAAAATATTAATTAAGAAGACAGGGCATATATGTAAATATTGATTATAAGTAATAAAAGGCTTTTTTTTCTCATTATCTTTTCAGCTCAAGATGATTAACTAGAAGGGAATGATTGATGAAAATGGAAGCTTTAAAGCTAAGGACTGGCAGATTTGTACAAGAGTAAAGTAGCCAGTACCACTGTTTTCCCCCTCAAAGGGAGCATTTTTGTTGTTGTGCAAACCATTCATTGAATCAATAAACATGTGTTAAGCAGCATCCTCTATGCACTATGATCCTAGGGGTGGGTTTGGGGGCAAAAATAGATGAATGACACAAATTACTTTAATTAAGGGGATAATAAAATTACTGTTATAATAGTAAAGGACATTAGGTAAATCAAAGTATAATACAATACAGTACAACAACAGTTTGAGCAAAAATACCAAGAAATAATAGATATACATAAGGAGGATCAAATGCAGACGTGGGGTCCATAAATGGGAAGGTTTGAGCAGTGGAACACCATGAGAAGCATGCTACTTTACCATTTCTACTTCAAAAAGCAACAACAAAATCTATGTCAAAAGGCTGTAGAAAGCAGTAACAAAAAGTAATGGAGGTAGTTGCTAGGGCTCACTGCCCAGGAGTTTTTGAGCATCGCTTATCTGAAGAAGAAATAAGTGGAACTGAACAAACTTGTCAGCTTGTTATCAAATACAAAAATCACATTAGTACTAGTTGAAATATTTCACAGAATCCAAATACAAAATTGTAACAGACTGTAACACTCTGCTTTTTCTCATCTGCCTTAATAGATGTACCACATGGAGCTTTTTGAATCAGAACTGTTGGCAGGGGAGAAACTCTAACCTTGGCACAAAAGGAAGCCTGGTGTTTTTAGAAAACACATAGATATTTTTAAGAATAAAGAAAATAAAATGTAATCTGGTAAAATATATATAACCATAGTTGACTCACACTGAAAATTCAGACTGTGCTCTCTCCAATTTTCTCCCCTTATTTCATGATATAATTACTCTCTTCATGGATTCCTAACTTTGTTGGCATCTAAAAGGAATAAGATAGGCGCTCTCTAGTCTTCAAACCTGTAGCATTCATATATGTAAAATAACAATTTTTAGATGATCTCTGATTAACCACAATATATGTGTCCTGGATCTTTGCATTCCATTATAAATAGCTTCAGATGGAAGTCCTAACTCTATCTTTACTACAAAAACCCCAGTTGCTTTGTCCAACTCTGAAACAGTGGTGAATTTAGTGAAACAAATATCTTGATGTCTAACTAAAGTTGATTATTTGAAAGACTCTTTGGTTGACTTGCTGATTTGTTAAGTGCAGGGGTACTAGGAATTCAAAAGCATGTTTTGGACTATTACCTTAGCCAACCATTTAGCTTTTCTCTCTTCAATGAAAGTTGTTAACTCATCAAAATAGACAGGATTTGTGAAAAAAAGAAATTATTGAGTATCTATGACAGACATTGTACTACGCTCAATACATATATTGTTGCATTTAGTCCTAAAAAAAAATACCTATTAAGTAAGTATTGTTTCCCATTTTACAGAGGAGGAGACTGAAAATCAGAAAAGGTAATTTTTCATTGTATTGCTATTGAAAGTGATAGAGCTGATGTTTAAACTCAGGCCCAAATCACCCCTGATGATTGGCAGTAGGTATTTTTCTGAAGCTTCCTGTTAGTAACACAAGAGAGCCAACTGAATGAATGTGTACACGCAAACACCTGTGGATACTGGGGAAAGTTAAATGATAATAGATGATAGATACATAGATGATAGATAGATAGATAGATAGATAGATAGATAGATAGATAGATAGATACATACATACATACATACATACATACATACATAGATAGATACATAGATAGATAGATACATAGATAGATACATAGATAGATAGATGATAAATAGGTTAAGGCTGTTAGCCTAGCATCCTTTCTATATAACCATATCTACATAGCCACCTTATTTTTATGCTTACTGAATAAGCCTTTTAAATACATTCTAAATCCTACGCCACATAAAAATAATTGCAGAAAGGGTCTTTCATGTGTTCTGATTATTAACAAGATGGTAAGACATTTGCAAAGGAAAGTACACACTATAGTACCTTCCAGCAAATAATTATAAAAAATATATCAGGAACTTAAATTAAACTGCTATTTAAAGTTTAAACTGCTATTTGAAGCTTAGTTTCTGTAGGTAACTTTTTCCATAGCATGTAATGTTCATGAATCTTGAGGGGGTATGGTGTTTCATATTCAAATACCAAAATTCTCACAAACTCACAAACCATGAGCATGAGTGAAATAAAAAGTAGAGTAATTATCCCAAAAAACAAGAACCAGAATGTGATATTTTAAAACTAACTATGGAAAAACATAAATGATCAATTTTCTTTTCCAGTCACCCAAATCACCTCAAGATAAATGGTGTTGTATAATTAAATCGAGGAAAGTTTACTTTGCTCAGATCCATGGGGAGCAGTAAATCTTTTACACTTATTGAATTTCTGTTAATTAGGTATCCATGGAAGGCACTGCTTTTATTAAAAATGGTTGTAGGCCTTTAAAAAGGAAAAGAACACTACTCAGGTTGACTTTAGGAAAATTTTAGTCAAGTATCAAAGAAAAAGAAAAGGGCACTTGTTTTTACACCCTTTTCAAAATAAACGCAAAAGGAAATAAAGACACATCAGCATCCTGCTGAATTGGCAAGCAGAAACAGCCCAAACTTGAGCATATGCTAGTGTTAGGTGGTAAGACAGATGTTTAAAATACAGTCCTCACCCACCAAAAAAGCACAATTTAACTACCAGGATACTTGGAATGAGGAAAAAGGCAATTATAATTTTCTAGCGTTTGCATCATGTAGAGAATTGTGCTGTCATTTGCTCTTTCTGAACCTCCCTTTCCTCTTTGGTAAAGACTCAAAATAAGATACTACATTGCAAGATTTTTGCCAGGATCACATAAAATAAGGAATGTAAAAACATTTTGAAAACTTTAAGGTGCTATAAAAATATAGGGTATTTTTATTACTTTGTAGAGTGAAAATTATTCAGAGCTAAAAGAAGTGTATAGCAGGGTGAAAACAAGAGAGGCCAGAAGGGTTGAATAATCCACTTAGGAAAATCAGCATTTCACATGATCTCACTCATATGTGGAATCTAATGAACAACATAAACTAATAAACAAAAATAGACCCAGAGACACAGAAACATTGAACAGACTGTAAAACTTCAGAGGGAAGGCAGGGGAGGGTGGAGAGGAGGCAGAGATCAACCAATGAACTCATATAACCCATAGACACAGACAATAGGGTGGTGAAGGCTTGGCGGGAAGAGAGTGTGGAAGAGGGCAATGGAGGGGGGGCGGGGGAAGAGATGTAATACTTCCAACAATAAAGATTTATTTTAAAAAGTCCACATTTTAAGGAGTTCTGGTCTATTTCACCGATCAGATCAACTCCATGAGGCAGTAACTGGCAGCATGACAAAGGGTATGGGAATCCTTGTCCTTTTTTCTCTTGCTCATCATTCAGTGGGCAGGGCCACTCTGGACAATGAAGAGAGAAGCAGATGGGGAAACCATTTAGCTGCTGCTTTCAACCTGTATGGGCTCTGCTTCACCCTAGAAATGGAAGTTCAAGGTTGCTTTATCATCCAAACTCCAAAATGAAAATGGCCTGCTGTGGACAGGAGAATTACACTGCCAGGGCTTATTATTCAGTACTAGAGGCCCGGTGCATGAATTCGTGCATGGGTGGGGTCCGGCTGGCCCACCCTGATCGGCCAGGTGGGGGGAAGGGCCACAGGTGGTTGGTAGGCCGGCCCCGCCCCCTGGTCAAGCTCCTGGTTGAATCCCCAATCAAGGGGACAATTTGCATATTAGTCTTTTATTATATAGGATTACTTGAGGATCTCTTTTTCAAGGCATCATTTGAATAGGCAAGTCCCTCTCAAGATTGACCTTTTGCCCTTGGAGGTAGATGGAATGCTTTCAGGAACCCATAATGTCCTACCTACCTCAAAGCAATCCTTGACTTACGTGCCAAACTGAATGGCATCATTGCTTTTGCCACTCTGTCCACACCCAAATGAATGATTATATGCAACCTCAACATAGCAAAGGACAAGGGACAGACATCAAAGAAATACAGTGAAGTAGGACTGGAATTTAGAAAGAGCCACAGTAACTTTTTATATTCTTCCTACCTGTCAAGTAACTTTTCATATTCTTCCTACCTGTCAAGCACTATGGTAGTTATTTGACTAACATTTCTCTTTTCATTTTTATAACAATCCTGTGAGCACATTTTCTTTGCTTATTTCAAGGCTTTCAGATGAGGGAAATTAAGTTCAAAAAGGTGAAGTTGCTTAGGTAGTGACTACTGGAGTCAGGAATCCAATCAAATCCATGGTTCACGTTCCTGTCACTGTAACACTTCTCAGATGTTGTTAAGTTTTTGTATTCATTTTTGGTTTTGTTTTGTTTTGTATTAGCAGCAGGGTAAATCTTATGGAGTAACTCAACTGTAAAACAGACATACAAGCAGTTAATCTGATTGAGAGGAAGGTCACAAAGAGTGGGCCTTTATATATAACTCCTCAACACCCCTGCATTTTCCCCTATGACATTTTTTTTCAAAGCTATGTCCCTTTCTAGAACTCAGGAAATCACTCAACTCACCAAGCTAACTTGTGTCATTTCCCTGGAAACTGGTCTTGGTGAGAGCAAGGAGGGGAATAGGATGGCATGAATAGAATGAAGCTACTGAAAGGAAGATGGAAGCCACTGGAAGGAGACGAGAATGGGGTCACAAATTTAATTTGCCCACTTCACTATTCAGCTTATGATCAGTCTGGCTTTATGGAATTCAATGTCATTTATGCTAATGATTTAAATGCAAATTTATTTTGACCAGCATTCTCTCAAATTATGAATCATACATTTTCCTAGTCACACCTGACATTAAAGAAATGTCTGACTTATAATTGCTTCATTTGTCCTTAAAGAAGAAAGATGAATAAATGCATTTTAAAGGAACCACTAATGAGTAAAACAGCATTTTAATTAATGTGACTTTAATTAAAAAAATAAATTTATTCACGAGATCCTAAGTGACTTTTTCCTACCCCCTCTAGGCTAAAGAGCAGTATTAAATATTTCAGCCCATTAGGTTTTAAAGTTTAAAGTGACTAAAAAGTTGGATTCCTGAGTCCATATTACATTTCACCCACAATGGGAAATTAATAGCTCATAAATAAACCTGTTAAAAGCAAATCACATCAAACATTCCCCTGGAGTAAGCATATTTAAAAATAGAACTTATTCAATTTCTGTTCTCTGTCCCAGGTGAACACAGCCCAATAAAGGAACAAAGCAGGTGCTATGGACCAGAGAAACTTGGGAACCAAAGGTACATGCACTAGCAGCTTCAACTTCTCATTCACTGTATTATTTTTTTATCCTAGCCCAAGGCATAAAGTCTTGCCTGAGCAAATGTGACATGATTCCACAAAAGTGGATGAGAAAAATATCTTTTAAAAAAACTGACGAATAATTAGCAAACAATAATTTCAAAGAAGATCCTTCTGTAAAATGGGACTCAGTCAAGTTTCTCTTTCTGCAGCTGAAGCCAGAAC
This sequence comes from Cnephaeus nilssonii, assembly GCF_951640355.1. NCBI lineage: Eukaryota > Metazoa > Chordata > Mammalia > Chiroptera > Vespertilionidae > Cnephaeus > Cnephaeus nilssonii. The sequence continues at coordinate 62,972,733 of NC_137084.1, read as the reverse complement.
ATGTACTGTAAGAATATTGTAATAAGCCCTAGCCAGTTTGGCTCAGTAGATCAAGTATCGGCCTGTGGACGGAAGAGTCCCGGGTGCTATTCCGGTCAAGGGCACATGCCTGGGTTTCAGTCTTGATCCCTAGTAGAGGGCGTACAGGAGGTAGCCAATCAATGATTTTCTCTCATCATTGATGTTTCTATCTCTCTCTCCCTCTCCTTTCCTCTCTGAAATCAATAAAAATATATTTTAAAAAACCAATATTATAATAATATAGGAAAGAAGATTTAACTTGTGACCCTAGAACAAGTTGAGAGAAAGCATTGGTCTTCAGGCACATAATTCAGATTCAGCAAACTAGTGCCCAAATTTCAAACAGCATGAACTCAATGAAAATGCTAATCTTTGATATACCAAGCCAATGCATTGTAATTAGAATTATTGTTTCTATTTCAGTCAGTGATTCTTGAAGTTTAATGTGCATAATTACCACCAACTGGTGCTAATTTAAAGTGGGGAGTATATAAAACTGAAACTTATGAACACAAACAACAATGTGGTGGTTGCCAGAGGGAGGGGGCAAAAGGGAATTCTAATATAAGGTCAGAGAAGATTTGACTTTGGGTGGTGGGAATATGGTGCTATATATAGATTTTGTAACTTAGAAATCCACACATGAAATTTATATGTTCATGTTGACTAATGTCACCCCAATAAAATTTAATTTAAAAAAAGTATGGAATACCAAGCCCCTTTTCAAGCTTCTCCTTCAAGGGGCCTGGGATAAGGCTTCCTAAACTCTATTCACCCATGTGATTCTAAAGCAAGTTGTCTGATGATCATGAAGAAACGTGGTCCTATAATGATTTTTCTTCCTGCATATATGCTTTAGTAGAAAATTTGGAAAATACAAATTCTGAGAAGAAAACATAATCAGTTATAGTCCTACCACTTGACATACTATAGTGAAATCAAAATAATGACAGTGGGCAGAGGACCTGACTAGACACTTCTCCAAAGAGGACATACAGATGGCCAATAGACATATGGGAAGTTACTCAACATCACTAATTATCAGAGAAATGCAAATTAAAACCACATTGAGATATCACCTCAAATCTGTCAGAATGAATATCATAAACAATCAACAAATGTATTGGCAAGGATGTGGAGAAAAGGGAACCATCATGCACTGTTGGTGGGACTGCAAATTGGTGCAGCCACTGTGGCAAACAGTATAAGATCCTCAAAAAATTAAAAATAGAACTACCTTATGACCCACAATTCCACTTCTGAGTATCCAAAGAAATCCAAAACATTAATTTGTAAAGATATATGCATCCTTATGTCAACTGCAGCATTATTTACAAAAACTGAGACATGGAAGCAACCTGTGTCCAACAGAGAAGTGGGTAAAGAAAATGTGATACATACATACAAGGGACTATTACTCAGCCATATCCTATCTAATGAAAGAGTAATATGCAAATTGACCATCACTCCAACACACAAGATGGCTGCCCCCATGTAGTCAAAGATGGCTGCCCTCATGTGGACACAAGATGGCTGCCACAAGTTGGCCGGCAGGGGAGGGCAGTTGTGGGTGATTAGGCCAGCAGGGGAGGGCAGTTAGGGGTGACTGGGCCGGCAGAGGACGGCAGTTGGGAGGGACCAGGCCTGCAGGGGAGAGCAGTTGTGGGGGATCAGGCCTGCAGGTGAGGGCAGTTGGGGGCAACCAGGCCAGTAGGGGAGGGCAGTTAGGGGTGACTGGGCCAGCAGAAAAGGGCAGTTGGGAAGGACCAGGCCTGCAGGGGAGGGCAGTTGGGGGGACCAGGCCTACAGGGGAGGGCAGTTGGGAGGGACCAGGTCTGCAGGGGAGGGCAGTTGGGGGGGACCAGGCCTGCAGGGGAGGGCAGTTGGGGGGGGACCAGGCCTACAGGTGAGGGCAGTTGGGGGCAACCAGGCCAGTAGGGGAGGGCAGTTAGGGGTGACCGGGCCAGCAGAGAAGGGCAATTGGGAAGGACCAGGTCTGCAGGGGAGGGCAGTTGCGGGGGACCAGGCCTACAGGGAGGGCAGTTGGGGGTGACCAGGCCTGCAGGGGAGGGCAGTTGGGGGGGTGAGGTACCAGGCCTGCAGGGGAGGGCAGTTGGGGGGGTGAGGTACCAGGCCTGCAGGGGAGGGCAGTTGGGGGCAACCAGGCCAGCAGGGGAGGGCAGTTAAGGGTGACCAGGCTGGCAGGGGAGCAGTTAGTCATCGAGCAGGCTGGCAGGGGAGTGGTTAGCGGGTGATCAGGCTGGCAGGCAGAAGTGGTTAGGGGCAATCAGGCAGGCAGGCAAGTGAGCGGTTGGGAGCTAGCAGTCCTGGATTGTGAGAGGAATGTCTGACTGCCCGTTTAGGCCCGATCCCAATAGGATCGGGCCTAAACGGGAAGTTGGACATCCCTCAAGGGGTCCCAGATTGGAGAGGGTGCAGGCTGGGCTGAGGGACACTCCCCCACCTCCATGCATGAATTTCATGCACTGGGCCTCTAGTTAAAGAATAAAATCTTACTTTTTGCAACAACATGGATTGACCCAGAGAGTATTATGCTAAATGAAATAAGTCAAAGACAAATACTGTATGATTTCACTTACATATGGAATCTAAAGAATAAAATTAATAAGCAATATATATATACAGTTTCATAGATACAGAGAACAAACTGATAGTTGCTGGAAGAGAGAAGGGTTGGGGGACTGGGTGAAAAACGTGAAGGGATTAAGAAGTACAAATTGGTAGTTACAAAATAGTCACAAGGATATAAAGTAGAGCATATGGAATACTAATATATAAAAAGCCAGGGGCTGTCACGACCTAAACAACCAGATGAACGACTGAACAGCAGGCTGCATGGAGTGACCAAACCGGCAGGAGGGGCAGTAAGGGATGACCAAACGACTGAACAGCAGGATGCATGGGGTAATCAGGCCTGCAGGGGGGGCAGTTGGGGCGACCAGGCCAGTCGGGGGGCAGTTAGGATAAATTTGATGGGTCTCGGTGCAGCGGGAGGGAGCTCTGGGCCCCGGCTGGGTCGCGGCGGAACTCTGGGACTCACACGATCGGGGGCATGGCCAGCCTTCAAACTGGACCTTGACTGGAGGAAGGAGAAAACCCCATTCCTCACAGAATCAGCCTTTGGTCAGCTTGCTGTCAGCATCCTGCCAACCAGGAATCCCATTCCCCTGCACTCTGGATCCTGTCAGGAGGGAGGAGGGAGCCCCATTCCTCACGGAACCGGCTATTGGTCAGCTTGTTGTCAGTGGCCTGCCAACCAGGAATCCCATTCACCTGCACCCCGGACCCTAAAATATTTCCTCTAATTAATTCCCTTTTAATGTGCATGAATTTTGTGCACCAAGCAACTAGTATAGTCAATAATCCTATATAATAAGAGAGAAATATGCTAATTATCCATTACACCGTGAGGCATAGCAACCGACTGTGTAACGACTGAATCACGGATCTGCAGGAGGATGGGGCATTGAACTACAAGCTGGCAGTGGAGAGCTACAGGTGGGGACAGGGCAGTAAGCAAGCAGGAGGCAAAGAGCTATAGGAGGGGGCAGGGCAGCACACTATGAGGCGGGGCAGGGGGAGCTACAGGAGGGTGGCAGTCACCTACTGGTGCACGGATTTGTGCGCAGGGCTACTAGTATTGTAATAACTATGTATGATGCCAAGTGGCTACTGGGCTTATCAGGAGGATCACTCTGTAAATTATAGAATTATCAAACCAGTATGCTTTATACTTGAAGCTAATATAATTCTGAATGTCAACTGTAATTGAAAAATTAAAAAAATACTTTTTAAAAATCAATACAGTGAATTCTAGGGGCATATGTGTGTGTGTGTGTGTGTGTGTGTGTGTGTGTGTGTGTGTGTAAAATTATCTATAGTTTTCTTCATGCTATATATATTATCTGTAATATTGCACATCTAATTTAACATTACAGCACCAGAATTTTTCCTAAAGTTGTTAAAAACCTCCTGTGCTCAGTATAATTTTTTTCTCAAGATTTGAAGGCAGTGTTCCATGGTCTTTTAATGCAGTGTTGCTAATGAAAAGTCTAATGATAAATTTCTGGTTGCTTCAAAGGTGACTTTTTGTAAATCTCTGAAAATTTAGGGGATTTTATCTTCATGTTCTCAAATTTCGTTAGCCTGTGTTATATAAGTAAAATTAACCTACAAAATTAGAGGGGTTACACAAATGGAATTTTGCTAAACATTTTCTATAATTTTGTGTGTTCATTTCAAAATAGATCTTAGAGATTTTTTTCCATGTTAATATATTTCAATCTCCCTCGTTTTAATGGCTAAATGGCATTGAATTTTATTGATATCACAAAATCTGTTTAACCCCTTCCAAACTGATAGCTAAATTCCTAATTTTACCCAATGAAAATCAATGCTGCGATGAACATCCTTGGATATATCTTAGAAACATGTTCACATATGTCTACAATATTTATTCCTGAGCATAAATTTTATTGTTGAAAGGATACGTATATTAACATTTTATCTTTCTAGGTTACTATTGCAAATCTAGAAATTGGACACTAAGATTGTGTTTATGAAATTTGTTGGAAATGCCCTAAGGATTAATACCTATGAGTGAGTGACAGAAGAAGACAAACTACAATAAAGTTGTAGATTTCAGTGAAACCCTTTCAGCTCTGGAGCTAAAATAGCCTTTAAGTTGTTCCCTACTGGGCAAGAGAACGATAGCCTGACATCAACCAGTCATTGGATGGGTCAGGGAAAAATCATAATCCTGGCAATGTGGGTCCCTTCCATCCCCAGAGAGGCATCTAACTTTAATGTGTCAGCTGCCAAATCTCAGCAGCTGAGATAATGAGTGTCTCAGTACTTGGGGAGCAGGGATCTGGCCAGTGAACAAAAGCACCCACTGCTGTGCACCCCTTTGTGCTGATTATATCCACCTGTCTTGTATAAATTTTGGTAGCAACTCTTTTTTTAAAAAATATTTATTGTCTAAAGTATTACATATAGTATTACATATGTCTCCTTTTTCCCCCATTGACCTCTCCCCGGCCACCCCCACCGCCCAGAACATTCTCTCACCCCACCTAGTGTCTGTGTCCATTGGTTATGCTTATATGCATGCATACAAGTACTTTGGTTGATCTCTTAAAACCCGCCCCTCCACCCACTTGATGGTCTGTTCAATGCTTCTCTGTCTCTGTATCTATTTTTGTTCATCAGTTTATGTTGTTCATTATAGTCCACAAATGAGTGAAATTATATGATATTTATCTTTCTCTGAATGGCTTATTTCACTTAGCATAATGTTCTCCATGTCCATCCATGATGTTGCAAATGGTAATAAGAGTTCTTTATTTTTTATAGCAGCATAGTTAATCTAGTACTCCTCTCTTGTTTAGGAAAATTTATGAGATAATGATCAGTGGAATGTATTACAGTTCCTCAAGTCCCAAATGATCATTCTCCCCTCTTTAACTTTCTTCTAGATACACCTCACCTGTCATGAGCACCTCCACTGGCCAAGATAACTTACCTGGTAGAGTGACCCAGAACCTTCATCCACTGGGCATCACAGAGTTCTTCACCTCAAATAAAAATATTACTCCTTTAAACTTCTAAGTAAGACCCCTAAAATTTCAGAGCCAAGAACTGTGGGGATGGCAAGCACTTATTTCATGAGTGGCTCACTGGGAGTGATAGTAAGTAGAGTCACTTCTTTATCTATCATTTTTTTTTCTAACTGTTAGAGACACAGCACCAGATACTACTGGTCATTAGTTTGGAGCATGCACAGCATTATAGAAAATGGTACCCATGTTCTTAAGGTATCATCTGCAAACTGCTGGTACAGCTGCACCTTCACCAGAACTCTATAGATCAGTTTCTGAATAGTGTAGCATGTAATTAAACAAGTGGATCCCATGCTTATATACTTACTTCTATAACTCCTTTGCTTGGAAAAAGGATCATAGGTTGGTGTATCAAACATTCTATAAACCCTCAAAATACTTCTGGCTACAGCCCCAAAAGCAAGAAAGACAAATGCATAATCAAGATATATATTAATTCCAAACAAGATGAATTCTGCCCTTTCAAGGACAAAAGTTATCAATGATACTAACATGAAACCAAGGGGCTGTTTGACCTTCTTGAGGAATGGTGCCATATTAGGGCTAAAAGTTGGTCTTATGTTGGAGATTTAGACTATGGCTTGATCAAGCATGGTGAATGAGAGCTCATATTGTGAGGCACATACATAGTCTTTATCTTTGCTCTCATGGCAATTTCATTCGCTTACACCTTGCACCAACACTGGAGTAGCCAATGGTAGATGTTTTCTGATATCAAATGAGTGAATTATTTTTCTACCTATATTTTTAGGGCTTCTTTTATGGTGAATGTTTCTTTTGTTTTTTTTTGATGTAGGAATATATATAAATATCTTCATACTTTATGCCCTCTCCACTAGGTCAGTCCTCATGCCTTTTCCTCAGGCCTTTTTGATCTCAATCTTCTATTCTTTTTAATTCTCAGTTCCACTGGCCAACCAGCCAAGCCATTTACCATTTTCTGTGTCATTCCACATGGCTACTTTCCTTTGACTACCAAGTGGTTAGCAAAGAAAACTAGCCTCTGTGGAAAAGATTGTTGGTCACTCAATAATGGGGTCTTGAAGGAGGACAATGATATGCTCCCCACCAAGGAACTCATGGTCAGGTACTTTGACCCTGGGAAGCCCAACAGGCAATCCCCCCGGGAAGCCTCTGTTTCCTTCACCTCTCTTGATGGGCCTGCAGATGGGTTGAAGGGCCCATTCAGACATCTCAGCTTTCAACAATAAACAAAACTAGGAGATATATATATATATATATATATATATATATATATATATATATGCTCCTTTGTCTCCAAGGTAAGTGGAGGCTCTGTTCCAAAGGCACGTTTCAATGGGGAGACAGGAGAAACTTGTATTTTTTGGACCTTTTGGTGGACAGGTGATATGATTCCCACAATTCCTGACACCAGGATGAAAGGAAAACAGGTAATGCCTTCCAGTGTTGAATCTGAGGCCACTACCATCAGAATGCCTACCCAGATCTGACTATGGTTGAATCACTTCAATCCCCTATAAGCTTCCATTGTTATGCCCCCTCCTCCATTACCTAATGTATTATCAGTATAGATGTATTGTGTTTATGCATCCCTACTCTCCTTTGCCCATAGATCTGACATGAATTGATACAGTTAAGGCCATCTTACTGGGGGATGTGAAAGACAATGAACTTACCCCACTTCTGTACCTAGTGCCACTGTGCCATCAAAATTATCCACCCTCAGTGCCAAACTTTAGGAAGCCAAGTTCTTTATGAGACCATTTCTCCACTCAGTAAGCCCCATCTGGTCTGTACACAAGTTTCAGTATGTAGGGACTCACCTTTGATAACTCAATTCCATAGTCCATCCTCGACACATGAAATACTAAACATAGTTATTGTCAGAGAGGCTATTGCTCAGATTGAAGGAACTTGGTATGCAGCAACTGATATCTCAAATAGCCTTTTCATTATCTGTCTCCACCCCAATTATCATGATCAATTTGAATTTATGTGGAATGGCTTACAATATACAATATACTTTAATGTCTTCCCATAGACTGCCTCAATTCCCTGGTTATCTGTCATCAATAAGTAGACAATAACCTAGAAAAATTTCCATTTCCAGAGAGAATAGTAGCCTTTCACTATATGACATCTCTTAGTGGGCCCAGTTGAGGCCATCATCTATTAAGAACTAGATGCCATCTTTACCCACATGCAACAATATGACTGGGTCATTAATATAGATAAGGTTCAAGAACCAAGAACCCAAATGAAGTTCCTGGGCATAATCTGGGAAGAGGCTCAATGACTCTTCCAGAGAAGACAAGTACCAAGCATTTGGCTCTCCCCGCTCCCACAAATAAAAAAGGAGAAGAGCCCCCAGTGGACCATCTAAATTGCTCCCCCTTCCCAGGCCCCATCAATGATCAATTTCTATTTGAGTTACAGCTTTCAATGATGTCTCAGTTTGCCAGTTGGAGCTAATAGCAGAAGTACACTGCCACAGGTTAGACTGAGGTGCTTTAGGGGTTGTACATTTTCAGAGTCTGTTTAAAGGTACACATTCTTTGATAGATACTTCTTGGCCTATTTTTGTGCCTTGGTGAATACTAAGTTCATGATCAATGGCTATGAAGTAACCTTGCAACCAGAAATCCCAATCATGTTGTAGGTCCAAACAGAGTCCTCAAATCCCTGGTAGGGCAACTAAGGAATTCTCTCTAGTGAAATGAAATTGGTACATACAGAAATGGGTGAAATCGGGCTAGGCTGAGGTCTCACAAAATCAAGAATGTCCCTCTGCTCCCAAGCGCATTGCTCAAGGAGCTGCACCCTCCCTAGCTTAGTGGAAACTTTCTAGACCACACATTGGTCTGGTAGACTGATGTCTCTTCACAGTTAACTTCTACTAGGATGGAAAAGAATACAAGTGTTATTCAACCTGAGCAAGACCTGTCCCTTACTTAGAACAGTAAATGATATTCCACACAATGTCAGAACCTTATGAGGTATGGATGGATCCCAATAAATAAGATGTGCTCTATTTCACTGACCCCTGAGGCTGTGGCTAATGGTCTGGCTATTTGGTCAAGCCACTATCAAGTCTCAGACTGCTATATAAATAAGTCCTCCAACTCCCTGTGGGGATAAGAGATTTGGATAAAAATTAGCTCTATTTCTAATAAGCTTTTTGTTACCTGTGTACATGCTCACCAGAGAAGCTCTGTCAAAAGGCAACATAATCACTGTGCAAACCATGTTTGTCTGCTAAACACGACTTAACCCAGAAGAAGCAGGTGTCTAAGAACTATTGTCTCTTAGATCCATGAGAGTTCATGGACATTCAGACACCATCCTAGAATGGCTTGCATGTATGGGCTGTCTCTGTGATCTGAATATGTCAAAACAGATGAAAAATCTGTTTCTCTGTGGAAAAAGCTAAAACTATTGACAAGGGACAAATCTCTCAAGTCAATTCTTGACAGATAGGTCACACTGGGCTTTATCCTATCCAGAGCATTCCACTAGATCTTAACTACATTTAACACTTTCTCCAGGTTTGGCCTAGGCATCCTGTACATTCCAATGACTTGAGTTACACATGATCATATTTGTTTCTTGTTCAGATTTCCTGAGCACACTGTATCTCATAATGGCCCCAAATTATAGGGCAAGTTACACATCAGTGGGTCCAATCACAGGGGATACAATCAATTCTTCATGTTCTCTATCACCTCAAGTTGCAGAGGTGACTGAGCATTTTAATGTTCAATTAAAAGAGAGGCTTACGTGGTGAGTGGGAGGGGTAAAGGTAATTCCAGCCTGGACTACAAATCTCAGGCAATCAGTCTGGGGTCTCAGTGCACCAATTCCCTGAAAGGGTGCTTCTCATTTATGCTATATGATTTACCAGGTTGTCTGACCTCTTCCTTCAATTGTACATCCTTCTTTTATAATTATTGACAGCTTGGTCTCTGTAGGGGAGCCTGCAAGAACCCTTTGACCCCTACCTGAAGATTCAAATCAATGGGATATTACAATGGCTATTAAACAATGAGGAGTGTGAGACAGTAACCTCCTACTCCATTTATCACCCCGGTGCAAAGGATGAATTCTTGCCAACCAGGACTTCAAAAGTAATGATCATCAATTTGAGGTCTCTAGTTCCACATTCTTCTTAAGGTATCCCTGACACTTTGCTCCATGGAGTCCCATGAGATCAATATCCTACCTAATAAAATAGTAATATGCAAATTGACCACACCTTCGCTATGCCCAAGCCACGCCTACCAGCCAAAGCCACGCCCACCAGCAATCAGGGTGAGTATGCAAATTACCCAACAAATATGGCGGTTAATTTGCATACACTGAGGGAGGGAGGAGTGAAGACTGAAGACAACTTAGAAGGAAGAGGGAGGAAAAGCGGAAAGCAAGGTGGCTGCCAGAGGGAAAGCCCGGGCGGGGTGGGGTGGGGCGGGGCGGGGCGGAGCAGGGCGGGCGGCAGCGGCACGTGGGTGCAGGCGCGGCACCCACATCGGGGGCGGCAGTGGCAGAGCATGCGGCCGCAGCAGCCACTTGCAGGATTCTTCCTGCAAATGGGCTACTAGTCAGTATATAAAATAGAAATATTTATTGAACCTCAAAAGCATTCAAGCCAGAATATTTGGAGACATCACCCCAGAGGATAGATTAAGAGTGCTATCCTTGCCAATGGTAAGGATATGTCACCCACTACCCAACCCCACAAATAAACATTTGATTGCTGTGCCACCGAACACCAGGAACGGGCATTTCTCTAACCACCGACCTGATACTTCAGGTACCCCAACCTAATTAAACTGCATTGATGCTTTACCACCACTAGACTCTGACACTGCAGAAGCGAAATGCCTCCCTAAATATCCCTAATATCAAGTTTTTCCTATCAGAGGTAGGAGCAACTGGAACATCTAGGAAAGGGAGCCTAGGTTTCGCTGTTGAAGCTATTTAGGTACAGAGAATGGCAGTCTTCTCCTGCACTCACTCCAGCTCTACACAGGCTCCTCAATCCCACTCAAGAATTCTGCCTACCAGGGGGGACTTTTAGCTGGTTTATCCTCATAGTAGTCACTGATTCTACCCTTTCAACACGTTGTGTACCCTCTTGGGATATTATTTTGTTTGCAAAACAACACAAAAAAATAGACCTTCACCTGTCTTCCTCTTATCAATGTAGTATGTACAAATGAGGCATTAGTAGGAGACATCCAAGTATTAGACATCCAAGAAGTTCTCCACCATGCTGAGTTAGGTGGGCGCTCCAAAAGCAGGCAGATCCCAGTTATTTGAGGGAATTGAGAGGTGACATTACCAACTCTTTGATTATAAGTGTGTTCTATATGGTTATCCCCATTGTCAGGGTCCTTCAATTAAAAAATGTTTTGCAAAACTTGTCCCTGACCCTCGCTGAGGTCATTAATGATACTACTTCAGCGGTGACCAGCCAAGGAAGGGTGGGTCTGTGTAATTTACAGCACCTCATTTTTCACCTGGATCTATAAAACTGGCAAACTCTTATGAAACTCTCATGGGCTATAGGACATCTCTCCCTGACTTGGGAATGTTTGGGGTTCATGGCTATCTGCACTCCTCCAGGGATGTCTGATCATCCTGTTTCAAGTGGTCCTGATCATGGCCCTGGTCCACTGATGCCTCAGAATAATTAACCAATTATTGTCACACCTGCTTAAAGTCCAATCTATTTGGGCTCATAATGGGACAACCTATCTTTCTTGCTCTCACCCAGAAAAATCAAGGATAGAGTTGAAGAGTCTGGCTCCAAGCCAAAATCCTGTGTCATCGTTTAGGCCCTACTTTCAGGTTTTGTTTTGCTTTTACTAATGGCACTAAGAATATTCCTAAATTGAGGGGGAAATCTAGTATATCAGCTGGTATCTATAGGCTCCAAACATATTTCAATTGGAGGTGAACATTTTCCAGGTCATTACTTCTTCAAATAGGTTATCATAAAGCAAGCTTGTAAATATTGCAGTTCCAAGAAAAGTTTTAGTCTATAATTCTGACCTGAGGCTGGTTGACTTTGTTAACTATCTGCCTTTATCTCCATTGCTGCCTGTCCTATTAGCTATACTGAAAGCTTCTCCTCTCCCTATATGTTAGGAGTTGTGTTTGACTTCAAAAGGCTCTGATGAAGTTCTGCTTCTTACATGAGACCATGAGAAAATCCAGGGATCTAGTAGTTTCCAATGAAACTGATGAAAATTAATTTTAAAACCAACTATTTGAAATCTTTAAATAGTACAACAGACAGCAAATTAAATTTTTTTCAAGACAATCTACTAAAACTAGATAAGAATTCTGAGAGTTTGTGGCAGTTGAACTGAGACCTCTATCCTTGTTTCCCACCATGTTTAGTGAGATGGAAACTCCTCTTAGGCTGGTGCAGCCAAGAGGTCTATGACCCTACATATTTGAGATTAAGACTTTTATTACTATACTAGAGGCCTGGTGCACGAAATTTGTGTACTCAGTGGGAGGTCCCTCAGGGGATGTCTGACTGCCGGGGAGCAGGCCTAAGCTGGCAGTCAAACATCCTTAGAGCTGCCGCGGAGGTGGAAGAAGCTCCCAGCTCAGGGCTTCTGGCTGAGCAGCGCTCCCCCTGTGGGAGCACATTGACCACCAGGGGGCAGCTCCTGCATTGAGCATCTGCCCCCTGGTGGTCAGTGCGCGTCATAGCAACTGGTCGTTCTGCCATTTGGTCGATTTGCATATTAGCCTTTTATTATATTGGATAATATTCTCGGTGTCTCTTTTAATGTTTTAGTCTTAACATTCTATTTTTCCCCTCATTTTACTATTATTTCTCACATGTTATTTGTCAGCATTTATCTACTACATCTTTTACATCATTCTTTTCAATTAAAAAATTTTCTCTTACGTGTGTTCTATTAAACAGCATATGTCTTTAAGATGGGATAAATTTTAAGAGTTTAGCCAGAAGAATGGATCCTATCTAGATCTATATTCTGTGCTCCAGCTGCTCACTCTAACCTCTCTGGCTAATATATAAATGTTTTAAAATGTTCTGGTCTGCTAATGGTGCCCTGTCTTGTTTCTGGTCCCATAATAGGTTTATTCTAGAAGGATAAAAAGACAGGCAGATAAAAATATTTTCATCCTAGATATCCTATATAGTGAAAGCCTAATATGCAAATCAACCAAACGGTGGAACGACTGGTTGCTATGACGTGCACTGACCACCAGGGGGAAGATGCTCAATGCAGGAGCTTCCCCAGCCTGCAGGCCACAGGCCAGCCAAAGCAGGTGCCAGCGGGGGCCCCCCGACTGCCCCACCAGTCGCCCCAAAGATTGGCCTTGATCACTGGCCAGACCTAGGGACCCTACCCATGCATGAATTTTGTGCACTGGGCCTCTACTACATATATAAAGACACAAATATTTTATCTGTTGATTCAATGCATTGAGATGAGAAAGGAGAAAATAGGTGGGCTTACTCTGTCTTCTTGATCTACTCTCTTAGCTCTTCCTTGAAAAATTATGACCTTAGGTTCATAATTAGTTAGTACAGGGACAGAAAACAGAGAGAATAAATGATTTGTCCAAATTCACAGAGCTAATTAATATTGGAAAGAAAACTAAGGCAATGGTCTTTTAATTTCTATCCAAGAGCTCTTCAAACTACACTGTGACTTTAATATTACATCTTTAAAATGTATAGCACATAAAGAATTAAATAAAAACAGTGGTTTTGAAAAAGCCCTTCTAAATGACTTTCTAAGTAATGCTTAGAATTGAAATGTAGAAATTGTTATAAATGCTCTCCACTTACAAAAGTAGAAATGACTCCCACTTAATAAAACCAATGCATTAGAAAGTCAATATATGTCCTATTGATGTGCTCGTTAGTAGAGACTGAGTTACAAAGATCAATCAGCAACTATTCAATGCAGGATTTCAAGTGGACATCATTAGCCCAGCTTCAGCACACCAATCTATAGGTGTTCTGCCTCTAAATCATCCACAATGCTCAGACTTTTGTTTCTTCCTGAATTAGCTAAACTTTCCTCACTGTTTCATATTATTTTTAATCAAATTTCACTTCTATTTATCTCTAACCTGTTTATTGACCCTGAGTTTATAGGAAGGACTCAAATATGACTGAAATTGAAAGCCACAGGAGGCGGCAAAGTTGGATCGTTTTTATTGAAGCACTCAGAAGATTAACCACATGACCCTGTGATTTATAATAGCAGTTTATAAGCCAAGGAGTTCCATACAATTGGATAGATTTCACAAATGTCCTCCACATCAGAATTCACAAAAGCTGTCTTTTTCTACTAATCATTTTTACTAGTGTAGTTATTGTTAATGGACAAATAAAATGAAAATTACATTGAGATTAACATGCCAGATTTTAGCTCTAAACTTTTTATGTTCCAGAGAATAAACTCTCAGTAGAAAAATCGGTTCAGCTTTAAAGTATAAACTGAACACGGAAAATAAATAAATAACCTGAGTAATTTTTCCTAAGAATAGAAGTAAAATTAAAATGACCTTGTGAGATTGGAAAATGTCCTACAAATGAAGGATGCATTTAGAAGGAAAAAAAGTGTCAAGAGATGTTTCTAGGAAAAAAGAAAATAACAAAATATTGTATATATAAAATATAACCTAGGAAAAAAAAATACGAGTCAGTCCTCTTTTCATACACTACTGATGTCCAAAATATATAGAGAAGAAAAGAATATACTTTTTCATGGAGTAATATTACATATGATCCTTATGTCCCATGTCAATTCACAAATAAAGCCAAAGTTACTGTGGGACTCACAATAAAGCCAAAGTTACTTTGCACATACATATAAAGTAAAAAACATGGAACATTTACAAAGTTATTTTTACTCTTTAAATATTAAAAAACTGACTCAAATTTACAATATATCTAAGAAAAGGAAAATGAACATACAAAATTTCACAGAGTACAAATTAATAGTTGTTTTTGTTTATACTTGTCAATTAATATCCTTCCTATTTGCTAAAGAACTGAAAAGCTAAGCTGCCCAATAAATCATATGTAACAAAAAATTGTAAAATACTGGTGGAATTCTTTTTTTTCTCAACCCTCTCCTCCCACCCTTGCCAGATATACTCACCCTGTAGCATAGGAGTTGCACAGTTAGTGCACTGGTTAGTGCAGGGACAGAAAACCGCTTGTAATAGAGCGTCTATATTCCCAACCCCAGAGTGCGAGGAAGCCCACTTATTCCATGAGACACTCAGCATGCTTCTAGGTTCTGTGGAGGCTACAATAGATATTTATTTTTACTACTAGAGGCTCAGTTCACGAAATTCGTGCACAGGTAGGGTCCCTAGGCCTGGCCGGCAATCAGGGCTGATCGGGGCCTTCCAGCTGCCTGCTGGGGCCTTCCTTCCCTGGCTGCTGACTGCCAGCCAGGGTCTTCCTTCATTCTGTGCTGCCCCCTGGTGGTCAGCACAAGTCATAGCAAGCGATCAAACTCCAGGTCTGCTGGTCGAACTCTTGAGGGGACACTTTGCACATTAGCCTTTTATATATATAGGTTGTGAGTCATAAAAGGGAGGAAAATAAGGAAAGATTTTGAAAAGAAAGGCTACTATTAGTAGCTGAGAGTATAGCTCTTAGTCCTTTCTTGCCTCCATTCCATCTCCCTGGAGAATGGGAAAACAGCATCAGCTATATGTCTCCTGATAAATGGGATGAAGTTGAATATAGAGAGTGGGGTCTCTTCCCCTCTTGTGATTTCTGAAGGCTGACAATCTATTATTCCATGGGAGGTAGCAGAGAACATAGTACTAGCCAGGTGGCTACTGAGTCAAGCACAGGAAGACCAACTCAGAGAAGATTTTTAAGGGTATGTTGCTGGCAGGGTCCAAATGTAGACACAGTTATCTTTTTATCTTTCTGTAATAGAGAGGGCCAAAGCAAAGCTGCCCAAGGAGACACGGACAAATGTCTAAACCAAGATCACACCTGTCAGACCAAACCAGACTGAGTCAGAGGATCTCTTTCCTTACCCACTACCCATCACATGAGCAGATACTTCTTTCCTTCCTGCCATCCTACCTATAAGCAAGCATGAAAGTGACACCAGGAGTATAGAGACTCAAAATAAAGAAATGCCGAAGTTCAGGAAGGAGAGAGGTTGAAATCTGAAGAGCGAGTAAAGTAATAATTATATCAAACATATTACTATACACACAAGAGAAACATAAAATTTAATAACTGGATTAATTGTGGCTGTTGTTGCCATGGAAAAAATAAATTACATAGTGATAAAGGCTGTGGATAAAATATAAACTAGAGCAGGGTAAGTTGGATAGATGTGGAGAAGGGGAGGGGAGGTGGCATACCAAAGTTTTGCTTTCAGAACTATTTTCTTTGATAAAAAGCTTCAAAGTAAGGCTATTTCAGACATTTTAAAAAATACTAAACTTCTTTCTTTCCACTCCCCTAATTTTCCTCAAGCAGTATACTGCCTATGCCTGCTGAAGGGTGTTATACAAAGAGGTGTGGAAAAGAAAACCCCACAGATTAATATTTCAGCATGCTCTCTCACTATATCAATATTACAGTTTATACCAAAGAAATTGATCTCTCACAAGTGTTAATTCCCTCATTCATGCTCACTGACATACTATTATTTTTAAATAACTCTCTCCAATAAAGATAGAAAAACCGTGTGTGTGCGTGTGTGTGTATGTGTGTGTGTGTGTGTGTCTAGTGACCATGAAACGTTTGGAAATGACAGCCAGCCTTGTTAGTACGGTGACTATATATCTACATTAACACCATCACTTGAAATAGCATCAATGCTTAATATTATGGCATCAACTTAAAGAAAGATGTGTAAGAGAGATCTGAAACCTGCCCTGAGCATCTGTCATAGAATCATTCTGGAAAATAAGCAAAATAAAACTTGGAGCCCGGAAATATCTTGAGCAATAAAAGGAATCAAAGGGTTGTTTTTGAAATGTAGCGTTTCCTTTACAGATTATTGTAAACTAGAGTGCTACGCTGGAAAAATGTATTGAAATGGAAATGTTGCCCTCACTCTCACACCCCTCCCTATTTCTACTTTGTAAGCCTTTGCCTCAGACGTGTGGTGTGACAGAAAAGCATAAAGAACCTGGAGTCAAAGTTTGTTGCTGTGTTTCAAAATTTCCTTAGCCTTTTGACAAGAAAAAAACTAATGGTGTGTGCATGCATATGTGTGTGTATGTGAGTGTGTGTGCACATACGTGCTGGGTATGAGTACAGGGAGGAGATGGAAAGGCTTTGTGGTGGGGGCTGGGGAGAGAGAGGCTAATACAGCCAGTAAAGAAGTGGGTGGTGATGCAAGAGTAATGAGGACCCATGCAGCACCAGGTTCTGATAAAGGACAAAAGTCAGCGGGAATTGCTGTGTGATGTACATAGGAGTTAGATTTAAGGGGGAAAAGTCTCAGTATCATCAAATATTTTATTCCACTAATGTAAAGTGTGTCAAAATATAATTTTTTAGATGTTAAGAAACATAAATCTTATACAAATAGAGAACGTGTGTCAACTCATTAATGAGGTTATCATCAGAATGATATAGCTGGTTCAAAGGATGATAAAGAAACTCGTGCACACATAGTCAATGAAGAAGAAAGGGAGGATTCCAGAATAAAATTGCTGAATTACAAAACCACTTAATGTTGTCTTTCAGGACATTGAAAAGCCATCTATAGAATTACCTTCTTTATGAAACAGAAATACTTCCTATCTCTTTACAATAGAATATTTTCATCTTACTGGATATTTTATAAGATACTACCTATTCTTAAGAAGTTATAAAAGGTCCTATTCAGTAAGAAATGCTGGATCAAATAAAAATACTTCCTTCTGGAGAATCCAAAAACCCTTTTTAAAGAGACTTGACTTGGGGTGTTGAACACACAATACAATATACAGATGATCTATTGTCGAATTGTATACCTGAAAGCTATATCATTTTATTGACCAATGTCACTCCAATAAATTCAATAAGAAATACATTTTTTTAAAAGAAAACCTTTTTTATAAAAAGCCCCAGCATGACAATAAAGGTCATGTAGTAGTCAACTTTTTTGCCTTATTTCCAAGTTTTGTACAGGTAGAAGTTATAGACCCCCTCGCAGCTATGGAAATGGCTACAATGGGCTATAGCTGTAGTGGGCAGGTCAGCAGAAGGTACTTTAATTAAATACATTTAGATGGATAGCTAGAAGCCTTGGCACAATCCCAGGAGCAGGACTGGAAGAAAACCCAACCGACCACTGTTAATTGTTTTACAAGTCAGGCAAGATAGGATTTGGATATAAACTTAGCAAAGAGTAATAACAATCAAATGTGATACTTTCTACAACCTACTCTTATGTCTGAAATATATTCTCAATAACCCAATTATATGCCAAAGGTGCGCAAGAGAAACATAAGAACTGAGAAAAAAATCAATATAAAATGTTGACTTTCTTAAAAATTATGGTATTTACTATAGATTGTGGTTGTTACAATAACAATGTGGACTGAGTGGGAATGAATTGGAGAAAACATCATGATATGATAAAAGCAGTCCAGCCTATCAGAGGTTGTGAAAAGTTTGCTTCTTTGATTTTGGCTCACAGCATAATATAGCCTGACACTATGGCAATGGCGTTCATCAGCTTGTCAAACATTTTCCACGTTTCCCCTGGCCAGACCAGCTTGATGCCAATTTTAATTCTACAAAGTGAAATTAAATCAAATATTTGAAAGCATACTTTTGAAGAAACCAAAGGTTGTTTGGAAAACATAAAATAATGTCTAAAGTCTTAGAAAAACTCATCAGATCATGGGGAGAATGTTTTAAAAACTACACACACACACACACACACACACACACACACACACACACAAATCTCATCTAAAAACTCATTTAAAGAAAAATATATGAACTAGGCAAAAAGCAAAAAAGAGAGAGAGGAAAGGCCCATGTGTCAGTTTTGCCCAGAAATATTTGGATGCAACAAAGGAAATTTCAGTTCAACCCAGAGAAATAGGTAAATGGGGAGAATTAGAATTTTCCAGTCCTGCCTGACTTGACCCACTCTTTTAGACACGTCCCCGGTGCTGTGCAGTCACAGATTTCTCTAGGGAGCACCCCCGACCAAACATGCTATTTCATACATCCTCTTCCCTTTGGGGTTGGGAGGCAAGAGGTGAGACAGCCTGGTCAACTTTCAATATTCCTGACTGCAAAGGATCTTCGGTAAACATCAAAAGAAAAAATGTCACAGCATTTGGCAAAAATAAATAAATGATGATAATAAACAATGAAGCTCATGCGTATTCTGCAACCCCTGAAGAATTTCCAAGGCCCAGGGGATCCCAGTCATCAGAGAAAGTGCAGGCATATCGGGCAAGACCTCAGGAGTGCACACCTGCCTTGAGGGAACTTGAAATTACATGATAGCTTTCCACAGACACGGGAGCTCCGAAAGACCCTGCAAGTGCGGAAATGTATTAATTCTTGGGGGGCTGTTTCCGATGCAGTGTGCAAGCAATTTAGCTGCTTGACTCCCACAGATGTTAATGGTGGCTATGCAGTTAAATTCTAATCTGCCACTTTCGACCTGAACCCTACAGCTTTCTTTTCTTGCGATAGAAAGTTAGTTCATTTGTGGCTGATGGAGAGAAAAAAAAAATAATAATAAAAGGAATCATTTGGCTTGCAGCATCAGGCACCAATACACGCAACTGATACCTATTTTTTAACTTAGAAATAGCTGTCTGTGAATTTATGCTGAGGCCAAACTGTGTAAAAGATTTTTAAAATATACATGTTTTGGCCTGGCTGATGTGGGTTAGTGATTGAGCATCGACCTATGAACCAGGAGGTCACAGTTTGATTCCTAGTTAGGGCACATGCCCAGGTTGTGGGCTTGATGATCCCCAGTAGGGGGCATGTAGGAGGCAGCCAATCAATGATTCTCTCTCATCATTGATGTTTCTAGCTCTCCCTTCCTCTCTGAAATCAATAAAAATATATCAACATTTTAATATATATATATATACATATACATATATATGTATATGTATGTGTATATATATATATATATATATATATATATATATATATATATATATGTTTTGTTAGACCAATGAGCAAAATGTTTACTTGTTTTCCTAGAATCACAGAATTTTAGAAACCTATTTTCTAATACCAATCCACTGGTAGTTTTGGCAGCATCTGTATGAAATATGTATATCAGTGCATTTTCCATTCATCCTTTAGAGTTCCTTGCTTTTTCTATGTCTATGAAGAGCAGTTAACTCTGTTCTGAGAAAGAAGCATATAATCCAAATTTGGTAACAGAGTTTCATAGAATTCACAAATTCCCTTAAACCCATTCATGTATATAAATCCCAATTTAAGAACCCCTAATCTAACAGGTCCACATCCTATATAACAGTGGTCGGCAAACTCATTAGTCAACAGAGCCAAATATCAACAGTACAACGATTGAAATTTCTTTTGAGAGCCGAAAACTAACTTCTACGCGTGGGCCACAAAGTTTCAATCGCACTGTACGTGCATGCCCGCATGTGGTATTTTGTGGAAGAGCCACACTCAAGGGGCCAAAGAGCCACATGTGGCTCGTGAGCTGCAGTTTGCCAACCACTGCTATATAATAAAAGCATAATATGCAAATCAACTGAACAGTGGAACAACCGGTCACTATGATGCACACTGACCACCAGGGGGCAGATGCTCAATGCAGGAGCTGTCCCCTGGTGGTTAGTGTGCTCCCACACGGGGAGCTCCGCTCAGCCAGAAGCCAGGCTCACAGCTGGCAAGCACAGTGGCAGTAAGGAGTGAGGCGTCCCGGACTGTGAGAGCCCCGGACTGCGAGAGGGATGTCTGACTGCCGGCTCAGGCCCGATTCCCAGGGGGATCGGGCCTAAGCAGGCAGGCGGACATCCCCTGAAGGGTCCTGGACTGTGAGAGGGTGCAGGCCAGGCTGAGGGAACCCCACCCCAGTGCACGAATCTCGTGCACTGGGCTTCTAGTAATATTATAAAATTGCTCTCTGAGTTTGCAGCATAAAAGCAGTAAATGTGATTTGTTGTATTTGAAGGAATGGTGCTAAATAATGTTATTGTATTTTTTCTTACAATTGTTTTCTTCATATCACTAAGTGGACATCCCAGCGCCGCCATGTTGCCTTTGGTGTAGCATATGGTATATTCTTACATAAGAAACGTGGCCACTGTAATAAAATTGATGCCTGCCAGTGAATTCAGTAAAACAATCAGCAAACAGAGAGTTCGCAACAATTCATTTTATTCAATTAACTCACCGAATATCATTGTTCAGTGTTAAAGCCAATTCATAGTCTCTGTCAGATCACTGCCAAAAATCATTCTCAGCACTCTCATTTCTTATGAAACAATAAACGGGCCACAATCCCCTTCAGCATCTCCAGTAACAAGCCACTTACCGAAATGACAATAGCAATAAAGCACACACCTTCCGGCTTGTATAGTATGTTATGTCAAAGGCAAGGCCTTAATACCTGGTTAACATTTACCTTTGATTGAATTACTACCATGTTCTGGGCACTCCATGGAGCTAGAAACAGAAGTAGAAGACTTTATTTCTGCCCTTCAGCATTTTCACAATCAAGGATGGACAAAACCAGTAGGAATGTAAACACACATCTACAAATGCAGAAACGCAGTCACAGTCTACACAGCTGTGCAGAGTGTTACACAAAGATTAAGTAGCAGGGGGTCTGGGAATGACAGCAGAAAAAGACCACCCCGAACAGGGAGCAAGAACTTTGGAGAGGGTAAAAGGCCTGATTCAGAGAGGAGCAGTTTTAAAAGCATCTCACTTCAAATGTTCCCTCAAAGTCCCCAAAGTTAGGAAAGTTACTGTTTGAGCAACATACTTATTTGAGTGACATTGAGAGTATAACTGAGGAGGTCACTAGAAATTAGGACATTGTAAGTCCATCAACGTGAAAGGGACCCATATCCGAACAGTCACAGTGCCGCCCCGGTACCATCCTCCCATGGTGTTTGTTCTGCCCACACTGACCACGAGGATGTTGACAGCAAAACATTGATTAACCAGGTCTTTTAGGTTAAATACTCTCACTGAAACCAGAAGAAAATTTTACTTAAAACTTATATAAACAGCCAAATGATTAGGAAGTCAGAAGTTGGCCCACATTATTCACTATATATATATTACTTTTTAAGATATGTTAACAGTAACAGAGACATACCGTTATATAGACATAAACATATATTTGGTCATGGTTTCCAATTCACATTCACTAGACTGTTGGTGATACTCTTAACGAGATATGACTCAGCGACATTTTAATTCTGATTCCAAACTAGGTGTCAGGTTCCCAAATTTGAAAGATTCTAATAAAAGTAACTGAGAACTTCCTTCCTCTCTGAGCCCTTTTCTGAACACCCAGAATATTTCATTAACCCAGAGCTACTTCTTGCTCTGAATGTGTGTTACTTTCTTTGCCCACTGAAGCCACCAAAAGACAAAATGCAGCCTGTTCTAAGGCATGAGATAGGGCCCCAAGGAAGGGGTTCTGAGTGATAGGAGCCAGCTGCTAACAGTTGACATCATACCTCATTGTTCCTTTTGGTGGTCAGGGCTGCATCCATGTTGAATGATAATCACTGTATAAACAAGTACTTATGGCAAAGAGTTTGAATTCTCGGCAGCTATAATGTTCTCAAGAGGAGAAATGCTTAAAGTAAGGAAATAATTTTTTATTACCAAACTACATATGTGCTTTGTTTTTTGCTATGTGGAGAAATATTAATTCTTAGCTCTGAAAAGAATCTTAATATCGATTCAAATGACTACCAACACCAAAAGTATGTGTTAATAATATCATTATGTGAATCAGATGAGTAAAAAGAAATTATAGTTAGGTGATTTCCCAAGCATTATTATGTGAAACACCCACAATGATTTTCCAAAGGTAATTGAGTCGCTTATTTTTTTAACAATGGTGATGACATGTTTCATGCCGCTTCCAGATTTGTATTATAAGATGAAGCAATACCTTTCTCACTGCTTAGGAAGCAATGCCCCATTCATTCTCTCTTTAGGAATTTGTCCTGCTTTGGTCCTACCTCAACAGAAGTAAGACATATAGGAATTTGACCTACCAAGTTTATTCATCAGAATATAAATTGCCTCATAAATGCTCTAAGTGATTTTTTGATTGGCAGCTAGTACCATGCAAAGTGGTAGGAACTGGTGATCATCAAATGTCAGGGAGTTGAATAATATTTGATGAAGACTAAAGTCTTTCATTTTATTAAATTTCCAGAAGGTAGAGACCATATTTTATTTATCTCTTAAGAAACCTATCTCTGTCCTTTGCCCCTTAAATATTTATTTAATAGTTTTATTCTCATGGAAGGCTAACCAGAATAACTAGTTTTTATAACATATTTCCAATGAAAGTAACATAACTTTATCTCAAGAAAGCAAGGAAGCCAGCTATCCATTTAAAAATAAACATAATCAGAGTTATTAAAGTGAGTACTTATAATGATAATAATGATTAAATGGCTGCCATGGAAGTCAAGATTTATTTGGCTGCACATAGAATCCCAGAATAGTTTGAATCGGGAAAGAAAGGGACAATCAGTAATCCACTGATCATTAACAGACAAAAAATGTTAAGTTTTAGCTTTGACCCAAATTTACTATCTATCATTTCTCCCATTGGAATTAGAGGATTAAACATTATTAAAACCTAATTAGAATTTTTATCCTCCTCTGACCTATGTTTTCATACTTGTTTCCTGGTGGACTATTGACTGAAGCTAATTGGCAAGTATTTCAATGAAGACAAATCCTTTACAAACCCTAATATCCATGCAATCATCTGAGGCTACATACTAGGAACCTGTGAAGAATATGGTTTGCTGAGCTCCATAATCAGATATTTTGATGCAGTTGTCTAAAGTGTAGGTCTAGAAAAAAAAAATTAAGCAATCCCTTTTAAATAAGTGTCCATGTCAAATACGTGGAGAAATATTTCATGAAGAGCATTTCTTAGGTACTGGCTATTTGTAAATACAGACTTAATGCAGAAAAATGCCATTAGCCATTTTTCAGGATTTTCTAGCCTTACACTGTCTCTGAATATCCACAATCTCCTCAATGCTGAGAGAAGAAAGAGAAATAAATTCCATTATGTAGAAGAATCTATATACAATTCTCCTTATTTACCATGAACAAGTTTTGTATTGGATTTGCCCTATTAGATACACTGCCCAAAAGTAGCAATTTGATTGATATCACCATGAAAACCTCCTCTGAAAAAGCAGATGCAGCCATGAACATCGTGGAGCTTCAAGGACACTTTCCATCATGCTACACCCACCCCAATAGGAAGGATGGGGTTGTTCAGGTAAAGTGGAGCCATGGGTTTTAAGAAAATCTAGGATTCAAATTGCCCCATAATGTCCACTGTCTAATAGATCATAAAAAGCAGTTAAAGAAAAATAATTTTATATTTAAATAAAACAGTAGGTAATAATATCCTTAAAAGACCCAATATAAAGACAATAACAATCCAAACAGATCTCCAAGGAACAAAAGCTATAAATACGATTTGTGCAGCAGAACTTATACATGACCTTATTCAAGTCTGGCAATAGTTCTGTGATGATGGAAATATTTGCATCTTATTCTATGACAAACTGAAGCTCACAGAGATCATGGACTTTGCTCATGAGTACATAATTAGTAAGTAGAACAGGGAATTGCATCGAGGTTACCTAGCTTCATATTTTCCTGCAAACGCCCAATTCAAGGTCTTGAAATGTGTATCTAAAGCAATAGTTCTTAAGTTCAAAGGTGCAGACAACCAGTAAGAATAAATTTCATAAATAATTTGTGAACAACTTTTAAAATATATTATGTAAGATTCAACATTCATTGTGTTATAATGGCAGTCTCGATTACACACATGGGTGTGTTTCCTTTATTTGCAGAAGCAAATCTGGATATACAGTTAGAGTTGAGGGAATTACAGATACCCACAAGTATGTAGAGTACAGTTGCCCTGATATAGCCTCACATGTCCACTTATTGTTTAAACTAAGCACTTTAAAAATAAACACAAAAATAGCTCAAACTATACCTTTTTATATAAGAAACTAGAGGCCCAGTGCATGATTTAATCATGCACCTGGTGCACCAGCTGGCTGTCTGTCCGCTGGTGCCCCAGGCCTTCCGAAAGCCTCCTGCACGGCGGAGGCTTTCGAAAGGCCTTGTGCCAGCGCAGACAGACAGACAGCTCCCCCGCTTTGGCTTTTGATCGCGGGGGAGCCGGCTGGCTGTCTGTCCGCCGGTGCACCAGGCCTTCTGAAAGCCTCCGGCGCAACCATGACACAGACGCTGAGCTCGCGGCGCCAGTGGCGCCGCGAGCTCAGCGTCCTGCTGGTCCAATTAGCTACCCCGGCCACCCTGAGTCCCGCCCCCTGCGCCTCCTGCTGGCCCAATCGTGGGCGTAGCGGAGTGATGGTAATTTACATATTACCATTTTATTATGTAGGATAAGTAACATCAACCAATAACAATAATAAGCCTAGTTAATGAGGAAAAGGAAGTATCTCCTTCTCATTAGAGATGAGGGCATGATCCCCCCCAAAGTTTTCTCCCCTAAATTTTCAACAAGAAAGTAGAGCATCTGGAAGAATATTTTTCCATATAGTAGGTGTTCAATAAATATTGGTTACATTCTTGAGTGAAAGATTTGATTGACATCTTAAGAGACAGAGGAAAGTGAGAAGATAAGTGTTATTAATAGATTCAATTTACATATGAGGACCCTGAGGCTTGAGGAAGGGGAGTAAAGTCACACAGCTTTAAATGATGGAATCAGAACCCAGATGACCGAACCCCAAAGTCTGCAATCCTTAACTACTGCTTATATGGTCTTGTGGCTGTTTTCCTTGTTTGCTCAATTGTTTCAGCTGGCATAATATTCCCTAAAGGGAAAATATGAGGGATAGCTCTGCATCTTTGTCAAAGAACAAAGTCTAGTCAGAAAAGAACAGAATGTTGAAAATGATCTGGGGTATCATCTAGTCCAAACCCACCATCATCCATTTGAGAGCCACTATGTCAAAGAGCGAATAGCTTCAGAAAAGTTAAGCTGCTTGTTTATTATCCTAGAGCAGTGATTTGCAACAGGTGTGCCGTGGCACACTGGTGTGCTGCAAGAATTTTAAAAACATGCAATACCTGACTCTTTAGTCAGGAGCACTGACCTCTTTTCCCTGAAATTGTCAAATAAAAAATGAAAACAGCCAACACAACAATAGCCACCTATGTGAATGAGTCAAAATTATACCTATTTTTTGTTAGATCAGCAAACAAAAAATATATATATGCCGCAGAATTTGAGCCATTAGTTTATGTGTGCCATGAAATGAAAGGTTGAAAATTGCTGTCCTAGAGCAAATCAGTGGTTCCATTGGAACTCAGAACCAAGGGCAGCTGACAGTTAATTTAATCACTATTTCCAGCCCTCCATGGGCCTTTATTTATAGACTAGCAGTACAGAATCCAATGACCCTGAGGCTCCTAAACTAATCTTTAGCTGCTTCTATTGGCTGTGATGTTGAAAGAATTTTTACAATATAGAATCATAGACCTAGCCCCATACTGTGAGGGATCCCTAGAGGGCTTAATATCCATGTCCCTGCTTCTAATAACCAAAGCAAGGCTTGATCCTACAAAACACTCTCTACTCTGGACAACCACGTAGTAGACACATACACGGGTCTGGAAAATTTAACACACTATACTTTGATGTCCGATGAAAATGTAGCATCTGTGTTTCTTTTTAATTTCACCCATCTCCAAATCCCTAACCCCTTCGGCAACCATCAGCTTGTTCTCTACACCTATGGGTTTGTTTCTGTCTTGTTTTGTTTATTCTTTTGTTGCGTTTATATTAGATTCCACACATAAGTGAAATTGTATGGTATTTACCTTTCTCTGACACACTGTTTCTTACTAACTGATCTAATCTTCATCCTGAGCCTTAGACACAATGGAGTAGGGGGTGAGGGGCACAGAAGGAAAACTAAACATTAAATGTGCTGGAAAATAGCATATCATCTGTTCCAGTTTAAATAATCTCCTCTGTTCAGTCACTTTTTGGTAAATTATTAGTCTTTTAGTTTTTTTCCCCTCTCCCCTATCGTTCTCCAAAATGGTATAAGATGGTATTTAGACTGTGAAACACCATGTGCCATCATAGATGCTGGAGTGAAGTGGCCACTTCACTTGGTCTATGTTGTGTTTTCTGGAGCCTTAGCAATCTGAACTACAGAGTGGTTGGTCTGTTCTGATCCCAGAACTGGCCTTTTAAGGCCGTGCCTCTGGTAGTCACCACCTTGAGTTGAGGAGTCTGCAACATGTTGACACTTTGATCCTTACCCCACACAATATGGAACTGTAGATTCTCCCAGCTGTCCTGCATGGCCTACCTGGTCACAAGGAAATTTCAGAATTCACCATTACTCACATAGCCATACAGCGGAAGAGGAGTCCTGCTTGGGGGTCATTATCCTCAGTTACCTAACCACCTCCACTCCCCAGTGCTGTGTTCTCACTCTTGCACCTGCTGTAAGTTATATCCTCCTGATCCTCAGGAGGATCCAGAAGCTTGAAGTCTCTCCCAGATTGTGACAGGAGAAAGCAGAGCCATTAACTCATGCTCCTGTCTACATACCTCGCTGTCCTTCTGTTCACAGTCCCCTAGGACCAAACTCTTACGATGAAACTTTCACCCACTCTTACGATGAAAAATTCATAAGACATAGTCTCAGTTCTTTCTACCCCGGGTTTATGTTCTCTCTGGGATTGTTCTTGATATCCTCGTGAACGCTAAACTAAATTAGAAACATCCTCCTCTCTTTCCAGTTCAGTTGACTTTCATGACTATCATCATCTTGAAGACTCAAAATGCTACTCTGGATGTTAAGGGCTAAATATTGACTTTATTTAGCATCCTTGCTAATACAACCCCAGTCAATCTCAAAGTTAAGCATATGCCTCTGGCTAAAGAGAGGAAGATCAGGAACAAAGAAATGGAAAAAACAAGGACTTTGATATATTTTAGAAATAGTATTGCTTTTACCACAAGGGACAAGTTTCAATTTCAGGCTGTTAGTCAATTTGAGGAGAAATCTTAGCTTACTCTAAACTTTATGCACCTTTCTCGAAAAAGAAGCCATGAACTGACTCAACAGCTAACTTTCCAGTGTCTGAGAAAGTGTAAATTTCAAGACCAGATGGCATTCCCTTGCCTTCTGACCATCAATGGTCCCTCAACTAACAAGATACGGAACCCTTCACTGGAATCTGTGCTGAATCTCCTAGAGCTGAAAGAGGCTTCAACAACTAGGTCCCAGATTTAATAATATGGCAGGTAGCATATTTGTCACTCTTGACATGTAAAACACCCACTCTTGTTCTATAAAAGATAAATATGTATAGGTGCATAAGTCCCTTTATGAAAGATCCTCATTACCCAGATTGTCTTTGGTATCCACAAGCATGTTTCAAGCAGAATACTTGTAGTTTAATGAGTCTGATCATCAAGAATTTTCATCACCTCATTAATAAAAACAAAACAACTGCCATATTTTGTGTCATTTCAAAATGAAGAGTCAAGGAGATCTGTCCTTTGTTTTGTATTGAAACAGAGCAGGTTAAGGACTTCATTTTGCCCAATCTTGTCTTTGAGAAAAATCACTGCAGTCCCCTTTTCTTTAATAAAATTAATTTATTTCTACAAAATCCATTTTTGAAATAAAAAATGAAGCATGTGAGTTTTTCCTATAGCAAAGTCTTTTTAGTTAGAAGGATACACTTAATAAAATCTTGGTACTGACACTGTTAAATGTTTGAGCTCAAGGTTACGATTGCTAGTAGTGAAGGCTAGTGCAGAACTGCTGACCTAACATTTGAGACCTAATGTATGTGCTCAGCATTGAACAAAGGTAACACCAAGCCAATTTCAAAATAGATGGTCTTTCATATATTTGTAGTAAACAATTTTGAAACATTATTGTATCTTTTTATTGTAACAGCAATACCACTTGTAGAAAAACATATAAAAATGAGAAACTAATTGAAATCCTACCTCTATGCAATAAGAGCTTATATATTTTGATATATAGCCTTTGAGACTATACATAGTATGTGATTGTATATAAATGGTGTTTAAATTACATAATACCATATCAGATTTATTAGCTCTGGAGTATTCATAGCTCACTCTCCACTCCACACTCCACCAAAACCGATAGAAGTTAGTTATCACAGATACTAAACTTTCTCAGTCTTTTGGAGCCTTTCATGACACAGACACAGGAAAATGAGTAGGGTGAAGCAAAGTTGAAAGAAAAAAAAACAGGTGATGAGCTGCAAAGAAGTCCCAAACATAAATGTGAGGCTGAAAGGAGCTGAGAAGCCAGTCATCCTACTGGACCAGTGGCCAGGTACCATTCTGTGGTGGGTATTATGAGTGCTGAGACAGGACTTTGGAGGTATGTTGCTGTACATTGAGAAAGTGCATCCCACCTGGTAATAAAATTGTAAGTCTTCTATTGGGTTTCTGTACTTTGAAGCAAGAGGGCTCAAAACAGAATAAATTGGGACCCATCTATTTAGATTATTTTGAATGTTATTTTTTCAGTAAACAACGTATTATGACAGCTTGTCAATAAACATAATCTTTATCATCTTTATAAGTTGCATATTATTCTATCATATACATATTAAGAATTATTTAAACACCCCTCTTTTGACACAATTTTAAGATATTTCCAATTTTCAAAGAGTATACACAATGAATGATTTTATATGTAAAACGGTATGGTATTCCAATGTTTCTGTTAGAGCTGTTTCCTAGAAGTACCATTTGTGGGTTAAAGGTAATAAATGTATTTGATCATTTGACACATGTTGACTAATCATCCTCCAAAAAGATGGTATATTTCCATAAACCATGAGTGAGAGGGTTAAGTTTCTCACATCCACATCAACACAATTACCATTAATTTGTCTTTAATCTGTTTGTAGGATTGGAAAACAATAGCAGTGATAGCTATTTTTAAATGTCATTGCTTGATAATGACACAGGATATCTTATTATAACTTTATTGACCAAGAAATATCATTGGCATTAAAATGCACTGAAAAGGCCAATAGTTCTCATTGCAATGATAGAAATTATTCTTTTTGTATCATTTGCTTAAGTAGTTTAAATTATAACTTGGCTAAAATAACATTGTTAAAAGAATGTACTACAGAGCACAAAAAAAATCCAATAGAATGCTAACCTTTCCAGATGAATAACTCTATTAAGAGGATGCTTTTTTATGCATTGAATCATTTTTATCAGAATAATAAAAACTCCTAAATGAGTATTTATGAAGGAAAAATAGTATAGTAATCACTATCAAAGTAGATTTCCTTGAAGTTCAAATAACTTTATTTTGAAAAGAACCTACTTTTTCACAGAGCACAAAATAAATGCTTCTAATATATCCTTTAAACAAATGGCTCTATTTTATTAGAGATTTTAAAGTCCACTATTTTTTTAACATGGCAATTACATAAAAGTAAATACTTTTCTAATAGTTTTCTGTATAAAAACAAATCATCTACTTTTTCCTTTCCTAGAACTTTCAAGCCTTCATGCAGTTTTGGCAAAATGTGTTAAAGAACACCCATTTTGACAATTTTGTCTACATATAATGACATATCCTCAAGGATATCATTATTTCAAGAAGTGGAGAGAAAACATTATTCCTCTGCTGTTTCAAAAACCTTATTACTTGTTTCACTTTTTGTTTCTAGGAAAAATGATAGTTGTACATGTAACATGTCTATTTTCTAGGAGTTAAAACAATACAGAATTCTTAACTGCAGCTGTCCCTTAAATGTCAATGTTATCTAGGATTCCATTCTTAACTCTCTGTTTCTCTTCTCTGTGGTTATCTTATTTATATTTCACCAGCACAAACTCAGTGTGTTCAAAATAAATTCATACTCTCTGTATCACCATTACACACACACCCCAGTTCTCCTCCAAAAATTGTTTCTTGAACAGTTGCCCTGTTACAAACAATAAAGTCATCCTAGACTTTCTACTTCCCACATTGAATCCCTCACCAAGTCCTATTGATTGTACTCCATAAGTGTCCCTTTAATCCATCTTTCCCCATTCCCTTCCACACACCCTTAATTTAGATCTTGATTACTATAATAGCACTCCAAGTTGTTTTTCCTGCTTCTAATCTTCTGATCTACACTCTAGCCCTCCCTTAATCAATTCTCCTTAAAGCTATCAGAAGGATCACTCTAAAATTTAGATCTGATCTTATCAAACTTCTAAAAAGCCTTACCATAGATTTTTGAAACTTTTTGGCTCAACACACAAGTCTCCATATATTCTGATGCCTGCCTACAGGACAGTTTCACCTCCCAACTCTCATGCACACACATTCTATATGCCATCAATTCAAAACAACTAGATGTTCCCTGAATTCACCTCACTCTTTCTCCTGTCCATTTTTCTACACACGTTATTCCCCTCTTCTTCAACTATTCTCTTGACCCCGTCCTTGATAATGCACATCCTTCAATATTCAATTAAACAATTACATATCCCAAACAAGATTTTCCTAAAGCAGCAGTGAATTTTATTTCTTTATTAAAGGGAAATCATGAAAAAAGAACCTCCTTCTTCCATACATGTGTCTCCAGCACTTAATACAATATCCAGTCAAAATAAGCCCTCAAAAAATGAATGTAAAAGATAAGGTATTGCTGCCTTACAGGCTTTAAGCAGGGGCTGAGTTTCCACCTGGAAAAGACTGAACAGGATCAAATGTTTAGAACATTTAAATTCTATCCTATCTAATAAAAGGGTAATATGCAAATTGACCATACTTCCACTACACCCACAAGCCACACCCACCAGCCAATCAGGAGTATGCAAATTAACCCAACCAAGATGGCTACGGTCACGGAGAGAGCAGGAGGCTTGGGTTTCCCCGGCAATGGAGGAAGCCAAGCTTCTTCAGCCCTGGCCTGCCTTGGCCTCTGCTGAAGGCTACAAAGTTTCAATTATAGAAGATAAATAAATCCCAGATAACAGGGCCTCTGCTTGGGTCACCAGGGGGCGTGGCCAGCCTGCAAACCACTACAGGCCCCTCGCCCAGGCCACCCCACGCCGCAAGGGAACCCCCACCCTGATCTGGGACACCCTTCAGGGCAAACCAGCTGGCCTTCACCCATGCACCAGGACTCTATCCTATCTAATAAAAGAGTAATATGCAAATTGACCATCAATCCAACACACAAGATGGCTGCCCCCATGTGGTCAAAGATGACTGACTCCATGTGGAGACAAGATGGCCACCACAAGATGGCCAGCAGGGGAGGGCATTTGAGAGGGACCAGGCCTGCAAGGGAGGGCAGTTGTGGGCAATCAGGCCAGCAGAGGAGGGCAGTTGGGGGGGACCCAGGCCTGCAGGAGAGGGCAGTTGGGGGGGACCAGGCCTACAGGGGAGGGCAGTTAGGGGCAAACAGGCTGGCAAGGGAGCAGTTAGGCATCAATCAGGCTAGCAGGGGAGTGGTTAGGGGGTGATCAGGCTGGCAGGCAGAAGCGGTTAGGAGCAATCAGGAAGGCAGGCAGGCGAGCAGTTGGGAGCCAGCAGTTCTGGATTGTGAGAGGGATGTCCGACTGCCCGTTTAGGCCTGATCCTAAGCAGGCAGTCAGACATCCCTCGAGGGGTCCCAGATTGGAGAGGGGGCAGGCTGGGCTGAGGGACATACCCCCCGTGCACAAATTTCATGCACCGGGCCTCTAGTTGTATATATAACTCAATTAACAAAATTACTGAAACAGTGTGAATGTATTTCGTTATTGTCAGTGCTAAGTAGTTGCTTGGTGGGGGAGAACTTTTCTCCTGCCCATACCATTAGTCCCTCAAAATCATCCTAAAGCAAATATAGACTAAGCGAAAATATGATGATTTATAAAAAGTACAGCTGTTGGAAGACAATTCTCCGTGAGTCTCTCTCCTGTTTTTACATTTCTTGTGAGCAGAGGCACTGACAATCTTTGCTCCCAGCTATCTTTCCGGGGATGTTTGTGTCATGAACAGTTGTGGAAGACAGAGATAGTGCGCCCCTCTGTAGGCAAAGGGTAAGTTTGTCTACTGCCCACTATAATTAATTTAACATCTCCCTTCAGAACAAAGGCAGGTTTTCTTGTGGTCCATTATAAAATATCTGAATTCCCTAAACTTGAGGTTCTTCAGGTAGCATCTTTCGGGCTCTTTCCCATCACCTCCATGGGGGGCAAGAAGAAATCATACAAATACATATTTCATGTGGCTTGCTGTACAGTGGGTAGCAAGCCCTTTGTCTTATACTAGGTGTCTTGTTCTCTCTTCCAGCATCCATGAGACTGTTACTCACATTCAGCCTAACTGGTTGATTGCAATAGGACTTCCTTTCTTCTATCTTCTCAAGAATACTTACAAGTAGCAGCCTGTGCTCTTGGAGGATACAGCTGATTAGGCCTACAAACTGTCAATCATATTCAGCATTTGTGCTTCACAATCTTCAACTCTGACTTGATTAAATTATTTTTGGAACCTGCCTGTGGCTCATTGATGCCAAAAGCACACATCGGCTAACTCTTTATTTGCTACAGTGCATAACAACACTTTATTATTAGAAAGTTACTAAATAAGTCTTTGTTTAAAATCACAAGCAACTTAAACCAAGGTCATTTCATTTCACTGAAGAGAATATTAGCTTCTTTAGGACGAGAAGTAAGTCTTCTTTGCAAACCGTGTGGTTTTATATAGAAAGTGAATGCTTACTGATTAACCAATAAGCAAGCAGTCTAGCACAGGAGTTACCACACCTAGATAGACAACACAATTACTCAAGATGCTACACTTATTAATTAGAATCCCTGGAACCAGGGCAGAATAATCTCTGGTTCAAAATCTCTCCCTTAATAGAAACTTACAAGTAATAAGATTTGAATTTGTTACCATATGATTGTGGAAACCATTAGGAAATAATCATAATTATACAGCCTATATTCAATTAGAATATTTTATAAACAAAACAAAAGATGCTTCAGATGGTGGTAACTGATTTCCGAAGTAAACATTAAAGATTTGAGCTATGGTTTTCATGCATAAGAGCCCCTTCTTAATGTCAAAATGTTTGACTAACCCTAATAGTTTTGGTTTTCTTGGACACCGAATTACATGTAATAGCTAAGTTATTATTAATATAGTAACCTTTTAAAAGTTTTACTTGCTTGATAATACCTACATATACTTGAAAAAGTGTATGTGCATATGAGTGTATGTGAGAGAAAAGAATATCTATTCAATCTGTAGTTTACACTTGATCCATCTAGAAATTCTCTGAATATTTCTTCCTGCTTCTTCCCAGGTATCTGAAAACACACACTGAGCCACTTTTCAGGAGAATGTGGCCCAAGTTGAAAAATCTGCCGAAACCGGTTTGGCTCAGTGGATAGAGCGTCAGCCTGCGGACTCAAGGGTCCCAGGTTTGATTCTGGTCAAGGGCATGTACCTTGGTTGCAGGCACATCCCCAGTAGGGGGTGTGCAAGAGGCAGCTGATCGATGTTTCTCTCTCATTGATGTTTCTAACTTTCTATCCCTCTCTCTTCCTCTCTGTAAAAAAAAATAATAATAATAAAAAATCTAATCTTTAGTGTCAATTCCAAAAAATCACTAGGACATTAGCTGAAAAGTCATTATATAATAATATACTCTGCTTGCTACAATATTTAAATACTCAAACTTTGCACAACATCTTTTGGTTTGTCTGTATCACACAACCTCTCAGATAGATACTAGTTACCCTCATTTTCTAAATGCGGATATGAGATACAGGGAGGTTAAGTGATCTGCTTCAGGCTTTCAGAAAAGAGAGCTGAAAATTCCAAATCCCCTGACTGGCAGTTTCTGGTCTGATACGCGAGACAGCACTGCCCCTCTAAGGCAGCTGAAAGAACACAGGGAGAAATGTTAGCACGCTGAGAGCTTGCCTTTGACAGTGGGATTTGTGCTTCATGACTCTCTCTTACTGGGGCTGGGCATTTAAGAGGGTAGATAAAAGAAAAGTAAATTGCATTCAGAAGAAAACGGTATTTGGGAGAGAAGGCCTAAAGATCAAAATTGTCAGACACTTGCTATAGAGCTATGAAAAAGAAGCATAAGGAGCAAAAATGATATTATACATTTTGGGGCACTGTCAAATTAATCCACCTGTTATGGGCTGAACTGTGTCCCATTAAAATTTATATGTTGAAGCCCTGACCCCCAAAACTTCAGAATGTGACGATATTTGCAAATAGGGCCTCTAAAGAGGTGATTAAGTTAAAACAAAGCCTTCAGGGTGAGCCTTAATCCAATCTGACTGAGATCCTCATAAAGAAGAGGACGCTTGGACACACTGTGCATACACAGAGGGTCAGCCGTGTGAAGAGGCAGCAAGAGAATGGCCATCTGCATGCCGTGGAGAGAGGCCTCTGAGGGCAGCTACCCTGCCAGCACCTTGCTCTTAAACCTCCAGAGCTGTGAGAAAATAAGATTCTATTGTTTAAGCCACCCAGTCTGAGGTATTTTATTACGGCAGCCCTCGCAGACGAAGACACTCCCCATTTTATAAATTAATCCAG
This sequence comes from Cnephaeus nilssonii, assembly GCF_951640355.1. Taxonomy (NCBI): domain Eukaryota; kingdom Metazoa; phylum Chordata; class Mammalia; order Chiroptera; family Vespertilionidae; genus Cnephaeus; species Cnephaeus nilssonii. Next base: position 62,937,232 of record NC_137084.1, on the reverse strand, counting down.
AAAAGTGAAGGAATGTGCCTAAGGCCCCATACTGGTGCACCTGCCCATTGCTGTACGTCTGGGGTCATTTCCCGGGCCACCCACTTGTAGCTGCCAGTGCCTCACCCCTAGCCTCCTGGGATTCACCTCTACGCAGTAGAGGTGACACCTGAGGTTCAGTGTCAGGGCTTGCAGTTCAGTCTCAGCCGGCACAGAGAGCACGCACAAAGCGCGGGAGAGTTAATGCTCTGGGAAGGGCTTGCAATAACTAATGGGCGAGGATTTGCTGGGTAAACACTCCGGCTTCCTCACTCCTGGGTTGAGATAAAGAATGAGGCTTCTCCATATACTATCTCCCATCATTTTCCAGTGGAGTTAAGCTCCAATTGTCCACAGAAATAGCTGACTTGATAATGCACATCTCAGGGGAGTTCCTGCTCTTTCTGTTATACTTTTCCGCTTCCCTATCCATTATTTCTAGGATTGTCTCCCCAGTTATCTACGTTCACTCAAATCCTTGCTTAAGGTCCACTTCGGGAAAAACCCAACCCAAAATACTGTCTCCATGTTCTCTGGCCTAAATCATCACGCCTATTGATAGACTCAAGATCGGGCAGCAGGTAATTCCAAAGAGCCCTGAACAACCCCTAATGCCTCTGCTAAGCAAAGCCCTCTACTGACAAGCAGCTATTCCTCTCAACGATGTAATAGTTCTGACATTTAAGTTATCTTTCAAGGTATGTTTATTCTGCAATTTTCTCTGTGTTGACCTTTCCCTTTTATTCAATAAATATGTGCACGTTTGTCCCCTTCAAAAAATTAACCCTTCCTTCCCTCCATGGCCTCCTCTAATTTGCTGAAGTCACTGAAACTTCTCTGGCAAAAAAAGACCCAATAAACACACTGTCAAATCTAACAGAAAATTTTAATTTTTACCTGATATGGAAGTTTTAATGAAGTCTAATTATTTTGAGGTGTTTTCTTTTTATTGTTTAGGGTTTTCGACATCCCTTTACACTTCAGTATCAGAAATTATTCTCCACTAGTTTCTTAGAGCATTAAGATTTGGTTTTTACACTTAGATTCTATTCTAGTTGAAATTTATTTTGTTTATGACATAAAGGTCTTCATATACATGAGGAAGTTGCACATTCACTTCAGAAACACTTCCACCCCAGCTTCTTTGAATGTTCTTTCATCTGACTCACCTTCTAATTTTTTTATCACTCAATCATGTCTGAGTTTTGTGCTCTTCTGCCTACTCTGGGAATTCCTCTAAGGCCTGATTTGTGGTCCACTCTACCGTTCACATCAAATTCTCCTTTTTGACAATCTATTCCCAGTTTTATATTTATTCTCTTCTTTTGTATTTATACACTTCCTACTGTACAGGTACCTTAAAAACAACAGATTCAAAAGTAAGACATTTTTTCCCAGCCCACCTATGAAGCTTCCTATTTCTTCAATATTCTATTCTAGTCTGATTAATTGACTATTAGTTACCCAGTTACACATGTCAAAAATCCAAGGGTAGTCTTACACTATTCATTTTTGCTTCAAATCACACCTTAATAAATTAATCAAGTTTGATTACTTTAATTCACTAATATTTATTATATCACTCTCCTTACCCCCATCAACATCTCAACTAATCTGGTCAATGTATTCACAATATTTTGCCTAGATCATTTGGATGCTTTCTGGTTTCAGTTCTGTAGTTCTCAAACCCACCCTCCTGACTGCCTCCAGAGTGATGCAGTGGGAGTAGAAATAGCTACTGCTCCTAATATTTCAAGCTCTTTTTCCAGGATGCACAAAAAGAAAACCCTCCAGCCTTTACAGACCTCTTACAGTTGAGTAGGGCCACATGACTTCTTTGGGCAGTAGTTCTATGCAGAGAAGTGATTATTTCCAGGTGAAGGTGATGAAAAGCCCATGTATGAATTTCCAGTCTATAATCACCTGAATTAGCAACCAAAAGGATGGTAAACACCTGTTAGCCAGGGTTCCTCAGTGAATATTTAGGTATGAATGCCCAGTTCCTCCAGCCACAAAGATTTAGGGATTAATTTGTTAGCTTAGCTTAATTGCCTACCAAGACTGATAGAATATCTTAAACAAAATTTTGATCATGTCTCTCCTACAGAAAATCCTGAAAAAGTTTTCTGACTGTTCTTGAAGTATGGTCTAAACACCTTACATAGCAAAAGAAGGACTTCCAAATGTGTCCTCTGCTCAGCCTCATCACTTATGCTCAGTACCTTCATTCTATATACTAATATACTGAGTGCATTTAAAAAAATTTTTAATCCTTACTCAAGCACTCAAAGATATTTTTTTAATTGATTGTAAAGAGAGGAAAAGAGAGAGGGACATCAAAACATCAATTGGTTTCCTCCCATATACACCCCGACCAAGGATCAAACCCACAACCTGGGTATATGCCCTGACTGGGAATCGAACATGTCACCTATCTGTGTACAGAATGACACTCCAACCAACTTAGCCACACCAGCCGGGCCTGAATGCTTGTTTTTTTATAACCACACAATGTATGCCTCCACACCTTTGTCCATACTGTTAGCTCTATCTTGAATTCTCAGTCTTCTATTTAATTGAATAACTTCTATTCAAACTAAAATTTCATTCAGGTGTCAGTATCTCCAAGGTGTTTCAAACTTTCAGGCTGATTACAAACTTCTCCAGAGAATGTTTGATATTTATCTTTTTTTTTATTTTCAGATTCTCGCACACTTAGTAGGCACTCAATCGCTGTTTCTGGAACTCATCTCACACAATTATTTCAAGACAAATAATTCTAAATGAAATATTTAATCATTTAATGAGAACTATTTTCTCCATAAGGACAAAGCGCATCATTTTTTTTATTCATAAACTAGAGGCCCAGTGCATGAAATTCGTGCACCGGGGGAGGGGGAGTGTCCCTCAGGCCAGCCTGCACCCTCTCCAATATGGGACCCCTTGAGGGATGTCCGACTGCCCATTTAGGCCCAGTGGGATCGGGCCTAAATGGGCAGTCGGACATCCCTCTCACAATCCAGGACTGCTGGCTCCCAACTGCTTGCCTGCCTGCCTTCCTGATTGCCCTTAACCACTTCTGCCTGCCAGCCTTATAACCCCCTAACCACTCCCCTACCAGCCTGATTGATGCCTAACTACTCCCCTGCCAGCTTGTTTGCCCCAAACTGCCCTTCCCTGCAGGCCCGGTCACCCCCAATTTCCCTCCTCTGCCAGCCTGGTCACCCCTAACTGCCCTCCCCTGAAGGCTTGATTGCCCCCAACTGCCCTCCCCTGCTGGCCTGATTGCCCACAACTGCCCTCCCTTGCAGACCTGGTCCCTCCCAACTGCACTCCCCTGCTGGCCATCTTGTGGTGGCTATCTTGTGTCCACATGGGGGCAGGATCTTTGACCACATGGGGGCAGCCATCTTGTGTGTTGGAGTGATGGTCAATCTTCATATTACTCTTTTATTAGATAGGATGGATTGAATTGATCAGATTTTTAAATAAAATGTAGTTAATAACATTAACCTTTTTCAGTATATTTATGCCATTCATTTATTCAACCATCCATTAATTTGATACACATTAGAAAGAAAAGATAATCTTTAATGAACCTTAAAAACCATTGGGAAAAATTTAGTGTCTTGGTCCAAGCAACCACAGCTATTTCTTGCAGTGACTTCTTTATTTGTTCCCCATTTCTATCTTTGCCCTCTTATCTGTTATCTTCTGAGCAGAAACCATGGCTATCCTTTAAAAAAAAAATTGATCATGTCTCTCCTCAGTTAAAAAAATGTTCAATGGTTTTGCATTTTATTGGAAGCAAAATCCAATATCTTTATTATATTGCATCATACTACACATGATTTTAACTTGCTGCCTTTCTGATCTCATCTCTTTCCATCTCTCCCTTGCTCACTCTTATCCAGCAACATCCTTTCTTAAAATCCCTCAAACATACTGTTATGGACTGAATTGTGTTCCCTCCAAAATTCATATGTTGAAGGCTTAACTAATTAAGGCTCAAAGAGGTCATACAGGCAGGCCCCTAATCCAGTAAGACTTGTGTCTTTATAAAAAAGAGATACAATGGGATGTGCACTCAGGAGAAATCAAACCTGCCAACACCTTGATCTTAGACTTCTAGCCTCTAGAATTATGAGAACATAAATTTTTGTATTTAAGCCACCCAGTCTATGGTCTATTTTTATGGCAGCCATAACTAACTTACACACATAACAGGGACACTGACACCTTTATAGTTGCTTTTCCTTCTGTCTGGAACAATCTTATTCAAATTATCTGCAGGGCTTTCTGTTTTGTTGTCAGTCTTTGTTCAAATATGAACTTATCATATGGATGTTTCCAGATAAACATCTATTAAAGTATATCCCTACCATTCTTTATGTCCTTTTGCCTGTTTTTTTGTATTGTAGATCTCACTACCACTTTATACATACTTATTCGTTTATTGTTACTCTTTTCTTACTAGAATATAAGGTCATTTCCTGCTAGAATATGATGCTTCTCTATGATAGCAGCATTGTATCTTTTTTCACTACTGTATCTTTAGGCCTTAAAGCAAATTCTTGCAAATTATTTAGATAAGAACTAAATAAATATATGTTAAAAGAGAGAATGCATGAATTAATTAACTAATAAGACATTTTGTCAGAGATTTTAGCTTAATGAAGGGGGTAAGTGCATAATTACAGTGAAAATTTCTTTTATGAATATCTTACATGGATATAAGCCAAGTATTATGATGGTAAAGAATAATAACCTCTATATTTTAACTAGCAGGTTTAATTACTAGCTACCAACACTATGGATATAAAATGGGAACAATTTCCTCTCAGTTCTTTTCTTTCTTGTAATCTGACTACAATTGTATCTCATTTTGCATACTGATGTGCTTTTGGATTATGTATGATAATTTTACTCTGTAAATTTAATCTCCTATGTGCATAATAATTAGAATGGGAGAAAACATTTCCTCTTTCAAATTTGTCTATCATGCTCAGGTACAATTTTTAGCTTCTAAATGTATGGTACATAGAATCATGGCATTTTAGACCAAAAGAGAGCTTAGGCACCCTCTCATTTCACTAAGGAATTCTTTCTGTATCAAGCATCATGATAAGTACCTTATACACAAACATTTCAGTTATTAATCCTCATGACAACTATATAGTAGCATGTGAATCCTTCCAGAATTTCTCCTTTTGGGTTACCAAAACAAGATACAAAGAAACAAGAGGTTTCACGTAATGCGTTTGATTTTAGATGTATCCTTCTGCACCACCACAAAAGTAGGTTTTACAGTGGCCCAGAGCCATGGCAACTGTCTCCTCAGCTTGGCTGCTGTAACAGACTACCATAGATTGAGTGGCTTATAAACAACATTTATTTCTCACAGTTCTGGAGGCTGGGAAGTCCAAGATCAGGGCACCAGCAGATCCAGTGTCTATTGAGAGCTCTCTTCCTGACTAGCAGAAGGCTGACTGCTTGTTGTACCCTCACATGGCAGAGAGCAGAAAAAGGAAAAGCTCTCATGTCTCTTGTTATAAGAGTACTATTTCCTTTCATGAGGGCTCCATCTTCATGACCTAATTACTCCTAAATGCCCCAGCTCCAACTGGAGTTAGGATTTGAACATATTAATAAGGGGGGGGGGAGCAGGACACATGAATTTGGTCTATAACAGCAACTCTCAAACTTAATGCCAAAATTTTATTCCCCTGTATTCCCCTACTGAATTGATTTTTTTTCTCTAGTTGTCACCAGAGTTCCTAGAATCTACACATCCCCTCTCTACATATCCAGCTAGCCCAAGACACTGCGGATACTAGGGGTATGGAACAGTGGGCACTGGACTAGAGCAGACACCGAACTCCTTACCTGGGGTACAGCACAGCCCACCACCTCCCCCACCCCCTTCCTGAGGGACATGTGCAGTTTCTCTAACTGTTTACCTTTGTTATATCCTTCAATTTTCTTATTGGGCATTTTTGGTTTAATATAACCCCATCCTACTTGACTACACATTTTTTCTAAATATTATATATTGTTTCTTCCACTAGGTTCCAATTCTATAAAAAACAAAACAAAAACAAAAACAAAACCTGAGACTCTGAGGAGTAAGTATCCCAAATCACCCCATTCTTTAACATGGCAGATTTTTTGACTCTATGCCTGACTTCATACTAATTTACTCTGTCTAAGATTAGAGACAGAAGCTAAATTTTAGCTCAGGTTCCCTGGATGCCAAATCAGTGAAAAGCGTTTCATCCACCCTCAAATGACTCACAACAAACTAAACAAAGAATCATGTTCACCCAGCCTAGCCAACCGATGTTAATTTCACAAGGTTCTAAGCATTATTGGTCAAAACTAAAAATAGAGCAAATGAATAAACCTCTTTTACTTTCTGACTTCATGAAAGAACTGTATTTTAAATTGTTAATATGTCCGTTTATAAATCTGACTTTAGCAATCAATCACAAGTTGGTATATGTTGAAATATGAGACGATTTTTTTTTAAAAAAAAAACACACACAAAATAATGGAAAATTTGACATTGTTATTTTATCCATGTATTTTTCCCAGATCATTTTCCAAAAATATTGGATTTTTCTATTGAAGAAGATTATGAATAAGACTTTTTAAATTACAGTGATCTATTTATAATCATCCCAGTATCTAATTTATCATGAAGCTATATTGCTATTTCAAAGTAACATTGAAAACATCATTTTAACTGCTCTGCCATCGCCCTGATTGGAGTTCTCATTATGTTCTATGGAGTTATTGCAGAAGCCAAATATATATAGTTATCACTAATACTGATACTGATACAAGCTTATCCAAACCATTACTTAATTTATAAAGTCTTGACATTATGTATTTGCGATATATATTAAAAGATCGAGTATAATCACACATGAGGCAGTTTCTCAGAATGCAAAGGTGTACAGCCAAGAGATTTGGAATGACTAATGAATATCATTATATTTCATTCCAAGGTGAGCTCTTTACCAATTCCCCATTCAAATGCAAAAAAATTAGTGACAATTCAAAAGCTTATCAACTACAGAATGAATAAATAAATTGTGACATATTTGTATAATGAAACAAATACACAAACAAGCTCCATGCACAACAGAGATGAATATCACAAACATGATGCTGAGAGAAGGATGCATGACAGAAAGTTATTCTGCAAGATTCCAACTCTCTAGAGGTTTGGATGCTGGTCACCTTGATGGAGGGGGGAGGACTGGGGCGATGGCAAGAAGAGGCCTCCTGGAGAGGTAAGAAGTTCTAGTTTTTGTGATGGGTACCAGTTACCCAGGTGTGTCCTTTTTAATAGTTGTATTCTTATTATCTGGGTAGGTGTTTTAAGTTTTAATTGAAAGAGCTTACAAAAGTCACTGGCTGCTCTAAACTTAACAGAGTACCTGTTTGGTCACCTGTTTGTTTTTGTTAAATTTAGGGAGTCCAATTAATGAGTCATCCAAATCAGAATACATTTGAGAGTGAATGAGAATGCTATGAATAATTACAAGAGGATGCGTGGTTGTCTTATTAAACAGCCTGAATAGTTCTTTCTTTAATTCTGACATAATTATTTATGAACATGACTTGCCAACATTTTTTCTCACTTATTTTAAGCTTTTTGAGGCCAGAGGTATGGTCATAGCTACTCTAAATGCCCCAGAACAGCTAGAAGAGTAAAATTGATGGTATCAGTGTAACTATTTGAAACAACAATTTTTGCTCCATTAAGATCAAAGCCTTTGATTCACTTTATATGCTTTTCCAGCTCCATTTCAGTTTACAAATATCTGTCCTGTGACTTTCTTCAATGACAAATCCTCCAGGGGATATCAGAGAAGGAAGAGAATGACCAAAAGGCCTCAAGAAGGCAGAGAGGGTTGAATGAGGCCTTGAAGGTAGGAAGGAATTTGAATACAAAGATGGGTGAATGAGGACAGGGCAGGGTTCATCTGATGAAATGTAATGTGAGACACAAATACAAGCTACATGTATACTTTCAAGTTTTAATAGCCACATCTTTAAAAAAGAAAAAGAAAAGGTGAAATTAAAAATAAAAGATCAAAGACTTTGACACCCAAGAATGTTCAAAACCAAGAAGCCCACCCCAAATTGATGGTGATATTTAAGAATACTGACAATAATGCAGAATGAGGTCAAGACAGAAAGCCCGTAAAACCCACAGAGAAAAAGGGCCCACAGCAGAAGACAAAGGGCAGTCCCATTGGAAAAATATAAAACCGCTTCCAAGGGAAAAATATGAAACCATTTCTTTGTATGTGATTTTCAAAGAATAAATGAGCCTGTGAAAAGTTATACATATTTTAGAAGACCATTAGTTCTCAAGGAGAAGACCATTAGTTGCTAGGGTACTGTGTTCACTCTTACAGCTTTCCTGCTAATCACCCTAAAGGTAGCAGGTTATGCAAAGTCACAGGAGAGAACAATTTTTGTACCAAATTTTCAGTTATTAATTTCTCAAGCATTCTTATACCAGGGGAGAGGTGATAATTGAAAGAAAAATTAAAAGAATGACTTTGTAGTGGTCTAACAGGCTAAGTCTACAAAATGAAAGGCAATAAAAAGATTAAAATGTGTGTAGTTTTCTATTACCTGGCTAATGTGCTTTGCTAGGATTAAAGGGGAGAAGAGATTGAAAGTCATCAGGAGCAGATGGCAGCCCTGGCAGGGTGGTGGCTCAGTTGGTTGGAGTATAGTCCCATACACCAAAAACAGTTGCAGTTTCAATCCTAGTCAGGGCACATACCTAGGTTACAGGTTCAATCCCCAGTTGGGGCACATAAGGGAGGCAACAGATTGATGTTTCTTTCTCTCCCTCTCTCTCCCTCTCTCTCTAAAATCAATAAAAACATATCCTCAGCTAAGGATTAAAAAATAATATCTACACTAATAAAAGAGAAAGATGCAAATTGACTGTACCTTTGTGATGCCCACCAGCCAATCAGGAGCGAGTATGTAAATTAACCCAACAAAGATGGCAGGTTAATTTGCATATGTGGGCGCTGAGCAGCCAGGGGCAGGGCAGGACACTTGTGTCATCGCCATGGCGACAACGCAGGTGTTTTACACTGCCCCAGCTGCTCAGGGCCTCTGGACAGCATGGGAAGGCAGGGCTGGAGTGGAAAGGTGGTGCCAGCAGCCAGGGAAAGGAAGGCCTATTCTTACACAAATCTTCATGCATCGGGCTTCTAGTATATATATAAAAGCCTAAGCGACTGGCCGACCAGCCAACCAGCCAACCAGCCAACTGGCCAGTAGCTATGATGCACACTGACCACCAGGGGGCAGATGCTCAATATAGGAGCAGAAATTACAGGCATGGAAACGTGGAACAGACTGATGAATCTCAAAGGGAAGGGGGGTGGGGGGAGGATGGGAAAAGATTAACTAAAGATCTTATATGCATACTAGAGGCCTGGTGCAGGCATTCATGCACCAGTGGGTTCCCTCTGCCTGGCCTGCGCCCTTTTGCAATCTGGGACCCCTTGGGGAATATAGGCCAGGCTGAGGGACCCCATTGGTGCACGAATCCATATACTGGGCCTCTAGTAAATAAATAAAAGAGAAGAAGAGAGCGTTTTCATTTAGGGTTAGCACACGAACAGCTAACTCATTATAGGGAGAAGGCATCATGAGGACAGGGTCTGGCTAGGTAAGGTTTTACGTCCTCATTCTTCCTCAACATATCATTGCAGCCAGCAATGCTTCTCCTATCACTGGCTCCCAATCAGATCAGCTTCTGGAGAAAGCTTCCTTCCTTCTGCCTCAGCAGCCTCAGCCTTCACACCCTCAGCCCTGAGACTCCTGGAGGACAGCCTTGAACAAAGCAATGGTTCAACTGATCGCTTACTAGTTGGTGAGATATCTTCCGAGGGTGCTCTACATCACCACAATGCTCAGCTCTTTCCCACTCCCGACCTGCAGAGGCACCAAGTCACATAGATTTCCACCACTTCTGATGTAATTGGAGCAAAACTGAGTCCAGCAGGAGCAAAAGCCCGCCCTCAAGAGCAGCTTTTCAGGCCTCTGTTTATGGCTCACCCACACAAAGGCCAGATTTGAATCTGATGATGAACAATCGGGAAAACCCCTTCCCTTTGTAACACTTCCCCAAACAAATAAAATCTCCAACGGGCCTCACCTGTTCTCACAAACTCTTATCTCCATTGATCCCAGGCTCAGTTACAGCGGAATATTTTACTTTGGAGACATCACTTATCATTCCTTCCAGCATGAAAATCATGTAGAAAGTGAGCACCTGAGCGGTGCCCCGGGGCAATATTAAACATTCTCTTTCCTACTAAATGATTTTCTGTCAGCCAGTGTGCTTGGCACCCTTGGGAAAAGCAGAGATTCATTTACAAAGAATTATGCTGCACAGTCATAAATTTAATCCACCAAATCAATAGCATTTAGATTTTTAAAAAAGATAACCAAGGTGCTATCAATAAGGAGGGGGGAAAAAAATCTCTGTTCTTTACGGTCAGATCATTTCCAGAAATCTAATTATTTAGCCATTGAAAAAACCACAGTGTTATAATCCCAACTGGATATGTTAAAACATTACAATGTAAAAGCCTCAGAAACTGTCAGTCAGAAAACTTCCAAGAACCATTCATCACCACTTTCAGGGTATGATGTTGAAGATAGTTTATCTCTCTACACCAGACATGAAGAACGCAGATAAGTGGCTCTAAACTGGCTGCAATGATGATCAGATAATACGGTACATTCACTCCTCTCTGTCATGAATCACAGGGTTTTATACCATCCACTTAAGACCCTCCTGCGTTTTACAGCCTAATGCAGGAATGTCAAACATTTTAATTCACCAAAGGACAAATGAGTTATAGACGTTGCAAGCAGACCCAGGCCTGGCTGTTTATAGACATGCTGAGGTGGCAGGGACACGCCTTCCTTTCAAACGAGAATTGGATTTCTGACGGATGCAGCTTTTGAAGGAGAGCTCATGTCTTTCTGTGCTGCGAATGAAAAATGGTTTCTGTCACAGGTGGTTGGGAATGGCCACTTGCAGAGACCTATCTTTAAAGGCTATTTCTTCATCCCCAAAGATTTCTGGGCCAGTTGGGTTCTCAATCTCCGTACTATCGATCCGGACACGTTACGGTCCATTTGGGTATACTGACAAAGAGTGAGAAAAAAATTGTTTTTTAGCTGTCAGTAAAGAAATTCCTTTCCGTGTCTCTGGTCTAAAGTTCTACACGGAGATTTGCGGCCTCTGCAGATGCATTTGGAGTTGGGGTGAGGGAGATGAATGGTGCCGTTGGAAGAGTGTCGGCAGGGGCACAGATTACAGATTAAGCTAAGGGAATGTCTGTGCAGCCGTCTTTAGGTGTGAAGGGTGATAGTAGTCTGGGAGATTCACAATTTATATCCTCTGCTGGAGTCAGATAGCTGTGTCTCCTCCTCAGAAAACTGGAGATAACATTATCATCTATTTCAAAATATGTATGAGAATTAGAGAAGACAATGTTTAAAAGGGCTTACCTAAAAAGAGAACCCAGCACACTTTGCCATAGGAGAAACGGAAGTTGTGATCACTGCCATCACTAGGGGCATTAGCCAGCTCAGATCCCAATTATCCCATCTCTTACTCTCACATCATCTGCTGTTTCTCACAGTGTTGTGTTAATAGAACAAGTGCCGGCAGCAGGCACACAGCAGTAAGACTCTGGCCAAGAATTCCCATTTCCACTGCAAGTGAAACTGCAAGCTATGATTGAAGTGCGAAGGAGAAAACATCATTTCTCACTAAACGTCCAAGGAGCCTGCCAGATACATGTGAAGAAACTGTTTTTGAGATGAAGCAAGCTCTAATCACTTTCATTTAATTTGAGAGCAGAGATAGAAGTGGAACTTGAGGCTAGAGCCCAGGATGCCAAACCCTCATTAAACCTAAACTAAGTGATCTTCTTTTAGCCTATGTTCTAGGAGAAGCAGTTTGTGAAGAAAAATAAAACTAAAATAAAGCATCTTAATTACAAATATTCTAATTGGAGTTTAAAAGAGAAAGAAAAGAGAAGAGGAGTTTATACGAAACTTGAAAATAGACCAGGAGACAAAGTGACAAGATGGCACCAATTATTGCTGCCACTATTTGCCACTCACTATTTTATATATGTGTGCTGAGTACCCATAAGCTTCATACTCTGTGCTAAGCTTTAGTGAAAAGAAAATGAGAGATACCACTCTTGTGTCGAGGAGCCCACATTTAGACAGGAATATTTTTAAAATATATTTTTATTGATTTCAGAGAGGAAGAGAGGAGGAGAAATAGAAACATCAATGATGAGAGAGAATCATTGATCGGCTGCCTCCTGCAAGCCCCTCACTGGGGATCAAGCCTGTAACCCAGGCATGTGCTCTGACTGGGAATCGAACCATGACCTCCTGGTACCTGGGTTGACGCTCAACCACTGAGCCACACCAGCCAGGCTGGACAGGAATATTTAAACAGGATAAAGTAGTGGGATAGAAGCGTATTGCTGGGAAAATGCAAGGTGGGAGATATCACTTTGTATTCAGGAGTCAGGGAAAGTTTCCTACATGGAGGGAAGGTTTGAAAGGCAAATGAGGGTTCACTAGAAAAAAAATGAGTGGGAAAGAGGGAGAGATGGATAATTAGACTCCAAGCAGCTGTGAAAGAGCAGTGTGCCAAGCAGAACAAGGAGTTATTTGGTGCAGTTGTACAGCATTGGATATGAAAGAAAGGAGGGGCAATGGTGAAAGCAGAAAGAGGTGAAGCTAGAAATAAAAAAAGGGCTCAGATCACAGCAAACTTCAACAGAAGATACAAACAAGCCCAAGCCCGAGGAAAGAAGGATGAGAATAGCTAGAAGAGACTGGAAATTATCCAGCAATATCACTCTCATTATGTGGCTCAGCTTCACTGCAGACACAAAAATCTCTGTGATCAGGCAGCATAGAACAGCAAACTATTATCTGTCCAATATTTACATAAAGAGGGGATGTGTAGTAATGAAAACATCTCAAGGATAATCCAGTTTGAGAGCAAAGATTGCTAAACTAAGTATTATGTAGGTTTCTGTCAAACAGAGATGTGGGTCCCGGCACATCTCCTAATCTCCTCATATGCACGCGATCAATCTTTCATAACCAGCTCCATCAGCCAAACCACATCAGCACATTATGAAGAAGCAGTGCTTTAAAAAAGAAATAAAGTAAAACTCAAGTTGTCACCGATGGTTACATAAAATGAATAATTCTAGAGAGAAAAATTAAATTTCTCCCCAAGCATACACTTTCAGAGAAAGCTTCTGCTATTACCAATTTAAAATACCTCTTCTGCTTTCAGCTTTCAGTTCTGACATGTAAAGAGCTTGGAAGTCATCTTGCCCATCCTTAAAACAAGAAACGGCTGGGCAAAATGGAAATTGATGATTGTGTGGATCTATTGGAGAATGAGGTCACAGGATCAAAAAATGAACACCCAAAATTTAGAGAGACAGGTATATCCAGAGAGATATAGCAATCGAAAATTGCTTACCTAGAATAGAAATCACTGAAGTAATAAATTAATTGAAACATAAATTGAAGCCATCTATATAGTATATCCTATATAATAAAAGGCTAATATGTAAATTGACCGAATGACGGAATGACCAGTCGCTATGATGCACAATGACCACCAGGGGGCAGACATTCAACGCAGGAGCTGCCCCCTGGTGGTCAGTGCGCTCCCATAGGGGAGCACCACTCAGCCAGAGGGCTCATGGCTGGTGAGCGCAGTGGTGGTTGCGGGAGCCTCTCCTGCCTCCATGGCAGTCGGACATCCCCCAAGGGCTTCTTGACTGTGAGAGGGTGCAGGCTGGGCTGAAGGACAACCCCCCCCCCCCCCGAGTGCACAAATTTCATGCACTGAGCCTCTAGTATATATATAAAAGCCTAAACCCAATGACCAAATGACCAAACAACTGGTCAACTGGTCACTATAATGGAGCACTGACCACCAGGGGAAGACACTCAACACAGGAGCTGCCCTCTGGTGGTCAGTGTGCTCCCACAGCCAACCTCTAGCAGCTGACCAACCTCGCACAGTCCCTCCCCCCAGCCAGCCAGCCCCGTTTGGCCCCAATAGGGCTGGCTGGCCAACCTCTTGCGGACCCTCCCCATGGCCAGCTAACCCCCCGCAGCCCCTCCCCCTGGCTGGCCAGCCTGATGACCCTGATCGGTGTTGCTGGCCAATCACCCATGGTTCTTCCCCCTGGCCGGCCAGCCCTGATGGCCCAGATAGAGGTGACCGGCCAACCTCTCATAGCCCCTCCCTCTGTCCGGCCAAACTTATGCTCCCTACCCGCCCCCCCAGCTGGCTGGACAACCTCCCACCGCCCCTCCCTCCTCTGGCCGGCTGGCCCAATGGCCCCAATCAGAACTTCCCTCTGTTCCTCCCCCCCGCCGACAGGCCAACATCCCATGGCTCCTCCCCCCACCAGCCAACCTCCCATGGCCACTCCCTCCGTCCAACCTCCCACAGCCCTGATTGGCCGCGATCACCAGCCAGGCAAAAGGACTCCACCCGTGCACAAATTCATGCACTGGGCCTCTAGTAAATTAATAAATTCTAGGAAGCTGAGTGTGGAACAGCATGAGTGAGAAGATTCATGGGGTACAGGCTTAGGGGCATCTCCACCAGTTCCTCATGGTGAAGTGCCAAGAAAGAGTACCTCTGGGCCACAGCAAGGGAATAGAAAGAATATCCATTGTAAGATATGACAAGTGCTTTCTCCATAACAAAAGCCTAATCTCCATGGAAAAATATTTTTCCAGAACACAATTTTGATATGTTATTCCAGTTAAGGGAAAGGAATTCCTCCCCACAACAGATCCCTCTAGCCTCCTTGTCCCCTCTAAGGGGAAAACACAGTCAATAAGAGAATGGGTTTCAAAGAAATAGATTAGGAACACAGAACCTGAGAAAGAGAATAGGAAGCAAGAAGGTGTGAAGGGAGATATACAAAATGCAGAAAACTTTATGAGGGTCTCACTCCCAAGACACGGATCCACTAAACATCTGAAACATAATCAAAGAATATAAAAATGCTCCTTCCCCCCTATAGTCTCACATTTTCTTAACAAGTTTACTATAACCATATAGTGACAGTGCTTTAAAGTTGATATAAGACATAGACACCCTCTAAAAAGAATTTAGTTGTTTGTGGTCACTTTATTTTTTATTGTGATAAAATTGGTATGCAAGAATACATACATTTGAGGTGTACAACATTATAATTCGATATTTGTATAAACTACACCTTGCTCACCACTATAAGTCTAGTTACCATCCATCACCATACTAATGATCACTTTAATTTATTTAATCCTTCCCCTAATGCCATTCCCCTCTGAAGCCACCAATCTGTTCTCTAGAGTTTCTTTGTTTTGTTTTATTTATTTGATTTACATTCTACATAGAAGTAAAGTCATATGGAATTTATTTTTCTCTGACTTTTTTACTTAGCATTATATCCACCCATGTTGTTATAAATGGCAAAATTTCCTTCTTTTTAGATAGTTGAGTAGTAATTCAATTGTGTATATACCGTATTTTCCGGTGTATAAGATGACTGGGCGAATAGAAGATTTTCCTGGGTTCAAAAGTCATCTTATATACCGGAAAATACGGTACATAGCACACTATTATCCATTCATCTATTGATGGACATTTAAGTTGTTTCCATATTTTGACAACTGTATATAATGCTGCAATAAACATACAGGTTCATATATTATTCCAAATCAGTGGTTTTGTATTCTTCTGTTAAATACCCAGGAGTGAAATGCTGGATCATATGGTAGTTCTACTCTTAATTTTTTGAGGAATCTTCATACTGTTTTGCATAGCAGGTGCACCAGTTTACATTCCCATCACCAATATATGAGGGCTCCCTTTTCTTCACATCCTCACCAACACTTATCATTGCTTCTTTTTGAACATATAGCCAATCTAACAGGTATGAGGTAATATCTCATTATGGTTTTGATTCATAATTCCCTGATAACTAGTGATGTTGAATATCTTTTCATGTGCCTGTTGGATATTTATATGTCTTATTTGGAAAACATATCTATTCAGATCCTCTGCCAATTTTTTAATCAGATTGCTTGTTTTTATATTGTTGAGTTGTGTGAGTTCCATATAGAATTTGGATATTAACCCCTTCTTGGATATATGATTTGCAAATAACTTTCCCATTCAGTAGGTTGACTTTTAACTTTCTTGTTTTCTTTCACTATGCAGAAGCTTTTTCGTTTGTGTAGTCCCACTTATATTTTTTGCTTTGGTTTCCCTTGCCTTTGGAGTCTTGTGCAAAACAAAACATTGCTAACACTGATGTCAAGGAGCTTGCCCTCTATGTTTTCTTCTGGGAATTTTAAGGTTTCAGGTGTTACATTCAAGTCTTTAATCCATTTTGAGTCTTTTTTCTATACATAGTATCATATCATCTGCAAATAATGACAGTTTTACTTCTTCCTTTCCAATTTCAATGCTTTTATTTCTTTTCATTGCCCAATTTCTATGGTTAGGATTTGCAATAGTATGTTGAATAATGATGACAGGAATGGGTATCCTTGTCTTGTTTCTGATCTTAGAGGAAAAGGTTTCAGCATATCACTATCATGCATGATGTTAGTTGTGGATTTTCATATATAGCCTTTATTATGTTGAGTTAGGCGTCCTTCTATACCAACTTTGTTAAGCGTTTTTATCATAAATGGATGTTGGATTTTGTCAATGCTTTTTTTAGCATCTATTGAGATAATCATAGGATTTTTATCCTTCATTTTGTTAATGTGATATATCATGTTGATTAATTTGTTGATGTTGAACCATCCTTGCATCCCTGAGATAAATCCCACTTGATCATGGTGTATGACCCCTTTAAAGTATTATTGAATTTGATTTGCGAATATTTTGTTGAGGATTTTTGCATTTATGATTGTCAGGAATATCAGCCTGTAATTTTCTGTTATTTTTGTTTGTTTGTTTTTGTGTCCAGTGGGTTTTGGTATCAGGGTAATGCTGATCTTGTAAAGTTAGTTTGGAAGTTTTCTCTATTCTTCAATTTTTTGGAAGAGTTTGAGAATGATTGGTATTAAATCTTCTTTATATCTTTGGTAGAATTCATTAGTGAAGCCATCTGGTCCTGGGCTTTCGTTTTATGAGAGTATTTTTTTACTATTATTACTGACAAAAATCACCTTAGTAGTAATAGGTCTATTCAGATTTACTATTTTATCATGGTTCAGTCTTGGAAGATTGTATGTTTCTAGGAATTTATCTATTTCTTCTGGGTTGCCCTATTTGTTGGTGCATAATTATTATAGTAGTCTCATGAGCTTTTGTATTTCTGTGGTATCAGTTGTAACTTCTCTTTCATTTCTGATTTTATTTACTTGAGCTATCTTTCTTGGTGAGTCTAGATAGAGGTTTGTCTATTTTGTTTATATTTTCAAAGAAACAGCTCTTGGTTTCATTGATCTTTTCTATTCTTTGCCTTTATTTAATTTATTTTTATCCTGATCTTTATTATTCTTATCCTTCTACTATCTTTGGTCTTCTTTCTCTAGTTCCTTTGGTGCAATATTAGATTGTTTATTTGAGATTTTTCCAGGTATACAAGATTGTTTCAATATTTTTAAAAAATCAATGTGATCCACCACATCAATAAAGAAGAAAAAACATGAACATTTCAATCATTGCAGAAAAATACATGACATCCATGTGTGTTTTTTAAAAACTGTCAACAAGTTAGACATAGGGACTTCCTCAACTTGATAAATAACATCCACAACAATTCTCTAGCTAATGTCAGACTTAGTGGTGAGAAACTAGGCACTTTTCTCTCAAGATAAGGAGCAAGGCAAGGGTATGCTCTCTAAAGGTTCCTATCCAACATTGTATTGGAAAGCCTAGGTAGTGCAATAAGACCAAAAATAAGGAAATTAGAAACATACAGACTGAGAAAAAAATCAAACAGTTTTTGTTTGCAGACAAAATTATTGTTTATATAGAAAATCCCTAAAAATTGGGGGCGGGGGGCTGGTAAAATATGAAATTATAGCAAGGTTGCTGTAAGAATACAAGTTAATACATACTAGTAAAAGTTCATTGCTTTCCAATAAAAATTAGAATTTGAAATTAAAAAAAGAAATTACAACAACACGAAAAAATGAAATATAGTATCAATTTTAAAAATATAGTATCTAATGCCAAAAATTATAAAACTCTGATGAAAAATAAAATAATATTTAAGTACAGAAATACTCCATGTTCATAGATAGAAATAGCCAAATTGTTAGGATGTCAATTCTTCCCATATGATATATAGATTCAATACAGCCTCAAACAAAACCCCAGCAAGCTATTTTGTAGGTATCAGCAAACTGCTTTTAAAGTTTATATGGGAAGACAAAAAAGCCAAGATAGGCAATCCAATACTAAAGAAGAACAACAAAATTGAGAGACTCAAATTACATGATTTTTAAGACTCACTATAAAGCTAAGTAATAAAGACAATGTGGTATTGATGAAAGAATAGACACATAGTTCATAAAGAAAGCCCAGAAATAGACCCACATGGATATAGCCAACTGACTGCTGAAAAATAGGACAAGGCAATTCAGTAGTTATTTTAACCAATGGGTTGGAACAACTGGATGTCTACATATGTGGCAAATAAAATAATTCCCCCTACAAAAATGTTATTGTCCTAATCATCAGGGCCTGTAGATTGATTATCTTATTGATAAAAAGCAATTGTGCAAATGTGATTAAGCTAAGGATCTTGACTTGGTGAGATTACCCTGGATTATGCTAGTGAGGCCAAGTAATCAAAAGTATCTTTAGGAAGAAGGGGAGGGTCAGAGAAAGAAACCTGACAACAGAAGCAGAGATTATATTTGCTATTGCTTTGAAGCTGGAGGAATTGCCCATGAGGCGAGGAGTTCCGGTGGCCTCCAAAAGGTAGAAAGAAAAGGGCACAGATTTCTCCTAGAGCCTCTGGAAGTAACACAGCGCCCAAAACCCATTTTGGATTTCTGATCTCAAGAAATGTAAGAAAATACATTTGTTGTTTTAAGCCACTAAATTTGTGGTAATTTGTTACAGCAGCAATAAGGAACTAATAACTATGCAAAATAATTAATCTTGATATAAACTTTACACTTTCACAAAGGTTATGTCAAAAATGGATCATAGACTTATATGAAAAATGGAAAATTATAAAGCTTATAGAAAAATAAAACAGAAAAAAAGTGAGGTGACATTTGGTTTAATGTTAACTTTTTTATAACTATACCAAAAGCAAGATCTATCAAAGAAAATTATTCTTTAAAAAACCTTATTAAAAAATTAAAAACTTCTGCTTTGAGAAATATACTGCTAAGAGAATAAAAAGAAAAATGTTGTATGCTGAATTATACTCCCCCCCCCCCCCCCCGCGCCCGCCAAAATGTCCACATCTTAATCTTGTGGATATGCTACCTTATATGGCAGAAGGGATTTTGCAGATATAATTAAGGATCTTCAGATGGGCAGATTATTCTGAATTATCTGGGTGGTACCAATGTAAACATAAGGGTTCTCATAAAATAAGGAAGGGTTCATTTCCCGGTCAAGGGCATGCACCTGGGTTGCAGGTGCTCTCCAGCCTGGTTGGGGCACATGTGGGAGGCAACCAGTCAGCGCTCTCTCTCTCTCTCTCTCTCTCTCTCTCTCTCTCTCTCTCTCTCCCTCCCTCCCCCATCCCTCCATCCTTCCCTTTCACTCTCTCTAAAAATCAATGGAAAGAATATCCTTGGACGGGGATTAAAACACACACACACAAAACATAAAACCTTTTGAAATCAGTTGAGTCTGTAAGATTAAAAGCAAAAGGAGCCATATTTAGGCACTGCAATATAGTTAATACAGTTTTTTTCCCATTGGTGAGGGTTAAAAATTCTGAGACAGCTATAACTTTATATTGGAATTGACGTAATTAAGTAATTAGATGGGAGATGGTCTGAGCCATGTTTCTTTCTTTCTTTTTTTTTTAATATATTTTATTGATTTTTTACAGAGAGGAAGGGAGAGGGATAGAGAGCTAGAGACATCGATGAGAGAGAATCATCGACCAGCTGCCTCCTGCACACCCCCTACCAGGGATGTGCCCGCAGCCAATGTACATGTCCTTGACCGGAATCGAACCCGGGACCCCTCAGTCCGCAGACCGATGCTCTATCCATTGAGCCAAACCGGTTTCGGCTGAGTCATGTTTCTTATTATTGGAGTGAAAGTTTGCAGATGAGAAAGAGCAGGGGGCACAAATGATCCGTACAGTACTGGATTTGAGTTGGAGACACTCTGAACTAATAATTAGTCTAATGTAGATACAGATGATACATACAGAAATAATAATAGATAGTTGTATATACGCTGGTTAGTATACACATATACAGTACATTTCTAGGATCTGTCAGCTAGAAGATCTAGAAGTAATGACATCCCATTAGCAAGTAGCACAGGGAGACTGGGCCTGCAGGGAAGGGAAGTTGAGGGGGACCAGGCCTGCAGGGGAGGGCAGTTAGGGGTAACCAGGCCTGCAGGGGAGGGCAGTTAGGGGCAATCAGGCTGGCAGGGGAGTGTTTAGGGGGTGATCAGGCTGAATCATTGTCTCTAATACCATCCTATCTAATAGTAATATGCAAATTGACCGTACCTCCACTACACCCAGTTGGGGGGGACCCAGGCCTGCAGGGGACAGCAGTTGAGGGGGACCAGGCCTGCAAGAGAGGGAAGTTAGGGGTGACCAGGCCTGCAGGGGAGGGCAGTTAGGAGTGACCAGGCCTGCAGAGGAGGGCAGTTAGGGGCAATCGGGCTGGCAGGGAGCAGTTAGGCATCAATCAGGCTGGCAGGGGAGTGGTTAGGGGGTGATCAGGCTGAATCATTGTCTCTAATACCATCCTATCTAATAAAAGAGTAATTTGCAAATTGACCATACCTCTGCTACACCTACAAGCCACGCCCACCAGCCAATCAGGAGCGAGTATGCAAATTAACCCAACCAAGATGGCTGTGGCCACGGAGCAAGCAGGAGGCTTGGGTTTCCCCAGCAATGGAGGAAGCCAATCATCCGCACACCCTGGCCGGCCGTGGACTCCACTCAGGCTACAAAGTTTCAATTATAGAAAATAAATAAATCCCAGATACCAGGGCCTCCGCTTGGGTCGCCGGGGGTGTGGCTGGCCTGCAAACCACCACAGGCCCCTCGCCCAGGCCACCCATGCCCCAAGGGAACCCCACCCTGATTCAGGACACCCTTCAGGGCAAACCAGCCTGCCCCCACCCATGCACCAGGCTTCTATCCTATCTAATAAAAAAGTAATATACAAATTGATCGTCACTCCAACACACAATATGGCTGCCCCCATGTGGACACAAGATGGCCACCATAAGATGGCCAGCAGGGGAGGGACCAGGCCTGCAAGGGAGGGCAATTGGGAGGGACCAAGCCTGCAAGGGAAGGCAGTTGGGGGCGACCGGGCCTACAGGGAAGGGCAGTTAGGGGTGACCAGGCCTGCAGGGGAGGGCAGTTAGGGGCAATCAGGCTGGCAGGGGAGCAGTTAGGCATTAATCAGGCTGGCAGGGGAGTGGTTAGGGGGTGATCAGGCTGGTATAGTTAGGGGCAATCAGGAAGGGGGTGATCAGGCTGGCAGAAGTGGTTAGGGGCAATCAGGAAGGCAGGCAGGCAAGCAGTTGGGAGCCATCAGTCCTGGATTGTGAGAGAGATGTTCGACTGCCCGTTTAGGCCCTACCGTGATTGGGCCTAAACAGGCAGTCGGACATCCCTCGAGGGGTCCCAGATCGGAGAGGGTGCAGGCTGGGCTGAGGGACACCCTCCCCCCGTACACGAATTTCGTGCACTGGGCCTCTAGTTCTCTAATAAAAGGAACCAGGACTTCCTGAAGAACTGGCTGATTTCAGATCAGAGGCAGGAAAAACAAGATGTCCTAGAGCATCTGTTAGTAAGAAAGTGCTCAGAAACCAAAATGACGTGGAAAGTGAAAGAGACAAAGGAGTCAACGGAAAGTGCTCCCCATGTGCAAAGTTGGAACAATTTGAGCAACAGAATAATTAGCATGGCATTGGGTTATAGCACAAAGTACATAATAAATATCATGTAACACAGTGTAATCATGAGAAAAACATCAGATAAAACAACATGGTAAAATATTATACAATATCTGAATACTACTCCTCAACACTGTCAGGGTCTTCAAAAACAAGGCAAGTCTGAGAAATTTTCATTCTAGTTAAGCCTGAAGAGATATGACTAATCACAATGTAGTGTCCTTGATAAAAAGGTATGCATATACACAAATACACATTTCAAATGGTTAGCATTACATTTAACAGTAAAATGAACTAAAACCACTAGTAAATTCTCAAGAGAAAACAATAAAATTTTAAAACAAAAAGAGAGTATAAGTATTTACAAAAACTATATCTAAGCAATTTAAACAAAACCATTAAAGTTATTTTATGAGCCACTGAAATATCTGGCTATAAAAATATGACTAATTTATCTTGTATCAAGGATCAGAAAATATATGTGGAAGACCTTCCAATCACATAAGAATATGTAGTATGATTCTACTAAGAAATTGTTTGATCTAGGTGAATAAAGTAAAGAGAGAAGAGGTTTTCACATAGAATACATGTGCTGAGCACTATACCAGGAATTTCACCAGTAATATCCTCAAAATAATCCAGTGAGGTAGGCAATATTGTCTGTCCTTTACAGACACGGAGGTGAGAACCTGAGTAACTAACTTATATAAGAGTACAATATCTGAAAATGTTTGAACAGGATTCAAACCTTGAATGAACAGATTCCAAGGTCCATGTTGTTTCCCTGCATTGTGCTTTATAATTAAAGTTTTCCCAGAGTCTTCTTATGTTAAACTAACTATTGAAATGAATAACAAATTGTTCAATTTTTACTAAATTGGTGGAAAATAAGGGTGCCAGTGCTTCTGTGAATCCCTTCTTCTCAAATTGTGTGGACTTTTTTTTGCAGTTAAAATCCTAATATTTTCTTTACCATTTTTCACATAATGAAATTCTAAGAAAATTATTTTAATAATAAAAGGCCAGCGACCATAATGGCGTAACGACTGGAATGACCCATCGACCAGTCGCTATGAGGTGCATTGACCACCTCTTGATCCCGCCCCCCATCCCGCAGGCTGGATGGCCAACAGGGAACCACGGGGAACCAGGGTGGGTGGTGGCAGGGCAGGACTGGGGACTGGCAAGCAGGCAGAAGGCAGAGCTCTTGGTCCCTCCCCCCAGCCCGCAGGCTCTGATTGCTGGATGGAGAACAGGGAACCACAGGGAACTGGGGTGGGTGTTGGCAGGGGGGGTGGGGGGGGACTGGGGACTGGTGAAAGGGCTGAAGATGGCCCTGATCGCAAGCTAGGCCTAGGGACCCTACCCGCACATGATTTCG
This sequence comes from Cnephaeus nilssonii, assembly GCF_951640355.1. Lineage (NCBI taxonomy): Eukaryota > Metazoa > Chordata > Mammalia > Chiroptera > Vespertilionidae > Cnephaeus > Cnephaeus nilssonii. The sequence goes on along the minus strand of NC_137084.1, from coordinate 62,913,617 downwards.
TGTGCTGGGCCTCTAGTTATTTTAATAATTAAATGTATATTCATTTAACCCATTAATTACCTCATTGTCCTGGTACCCCTGTGTTTGGTGTCTCGCTTCTGGTAGACATTCAAAAAGGTTACTACGTTTTGTGGAGTTTTTTACACACAGCAAAATGGGGTTTTAAACAATGTTTAAACAACATGTTCCTGCACATGTGTTTTTAAATATTTCTCGATGCTTTCCAACATGGCTATCATATCCATTCCCTGAAATAGCACTCTCCTCCAAGTAGCATTCACAGAGCACTCATAACCATCTCCATTACGTATGCAGCAAAACACTCCTCTCCAGGCATTACTGAATGCATATCACATCCGTAACCTTTAAAAGCCACTGTTCTCAATGTAGAAAGCAGGAATGACTCTTAAAAACATCTTCATTACATGTGTTTTTAAACAGTACTCTCCAACATTACTGTTTGCCCCTTACATTAAATTTTTTCTTTAGGTCCTATTCCAGTAAGAATATCTTTCTTTTGATTTTTGCACTAACACAAGGTTTAGAAATTTTAAGTTACAATCTTTGTCCTAAACAGCTTTTTGTGTCTTTTATTCATCTCACATTTAATGTCCTCAAATAATGAGAGGATGAATTGACTTTTGTTTCTTTGTGTTTCACATGGATTTATGCTTATGAGATTCCTTATCTGCTTGAAGAATTTACTAGATTACACCTGATGGTTGTTGTTTTCTTTTAATTTGCTTTACCTTTATTTTACTTATTATTTTAAATGATTAATTATTTGTGAAATTTAAACTTATTTTTATTGTTTTATTTAATTAATCTATTTAGCCTTTATTTTTATTTATAATTTTTTTGTTAAGTGTTTGGCACACTGACAACAGAACAAGAGAAATGAAAGCAAAGTGGAAAAAGAGGAAAATGAGAAAAATAAAAGAACAAGGGATTTATTGCCAGTTATGAGTGAAAAGTTCAGGTACCTGCTCAGCTATACAATAGTAATATGGTTTAGGACAAATCATATAATCTCTAAAATTTACTTGCCTTGTCTATAGATGATCATTATAATCCCTGCTTTATAATTTATGTGAATTAGGAAGGAAACCAGATATGATTGCATCTAGCACATTGCCAGGTCTGAACCATTAGTGAAAAGAAGGAGGAAAGACATCTTGAGCATCAGTCACTATATAAGCAAAGGATTTTACACTGGGAATGTTGTGCTCTTAGAAGATGGCTGAGAAGTCCTTGAGAAATACTATATTAACATACTTTGAAAAATCCAAACTTTATTCTGCTATTTAAGACCATCTCTGAGATTTTGTTTGGTATGTGACCATAATTTACCCTCACACTTCAATTATTATTTAAGCAATTGTTAAAAGAATGTCTGCCTTTTTTTATAAGGGAATATAGCTATTTTCTTTTCTGTGAAATGTAAATTCCAGTGTCCTTCAAGCCTCAAACGTACTGTACTGATTCAGGTCCCATTGCATTCTTACCTGTTTACACCTATAAAAGGCAAAGCTCTTTTTTAAAAAAAATTGTTTTTTTTAGAAAGAGAAAGAGAAAGTGGGAGAGAGAGGTAGGGAGTGAGAGAGACAGACACACAGAGAGAGGAACATCGATTTGTTGTTCTACTTATTTATGCATTCATTGGTTGATTCTTGTAAGTGCCCTGACTGGGGATTGAATCAGCTGCCTTGGTGTATCAGGACAATGCTCTAGACAACTGAGCTACCCAGCCATGGCAGCAGCAAAGCTGCTTTCATTCAAAACAACAGGGTAACAAACACACCAACACTGATATCTGGTGCTGTCATTTTACAATGCTGTAGTCTGAATGCATTGTCATTTAATAGCACCAACAAAATTGAACTCCATTTTTATAAGTCAAAAAAAATTACACTAACAGGGCTTGAAGCCATGAAGAATTATAGTTTGTAATGACCAATTTTAACATGTTTTATAATCCATCAAAATGGGAATATTACCTTAGGGTACAATTTATTTTTTCTTATCATAAAATTCTACCATAGTTAGAACAGTCATATAAATAAAAAAAATGAGTCTATCGCAGAGGTAATGAAAGGAAACCCATTCAATCTTCCTTCTGATGTTTCATTCTGGCTTTCTGACAGCTGAAGACACCAAAGTGCAATCAAACGCCTTTAGCACAGTGATGAAAAATGTAAGCATTAAGCAGATTTGTCCACATGAAATAATTGACAGTGGTATAAAGAGATTCAATTCAGTGGTTTATAAAATATCAGAATCTGATCTGAATGAATTTGGAATTACAACAACTGAGAAGCATATGCTAGTTGGCAAACTAAGGAAATGGATTCATGTGTTTTCTATTTGTATTTATATTACCTATATTTATTTAAAAAATAAAAAATAAAAACACAAAGCATGTTATAATTTTTAAAGAATGTTATTAGTCCCCCTTCTCTGGTATTCTGTAGAAAGGTATAAATAACACAAACAACTTCATACATAAGAAGCAGGAGGCCAAGGAGAAATGAAAAACAAAAACACAGAATATTGATTTACTGAACCACTGGATTCAAATCAGCTTTGCCTGGATGTCCCTTAATTACAATTCAACACAAAAGCTTATTTGTGCAAAGGCAAAAAGTGATTTGAATGTAATCACCTTTATGGAAAAAAAAAAAGGTTTCTTTTTCCTTAATAGTAATTTCTAAAATTTACTGATCCAATAACAGAATGCAGATTTTTAAAACAATGTAGATAATGTACTCGATAACTAACAGCATGCAAATGAAAATCACTCTTTTCAGGTTAGGACTCAATGTGATGAAAACAATAGAAGTTGCACCATGGGATTTTTAGGCACAATGAATATATGTAGACTTTGTTTGTACACCGACGGGATTATGTTCTGTGGATTAAGATAACTAATTCCTCTGTCTGCCTAAAATTATAGTCACTCTAAAAGCACAAAAATTTTTTAAGCAATTGAAACACTATAAGTGATTCCTGCTCATTTCAACATGATAAAAAAAAAAGACAATTATTGATCATGATGCTTAAAAATCTGTCTTATTTAAATAAAACGTAAAAAGCCAGAAATCATACTTTATTTGCAACGGAAAATAAAACACCTAGTTATTCTCATTATTCACTGTTGATATAACAGTAGGTGGCTGCTAGAAAACTCCAATGAGTTATTGTTCCAGTAACCCATCCATCTATAGTGAAGCTTTTGCATTGCCTTTTTTTTTTTTTTTTTTGGCATTATACATCAATGATAAATATGTTTAAGGAGTACTTAAGCTTTCATTATAATGAGGTTTTCCCCAATTTTTGTTATTTGAAATCTTTTGTTTTTATCATTTGTATAACTTCTTAATGTTAGTAGCTCAGGGGTGTAACAGATGCTTTTTGTTGTTTTTGTCTGTTTCCTTTGAGTTCCTTTTGGAATTTATCTAACAAAACAGAATATTGTGAATATTTGCTTAGCATTAAACCCACCAAAATTTTTTATTTTTTTACTTTTTAATATGTTCTTATTGATTTCAGAGCGAGGAAGGGAAAGGGAGAAAGAAAATATCAATGAGAGAAGCATCCATTGAGTGCCTCCGCACACCCCCGACTGGGTATTGAGCCTGCATCCCAGGCATGTGCTCTGACCAAGCTCAACCAACTGAGCCACATCGGCCGGCAAACACATCAAAAATTTTTAAATAGCTTTTTACTTCAGGTCATCAACAAAATACGAGAAAAAGTGAGTTAATTTATTGAATTAGAAATTTTTAAAGGAGTTAGAGTTTTATGTGCATTGTAATTTATTTGCCACAACTGTCAGCAAAGTTTTTTATTTTATCCCTAATTTACAGACGATAAAACTGAGATTAAGAAACTTGCCCCCAAGATTACATACAAGTAGAGATAGGAACCAGGTTTATTGCCCAAATTACCAGCTTTAAAGATTAAACTTTAAAGTAAGTACTGCCTTACATTAATGTAACTGATAAAGGGGGTGGGGGTGGGGCAGGGAGAGAACATAAGGATTTTGAATTTTAATAGGTATAAAAATATTCAGCAAAAATGACTATTTATAAATTTTTTAAAGGCACTATTAAGAAGACTAGAAATAGAGGAAATTTTCCATAACTTCACAAAGTGTATTTACTATAAGCCTAAGGCAAGCATTATATCAAATGGTCAACCATAGACGCTCTGTTAGAAATCAAGAATAAGTCAAGAATGTTTATTATCAGCATTTTTATTAAACTTTGCTCAAAAAGTACTAGCTAGAGCATTAAAACAATAATAATAAGCTTTTTATTTTGATGTAGTCCCACGTGTTTGTTTTTTATTTTAGGTGTCATATTAAAAAAATCATTGCCAAGGCCCAGGCCAAAGAGCTTTTCACCTATGTTTTCTTCTAATAGTTTTATGGTTTCAGGTCTTATGTTCAAGTCTTTCATCCATTTTAAGTTAATTTTTATGAGTTGTGTAAAATAGAGTCTAGCTTCATTTTTTTTTTTTTTTGCATGTGCGTATCCACTTTTCCAAATGCTTTTTATTGAAGAGTGTACCTTTTCTCCATTGAGTAGTCTTGGCTTCCTTATCAAATATTACTTGATCATGGATGCATGGATTTATTTCTGTTCCATTGGTCTATAGGTCTGTTTTTATGCCAGTATCATACTATTCTGATTATAGTAGCTGTGTAAATAGATTGAAATCAGGATGTTTGATACCTCCAGCATTATTTGTCTTTCTCAGGAATGCTTTGGTTTTGGGGAGGAATTTTGCGGTTATATATAAATTTTAGGATATTTTTTCAACTTTTGTAAAAATATCACTGGAGTCTTGATAGGGCTTATATTGAATCTATAGATGACTTTAGGTATACATTTTAACAATATGAATTCTTCTAATCCACAAACTCAAGATATCTTTCCATTTATTAGTGTCTTTTCAATTTCTTTCATCAGTACCTTGTAGTTTTCTGTGTAGAGATCTTTCATGTCCTTGGCTAAATTTATTCCTAAGCATTTTATTGTTTATGATGCTATTATAAATTGGGTTGTTTTATTTATATCTTTTTCAAATAATTTGTTGTTAATGGGTAGTAAATTTACTGTTTATATGTAGATTGGTTTATTCTGTAACTTTACTGAATTTGTTGATTAGATCTAATATTTTTTTTATGGAGCTCTTAGAAAAGCTCCATTATAATCTTACTAGTGGCCCGGTGCATGTAATTCATGCATGAGGAGTGTCCCTCAGCCTGGCCTGCATCCTCTCCAATCTGGGACCCCTCGGGGGATGTCTGACTGCCAGCCTAAACCAGCAGTCAGACATCCCCCTCACAATCCTGGACCACTGGCTCCTAACTGCTCACCTGCCTGCCTGCCTGATCGCCCCAACCACTCTGCCTGCTGGCCTGATCACCCCTAAATGTGCCCCCTGCCAGTCTGCTCACCCCAACTGCCCCGCCCCCCGCCAGCCTGCTTGCCCCCAACTGTCAACCCCTGCCAGCCTGCTCGCCCCTAACCACCTCTGCCTTGGCCTCGCCACCATGGCTTTGTCTGGAAGGACATCTGGAATGTATCCCAGTCTAATTAGCATATTACCCTTTTATTAGTACAGATGGGATGACCATCATATATGTGGTGTGTCACTGACTGAAATGTCAGTATGCAGTGTATGACTGTACAGTAACTTCTGCCCATGTATAGAAGACATTTATGAGAACATGCATAGCAGAGAAACATCATAAGCATTTTACATATTGAAAGTCCTTCTGATCCCATTGTAATTAGCTAGTTATTAATAATAAGAAAGGAGCAAAAGGAAGACCAGACATGATAAGCATGCCATTTGGGCAGCTTCACCAGGAAGCTGCCACTTTACACTCTCCAGGGAACCACTGATCCATTCCCTGCAAATCACAGGGGAAGCAGGTCCAGCAAAAGGGAGACAGATGCACATGCAGTAAAGTTGGGGTGATGTAGGGAAGGCGCCTCACAGTCAAATCTGGTAACAGAGGTCATTGGCCAAAGGGGCAGAGCCACTGCAGCCCATAAAAATTTGAGAATACATAATCCCCCAAACAAAGGGGCTCACTCTCTTGGGTCTTGTCTCTCTGGTTCCTCTTGTTGCCTAATTTCCCTCCATAGTCACATGGCCCATGGTCATTGGGGTCCCACATGCAATGGACTGATGGACTGCAACTGAGAACACAGACTAAGCTAGCCTGATGCTTGATTGGACTATGCCCTAATATGGAGCCAAACTCTGGGCAACGGCTTTGATCCTAGCTCTACTGAAAGCAAAATGGGACTTCTTCCTTGGCGGGACAAAGGGAAATGGGACCTTTGAAACTCATGGGTTTAATCCCACAGAAATAAAGCTTTCTACAATATCTCATCCTCCATGCAACTCTCAGAAAATTTTTCTCATGACATTGCAAGAAGTCCACATCCTCTGGAAGCAGGTGGCAATAAGGAGTGCCCCCCACCAATAACACTTTCACAAATAACATTCTTGATAGTGCCTCAAATTTACAATCTTCTTTCTCCTCCACCGAATGGAAGTAAATACCATTACAAGAACAACTTAGATTTGTAAATCACTTCTGCATGACACTGAAAGGAGTTTGTAGGGGTAAAATAGGCAGGTTTAGGAAGTTTTAAGAATTAGGGGGTCCATGGGGAGAACCACAGGGCTGCAACACTGGGAGCTGCCCAAAGGTACACATTCACAGAATAATAGAACTTCAGATGGTATACACTTACAGAATAAGAGAGCTGTCAGAAGGTATACATTTACAGATTAAAGAAAAGGAACCCACTCATTCAGAGAGGGAAGAGGAAGGCCAAAGGGAATAGTAAAACAAAAGGGAGAAAAAGAGGGGACCCTCACTTGACGTTTGAGCTCTGAAGCTGCTATAGTGACCAACCAGAGGGGATAACAAGACACAAAGAACTGCAGCCTTTATAAACCTTAGAAAAAAGGGACTTAATGGGACTCTTTCCCCCTCCCCACGTGGGAGTCTGTGCTTGTTTCTCAATAAATGTCCCATCTTTTCCAATACCACCTTTTGTATGTGGTTTCATTCTTCAACTCCACCTGGACAAGAACCTGGGAAGCCATCATTGCATCCTGCCCAAGGGAACACCATGCGTTCCAGTTCAATTTCCGTGTTTCAACATTATTTCTCTCTCTTTTTAAAAATATTTTTATTCATTTTACAGAGAGGTAGGGAGAGGGATAGAGAGTTAGAAACATCGATGAGAGAGAAACATCGATCAGCTGCCTCCTGCATGCCCCCTACTGGGGATAGATCCAGCAACCAAGGTACATGCCCTTGATGGGAATCGAACCTAGGACCCTTTAGTACACAGGCTGATGCTCTATCCACTGAGCCAAACTGGTCAGGGCAACATTATTTCTCTTGATCTGCATGACAATCTAGTAGCATCATTGGTGTGAAGGACAGAGTGGTAGACAAGTCTTAGCTCATATTATCAAGGAGCTTATTGATAAAGAGTGAATAATCTAGGAGGAATAATAGAATTCCACTTTACAGGTATGAAATGCAATTTCATAAAGATTAATCACATTGTCCAGTAATAGAACCAGTAGATGACCTGGTTAGAATTTAAATATACTTTCTCTCACTCTACATCCATACTCTTCTCATTATTACAAATTTTAAGCAGCAAAAAATAAATCCCTCAAAGAAATTAAAAAATAATAATAATAAAATTATTTCAGAAATGCTGGTGATTACTATACAACTAAGGCCAAATCAGAATAAAAAGATTGCTTTTTACAGCTTATAAAAAATCTTAGAGATGTTCATGTAAAATAAACACATAAAAAGCTAAGTTTTCCATTTAATGAAACTGAAACACATATGAAAGAATTTGACACTCTAAAATATTTAACTGGAAATATTTATACAATATAACTTTCTTTTACATTTAAGTGATCATGTCTGAACAATTACCAATTTTTTTAAAGTTAAAGTTAAAAAAATAATTACACTATTAAAGAAAGCAGGCAAAACCATTTCTTTTCTTTTTTAAAATATATTTGTTTCATTCTAAGTGTGAGAAAAAGACTTATTTGTTGTAAAGGTCATTCAAGAATTAGGGGCCGAAATTCAAAGATTTCTTCCAAGTCGGATTCCAAGCTTTTATGCCTTTGCTACAATAGTTAGTCCAAGATATCACAGCTGAAAATGTTGCCGTGCATTTAACACCACATAATGTAGTTGCTTTATTAGTACTCTTCAAGAAGGATCACTTGGTATTTCTAGGAGGTTTGGAATCTTATGGTCCTCTAAATGTAAAGTGCATCAAGTTGAAGCTATACTGGGGTGGATAAGCAAGAGTACAGTCAAGTGTAGGGAGTAGAAAAAACTGAAATCATTCTTTGAGCATCTAAAATCTCTAATTTGGGTCCATAATCTCCCTCTACTAGCTCTGTGGCTTTGAACAAATTTACTTAAATCTGCTGAACTCTCTTATCTCATGTGTAAATTGAAAGGCAGTACTACTTTATTTACAAGAGAAGTTTGTTACTATTATATGAAGAGCTACCATAAAGGAATACATTTTTAATTCATATAAAGCTTTTAATATTCACTGAAAATGTCATTGTAATACTAGAGGGTCGATGCATGAAATTCATGCAAGAGTAGGTCTTCCTTCCCCTGGCTGCCAGCACAGGCTTCCCTCTGGCACCCGGGACCTGGGCTTCCCTCACAGCCCTGGCTTCGTCTGAAAGGACATCCGGTCTAATTAGCATGTTATGCTTTTATTATTATAGATGAAAGGCTTAACTCACAGGACTTGTTGTAAATTTTAAATTACTTAATTGTGTGAAAATTCTATCATCCATTCATGAACAAATATTCATTCAATCAACAAATGCAACTGAGTACCTGTAGTATATTAGATCTTTTGTTAGAACTGGAAATGTATAAAATAGGGAAGTTTGGGTTTTTGAACTCAATGTCTAGCATGGGAGAGAGACGAGAAAGCAAATAATAATAAAAATGATTTGCTAGATGCACTGGTGGCTTTAGAACCACTTACAACTGGGAGACTTCACATAAGAGGTAATATTTGAGCAGGATATTAAAAAAAGGAAGATGTTCAGGCATAGAAATAGAGAAAGATCAATTCCATTTCAGAAAATAATATATATAAAATGGTATGTGACAAGAAAGATGTTGTATCTTCTAAAGCAGTGGTCAGCAAACTGCGGCTTGCAAGCCGCGGTGTGCCGCTCTGTTGACTAATAAGTTTGCCGACCACTGACCTTGTAGACTCTCAATTCCAATAATTACAGGCTGTTGTTGTTCCTTGTGATTAAGCCCCTATCCCAGTGGTCGGCAAACTCATTAGTCAACAGAGCGGCAAACCGCGGCTCGCGAGCCACATGTGGCTCGCAAGCCACAGTTTGCCAACCACTTTAAAGAAACCACATAGTCTGGCCAGTATTGCTCGGTGGTTGAGTGTTGATCAATGAACCAAGAGGTCACAGGTTTGAACCAGGTCAGGACACATGCTGGGGTTGCTGGCTGGATCCCTAGTAGGGGGCATGAAGGAGGCAGCCAGTTGATGTTTCTCTCTCTTCGATGTTTCTATCTCTCTATTCCTCTCCCTTTCTCTCTCTCTAAAATCAATAAAAACATATTAAATAGATAAACCACATAAAGTTTAGCAGAGTGAAAGGAAAAAAAGTAAGCAGAAACGAATGTGTGAGTCATCCTGCATGTCACACAAAGAGTTTGGAAATTTAACCCTGAAATGATCGGTTGTTACTGAACAATTCTAAAAAAAGAAATGAAAATTCAATTTGTATTTTTAGTAATGGCACTCTATGTGAAGTACAAAGGATTGACTGCATAGGAAAACACCAGGAGTTGTAAAACCAGTTGAAAAGCTACTGCAATAAACCAAGTGAAACACAATGAAGATCTAAGCCAAGGCATTAGCATTGAGAGAAAAGAGAAGGGATAAGATTATAGAAAAATCTGGATGGAGAATCAATGGGGACTAATTGGATTGAGGAAAGGAAGAATCAAGGATGATATAAAACCACCAATAAAAAGGATAAATGAGTATGTTTGAACCTATTTCAGTAGAATAAACCATGTTTAATTTACTGATCACCTGAAACCTAAATGTAACACATATATATGAAATACTATGCATTTTGTTCCCAACAATACCTTTTATTTCCTTTTTACTACAGATTAGTTATTCAGATTTTATGAAAATTTCCCTGCCCTGATCCTATTAGATTCAGTGTACTGGTTGCTTTTGTACTCCTATTTGACTTCATTCTTGATCTTTTTATTCTGCCCTGTGATTTCTAATGATTTACATAATAGAATTCTTAAACATTTCTATTACACATGTTCAAATAAAGTTATAAAATATAGATGTTCTTTTCTGCAAGAAAATATTTCTGAAAAATATCAACTCTGCCATAGTCATCTAGAACGGGCTCCTCCGCTACCCAGGAAACCAGGTTTCTTCTGTGCCGCTTTCACACACAGTGTTTGGAAAGTGCTTTATTTCACACCCTGAGTCTTGGCAGAAAAAGAATAATTTCCAGTTTGAGGATGACCTTTAAAAATCTCTGCCACATCACAAACAAAGCATCACAACTTAGCCAGCAATTTGATTTCAAATGTTCTTCCCAGAGGCAGCCTCTTGGACTTTTGAAACTCAACAGGTTCACACAATGTCGTGTGGCAGTATTATTCATATTCTTTTACTAGGGGCTCAGTGCACAAATTCCTGCACCTTGAAAGGAACTGTGGGTGTGAGGCTGTGGTGGGAACAGGGGCGGGTCTCAACCCATCCTCCATGCCCCTGCCCAGTGCCTCCCACCGTGGCCCATTGGTCCCCTGTCTGCCGCAGCCCCGCTCCTGCCACCACCGCTCCCACATGCTGATGGCATCAGCCCCGCTTGTACCCACTGATGGAGTGGAGCAATTGGGGCCAGCACCAGCAGCCATGCGAGCGGCAGCTGCTGCCCTGATCACCCCTCAGGAGCAGGGGGAAGGTGGAGAAGCCCTCAGGGGTGGTCAGGGCTGGCAGCCACCACTCACACCTGCTGATGGCTCAGAGCGATCCGGACCAGCTCTGGGCACCAGCGGCAGGTGTGAGCGGCAGCTCCAGTGCCAGCTGCAGGTGCAAGTAGGGCCGGCGCTGGCAGTGAGTGCAAATAGCAGCAGGTGCAAGTAGAGCTGGCGCCGGCAGCAGGTGTGAGTGCCAGGTGGGACCACAAGATGCGGGAGCAAATAATTTTCAGTAACCACCAGAGGTTTGCCCCGATGATAGCAACCAGTGCCCTGCCTTGGTCTGGTGCCCCAGCTCACCTGCTCCACCATCCTGCCACGGCCGATGCCTGCCATGTTCTGCACTCTACCGCCTGCTGCCAACTCCTGCCATGTTCCGTGCACGCGCCTCCTAGTGGTCAGTGCACATCATAGCGACTGGTTGTTTGTTCAGTTGTTCTGCCATTTGATCTATTTGCATATTAGGGTTTTATATATATACTAGCATTCCAGTTGCAGGAAGAATCCTGCAATAGGGTTTCCTGCTGCACTCTACCCCGTTCTGCCTTCTCCACCAGCCCGCCTGCTTTTCTCCCTTCTCCCCCAGCCCCGCCTGCTTTTCTCCCTTCTCCCCCACCCCGCCTTCTCCGCCAGCCCGCCTGCTTTTCTCCCTTCTCCCCAGCCCCGCCTTTTCCGCCAGCCCGCCTGCTCTCCTTCCTTCTCCCCTGGCCCCGCCTCCACTTCTCCCTTCTACCCCCCCCCCCCCCAGCTTGCTTGCTTCTCCGCAGCTTTGCTCCCTTCTGCAGCTCTTGGCTTCTTTCTACACTGTCTTGATATGCAAATTAACCGCCATCTTGGTTGGGGTAATTTGCATACTCATCCTGATTGGTTGGTGGGCATGGCTTGGCTGGTGGGCGTGGCTTGGGCGTAGCAATGGTGCGGTCAATTTGCATATTTGTCTATTATTAGGTAGTATACTAGAGGCCCAGTGCATGAAATTTGTGCTCTGGAGGGGCATCCCTCAGCCCAGCCTGCACCCTCTCCAATCTGGGACCCCTCGGGGGGTTTTCCGACTGCCGGTTTAGTGGGATAGGGCCTAAACCGGCAGTCAGACATCCTTCTCACAATCTGGGACTGCTGGCTCCCAATCGCTTGCCTGCCAGCCTGATCTCCCCCTACCCGCTCTCCTGCTGGCCTGATTGATGCCTACCTGCTCCCCTGCCAGCCCGATTGCCCCCAACTGCCCTCCCCTGCTAGCCATCTTGTGACGACATGGGGGTGGCCATCTTGTGATGACGCAAGGGCAAGATGCCACCTAGGCTTGTATTAGTATAGATAGATAATGATTAGTTTTTGACACAAAAGCACTTTATACAATCAACATTGTTAAATATACTAATGCCACATTTCGTTAACTTTTTCAATAGAGTTTATAGCTTGATAAAATAACTCACATAAGTGCATGATAACTATATAATTAGTTAATTGATGTCAATATTGTAAAACTATTGGTCATTTTTATTCAGGCAATTTAATGTGTCCACATGACATCCTACATAATTTTAAATTCTGAGGCGAATTTATCAAGTCAGTCCTTGCTGATGAGTAGTGGACAGCAACTCTGGCTGTCTTGCGCAGTGTTCACCCAGTCAAAGGCGGGCTTGGCAAAGGAGAAGGAACTAAGACAACTTTGGGGTGAGCCAGCAGGAAGAGTATCCTGTCAGTCTACATAATTCCTGTGCTGTTCACCATTGTCACTGCTCGACACAGCCGCTGCCTCTAGACACCACTGGAGTATCCAAAGCTGCTATTGCAGGCTATCCCTAAATTTTGCTTATTTCTTCCTCTTTGTATCACTCAGTCATATTATGAGCTTAGATGGAAGAGAAAGGGAGAATTATCTGGAAAGAATATGACTGGTCATGTGCCCAAACCTTGGCTTATAGAATTTCTGCCCTCAGGTTCTCTGGTGGGAGGTGGTCATTGCATCCTACTAGCACACACAGTAGAGATTCTCCATAAATGGGAAGGAGATAATATTTTAGAGTATAAGGAGATAGTATGTTAGGGAGATAGTAGTTACAGGGTGCCCTGTACATGTCAAGTTTCTACAAGCTGAGTTGTAGGAAACTTACAGGATGGTAAACCATTACTAGAGCTTGTTTTATCATACCAGTTATCATAGTAAGTCATATTAAGGAATGTCTCCATTTCTTCAAGTGAGTTCCTTTAGGTCAGAAAAGATATATGGATTCTTTCAAGAGTGATATTAATTATATTAATAAGTATCAATCAATAATAAAATGGCATATTACTCTTATACTTGATTCATAATGTATATCCAATTTTATATAATAATTCACATAGCCCTAGCTGGTTTGCCTCAGTGGATAGAGCATCAGCTTGTGGACTGAAGGATCCCAGGTTTGATTCCGGTCAAAGGCACATGCCTGGGTTGTGGGATATATCCCCAGTGTGGGGCATGCAGGAGGCAGCCAATCAATGATTCTCTCTCATCATTGGTGTTTCTATCTTTCTCTCCCTCTCCCTTTCTCTCTGAAATCCATAAAAATATATTTAAAAATAAAGAATTCACATATATGTGATTTAAAGATACCCCTTGGGCATTTCCTAATTATTTTTAAGAGCCAAGAATGGTAATTCCTAATCAAAAGAGACTTAAAAGAAAATTAAACAATGATTTTATTTTATTTGTGTTAAATAATCTGCATTCCCAAACGTCTTCGGGTCATAAATTTCCACAAATCTCAACATGCCAACCTCAAGTTTAAATTTTATACAAGAATCCTTTCCACCTTAACACCAAAAATGAATATTTTAGTCTCCCAGGCCCAATAATTCTCAGGCTAGGGCCTTGCATTGTCTTTTTTTGTTGTTGTTGTTTTTCAATAGAAATGCATCATCTTTATCTCTCTACCAATCTTTTTTTAATTGTTGTTTTGTATTTATGATCTGTATAAAAATGAACAGTAGGACTCAAATCATATTTGAGATCTCAAAGTTCAGCTGAAAATTCAATTATGTAAATTAGGAAACAAATGCCAGTGAGAAGAAAGAAAGCTAACCACTCAATGTACCTTATCTCAGGTAGGGGTGGGGGGCCTGCTATAGATAAGGAGAGGAGAAGAGTTTTGCTATAACATGAGGAGGATAAATATTTTGTACATTCCATCCCGTAGTCACATAAGGATTATCACCTACAGGACATTCCACTTTAAATATATCTGTAGCCATCATTTGAACCATTGATCTGTAAGGGTGCTTTATACTTTCGAGGTGGCTATGTTTCACAAAAGGCCCTATTCTCTCGCCTGTGTGGGGATAGATTTGTACTGCTGAACAAACAAAACAAGGCAGAAAGCAAGCAATCGATGAACCCTGTGGGGAGGGTTTAAAATACAGACACTGGATGATTCCTGGGCATTGGCACAGAGACTGGAAGGTTTATTTCTTCTGGATGCACACTTCTGTTTGGGAAATAAACAAAAACAAACAAACAAAAAACACCTTTGGAAAACTGGTTTTGGAAGGAGCCTACTTTTTGGTGTTATTTTGGTTTAATCGGCTTCTATGGGTTTTATGAGATTCCATAGATGTATTTAAGGAGCTACTTCAGGGGCTGAAAGCAAAATAGGTTAGACTAAGGCAAGGTTTCCTCATCGCCTTACCTGAACCATCACAACATCTCTTGTATCTGTTGAACACATTAGTTTTCCACTTAACTGAAGAATAACTTCCTCTACTAAGAAACTATTTTTAAAATTACCGGCCTCATTCAAGTGAATACATCATTTTACAGTTGAACCAAGAGAAGCCAGAAAGTTTAAGTTAGCAGACCAATGACCACAGCTGGTATTCATAGAGCTGGGAGGAAAATCCTATTCTCCTTTCCCATTCTGTGTGTTTACACCAGGTCAAGTTGCCTTTTTTTTTTTTTTAAACGGGAATTCCTGCCTCGTCTCTTTAGACATTTTAAGGTTTGCAACCAACTGTAGTGTGGCTTGAACTTGAGTGATATTTAGTCATTTTTGCCAGTTATTCTTAACTCTATGCTATTTCTTTTTTTTTAACTAATTTATTTTTTATTAGTTTGCATTTTATTTTTTTAATTTAAATTATTTATTGTTTAAAGCATTACATATGTCTCCTTCCCTCCCCCCCCCCCCCCCCGACATTGACCTCTCCCTGGTTGTTCCCAACCCACAGCATATGCCCTCACCCCTCTACTGTCTGTATCCATTGGTTATGCTTATATGCAGGCATACAAGTCCTTTGGTTGATCTCTTATCCCCTCGCCCCTCCCCTGCCTTCCCTCTGAGGTTGGAGAGTCTGTTCGATGCTTCTATGTCTCGGGATCTATTCTAGTTCATCAGTTTATGTTGTTCATTATATTCCACAAATGAGTGAGAACATGTGATATTTATCTTTCTCCCACTGGCTTATTTCACTTAGGATAATGCTCTCCAGATCCATCCATGCTGTTGCAAATGGTAAGTGTTCTTTCTTTTTTATGGCAGTGTAGTATTCCATTGTGTAGGTGTACCACAGTTGTTTTTGTTTTGTTTTATTTTTAATTGCTTTTGTGTGATGAAGAATTTATTTTAAAGGTTAGCTAAGGTAGGATGGTCACTAATGTCTATTGAGTATCTATAATATACCAAACATTGTATTAGGCATAAATGTAAATTTTTAGTAATGTTCTTTTTTAAAAATTGTTTAAAGTATCACATATAGTAATACATATGTCTCCTTTTTCCCCCATTGACCTCTCTCTGGCCATTCCCACCCCCCAGCACATTCCCTCACCCCTCTATGATCTGTGTCTATTGGTTATGCTTATATGCATGCATACAAGCCCTTTGGTTGATATCTTAACCACCCCCTCCCCACTTGATGGTCCGTTCGATGTTCTCTGTCTCTGTATCTATTTTTGTTCATCAGTTTATGTTGTTCATTATATTCCACAAATGAGTGAGATCATGTGATATTTATCTTTCTCTGATTGGCTTATTTTGCTTCGCATAATGTTCTCCAGTTCCATCCATGCTGTTGCAAATGGTAGGAATTCCTTCTTTTTTACAGCAGCATAGTATTCCATTTGTAGATGTACCACAGTTTTCTAATCCACTCGTCTGCTGATTGGCACTTAGGCTGTTTCCAAATCTTACTAGTAGCTATTGTACATTGTGCTGCTATGATCATAGGGGTGCATATATCCTTTCTAATTGGTATTTCTGATTTCTTTGGATATATTCCTAGAATGGGATTGCTGGGTCAAATGGGAGTTCCATTTTTAATTTTTTTTGAGGAAAATACCATGCTGTTTTCCACAGTGGCTGCAGCAGTATGCATTCCCACCAGCAGAGCAAGAGGGTTCCTTTATCTCCACATCCTCTCCAGCACTTGTCATTTGTTGATTTGTTGATGATAGCATAAAAGTCCTATGATACTTCATTGTTGTTTATATTTGCATCTCTCGGATAATTGATGACTTTGAGCATGTTTTCATATGTCTCTTGGCGTTCTGTATGATCTAAATAAAAGTGTCTACTTAGGTCCTTTGCCCATTTTTTGATTGGATTGTTTATCTTCCTTTTGTTAAGTTGTATGAGTTCCCTGTAAATTTTGAAGATTAAACTCTTATTGGAGATAATATTGGAAACTATGTTCTCCCATGAGGTGGGCTTTCTTGTTGTTTTGTTGATGGTTTATTTTGCTGTGCAGAAACATTTTATTTTGATTTAGTCCCATTTGTTTATTTTCTCTTTAGTTTCCATTGCCCTAGGAGCTGTATCGGTAAAGTTATTGCTACGACATATGTCTGCTATTTTGCTGCCTATAGATTCTTCTAAGATTTTTATGGTTTCCCGTCTTAACATTTAAGTCCTTTATCCATTTTGAATTTACTTTTGTGTGTGGTGTAAGTTTATGGTCTAGTTTCATTTTTTTTTATGTATCTGTCCAATTGTCCCAACACCATTTATTGAAGCGACTGTCTTGACTTCATTGTATGCTCTTGCCTCCTTTGTCAAATATTAATGGAGCATAATGTTTTGGGTCAATTTATGGGTTCTCTGTGCTGTTGCATTGGTCTATATGTCTGTTCTTATGCCAGTACCAGGCAGTTTTGAGAACAGTGGCTTTGTAAAGTTTGATATCTGCTATTGTGATTCCTCCAACTTTGTTCTTCTTTCTCAGGATTGCTGTGGCTATTCGGGGTCTTTTTTTGTTCCATATGAATTTTTGGAGAGTTTGTTCTAGGTCTGTGAAATATGCCGTTGGTATTTTAATTGGGAGTGCATTGAATCTATAGATTGCTTTGGGTAGTATGGACATTTTAATGATATTGATTCTACCAATCCATGAACACGGTATATTCTTCCATTTGTTTATGTCTTCCTCTGTCTCTTTTTTCAATGTCCTATAGTTTTTCAAGTATAGGTCTTTTACCTCCTTAGTTAAGTTTATTCCTAGGTATCTTAATTTTTTTTGTTGCAATGGTAAATGGGTTTTTTTTTTAGTTTCTCTTTCTGTGAGTTCATTATTAGTGTATAAAAAAGGCATAGATTTCTGGGTTGTAATTTTGTATCCTGCTACATTGCCAAATTCATTTATTATGTCTAGTAGTTTTTTGATGGAGTCTAGGGTTTTCTATGTACAATATGTCATTGGTAAATAATGACAGTTTTACTTCTTCTTTTCCAATTTGGATGCCTTTTATTTATTCTTCTTGTCTCATTGCTATGGCTAGCACTTCCAGTACTATATTGAACAGGATTGGTAAAAGTGGGCATCTGTCTTATTCCTGTTCTTAGGGGAAATGATTTTAGTTTTTGCCCATTGAATATGATGTTGGCTGTAGATTTGTCGTATAAGACTTTTATTATGTTGAGGTATGATCCCTCTACTCCCATTTTGCTGAGAGTTTTTATCAAGAAAGGGTGTTGGATTTTGTCAAATGCTTTTTCTGCATCAATTGATATATTATGTGATTTTTGTCTCTCAGTTTATTTATGTGATGTATAACGTTTATTGGTTTGTGGATATTGTACCAGCTTTGCATCCCTGGAATAAATACTTTTATTCAATTCACTAAATTCTAGTCATTCCATCCTTGAGAGTCAACCAAAACATGCCCAGTGCATAGATTTTAGAAAGGATTTTAAACTCTGAGTTATTTAAAATAATCTAATTAAAATAATGGAGAACTGTAGAATTAATAATTTGTGAGATATGTATTAAACTCTTCCATTAAAATAAGCAGCCATCGACTCTCAAATTTGCCTCGGTTACACTTTAGGGAGAGCTCTCTAATGGAAGGAATATTTCTAAGTATAAAGAACGATAGCTAAGTAGAAAATGTTGCAGACAAAAGAAAGAGCATATAAAGGTAGGAAAGTATGTTAAGTGCATCAGTGTGTTTATCCATGAAGAAAGAAATTATAGTCAGTAACTGATTAAAGTAATTGTGTCCAGATGACATTGACACACACTTCGGACTACAAGACATGATTCATCTTGTCATTGTAAGACTATTAACATATGAGGAAACGGTAAACTCCCAGAATGCTTTTTTTGTTCACAGGTTAATATCTGAGGTCTTGCTGTATAAAGAAAAGTTTAAGTGAGCTTTTGTAGGCAGTTATTTCCTTACTATAACTCTAAGGACCCTAAGCCATTTACCAGCGGATAAGACAGTTTACGCCTCTGCCCTCCCTAAATGGCATGCATATTTTACGGCGAGATCTTGCCAGTCTGTCTGGTTTGGCTCAGTAACTGATGTACCTCTGAGCCCAAGCAACCATGCCAGTCAATTTTAGTCAATCAGGTTCCATTCTTCATCCTGCTTTCAGGTCACATTTGGTTTATTTAAAGCAGCTGTGTTGAATCAGCTGCCACTCAAAGCGCTCAATGAAAGCCTTGAGCATGGGACTACAGCTCCACATAAATATCTCTGACCTGAAGCTTTCATATAAAGTGCCGCACATACACCCACGTTCAATCAGCACACAGTTCAGAAGCACTGCTCAAGTAGATAATGGTTGTTTGTGCTGCAAATTAACACTGCCGGTCATTCTGAATAAGGTCAAACCAGAGAAGCCACAGCGTTTTATCACAGATCTTCGTTCTTTAAAGTAAATGATTATAAACTAAAAAGTAATCCTAGTAATACTAGTATTTTTAAAACACACAACCTATCTTTGTTTTCCTAAATGTTGTCTAAAGATGATCTTAAAGAGAGAGGAAGGGGAAGGGAGAGAGAGAGAGAGAAACCCATTTGGGGGATTAAACACAAACCTGGGTATGTGCCCTGATGGGAAATGGAACCAGAGACCTTTCAGTGCATGGGATGATGACCAACTGAGCCACACTGGCCAGGGCAAGAACCTATCTTTGGATTCCTCCATTTTTCCTTCACTATAATGACACAAATCTAACTAATCATCTATAAAATGACAAGGGAATGAACAAAACAAAACTACTGCCTATAAGGGTATTCTAGTAACTTAATACATTGCAATTGTTTAAATTATAAACATCTTACCCTGAGAACATATATTGAAATTAAAAAGCATTGTCATGACATAAGTAGCTGCAAAAACAACATAGCATTGAAGATCTACATGATACTGATTTTTTTTAACAAAGTGGTTGGCATTATCAGCGTTTTGCTATCACATTGGACATCACCCTCAGCAACGTGACTGTGACACAGACACAAAGCAAAATCTAACAGAGTGGAAGGCAGACCCGGAGCACAGGACTAACAGGGAATTAATTGAGTAACAGCCCAGAAGAAGAACAGCATCCAGGGACAGTGATAAATTTGATATATGTGTAAAAGACAGAGATAAGAGGGAACTTTGTGGTCTTTGCACCTTGTTATTGATCTGCTTGCTGGGCTATTTAATGTGTCTGGTAATAATACATTATTTCCCCAGCTTCACACTTAAAATGTGATCATAAAAATTAATAGAATAAAGACTATTTTTCTCCTTTCTTGTGTGCATTTTTACAATGATACATTTGTCATGGGAATAATAAGAAGTTAACGCATTAAATAGCCTACTTATGAACTATGATGATTAGTAGTTTAAGCATCAGTAAGAAGGGTGTGGATGATCCTAACAATTTAACAGAGAACCTTATCCCACTCTCTTGAATTCTAAGTATCCTGGACTACATGATTTTGTGGAGTGAATATAGGCTCTGGAGTCACACAGACCAAGTGTAGGCAAGTTATTTAACCTCCTTGAGTGCATCATAAAATGGGAATAATAAGATGTAACTCATGGGGTTGCTGGGAGGATTATAACAATGAAATGTTGTAGAGAAAGTGCTTAACAAGTACCTGACACTCAGAGATGGTAGCCATCATTATTCCTTAAAGAAGCAGACTATAGCCCTAACTGGTTTGGCTCAGTGGATAGAGCGTCGGTCTGTGGACTGAAGGGTCCCAGGTTCAATTCCGGTCAAGGACATGTACTTGGTTGCTGGCACATCCCCAGTAGGAGGTGTGCAGGAGGCAGCTGATCTATGTTTCTCTCTCATCGATGTTTCTAACTCTCTATCCCTCTCCCTTCCTCTCTGTAAAAAAATTAAAAAAAAAAAATATATATATATATATATATATATATATATATATATATATATATATATATATATATATAGAAGCAGACTATAAAGAATAAATACAGGTAAATACAGGCATACCTCAGGAGGTATTGCAGGTTCCATTCTAGACCACCATAATAAACTGAGTATTGCAATAAAGCAAGTCATAGTCATTTTGCTGGTGGAGAGTCTTGCCTTCAATTTGTAGGGGGAAAAAAAACCTGTGAAGTACAATAAGGGGAAGGGCAATAGAAGGACATAGACTGTCTGTATAAATTAGTGTTCTAAGTCCTGACTGTGCATCAGAATCACCTGTGGAACTATTTTTTAACTACAGACGCCAAACCCCATCCCAAGAGATATTTATTCAGTAGGCACAGTGTAGTCGTGTCTATTATTTTAAGAACTCCATGAGTGATCCCTCTGTTTGGCCAGGACAGATGGCCACTCGTATAAATGTATTTCCCATAGTGAAAGAACTCAAAACTTTAAAATTGAAAAAGGCTTTCATAAAGAGTGCACAACTTCTGCTTTCCTGCCTATTGCCATCCACTATTAGATATATACTAAAGGCCCAGTGCACAAAATTCATGCACGGGTAGGGTCCCTAGGTCTGGCTGGTGATCAGGACCGATAGAGGTCTTCCGGCTGCCGGCTGGGGCCTTTCTTGCCCAGCTGCCAGCTGCTGGCTGGGGCCTTGCTTCATTCCGTGCCACCCCCTGGTGGTCAGTGCAGGTCAAACTCCTGAGGGGACACTTTGCATATTAGCCTTTTATATATATAGATTACATAGAAAAGAGTGTGTATGTACAGAGAAATACTGAGTGTGATTCTACAACTGGTACATAGTTGCATTAAGTAAAGGAGACTTTTCTAAACTGGAATATAAGTGAACTAACTATCAGCCAACTAAGCAGGTTCATCTCTGTATCACTGAGCATGGCTATGTCTGTTTGGACTGCAGTCCAAGATACAAAAACAGGAGCCTGAACTCAGACCATCTGGCCTGTACTTCTGCCTTGGATTCAAGAATTGCAAAATACGATAGGTGCACATTACTTGTGCTCCCTACACAACACTGCCTCTCTCCATCAGCCCAACTTCCCATTATGTTTTGGAACAGTACCTGGAGCCTGACCAACTTCATAACCATGAGCACAGTAAAGAGAAGCCAACATGGAAAGGAATCCAACTGTGAACCAATGTTAAGCTGAATGCCACCATGTCTCAGACTACAACAGTGTAACACATCAGAACTGAGTGCAGGATGGTGCATCCTGCACAGGACGGCACAGAGCAGCTGAGATCAACCTCATGGTTTAAGCCTGAATCAACAGGTATGCACACAGATTAGGGAAACATTTTGGCTTTTCTACTTTTCTTTTTCCCCAGGAAAGGAAGGAAACATTTCAATTACATATGACTCTCTTTGGATGCTGTTAGAAACATTTGATTAAGTCACTTCCATAAACATGTCAAAACAAATCTGTCCGAGCCTTATGCATGGTCTCCATTCAGTCATTAATAAGAAGAAAAAATGGCAGCAATCACTTATGGAATGCTTACTGTGTGCCAGGCACTGTTCTAAGTGATATTCACAGATTAAGTCATTTCATCTTAACAACCACCCTATGAAGGAAGTGACTCCGTATACCCCCGTGTGGTGTGCCACTAGACGCTCCTTCTGGAAGGAAGGCCACATTCCCCCCACTGCTGGGATTGCCGCTGGAAAAAGGCCCTCAGCTGTGAGCTGCCTTCGTAGGTTTCCTTGACTGAAGAATACTGCCTCACCCAAGGTAACACTTCCTTCCAAGGAAGGCCTGATCCTGTGGGGAGCGGGATGTAAGGTGACACGGTCCTTGCACCTCTAGGGGCTAGTAAGGCTGGCACCCTACCCACACAGATTTCCCAGGCCTGTTTGGATGGCAATTAATCAGTATAACGAGTGCAGCCCCTGCCTACAAAGCTTTCCCAGGGTTTGTTTATATTACTGCTATCAGTAGGATAAGAGCTACTTTCATGGCTTACCAAGAAATATGTATTCCAATTAGTGAGATTTATTGTAACAAGAAACCTGTCCTTCAACTTATCCCTCCAGTAGTGATTTTAGAAGAACAAAGAATGTTTTCCTTTTGATTGATCCACTGCTTAGTATCTTATGTATAAAAAGCATTGTACTGCTAATAAAAGTTGCCAGAACTTCTCGAGAGTTCTTGGACCTCCTGATCCCGCTGTTGTTTCTCTTGCTTTTGTTTTTCTTATTCTTTCTTTTCTCAAATCCCACCTCCCTACATCAGCCCGGTTCAACTCGTCAGGCTGGACCTGACATGATCCAATGATTCCTTTGCTGTGGATGTCAAGTCCTAATCCTCTTGTCCTCAGACAGGAGAGATGCAAGGCTGGCCCAGTTCCAGCTCTCCATGGGGTTGGCTGAAAACTTCCTTGGAATCGCCTCACTGCTCTATTTTTCCTCTTGCCCAGTCCTGCTTCCCACCTTTCCCATCCATATCCCCCAAAGCACATCTTTGTAAATGTCCTACACACTCACCTCTATCTCAGTTGGCTTCCCATGGGATGCAATATGCAAGAAGGGGTTTAGGAAATTTGGTCATCTTGGCAACCTCTCAGAAATAGATGGGCATCCACTTGACATACGCCAATGATGCTGCTACACTTCTCACTCAGCACTTCTCATTGCCTCCTTCCTTCTCTACTTCGCACTCCACTCTAAGCATTTTCCAGCTGTCGTCTCTTATTAATTTCTAGTATAATTTCATCATTGACTACTTTTCCTCCATAGGTAATGGTTACCATCACCACCCCAGCTGCTCTCAAGATTATGTTCTTTGACCTAGGTTTTCTACAGTTGGAATATGATGTGCTTACATGTGACTTTCTTTAATATTTATACTTTTGGGTGTTCCTTAAGCTTCTATGATCTTTGGTTTGGTTTC
This sequence comes from Cnephaeus nilssonii, assembly GCF_951640355.1. Taxonomy (NCBI): domain Eukaryota; kingdom Metazoa; phylum Chordata; class Mammalia; order Chiroptera; family Vespertilionidae; genus Cnephaeus; species Cnephaeus nilssonii. Next base: position 62,889,959 of record NC_137084.1, on the reverse strand, counting down.
TGTCATTACTTTGGAAACTTTTCAGCCATTAATAGTTCAAAGATTTCTTGGGCTCTATCCTCTGTTTATTCTCCTTGTGGTATTTCAACAAGATTATGTTACATCTTTTGTTATTTTCTCACAGTTCTTGTTCACCAGTTTTGTTTTGTTTTCTTTGCTTACAGTTTGGGATATTTCTATTAACCCATCTTCAAGGTCAGTAATCCTTATTTTAACCATTGTCCACCCTACTGATGGGCCAATTAAAGGTATTCTTCATCTCTGTTATTATAACTTTTATATGTAGCATTTCCTTTTGATACTTTTTAGAATTTCTGTCACTCTGCTTATGAAAGGGGGAAGAAATAGAATGTTGGGGAACCAACTAGTATTGTAAGAAATACTAATCATGCTCTATAAATATTTCTCTTTTCCACGTCCAGTGCTGCTAGATAGCGGTTCGGTTCCTGAGTAGGGGCGGCTGGGGATTGAGAAAATGAAAGAAAGAGACCGACACAGAGATAGAAAGAAAAAGCTGGGGCCGGATGGGACAGCTGTCCTCTGATGGAGAGATGGTGACCCAGAGCCAATACACTGCATTTATTTTATACAGCAAAATACCAGGAAATTTTACTAAAACCCAAGACAAAGGAGATTATGTGCATTCTTATGGCTTCTTCTGGGTGGGCCCGAATGATCATGTTTGTTCCTGGTGCTTGGCTGGATTTAGATAATGAAACCCACACCCTGGCACCTGAGCTGAAGGTCAGGCTGACAACACACCTGCCTCTGGCAAGGTATGTTTCCAGGGCATGGCTCTGCCGGGCATGGCTGAATTCAGATGACAATCAGCTCAGGGGCCTTTCCCAGGCGCTCTCTACAATGCTCCATTATCTGTGATTATTTATTCTGATTAAAGAAGGCACATTCTACCCTGGCTGCTGCTGACCTGGAGATGCAACCCTTCCTCCCCATTTGGAGCTGCCTATTATCATGGAAAGATGAACAAAGATTTGCTGCAGAAACCAGAATAGCCAGCCCTTTGAAGATCCCCAGCCCTTTTTACATACCTGCAGGCCTTTGCAAATCTCCAGCCTGCTTACCTGTTGATTCTGTTGAAACATGTGTTCCTTTGGCTATTTCCCCATGTAATCTCAGCCCTTGAATATCACTAAGCTCTTTGAAGACCCCTAGTCCTTTTGCATATCTGTAAACTGCCCTTTTGCTACATAAGCAGCCTACTTATGGTAGGGTACAGAGCAGATTTTTGTGGATAACCTGCTGCTCTCACATACTGTCAGCAATATTGGAATAAACACTCATATAGGATTCAACCCTGTCTGTGCTTAATTGGCTCGAGTAGTGACAGGCAGCACAGACAGACCCATTGTTAGTCCAGTTACACTTACATTAGCAATCTCTTTTTGCTTTTTTCATTGTACCCCTTTGTGAGGAGGCATGGGACAGGAGCTGGCCAAAGGCATCAGCCCCTGCCCTGACTTTTCCAAACAAGTCTGACCTTCCAGATGTTTTACTAGAGTCTTTATGTTTAGACTTCAAAATGTCCTTGTTTGAAAGACACAACAGATACAGGTGCTTTCTCAAGGATGCTTACCCTGCTGATAGTATATAATAGTTAATTTAATTCAAGCTGTTGTAACAATAAAAGCCGAAGGAGGCAGGTGAACAGGGCTTTTTTGGCTCATTATGCCAACTAGCCCCTTAGTTTCTCTTTCACAGAAACATGTGTCAGAGCAATCTATTCATCCATTGCTCAGGGTCTGCCAGTCAGTCCTGGCACCCCTTCACATATTAAGCATAATTATTTTTATATTACCTGTCTCTCAACATATCTGTGTCTGGTTCTGATGCTTGTTTTGTCCATTTAGACTATATTTTAAGTTGTCTTTTGACATGTCTTGTAATTTGTTATTGTTGCTGCTGAAAATTATACATGTTGCATTGAATTATAGGAACCGAGTTAAACAGGACTCTAGCGTGAGGGTTTACGGTAATCTGGCTAGGAGTTGTGCTGTGTTTAATGTTTACTAAGCCTGCAGGTGCTAGAGGCTTCAAATTCCTCTAATATCCTTGTTTTTGTCTCCTCGCTTGACTTTGGTAAGTCCTTTTCCTTGGGGAGAGTCTGTGTCTTTCAGCTCTTCCAGTGATTATCGCTGTTGTTGTTATGCTGGAACACTGTTGGTGTGGAGATATTCTACTAATTTGCTGATTAAATAGCAGTCTTGTTGTGAGTGTGTCCTAGGGCTCTGGCCAGCCCAGTGTTTCTTCAGGGCTGTAGCTCTATTCCCCACCCCAACTCTCTTCTCCAGCGACCATGTTCCTGGGCTATTTCCTGAATTCCTAACTAACTCCTGGTGATCATGTGTGTGTGTGTGTGTGTGTGTGTGTGTGTTTTCTTTTTTCCTCTCCTTGGTGAAGAAGGAAGGCTGAAAGTAGCTAAAATGAGAAGAATCCCCTTTCCTGAGTTAGGATAAATCTCTGACAGTCATTTTCTCTGAAGAGTGGATGTTTGTCACATAGAAGGCTCAGAGTACATTTCACAAAAAGTATTCTTTCTTAACCCCTGCCAAAGCTAGAGGGGCTCTTTTTCTATCAATCATGAACCTGGTGTGGTTCCAAAAGAAGAATCAGAGAGGGTTTTTGAAATAAATTTGCCATTTAAAAGGCCGTGGAAATGTGACACAGGGGAAGTTAGATGTGGTAATGTAGTGGCTATGGTTCAGTTTTCTTTAAATACCCAGTTGCATCCTAACTCACATAACTTAATGCCACGTTATTCTGTGATCAATATTGGTGCTTATTATTTAATATAATAAGTTCCATTACACACACACACACACACACACACACACACACACACACACATATATATAATGTAAAGGAATTTGGGGTTTTACTTTTTTTAGAAACCTTGGAGAGTATATCTTAGTTATTTATAATAAAACATTACCACCTGGTGGTATTAATTTCAAACTGCAGGCAAAAGTTCCTTTGGGGCTTACATTAAACAACCATTTCCTCTACAACTTCTGCATTCTCTCCTACAGACACTGTGCAAAGAACCATTAGACTGCTGTAAAAATAAAAGTCTCTTATGCCAAGTAATTTACACTCTAAAAATGAGACCTATGAAATCATTATGGCAGAAAAATCACTCCAATATACTTAATAAAGAGAAAAAAGGAGATAAATGCTATCATAGAAGTTGGTAATATAACCTACTCATTCATGGTTCCATTGATATTTGTTAACACATCGTACGTACTAGTCATTGTTGTAAAAACTGGAAACACATCATTCAATTAGACAAGCAAAAGCCCTGCCTTTAGGAAATGTATGTTCCAGTGTAGAAGAAGGTACCCAATGAATAAATGATAGCATAGTGTGTCATGTGGTAATAAGTGCTCTAGAGAAAAATGAATCGGGAAAAAAGGATAGAGAGTGCTAGAAATAAAAGTGGAAAGATTAACTAGACTAATCAGGGAAAGGATGTGTTGGTATCTTGGCTGACATCTGAGCAAGGACCTGGAGGACATGAGAAAGTGAACCCTGGAGCTCCCTGTAAGAAGGCATAGGGAAGAGCAAGCGCAAAGGCCTTTAAAGAGGAGCTTCTCTTGAATGTTTGAGGAATGTTATAGAGGCCCACTTGGCTGTAATGGAGTGAGCAAGGGGGAAAGAGAAAGAAGTTCATAGAGATAACAGGGAACACAGAATCTATAAAGCCACAAAGACCATTTAAAGCCTGGACTTCAAGTGAGTTGTGAAGCCCTTGTGAGCATTTGATATGACCTGTCTTGAGTTTTTTAAATGACTGCTTCGGCCATGTGATAAGAATAAAACACAAGATGTAAAAGGCCATAAACAGAAAGACTTTTAGGATAGTGATACTGAAAATGTCAGTTCACAACTAGATATGAAATCTGAGCCAACATATAAGTAAATGCACTTATTGCATTAAACAGGTCTTACCAAGAAAAAATGCTAACTGAATTGTATATAACGTGATATAATTCATTTATATTATGACATAAGCCCTTTATTGTCTTGTGGACCAGCGGGCCATTCAATGAACCATACTTTAGGAAACGCTGCTTTAGGATATTATTGCAATAAGCCAAGTAAGAGATGGTGGTGTTTTAGACCATGGTAGTGGTATGGGTGAAGAGAAATGGCCCATTTACATATAGATAGAGATATATATCAATATGTCAACACCCTCAGAGGATTTGCTGATAGATTATCTAAGAAAAAAAGTCAAAGAGAAGACCAATTACTGAGCATGAGAAGCTAGAACTCTGCATTTACAGAAATGGGGAGTATAGAAGATGGGGCCTATTAAGTGTGACTATCCAAATGGAGATAACAAGTAGGAAGTTAGATATGTGATTCTGGGATTTGGCGGCAAGGTCTAGCTAAGCATATACCTATATTATACCATCAGCATTTATATGGTATTTAAAGCCTTAAGATTAGGTGAGATCTCAAAGTGAATGAGTGATCTCTATTCTATTTATATAGATGGGAGACTTGATCCAAGGACTGAGCTCTAGGACTTCAAAATAGAGAGGTCTAGAACAGGGGTGGCAAACCATGGCCAGTGGGTCAAATCTGCCTGAAGCTTATTTTCATATAGCCCACAAGCTAAGAATGGTTTTTAAATACTTCAAGGGTTTAAAAAGAAAAGAAACAGAAGATGCAACAGAGAACAGATATGGCCCACAAAGCCTAATCTATTTACTATGTGACCATTTTTAGAAGCAAAGTTGTCTGACCACTTGTCTAGAAGATAGGAGAAGGTGTGATCAGTGAGAGAAAACCAGGGAAGTGTGGAAGTCGAGTGGAGGCAGAATTATATAGATAAGGGAAAACTACCTGTGCCAAATGCTGATGATAGATCAAGAAAGAGGGAAACTTAGAATTGACTATTGGGTTTTGCAACTTCTATATTGGATATTGGAGACCTTAACAAGAGTAGTGTTAAAGGAGTCATCTGAATCACATCCTGACTGGGATGTGAGGGGTTGCTACAGCAAATAGAGACCAACTTTCCAAAGTGTTTTTCTGTAAAGGAACATGGCAAATAAGGCAGTGACTAGAGGGGTAAGTGGGTTTAATATATATTATTATCTGTTATGTTATATATTATATATTAAAATAATATATCTATTTTTAAGGTGGGAGCAATGACAACTTTTTTTATGCCTATAAGAACACAAAATCAATGGAAGTTTTGACACGGTGGAGTAGGGACATTATGGTAGAGATTCTCTCTAGGTAAGAGATAATGTGATATAGTGATAAAGAGAGACTTTAGATAAGAACATGGGCAGTCCCACCACAGTAACAGGAAGAAAGGGAGAGAACAATCTATGGGCAAGCATGCTGCCAAGTGAGAAAATGTTGTGGCAGAAGTTTGCAAAAATTATATTCTGATGGATTCTATTTTCTTAGCAAATGGAAGAAGGGTCAGCAGCAGGAAATGAGGATGAGAGAAGAGTTGTTAGAAATTTTAAAGACAGATGAAAATATTTGTTCCCAAGACTAGGAAAGTGAATGCCTAGGAAATATAATATATTTGCCTTCCAGAACTAAGGGTCAATTTAAAGTAGTTGGTCAGCCCAGCCACTATAGCTCGATGGTGGATCATTGACCCATGAACCAAGAGGTCATGGGTTCAATTCTCAGTCAGGGCACATGCCTGATTGCAGGCTAGATTCCCAGTAGGGAGCATGGAGGAGGCAGCAGATCCATGACGTTTCTCTCTCAAATGCAATAATGAATAAATGAATATCTAATCTGATAAACTGTAGAGAAATTTTTTTTTAAAATAAAGTAGCTGGTCACAAATTGAAAGTAAGATAGTCATGATGGTTTACTGCACAGGAGGAAGAACTGAGTTGCAAAGAGCTTAATTTAACCAGGGTTTGAGTTCTGTGAATTGCATACAATAAATCAAGAGGGCACACATTAGTTAAATGGGTTGAAGGAGAGTGATTGCAATAATGGACCATGGAATCTAAGCTGAGTAAAAAAGAACCATAGGCATGGATGGAATACATAAAAATTCATTGAGTTGTACAAATGATTTATGCATTTTCTCTATATATGTTATACTTCAGTAGAAAGGTTACCTAAATCTTAAAAAGAAAAGAAAAGGAAGATTATTTCAATAGAATAAAATATTACTACAAAGGAGAAAACATGGAATGTAGCATGCTAGCTGAGAGATTATTAAAACAGACCAAGTGAGTACATGGGCAATATGAATGAGGACTAGGTTCTAAGGAAGAACCTAAAAACATAAGACTACAAGACAAGTTTCAGAAAGAAATTTAATAGAGAATGGCTCAGTTGATTATAGAAATTTTATATATAATATGGTCAGCAAAGGTATTCATATTACCATTCACATTAATGACTAAACTAATGGAATGGAAACCAATCATACTTTTTATGCTCACAGAAAATAATGCAAAGAATAAGAGTTCAAAATAATCATAGTAAGATAGAGGCAAATAAAAACACACACAATAAATTCAATTAATTACCATTGGGAAGAAAATCCAAAACGGTCCTTAGGCCTAAAGCAGATGAAAGTTGAGTCTTACCTCATATGTGAGATGTCCCTGCACCAAATAGCATATAAATTTAGAAATGCTCATATAAAATCCAAAGAAAATCCATATCAAGTAATTCAGTGCTGTCTCATGATCAATATGTGGTGGTAAAACGGGAAGGAATGGGTAAGCCATATTTGCCATGCCCACAAGAGTGTACAGACCACGATAAGGATGCAGGCCTTCTTCTTGGACCACACCAAACAATATGGAGGGAACATTTATAATCAAAGTCGGCCTCATGGCTACAAGATAGGGGTCATGAGCAAAAACGAAAGAAGCTGATCTATTCTTCCAGGAGATAAAAAGGTATTACTGAATATTGGTTATTAAATACAGGACAGGATGTTTTTAGCCTGCCTATGTTTAATTATGTTTGCCACTTCTAAAGACAGGAAAAGAAGTGAAATTTGAGCTTCCGTTTGCAGAATTCATTATAAATGCCAGAATAGGAAAGGAGACAGAGAGCAGCAACATCCTGGTGGAACAAGAGCTGCCTCGCCCTTCTTCCTCTCTACTCCAGCTCCTAACAGGTATCGATTCCTGTGCCCAGAAATGAAAATGGAGAGCACACTGTGCCACCAGCAAACCGGAAAGCAATTCCACCCACACTAGTCTGGTTCACAGTCTGTTCCAGAAGCAATGGCTGCAGCTGCTATCCACAGGGAGTGTTAGTGTGTGGGGCCGCACTTCCTTGCCTGCTAGGCAATGCGGAGCTTCTCCTGCCAGGGTAGACTTCTTCCTGCTGCTGTTTCTCCGCTGTGAGTACTATTACGGTTTTACACCCTGCTTCCTCATGGATTTGGAGCTTTTCTTCTTCCTGTTCCCTATGGCTTGCTGGGTCTTCATGCATATCATTGGACACAGGACACAAACAACACCACATATCAGAGCGTGATGAATCTGTCTAGAGAAGATCTACAGTCTGGCACCTGCTATGTGTAAAACTTCACCTTGCAGAGAACTGTGAAGTAAAAAACCACGAGTTCATAAGTCTTTGCTAGGATTAATCAAATAAAATTTGAAGAAGACACAATAACTCATCTTGAAAACCAGGAAAACAACAATCTGAATTTCATGAAGTTAAAGATGTCGCCTGGACTCTTGCTAGACTGAAGTTGGAAATCACATTAAACAGGCAATTGTCTCACTTTCTCTTGCTTTTCTCCTAGTTTGAGTCATTCTGCACAATAGGTTCGTTGAAGTGCTCAGAGCAAGTCAATATCCCTTATTCTGTAAGAATATATCTGTGACAGAGGCTAAAGGGAAACCCATGGGACACTATGATCTTTGTATTCCTGTATTTTATTCCGAAAGGTTAAAGATTCTCCTTTGCAATACACCCAGATTAAGCACCAATCTATATAAAATCTAACTCCCAAATAGTTTCAGAAGAGAATATCTATTCTGACTCACCAATAGTTTCCTAAGTTTTCATCACTCTCCATCCCTGCAACCATCTCCCTAGTCAATTCCCTGGCTTTTTACATTATATACGTCCAGACTTAATATATATATATATTTGTTGAATGCATGTGGTTTGTCAGATTCCATGATAGCAATTCCCTGTACATTATTTTATTTTATCCTTAAAATAAACCTATAGAAAAGAATACATTATTCTAATAACCCCATTTTCAGATGAAAAAATATGAGCCCTTCAGAATGAATAAATGATTTTTCAAAGGACCCACAAGTGCCAAAACCTGAGTCATTCCATCAAGACACTCCTCTCAGCTGTACATTTATCTGAAATACTTTATCAATATATTTAAATATTCTGCATGGATGATGTGTTTCTTTTTCCTTTTTATAAAAAAAATTCCCTTTGCTTATACCTTGCCACATTTAAGAATCTATTGGGTTTTTGTGAGTTTTTTTGTTTTTTAGATTTTTTTAAATATATTTTATTGATTTTTTACAGAGAGGAAGAGAGAGGGATAGAGAGTTAGAAACATCGATGAGAGAGAAACATCGATCAGCTGCCTCTTGCACACCCCCTACTGGGGATGTGCCCGCAACCAAGGTACATGCCCTTGACCGGAATCGAACCTGGGACCCTTGAGTCCGCAGGCCGATGCTCTATCCACTGAGCCAAACCGATTTCGGCTGTTTTTTAGATTTTTTAATTGAATTTTAGAGAGAGAGGAAACGCGGGGCAGAGAGAGAGAAACATCCACCTGAGACAGAACATTGATTGGCTGCCTCCCGCACACTCCACGCCAGGGAATCAACCTGGGAACCTGTCCTGATGGGAAATGAACCAGCAATCCTCCATGCACGGGGACATGTCTGACCAACTGAGCCACACTGGCCAAGGCAAGAATCTACTGTTTTAGCAAAATTTCCATTTAAACTGTGCCATTGTTTATAATGTTATCAAAGTCACAAGTGCCACTAACCACAATCTTCAACTGCTAGGAGACACTAATCTTTTGGCCTCCTAGGGTCAGAGCCAAATAAGCAAAATAACTCTTTCATAGAATACAGTACAGAGAACTGAGCACACTACTCAGTAAGAGGAAAATATTTTACTAATGATATTAAAAGCAAGGGCTAGTCAATTCAGAGAGAACTATATAGTAATTTTAATTTTAATTATTATTTACCTATGGCCTGTATGATTTCTAAAAATTTTAAAGGGATACTTTGAGAATTAAAGGTTCAATGGGATAATGTATTATCTCCATATTATAAATAAAGAGACTAATTTAAAGGTATAAAAGTAATAAACAAAATCATGTTGGTTTTTTTTAAAAGAATGTGTCATTTATTTAACTTCTCCAATTAGAAATGGATAAACTATTTCTTAGCAATATGTAGTGGGCTATAACTATTACTAAAATAGTTCCCTTTGTTTCTTAAAATATTCTAAATATAGCCAAAACTAAAAAATGGGCTATTCAATCTAAAGTAGAATCATGTTTAGCAAATAAAAACTATTCTCTGAAGCAAATATATTTATTATAGTTAAAAATGACTTACCAATGGAAAAATTATTATGAAATGTAACCTTTTACATGGAAAGCCTTCACTGCCCTAGACAGTGTTGCAAAGTGATTAGAGCCTTGGCTCACACACTGAAGGGTTGCTGGTTCAATTCCCAGTCAAGGACACATACCTGGGTTGCAGGTTCAATCCCAAGGCTCAGTCAGGGTGCATGTAGGAGGAAAGCAATCCCTGTGTCTCTCTCACATTGATATTTCTCTCTCTCCCTCTCCCTCCTGTTTACTCTCTCTAAAAAACCAATGGAAAAAAAATATCCTCAGATGAAGATTAACAAAAAAAACATTTCACTAAGCTGTCTAGATACACCAACAACAGAATTCTAGTATCCCTACCTCTTTGCCAACAATTTGTATTACCAGTACTTTCAACTTCAGCCATGTTGGAAAGTATATATAAGTATCTCATTGTGGTTTTAATTCCATTTGGCAGGTGACTAAAGAGATTGAGCAACTTTTTAGATATTTATTGAAATTTAAACTAACCCTCACAAAAAAAGGCCAATTGAATTAAAAATAGTCCATGAAAATAAAACAAAGGTTGAAAATAATATTCATAAAGCATGACAGAAAACTAAGAAAATGGTAAAAATAAATAAAGCTCTTCATCAGCTACACTTCAAAAGAAAAGAAAAAGATTTCATTCTATGACAAGAACTTTGAAAAAAAATCATCAAGAAGATGATCTGAAATAGTGATTTACTTACTATTTTAATGATGACCCTACTTTAGTGTATGGTGTGTCATTAGATATTAACTAATTCTTGTAAATCATATAGATATTGCATAAATAAAAGTATATGGGACTCAGGTGGGGTTTTTTGCCTTTACTATTAGAGGTAACATTAAAAAAGGTTTAGAGATCTTTGCATTCTGGTCCTGTTGAACACCATAGGAAATGGATGGGGCTACCTCTGTTATCAGACTTCTTTGATGCTGATCAGAATGCTGTCTGGTTCCATCTTTGACTATTTCTTGCTTCCAGACTCCTTGGTGTAATGCTTGGTGTAATCCCTTGACAACCTCCCCTTCTGTTTTTTTCTTTTTTTTAAATATATTTTATTGATTTTTTACAGAGAGGAAGGGAGAGGGATAGAGAGTTAGAAACATCAATGAGAGAGAAACATCGATCAGCTGCCTCCTGCACACCTCCCACTAGGAATGTGCACGCAACCAAGGTACATGCCCTTGACCAGAATCGAACCTGGGACCCTTCAGTCTGCAGGCCGATGCTCCATCCACTGAGCCAACCGGTTAGGGCCAACCTTCCCTTCTTGTTAGGCTCTGCCACCAATCGTCTGTTAAGGCTACCGATCACTTCTAGACCTCTAGTGTTCACACTGCACTGGTATCACTGAAAGTCAACCTCAAACTTGCCTAGGACTTTGCCCCCACCATCTACATCTCTCACATGGACATGACAAATTTCCCAGGTTGCTGTTCTCTAGTCTAGCCTATCTAACTAAATTCCTCAAGCTCCTGTTCCAACAGCCTATAATACTTTAGTTGATATGTATAAAACATAGTGAAAATAGTTTATTGACTGGCAGATGATAAAGAAAAGCCCATTTAAAATGTCGAGCTTTTTAATTTAACTTCAACTAAAATACTTATAAAACATGCTTCAAGGTTAATATTGATTTTTTTTAGACAACTGAATTTGAAATTAGCATTGGTCAGCAGTGGGGATATCCTTTGCATTTTCATGGGAAAGCGCAGCAATAAAATTGAGTATAAATACACTCATCTAGATCTGTGAATAATATAGTAATTTCCCTGTTTTATGCGGTACTCCAACTAGATGCATTTAATTTGCAACTTTGATTCACAATCATGGAAAACTTTCCTCAAAGACTATTCTTTTCCTCAAGTAGTTCTGGTTGTATTAGGGAAAAACTATGATGGATTTTAAATAACTCACTCCTAAAATTTTAGGGAATATACACTCAGATCTTTCTGAAATGTGTCTTTAGAAAGTCTTGCTAAAGTCTTCTTTTCTTTATAAATAAGAGATGAATGAGAGATTTTTTCTTTTATATATTTCAGAAATATGTTGCAATTCACTAAATACATTTATAATATCTTCTTACATGCACCAAAAAGCTGAGATGTGCAGAGCTTAACTCCCTCCCTAGTCCATTATCCACCAATGACAGGATTGTTGAATTACGCTCCTTTTTTTGCCATAAACTCTTAGTTTTCAATTTGGGCACAATTAGGAGTGTTATAAAAGATTTTTATGATCTTTTCCTCCAGTCTCAGAGCCAATTACTGTGCTCTTCGTATATGCAGCAAATTATTCAAGTATTAGTCACTTTCCTTGTTTTTTGCTTCTTGCTCAAATTGTATTACAATAAATTGTGGTTGCATTTGCAGTTAGAGTATTTAAATTCATTTTCCATAATGCAACTATAAGTAGTCAAGCTAAATTGCTTAATTGGTGGCAGTATAAGGGTGGAGTATTATTCCTGAGAGAGGAGGGGTTCTTTTGACATCGTCTTTTTTATGTCAAAGGTGATCATGGTCAGGTCTGAATGTGGCAAAACATTGCTTTGGGGCAAGAATAGAAGACACAAAGAGTAAGTTGTGAAATTAGATTTTTGACAATCTTAAATTCCAAAGACATAAATACCAAAGGGCTTGGGGTTATTGAAGTTGTCCCATAGTTGCAGAGTAGGTGGCAGGTGATCTTGTGCAATGTAGGGAGGGAGAGTCCAATTCTGAATCTCTTTCAATTTTCTGGGTTTAAAATATAAGTACCTAGACTTGGGTACCAGGAGTTCAAATAGAAAGGAATAGATGTGAGAAATGTATTTAAAAAATTATAACTTAAATTTATTAGAAACAGTGGTTACATGTGGCTCCCAGTTTTGGGGGTAGGGCCTGAAAAGGTATGACATTGTAAACTAAATGTCAGAGGGAGAGGGATTTAGTAGGGGTGGGGGATGGTAAATTTGCTTTAAAAGTTATTATTTACAGTGTCAATGAGATTTGCAAGTAGGGATATCAAACAGGCACTACAGGAGGTGGAGAGGACAAAGAAATATTAATAGCTGAGACAATTTTCTTTTCCATCTTAATATTCAGTATACAAAGAACAAAACTATAAAGAAGGAATATGTGTTTGCACACAGCTAAATTTCTTCTTCAACGCCTGAAATAGAGGCACAACATTCTCTAATTCATTCACTCTTCAATTCAAGAAGCTTTTATTCATCTGTTATATACCAGAAATAAGAATAGTAAAGAAGAAACATATTTAAGAAATATTTCAGAGGTAAAATCAATAGAATTTTGTTCTAAAATAAGATTGTAGGAAAAGGTTTTCAGATTAAAATGTTTCTGAGATTAAAAACCACAGGCTTCCTAATGTAGAGATACAAATAACTCTAGCCCTGGCCCATCTCACTCATTGGCCCAGGCCACCAAAAAGCAGAGTGTTATTCCAGTCAAGGGAGCATACCTGGGTTGCAGATTCAATCCCCAGCCCTAGTCGGGATTTGTGTGGGAGGCAACTAATCCATGTGTCTCTTTCCCCTCTCCTCCTCCCTCTCTTCCTTCCACTCTCTCTAAAAATCAGTGGAAAAATATCCTCAGGTAAGGATTACAAACAAACAAACAAACAACTAAATCAATCATTTTAGTAGGTGACAGGCAAAATACATAGAGAAATTAGCATTCAAGTTCTTGGGGACAAGCGGTCCAGTGCTATTACACCAACACTCTGATACGCTGAGCGGGGCTGTTATCTATGGCAGTCCCAGGCTTACTCTGGAGACGAGGGAATTTCATCAGGTCAAAATAAAAGGACCCCACTCCAGGCCATTCACTCATTTATCCATTTATCCAAATATTTATTTCATGACCATTTGTGCCAGGTACAGTGCTAGGTGCTGTATGTGGATTGGTAGACCAACCAATGGGATCCCTCCTCAGTGATATATCCACCTGTAACAGAGCAAACCCGCTCCTCTCTCAAGAGTGCTTCCAAACCCAGCTAGTCACTGGACACTGCCTGTTAGTCAGAATTTCTGACTTCCTGTTTTCATCCCCATTACCCTAACAATTATTTAGATATTTATAGATATATCAACATCCTATTAGTTGATAATGTTTAAATTCTTCTGGGGCTGGGAATTCAAAATACCCACTTAAAGCACTGGAGATGCACTAATATACTCTGCTTGAGTTTCTTAGAAATGGAAAAGCACTGTAAGCTTTATATTGCTTTTTTTTTTTCTCAATAGTCCATTAGACACAGGTGCTATGACCTGAAAAATTTTTGATTATAGCAGATATAACCCCTAACATTTCAAAGTTTTAAGAAGGTAAAGACTTTGCAAAACATGCAATTTCATAGAAGGGAGCTTTGTTGCCTACCAAAACTGCTCAGGATGTGTATTCAAACTTCAAAATAAAACTGTCTTAGAAGGGGGCTTTTTTCCTTCCAGAAAACTTATGTATGAGTACAAATTGAAGGCATGCACACAGTGACATTTTGGACAATAACTCTTCTGTTTTGAGACTTGACTTAAAAATAACCAAAGACCCCTAGCTGGTTTTGCTCAGTGGATAGAGTGTCGGCCTACAGACTGAAGGAAGGGTCCCAGGTTTGATTCTGATCAAGGGCACATGCCAGGGTTGTGGGTTCGATCCCCAGTGGGGGGCCTGCAAGAGGCAGCCAATCAATGATTCTCTCTCATCATTGATGTTTCTATCTCTCTCTCTCTCTCCCTTCCTCTCTGAAATCAATAAAAAATATATTAAAAAATAAATAACTAAAGAAATATAAAATAATTTTCGCATGCCTATAGGCAAAAGATCTTTCTGTTAAGGGAAAAGCAACACTGAGTAAAAGACTATCTTTTAATTGATTAAATCCCCAGCTGTTTTGATATGGTGTACCCTTTATAAAAGTTAGAACCTCCATCTGCCTATCCTTTCATTTGAGACTCAAGGAAGTCTCAGCTGCAGATGTGGCAGGCCCAGGGCGAAAGGAAGGCAAGCTAAAGCTACTTCCTTTCCAGTCAAATAAGGTAGAATTTTCTTTACAAAGGCATTTTTTTTTCCAGCCAGTCTCTCTCACAAGCAGCTCACTGGTTCCATAAATAAAGACCAGCACCCTCTATGGACTGGTCTTTCCCGTAGGTGACCTTATAAGAAGCCCCAACAACAACCCATTCTCTGATTTGTGTATCTCCTGAGACTAATGAAGATCCCTTCTCTTTCCCTTCAGTTTTTGTTTTAACAAAATTTAAAAATGAAGAAATAATTCGTAGATGACATCTGGATCATATCCCTGAAATATTTCTCTATTACTTCATTCTCAAACTTTAGAAACTGAGGAAGTTAATCCCAATTCTGAAATTACAGAAAGCATAACTTCTAAATTCCAGCGGGAGAGAAATGCTACTTGGTCGAGTTGTGGCATGACTAAGCCAGGCTCACAAATCTAGTTTAGACTTCCTCTTTGCTGAAGAGGAAAAGGATGCGAGAGGGTTGATCCTGAGAAAAACTAATCATCATTTTAAATTTAGGAAGAAAACATATGAATGATTTCTATTGAAAACTTATAGGAATGATGGTAATAGGAACTGCAGTATAGTTGTGGCATAATAAATATTAGTGAAACAGCATAAGAAAAGGGAGGGAAAAGAATTATAATTTCTCTTGTAATCTGGTGGAAATAAAAGACACCACCAGCTAAAGGACCATAGGTAACTGTGTAACAATCTCATCATTGATGTTTCTATCTCTCTCTCCCGCTCCTTTCCTCTCTGAAATCAATTAAAATATATTTTTTTAATTTTTTATTGTTTAAAGTATTATAAATAGTAGTACATATGTCTCCTTTTTCCCCCATTGATCTCCCCCCGGACTCCCCTCCCCCTCTCCCACCCCGCACATGCCCTCACCCCCTGTGTCTGTGTCCATTGGTTTATGCTTATATGCAGACATACAAGTCCTTCAGTGGATCTCTTACCACCCCCAACCCTCCCCTTCCTTCCTGCTGTAGTTTGACAGTTTGTTCCATGCTTCTCTGTCTCTGTATCTATTTTTGTTCATCAATTTACGATGTTCATCAGATTCCACAAATGAGTGAGATCATGTGATATTTATCTTTCTCTGACTGGCTTATTTTGCTTAGCATAATGCTCTCCAGTTCAATCTATGCTGCTGCAAATGGTAAGAATTCCTTCTTTTTTACAGCAGCATAGTATTCCAGTGTGTAGATGTACCACAGTTTTCTAATCCACTCGTCTGCTGATGGGCACTTAGGCTGTTTCCAAATCTTAGCTATTGTAAATTGTGCTGCTATGAACATAGGGGTGCATATAGCCTTTCTGATTGGTGTTTCTGGTTTCTTGGGATATATTCCTAGAAGTGGTTATTACTGGGTCAAATGGCAGTTGCATTTTTAATTTTTTGAGGAAACTCCATACTGTCTCCACAGTGGCTGCACCAGTCTGCATTCCCACCAGCAGTGCAAGAGGGTTCCTTTCTCTCTGCATCCTCTCCAGCACTTGTACTTTGTTGATTTGTTGATTATAGTCATTCTGACAGGTGTGAGATGGTACCGCATTGTTGTTTTGATTTGCATCTCTCAGATGATTAGTGACTTTGAGCATGTTTTCAAAAAGAGAAGCTATCCTTGGTAAGACTCAAGCTCACTAGAAGCTAGTATTCTAACAATATGGATACATGTGATACTCCCGTTATAGTGAGTGCAGTTTCAATAAAAAATAATAAATTTTCTGTTGTTTAGACTAGTAGTTGCAATTCTTTTCTTTGTTTTCAGAAATGTTTAATAGGACAAATGACCCCACAGAGACTGGGAGGATGTGTTGGTGTCCCTTGTTAGGGCGTCATAATGCCGGGGTTCTTGTCCCAGCCTTACAAAGGATTCAGCATTCTGGAGAAAGGGGCTGTGCATAGATGACTAAAGAGTCCAAGGACAAAAGATATTTTTGACAGGCATTGGGGGTCAGAAGAGCTTCAGCTAAAAGGAACTGAAGACTCTTCCTTGACCAAGGACCCATGCTTTTATTCACACAATTTATCCTAAGGCAAGGTGTACATATACACTTCAAAGGGTAAGGTATCAAAGGGTAGAACACAGAAGCATTATCAGTTTGGGGAATAGCCTATAGCTGTTCAGGTGTTTGGCCAACAGGAGGCAATAAAATGCCCTGAGCTGTTTGGCAGCTAACAATCCTATTCAGGTTTGGGGGAAGTGCCATTTAGCCGTTTCCAACAGGTAAACTACATTTGACTCAACCCTGTTGAGCTCCCCAAGCTTCACCAACCTTTTGGTGAAACTCTTGTAATTATTAGATGCTGGAATTGGTTCTTGGCAAGGATCTAAATGTAATATCTTAGTAATCAGGTAGAAGTTAGAATAGGAGAGAGGTGCATTTGAATAAAAGCCACAGAGAAGTAAATGATATCTTCATTCAATAGTCTTTATCGTCTCATTAAACTGATAATGATGGTTTGAGAAAAATAGAAAATTTGGAGGAATTATATCAGATCCAATTTATTTGGAATCTAAATGGATAAAATACTTCTGGACATCAGTGGACCAGATGAAGTTAAATAGCATGAATATGTAGAAATTCATTAAGAAAAATGCGACTTTTTCAAAGATATAGCTAAGAAATACAGGCTAAAAGAATGATGAGAGTAGGGATTGGGGGATTTCTAGGCACAGAGGAGTGCAAGGGAATCCGTGTTACTTGTGATCAAGCACATTAAGTGGATGGCTTACAAAAGAGAGTGAGGCAGTTGAATCCAGAAGGAGTAATAAATTAAAAGAATGATGAAAAAAAGTGTTGTGAATGTAGAATATGGCTATTCATTCATAGTGAATAAGTGGGAGACATGAAAGGCATAGAAGTGGTCATAAAAAGAATAACACATCTTAAAGGTTAAGTGATTCTAAGATCTGAAGAGTGTGTGTACACACATTGTTAGTGTCAAAATTTACTAAGCAATTACACAACATGCCAAGCTTTATGCTATGCTTTTAGCAGATAATTGCTCACTTGGTTCTAGAAACAACTACACTACAAAGATACTCTAAATAAATCTTACATATAAATAAGGTTTACAGAGGACAGCTTTCCTAAGACCACTTTCTAATTTAAGTTGATCTAACTTCAACATCGATACTCTTTGTCATTAAGCTTTGTTCCACTCTCTATGGCAATGATGATAAGTTGCCAGATGAGAAGTAGTGGAGAATACTATTATCACTTTTAGGAATTTTGTATAACTGTGAGTCTAAAGAGGTTTAAGGGTCATCCACATGAATGCAGGGGAAGGAAAAGCAAAAAACTGTGAAAAGGGAAAGAGGAAAGAGACAAGTAGTGATTCCTCCTCACCTAAAAAAAAAAAAAAAAATAGATCCTATGGGCAAAGTAATGACATTCAAAGGGTAACAGTTAAGCAGTCTGGCACAACAGTGACCAGAATTAGAGATAAAGCAAAATCATCATATGGGCTCCAGAAGGCGTGGGACAAGTGATCTTCCCTGGAGAAGGAAACAAGGTAAAAAAGAAAGAGAGAACTTAGGGATTTCAAAGATTCTGTTCACCAGCAAAGGGGGCACCCACAGATCAAAGAAAAAAGCAATAGCCCTAGCCGGTTTGGCTCACTGGGTAGAGCGTCGGCCTGGGGACTGAAGGGTCCCAGGTTCGATTCCGGTCAAGGGCATGTACCTTGGTTGTAGGCACATCCTCAGTAGAGGGGTGTGCAGGAGGCAGCTGATCGATGTTTCTCTCTCATCGATGTTTCTAACTCTCTATCCCTCTCCCTTCCTCTCTGTAAAAAATCAATAAAATATATTTTAGAAAAAAAAAAGAAGAAGAAGCGATGGTATGCTGAGAAAACTAAGGTTGAGTGGGTTGATGGTGAAATTGTGAGCTCAGAACTCAGAGAGACCTGTGGTGTCTCGCCCTTCTACTTACCAGCTCACAGTAAAATGATAATTAACAATAGTACAATCCAACTGACTATGATCTCAGAACTCTCCTTATTCTATAACCACCACATTCTGAGAAAGACGGAACAAGGTAATATCAGAATCCATACCCTCAGCCTTTGGATTGCTTCAGGTCCCTCCATTCAAATGACAGTCCTCTTGCATCCTGTTTCAGCAGGAGGATGGCACATCAAGTTTATTATACTATCATCTCTATATACATATGAACGTTCCCAAAATAAAAGGTTTAAAAATATATAATTCCCTAGCATCCCATAAATCAGCAACATCCTCTAGAAAAAGCTGCTGGCACAGATTTCTTCCCTCACAGAGAGACAAAACCTAGTTTTTGTTTTGTTTTTTTATCTTATGGTTTCCAGGAAAGGTGGTTTTATAGATGCCCTAGTTAATGCATTTGCTCTCAGTAGATCCCCCTGTATGAATTATAATGAAAGAAAAATGCTGGGCGTGCCAAAAACCTGAAACCAACTGTCCACAGCTGAGATGCTACGTAGGCAGGATTGCTATTCATTGTGCTGCCTTTGTCTTTCTAGAGGTCACCATTATAGGACACTCCGAAAGAGGTGATACCCACCAGTGAGTAGTGATTATTCAGCGTCATAGCGTGAAGGATCACATACACCATGTGAACATGAGCCAAAGGTGCTGATTATAGTGTGGTGTAAAAATAAAATAGGTCAGAGCCAGAAATATCTCAGCAACCTAAAGAATAAGACCGTGCTTTACTTTCATGGTCTGTTCTCTTAGTTCTTTCAAAATAAAAAAGGTTCTTTTATTCATTCATTCACTGAGTCGGTTCAATAATCACTATGGGAGTGCCTTGACATTGTTCTGAGTGCTAGAAATAGTCTACTGAATTGCACTGACACGGTGACCGATACTGAAGGAAAATTTAGTTTTTAGCCATAAAGACAGATATTAAACAATGTGGTACGGTGATTTGAAGGGGCTTAATCTATAATAATAAAGCCATAATATGCTAATTAGACCGGATAGCTGAACGACCTTCCAGATGTCATTCCAGACATCCTTCTGGACGAAGCCGCCGTGGCAGGGGCCAAGGCAGAGGCAGTTAGGGGCAGGCAGGCAGATGAGTGGTTAGGGGCAATTGGGCAGGCAGGCTAGCGGTTAGGGGCAACCAGTCAGGCAGGCAGAAGGGTTAGGGGCGATCAGACAGGCAGGCAGGCAAGCAGTTAGGAGCCAGCAGTCCTGGATTGTGAGAGGGATATCCGACTGCCGGTTTAGGCCCGATCCCACAGGGATCCCTGTGGGATCGGGCCTAAACTGGCAGTCAAATTGCGAGAAGGTACAGGCTGGGCTGAGGGACCCCCCCACACTCCGTGCATGAATTTCATGCACCAGGCCTCTAGTTAGTAATAATGCTTTTCCCAGCCCTTGTTCAGAAATAGTACAGAAGTAGATAATGAATAAGGCAGATGAAGGTCAAAATATCAACTCTATTTCTGATATCCCTGATGCAGGGAAACAGATGATTTTTTAATATGGTTTCCCAGAAATAGGCATGCACCTACCCAGGCTTAGATATAACAGGGAACAATCACAGGCTTCCCTGGCTATCCTCCCTAGTTGCCTGCCCCTGAATCACGTGTGGCATGGAGCAACATAACAGAGTCCTGGAGTTTACTATGTAATGCGAAATTAATTGCCAAGGTTAATTGCCAAGGTCCCACTTACATTACTGCCATCAGGGCAGGAGAGCTCCCACTACAATTCATTCTCCCAAAAAGCCCGTGTGGCACACTGGTACAGTCAGCACCTCTCCTGGCACTCATTTCTTTGCAATGTGATTTGGAAGCTCCACTTACAGTCTATGTCTCTATTTCCTGAATCTAGGCTGGACAGGAGATTTACATTAGCCGAAGAAATGCGGCAGAAGTGACGGGGTGCCATTTGCAAGGCTAGACTTTTAGAGATCATCTATGATTCTGCTTTCCCTTTTAGAAACCCAGGTATGAGAAGAAGCCCAAGCCAGCCTGCTCAGGATGAGAGATGATGCAGAACAGAGTGGAATTTGACCTGGTGACACCATTCCCTCCATCCAGCCTCAGCCCACTGACATACGTAAGAGAAACTGCTCAGCTTGGGGCAGGTACGCAGAACAGCTAAGCCAATCTGACAAAACCAGCATTAAGTTGCTAACATTTTAAAGTGTTCATTATACAGAAATAGTTCATTGATAACTTGCTATTATACTTATTTTCTTTGATTCATTAAGTGCAGTAGCTCAGAAATGGCACACATACATGTTTTCCAGGACACATAAATAGGAATGTTTGTACTATAATTGTTTTAAAATATCAAAAAATAAATAAAATAATCTAAATGTTAAAAACAAAATTTAGGGATTAAAAAGTTGTATATTGACACATTTGGGATAGTTTTATCATTAGAAATGAATAACTGCAGGTACAATTATGAATAAATTTTCAAGTAAATATTGAGTAAGGGTGAAAGTCACACAAAAATAAAAAGTTGGACCGCTTTTCAAAACAGATAAAATGTAAAGATTATTTTTAAAGGGGGGTAGGGGAGGGAAAAAAGGGGATATCTGTAATACTTTCAACAATAAATTTTTAAAGGTGCATTTAAAGGGGCAAAAATGAAAATGAGGGAACCAGGATATCATGAGGTATTAGCATTGTATATTAATGGTAGAAATGGGAAAGTGTAGATAAAGATATGCAGCTCTACCACTTACCTACTAGCTGTGTGACTTTGGACAAGCTACTTAACCTTTTACCCTTCACTTTGTAAAAAATCTTTTAGGGAATTTTAATAATGACTTAGTAGATGTAGAGCTCTCAGAACAGTGCTTAGTACACTTGAGGCCTTCAATAAATTTACCTATTCCTGTTAAATAATGAACCATTTGGCATAGGCTCAAGCACCACATTTTAAGAATATTGAGAAGCTGGAACATAAACAAAAAATTACCAGTGTCTCTACAGACCATGTTATTTGAGACAGAGTTGAGCAATTGGACTTATCAGTTTTAAATTTCTCCAAGTTCAGAAATAAATGAAAATTTTTGTGTGATCCTAAGGGTTAGAACCAAGAGCCAGAATTTGACTCCAATGCAGAACTTTCAAACAAGAGGAGCTACAGATAGTACAGGTAATGGAGTGATTGCCTTATGAAATAATGTGTTTCCTGATACTGGAAGGATTCACAATAAAAGTGAATAAAAATTCAATAGTGGTACTATAGAAGGAAGAGGGATATCTGTCCACATCCAGTAGAGTCCAGTGCAGTGTTCCAGAGGTAGAACATGAAACTCAGGCTTAGAGAGATTCATAAGGAAAAGAGCTTGGGGCCTGGGCCTCCATCAGTGGCCAAGAGCAGTGGTTGGCAAACTCATTAGTCAACAGAGCCAAATATCAACAGTACAACGATTGAAATTTCTTTTGAGAGCCAAATTTTTTAAACTTAAACTTCTTCTAATGCCACTTCTTCAAAATAGACTTGCCCAGGCCGTGGTATTTTGTGGAAGAGCCACACTCAAGGGGCCAAAGAGCCGCATGTGGCTCGTGAGCTGCAGTTTGCCGACCATGGACCTAGAGCATAGAACAAGTCACTTAGGGAATATAGTAAGAGGAAATGCAATGGATCAAAACTAAGGACTGGGAACCAAAAGAGAAGCCCCAACCAAATAATGGAAAAAACATTTGAAAAAGGGAAAGAAGATACCAAGGAATATGTTTTTACATACTGTAGTGGTACTCACGGTTTTGAAGACAGTATCTTTAATCTGGTTTTTGGAGAAGGAAATATCTGTAGTCATCACAGGATCCAGGAAATCTATTTAATCCCAAATGCCATGCCTGGGATAAATAAAAGTGGAACATAAATACTGGCTTTTAAATATGAACTATATCTACTCCAATTTACATAATAGATCAAGGTGGGGAAAATGCCCAATTCCATGGCAAAGAAATACATGCTTCAATTATCAGTAGCCACTGACTAGAAATCTATTTTTGACTTAAACCTCTCTGTAATCAATTACATAATTTTATGGTACACTGCTTTTGTGATATCCAAAGTTCAAATCATCGAGTGTAATTGATCACCAAGCAGCTGATTGTGTCACTCAGTAAACAAAACAAAACAAAAATTGTTCAGAAATTGATTTTTCAGAATAAAATTTGAATTTCAATTTATTTGCTCATCCTATATAATAAAGAGGTAATATGCAAATTGACCATCACACCCTCACAAGCTGGCTGCCTACGACCAGGCCAGCAGGGGGGGTAGTGAGGGACGACCAAATGATTGAATAGTTGGCTGTGTGGGGCAACCAGGCTGGCTGGGGGGCCGTGAGGGGCGACCAGGCTGGCAAGTGGGGGAGTTAGGGGTGATCAGGCCAGCAAGGGGGGGGGCAGTTGGGAGCAACCAGGCCAGCAGGGGGGTGCAGTAAGAGGAGACCAGGCCAGCGAGGGGGTGCAGTTGGGGACAACCATGCAGGCAGGGGAGGCAGTTGGGGGTTATTATGCTGGTGGGGGGGGGCAGTGAGGGGCAACTAGGCCAGCGGGGGGCAGTTGAGGGCAACCAGGCCAGCAGGGGGGACAGTTAGGGGTGACCAGGCTGCCAGAGGGGGTAGTTAGGAGCTACCAGGCCGGCAAGGATGGGGCAGTGGGGGTGACCTGGCCGGCAGCGGGGGGCAGTTAGGGGCGATCAGGCCAGCACGCAGAGGCAGTGAGGGTTGATCAGGCCAGCGGGGGGTGGGGGGCAGTTAGGGGTGACGAGGCAGGCAGGCAGGTGAGCAATTAGGAGCCAGCAGTCCAGGATTGTGAGAGGGCTGTCCGAATGCCGGTTTAGGCCCGATCAGTCAGACATCCCTGAGGGGTCCCAGATTGGAGAGGGTGCAGGCTGGGCTGAGGGGACCCCCCATGCACAAATTTCATGCACCGGGCCTCTAGTTTAAAATAAAATTATTTGTAGTATAATTTTACAAAGTAATAAATCCCTAAAACCTTTACATAACTAGTCTGCTCTATGCCTGAAGGATAGGCAGCCTCTATGAATCTTTTATACAGAACCCCATGAGTTTGGGGTTTGCGTTTACCCTATGAGTAAAAAGTGTATTTTGCTAAGATTATATAATGTTTTCTAATATTTTCAATATGTGTTTGTAAATCTATTGTTTGTATCAGTTATAAATTAATTTTCTAGGATTTTAAAGTGTGAATTTTTCAATTTTTTATTTTTATCCAATTATATTAAATAAAAATGTATTGATTGCCAATTTTGTGTCAAACCCTGTATTAGGCATTAGGGGATTGAGCAATAAACAACAGAGATGTAATCCCTGCCCTAAAGCTTATAGTCTGATGAATAATACAAATAAAACTAATAATCTCAATGTGTGATGAACATAATGAAGTCATGCTGTTGAAATATATCACCAAGGATTCCAATTGGGGCTGCTTAGGGGAGTTACCACTTTCCATAACTCAGTGGTGAAGCAGGCATTGTGCATCCAATCCAATATTATAAACATAAACTAAGCTACTTAACTAATCAATACTCATGTTAATTATATACAATTTGGAAAATGTCGAAGTATAAGATCTCATGTTAGTCTTTTAATTTCGTAATTTTAAAACTATATTTTGTTTATTTTTTAACTAGTTAATAAAGACTCATGATACAACCACCATTCTTTTTCATGGTTTGAAATAGAATACAACAAAATATGACCCTTCCCTCTCTTCCAGTCACCTGTCCCTGCCCAGAGGCACTTGCTGTACACATTTTCTTAAATACCCTTCCAGAAATATTCCATGCATTCCAAAATATCACTTCATACATATTTAATTTTATAAACACCAATAGTAAAAATACTCTACCCAGTACTCCAAACTATGCCTTTTCGTTTAATAATATATATATGAAATCACATCAGATCAGTAAATATATAGATAGATTCATAGAGAGAGATGATAGAGATAGACAGAGATAAAGATAGAGATAGACAGAGATAGAGATGATAGAGATAGAGATAGAGATAGAGATAGAGATAGAGATAGAGATAGAGATAGAGGTAGAGATAGAGAGATAGAGATAGAGATAGAGATAGAGATAGAGATAGAGATAGAGATAGAGATAGAGATAGAGATAGAGATATAGAGATAGAGATAGAGATATAATTGTTATACATTGAATGTTTGTGTCCCCTACCCCCAAATTCACATGTTGGAATCCTAATCCCCAATGTGATGGTATTAGGAGGTGGGCCTTTTGGAAGGTGATGAGGTCACGATAGTGGAACTTTTATGAATGGGATTAGTGCCCTTATAAAAAAGGCTCCAGACAGCTCCCTCACCCCTTCTAACCATGGGAGGTTGCTGTGCAAAGACCCCTGTCAATTAACCAGGAAGCAGGCCTTTACCAGACACTAAATTTGCTGGCAGCTTGATCTTGGACTTCCTAACCTCCAGAATAGTAATAAATAAATGTCTATGGTTTATAAGCCTCCTAGTCTATAGTATTTTGTTATTGCACTCCAAACAGACTATGAAAATAATTATTTTTGATAGCCTAGAATTGAATCTTCTTTTTCTTTCTTTCTTTCTTTCTTTCTTTCTTTCTTTCTTTCTTTCTTTTCTTTCTTTCTTTCTTTCTTTCTTTCTTTCTTTCTTTCTTTCTTTCTTTCTTTCTTTCTTTCTTTTTTTAATTCTAACCTGAGGATATTTTCCAATTGATTTTTAGAGAGAGTGAAAGCCAGAGAAATATTGATGTGAGAGAAACATCAATTGGTTGCCTCCAGCACATGGCCCGGGCTGGGGAGGAGCCTGCAACCAAAGTACATGCCCTTGACCGGAATCAAACCCAGGACTCTTTGGTCCACAAGCTGATGCTCTATCCACTGAGCAAAACCAGCTAGGGCTAGAATTAAATCTTCTTTACAAGACTTCTATTGATGGACATTCAGGTTGTTTATAGACTTTTGGTCTTTAAAAAAATTCTACAATCAATATCCTGAACATGCATGTAAGTAAGCCTGAAGATTGCATACCTAGAAGTGGAATTGCTAATTCAAAGGGTATTTGAATGCACTTTGAATTTTTAAAGAAAAGGCTAAATCACCTCCATATGCTTGCATCAGTTAATACTCCCACTAGCCATTCACGAGGTTCCCTAATTCTCCATATCCTCAATAACTCAGCATGTTCTCAGGCTTTGTACTATTGCCAAATAGGTGAAAAATATTATCTTATATTTCTAATACTAGAAGCCCGGTGCACGAAATTCGTGCACGGCGGGGGGTTGTCCCTCAGCCCAGCCTGTACCCTCTCCAATCTGGGACTCCTGGAGGGATGTCTGACTGCCCGTTTAGGCCCGATCCCACGCCCGTTTAGGCCCGATCCTGGTGGGATCGGGCCTAAACGGGCAGTCGGACATCCCTCTCACAATCCAGGACTGCTGGCTCCCAACTGCTTGCCTGCCTTCCTTCCTGATTGCCCCTAACCACTTCTGCCTGCCAGCCTGATCACCCCCTAACCACTCCGCTGCCAGCCTGGTTGATGCTTAACTGCTCCCCTGCCAGCCTGTTTGCCCCCAACTTCCCTCCTCTGCCAGCCTGGTCACCCCTAACTGCCCTCTCCTGCAGGGTTGATCACCTCCAACTGCCCTCCCTTGCAAGCCTGGTCCCTCCCAACTTCCCTCTCCTGCTGGCCATCTTGTGGTGGCCATCTTGTGTCCACATGGGGGCAGGATCTTTGACCACATGGGGCAGCTATATTGTGTGTTGCAGTGATGATCAATCTGTATATTACTCTTTTATTAGATAGGATAGAGGCCTGGTGCACGGGTGGGGGCCAGCTGGTTTGCCCTGAAGGGTGTCACAGATAAGGGTGGGGGTTCCCTTGGGGTGTGGGGCGGCCTGAGCGAGGGGCCTGTGGTGGTTTGCAGGCTGGCCACGCCCCCTGGCAACCCAAGCAGAGGCCCTGGTATCTGGAATTTATTTTCCTTCTACAATTGAAACTTTGTAGCCTGGAGCAGAGCCAAGCCTGGGGCTCCGGCAGCCATTTCTGTGGCAGTTAATTCACCTTCTACAATTGAAACTTTGTAGCCTTAAGCGGGTGAGCCCTGCCAGGGTGTGCGGAAAGCTTTGCTTCCCCTGTTGCCGCCGGCAACCCTGGCCTGCTCTCTCAAGCTCCATTCTGCCGCCATTTGTTTGAATTTGTTTACCTTCTATAATTGAAACTTTGTAGCTTGAGTGGAGGCTTAGGCCTGCAACGGCTATGGAAAGCTTGGCTTCCTCTGTTACCTGGGAAACCTTGCTCTCTGTGGCTGTAGCCATCTTGGATTGGGGTTAATTTGCATACTCGCCCTGATTGGCTGGTGGGCATGGCTTATGTAGCGGAGTGATGGTTAATTTGCACATTACCATTTTATTAGAGAAGATTATAGGTGATGTTAAACATCTCTTTATTTGTTTAAAATGTAATTTATTTATATTGATTGTTAAATCCCAGGCCATTTGAATGTTAGCTGAAGTTCTCATTGCTCTTGATTTGGATAAGCTTGAGATATATTAAATAAATTAGATTTTTTATCTATGACATTAAGTAGAAATATGCTTTCCCAGACTTTCTTTTGTCTTTGATAATGGTGGTTTATGTAATTAGGAATTATTTTAAAATTTTTAAAATACAGTAGGTTTCATTTTCTGTGGTTTCAGTTACCTGCAATCTAAAAATATTAAATGGAAAATTCCAGAAATAAACAATTCATAAGTTTTAAATTGCACACCTTACTGAGTATCTCATTTCATCTTATCACATAGGCATGCATCATCTCACATCACTAGAAGATGGGTAAGTGCTGTACAATAAAATATTTTGAGAGAGAGACCACATTCACATAACTTTTATTATGGTGTATTATTATAAATTATTCTATTTATTTGTTAGTTGTTGTTAACCTCTTACTGTGCTTAGTTAATAAATTAAACTTTATCATAGGTATGTATGTATAGAGAAAACATAGTATATGTAGGGTTTGGTTTCAGGCATCCTCTGGGGATCACGGAACATATTCCATGTGGATAAGATGGGGGGAACTACTGTATTCACTATTACCAATCTTTACTTTTCTGGACTTGGACTTTTATCTCTTAAATAAAACTTGCCAGCTATAAGAATATTAATAAAAATTCTCCCATGTTTTCTTCTAATATTTTTATAATTATTTTAACCCTTTGCACTCACTTGCTTTTTTCTCGATTCCTTTATTCTACTCGGGATTTAATTTTTTAAATACCCCAGATTTTACAAAGCGCAGCAGTAGAATAAAAAACTGGAGTTTCTTTTCATACAAACTTATTTATTTGGATTTTTTTATATTTCAAATTATTGATACATTCAAAGAGTAATTTTAATCTCTATAATTTTTCATGGTGTGATATTTTTTGAAACATTCACCCACATGAAGACCTGGTTTACATTCACATGTTTCACAAATATAAATCGTCTCTCTTCTTCCTCTGATTTTTCTGTTAGAACAAACAACACAATCTTTGTGTTTTTTGTTAGGGTGAGGTGTGATTATATGGAGCTTTCCATCTAAACGTTGCTCTAAGTTAGTGGATAATAATCTACCCCTGGAAGTTAGTGTACCATCTCTGAATTCTCCAACAAGATCATGTACTAGTTTCCTAATAAATTTCACATGTGTTATCGGGTTTTCATTTTTTCTTTTTTGGCATCAGTTGAGACGGCATTTACATTTTACTTGTCCTTTCATGCTAATGAAAACAAGAAAAGATACTGGAAAAATAGACAAAAATCCCCCTTCCCCCCGCGGTGATACTAAATGTCGAGTGTGGCTCGACATACGAGCTGCTACCGATGCTAACCGTGTCGAGTCACACTCGACATCCGAGTGCAAAAGCTTAAACTTAAGTGTTTGGTCCATTGAATAGTTTATTTATGTAGAAGGTGAAAAAATAAATCTTGTTGGTATTTAAATATAATTATATTAAATGTATAGATTCATAACGGGTATCTAAAATATGTTTCTCCACTAAATCATATATGCTCTGATGTCCTTCAACACAATTTTTACCCACACAGAGCTTCTAAGATATTTTTCAGGTATTTTATATGGTGGTTATTATTTATTAATGAGAATTTTTCTGTTATTCTAAAATAATTAAACAAATTTATTTTTCATATTTATTTGATGTATTACTTGCTTAATGAACTTATTTCTAACAGTGTTTCAGTTACCACTCTTTGTTTTTAAGAAGGCTTTTAGGGGGTAGGGGTGGGCTTAAAGGGTTAATGGGGGGAAGGGGACATGTATAATACTTTCAACAATAAAGATTTAATTTTTTAAAAAGAAGGCTTTTATACTCTACATAAATACAGATATTTGTTTATTTTGCTTTTCAATAGTTGTAGCCTTTAATTTCTGTTTTATAACTGAATAAATTGGCTATGATCTTTTGAACAATAGTAAAATAACTGTGGTGAAAGAAAAATCTGTCTTTTTTTATGCTACAAGGAGAATATCTCTAGTGATTCCATATAAAGCATAGAATATATAAATATAAACATTATTATGTTTTAGGAGTACCCTTCTGTTACTAGACTGCTCACTTTAATTCAGGAAAGGACAGTCAAGGTTTTGGTTTTGTTGTGCTTTTGGACATCTCATAGAAGAGTTGCTTTTTCCGCTTTTACATAATAATATAATAAAATTAAAAATCACTGTAAAAGGAGAAGAGGGTTTATAAATATTTTATGTTTATTTAGCTTGTCACAATTAACAGATCACTCCCTCTACCAATATTTATTGCATGCATACCAGGTGTGTCTGTGTTCAGTAAGCATCCAATGATGTTTGTCAAGAAGAGAGTTAGAAATTATTTCAAATAATTCTGCATTATCCCCATTTTCCATCTATCTAATGCTCCCAAATACCTAGATGAAAACTGTCAAAAAAATATAGTGATTGGCATATTTGTTGATCTTGTGCATTTTTTAGTAGTAAGTTCATATCTGTTGAATCTCTGTGCATGAAGGTATAATAGTGGGAATAGCGGAAAGCTCTGAAAAAAAGACTGCCTAGATTCTAAATCCTACTTCTCTTACTTCTTAGATATTATATCATTTTATCAATTAAAGGATTCACTTTTTGTTTACATTTTGGCATCTCTGAAATGGGTTTGCTTCTTGAAGTCAATGGCATGAGTCATAACTTAAATGCAGTGTTGCTTTTTCTTGTAGTATTACCATAAAATAATGATGCATCTTATAAGGAATGGTATAATAGTCAATAAAATGTGTTGACCTTGGGTATGTTATTTAATTTCCATTGCCTGTAAAATGTAATTAATACAACAGTCACATACAGATTTATGGTTAAAAAAATCTAATGTCTTCTTAAATATAAAGACATTTATAACTGGGCAAGGCATTTAATAAAGTTCTCAATAATGTTACATGCTTTTTGTTGATTGAAGATGAAAGATCATGTGTACAAAGTGCCTCGTCCTGTATTTGAGCTACCCTATTAAGTGCCAAGCAAGAAGGAGCCAGATAATTTTCTATATTTTTAAAATAAAGAATTTAACATCTTTTTTCTCTGTTTCTCTATTTTTGTATTATTATTATTATTGCTTTAAATATATTTTATTTATTTCAGAGAGGAAGGGAGAGGGAGACAGAGATAGAAATATCAATGATAAGAGAGGACCATCAATTGGCCCACAACCCAGGCATATGTCCCTGACCAGGAATCGAACCCTGGACCCTTCAGTCCCCAGGCCTACACTCTATTCATTGAGTCAAACTAGCTAGGGCAATTTTCTACATTTTTTTAAGTTTAACAAACACAACAGCATCATAAGACATATTATTATCCCCACATAATAGGTAAGAAAAGGTAAATATATAGAAAATCACTTTCTGAAAATCAAATAATGAATGTATCAAAAGAATGATTCAATTGCTTCTGTTTTTTTCTGATTCCAACAGTCAGGCCCTTTCACATCTTAAAAATATTGCTTAAAATATATAATGACTATAATAAAGGAATAAAATTAATATGTCTCATAATTGCATTCAAACTAATGAGAACAACAAACAATTCAAGTCCTAGATAGTATACTACTTTCATCCCTTCTTGCTCCAATACCATATTCCTAGCTGAAAGATTACTTCATTGGAGATAACCTATGACAAATTCCACTTAAATCCAAATGATTTCATTTTCTAAAACTTCACAAACCTCAAAAAAAGTTTTTAAATCATAAATGTATTTCAAAATATAAATATGTATGTGTGTGTATCACTTCTAGTACATAACTGAATAACAAACTTCAGGCAACACAAATGTAAATGTTAAGGACAATTTCCTTTGATTTGGGCATAATCAATTTGGCCAATTACAAAGTTCATCATAGAAGAATGTTTACGGACTGCCTTTAACATATAAATCTTGATAAAAAATGGTATCCTATTGAATTCATCAAGTTTACCTAAAATGCATTTGTCTGCTGACACGTTGTGAGGTAGACTGCTGGGATCAATAACAATGAGAACTGCTGAGAGGCTGAGTTCCTGAAGTCTCTGAAATATTCATCGTCATTTTTTTTCCAATCTGCTATCCAATAATCAAGCTCTTACATTGTGATGGCCAGACTGAATATGTAATTCACAGGAGAATGAAATGTCAAGGGAAAACTCAGCCAATGACTTGCTTATTTAAATAGTTTCATTAAAAAGTGACTCTTTAACACTTATTTATAAAATTCTAATAATGACTGTCCTAATTGTCTGTCAACATCTTAATAGCCTTATATTTGTTACCAAAAATTTAGCTTCTTCTAATAAATCAATCTTCAAGAGCCCTAGCATCTAATTACATATTTGAACTTACTTAGTATGTCAACTTATAATGAAGGTGAAGCCCATTAAAGCAAGCAGTTCATTACAAGCTCAAACATTTAGCAATCATAATTCATTAGTTTAGCAAGCAGAACTGATGCTCATAAAGGGGCAAAAAACAATACCAATTCATGCCAATTCATGACATCTTAATGACAACTTTGAACTTTCCCATTCAAGCACCAAATCCTGGCCAAGGATTCAGTCTTTTTTAATTTCTGCTTTTATCCCCCTTCTGCCAATAGGAATTCATTATCTACCTACTAAGTAAAAATAAATAATTGCACAAAATAAACAGGGAGACAATTAATTAGTATAATGAATGTGATTGCTGTAACACACTCAAATAGCAAGGGGCCATTCTGTCCCTTTATTTATAATTGAAAATTTCTTCCTAAAGACAGGAGAGAAATGTACTTTCAGTAACCTGAGCACAGACGGGCATGTCTGTATGATGAAATTGGACTCACTCCTGAGATTCATGACCCACACCTCTCAGTGATATTTTGCTTCTGTTATTACTTTTCATTCCTAAGTAAACTCATGAAAAGACTCCTCACTTAGAAGGAGAAATACTCTAGACATAGAAATGAATTTTGGAAAGCTGGATTTTCTGACATTTACTCTAACCATTCCCCTAACCCAGTGGTCGGCAAACCGCGGCTCGGGAGCCACATGCGGCTCTTTGGCCCCTTGAGTGTGGCTCTTCCACAAAATACCACGACCTGGGCGAATCTATTTTGAAGAAGTGGTGTTAGAAGAAGTTTAAGTTTAAAAAATTTGGCTCTCAAAAGAAATTTCATTCGTTGTACTGTTGATATTTGGCTCTGTTGACTAATGAGTTTGCCGACCACTGACCTAACCCAAGGTTTCACTGTCATTTTCTGTTAATGAGGTGATTGGAAATTAAAATTGTCAAGGCCCCTTCAATGCTAAAAAAAAAAAAAAGAAAGTTTAAAATTTTAGTCTAGGTTCTGGAGAAATGAGTGGTTGAAATAAAATGATCAAAAGGGAGAGGACATTAGAGATTAAATTTGGGTGATAAGTCCTTACTGCAACAAGGGAAAGATTTCCAATTTGAGTTTGTAACATTTTCAAGAAGGCTAAAGAGTAAAAGACATTTTAGATGACTCAAGAAGTATTCCCTTCAAAACCAAATGTTGCTGAGTGTGCCTGGGAAAAGGAAAGTCTCACACTGAGTCAGTGCTAATTTTATATTCTGGACAAACAGCAACATAACTCATAGCTGTGTTATCAAAATCACCTCTAGCTCTTAGGAGTAGGTTATCTCTTATTCCTTAATAGTTTACTTAAATAACCCTGTAGAACAAGAATAAAATATTTAATTGTGCTTTTCCTCCTAATACCATTAATGTTTATAGCATCTTACAAAGACTTTTACAATCATATTAACTCAAAGATAAATATTTTCTCCACAAGAGACAGAGATAATAAAAGAATTTGGCTACGGTGAGTATTAACTATATAAAGTCCAGGCTACAATTAAGGAAAGCCACCAAATTTCAATGAGGATATAGAAAAATTATTTAACTAGTTAACATGACATGTGCACAATGATTCATGAAAAGGGTACAATGTAATTGGCAGCTTTAATAAACAATCAGGAGATCTATGGGTTTGAAAACCTCTTTCTTTGTTTTATGTAATTGTCTACAGAACATTTCAGGAATGACAAGAATAACTTGTAACAGGAATAACTTCTCCCTTCACTACTCTTGAGACTGTCTGGTCTCAAAATTATTTGATAAAAGGTAATCTTGTATCTGTGGCAGTAAAAGGACAAATACTGAACATCAAAATTGAGAATGTGACAAATATTATGACACAATTGTACAATCACAGTGACATACACAATAAAGCAGTAGAAATAAAGAAAACCACTCTGACAAGGATGTCAAGTACAGACAATTTCATATCAAAAAAGACAACCAAATACAATTACAGTATTGGAAGAACATTTTTTTTAAAGAAGAGAGAACAGAAAGGCCTCGGAATAAAATGCCAAGATTTCAAAGTGAATTTAACAAAAAGCAAGACTGAAGTGCTTTTAGCTGCAATGATGGCAGTGACGTAATTGATACACGCTTGGGAAAAGAAAAATAATTGGTTTGATCAAGCAGAGGTGGTTTAAAAGTAAGTCATATAGGAAGCAGCAACAGCCATCGTGGTAGATGCCCAGCCATGGAAAAAGAGCAAGAGCCTGCTCTAGACCCTTCTGTGAGAAGGCAAGCATGTCATCATGTGTTCCTTGGAGCAAAGGACATACAAGACACCCAAAAAGCAATATCACCTAACATGTTTCCGGCTCTTTTCAGTTGAGAAACAGTTTGCTTATGTTGCTTTTATTCATGTTGATTCAGATTTCTAGGAATTAAGTATCAAGTTAGTTCTTAGTTGAAGCCCATGTCTGGATAGCAACAATAATGCTTACATTTTGGCTAAGTAGCTTTGTGTGACCTATCTACTAGTATATAGCAATCTATAACAAATTCATTTTTAGGGAAAAAGGACAGTTATTAGCAGTTGACAAATTGGAGGCAATATATTCAGGCATTGAATTCATTAGTCTAAATTACGTAAAAACTACTTACATTATAATCTGGTGCTGCTCTGGCATACATTATATTCCCTCATTATAAAAAAATTGTCCAGCTATTGTTTGCATAGTGTCTGTATATTAGTTTAGGAAGGTAGGAGTAAAGGGGCTAAGGTTAAGGCATATCATTGAACATTTTTTTTTTTGTTACTTCTCACCCGAGGATATTTTTCCATTGATTTTTAGAGAGAATGGAAGGGAGGAGGAGAGACAGAGAGAGAGAGAAATATCAATGTGAGAAAGACACATCAATTGGTTGCCTTCCCCACATGTCCCAACCAGGGCCAGGGATAGAGCTTGCAACTGAGGTTCGTGCCCTTGACCGGAATCAAATCTGGGACCCTTTAGTCCGCAAGCCAACGCTCTAGCCACTGAGCCAAACTGGCTAGGGCTCATTGAACATTTTAACTATACTTGACTAATAATTTTACAGATGATGGATCATCTCAATATTAAAATAAGCACAACTGGTTATTAGAGAATCATTGAAAATGCATTTTTGTGCTAGAAAATAATGTGTCTTACACTTTGTTACCTTCCTTAGTAAAATAAAAACTTTGATTCCCAACTCTATTATGGCTAAACTAGTTTGAACTAGAGGGTTCTAAAGTGGAGAAAATTATAAACACAATGATCTAGCAACGTTTTAATGGGATGTTTGAAGGGATAAAATTGAAAATATTTTAAATCACTGGAAACTCAAGCACAAAATACTTTCATTTACAAGATAATCATGATCATTATCAGAAAAGCAGCTGAAATCCATGGGAACTGAGTTTCTCTTCACCTCTGTTCTATTTAGATTCAAATCATAAATACTGTGGCTCCCTCTCCTCTACACTATATGTATCCTGCCTTTTTGCTTCTGAGTACATAGCAAACCTCATTCTATCGTCAGAAAGAATTCCATCTTCCTTGGAGCTAAGCAGGAATGCCTGAAGTTGAGAGAAAGATAAAGATGTTTCTTTATTCTACCTCTCAGGTCCCCTCTCTGGCCAGGGACCAGCTGCATCTTGCAGTTGCCTCTCTGCTCCCTGGCAGACCCATTTTAACCTGGTCCTCACGTTCCTTAAAGGGATCACCTCTGTGGCAAATAGCCTTCTCTCCTGCTATTATTAATCAGTGAGCATGAAGTCCCCTTTGCTATCTCCTCACACTATAAAGCACATGGAGTAAGATTCAGAAGAGACAAAGGAGTGAAAAGACATACAACTTCATGTTTACTCTACCTACTTCCCACTGAGGGAGGTGGTTCTATGACTAAGGTAAAGGGGGTCACATATACATGGTGAAAGGACACTAGTCTTCAGGTAGTGAGCAAAGCTGTCCACCTGAAATTTATACAATGTCACTGACCAGTATTATCCCAATACATTTAATAAACCAACAAACAAACAAACATTTTTTTAAAAGACTATGTTCTCTGAAAGCAGACTTCCTGGGCTTAAATCCAGGCTCCACTCTATATTATTTGTGTGACTATTTATTTTCCATTATTTAACATTTATCAACCTCAGTTTCCCCATCTGTAAAATGGAGATGGCTCCAACTTCAATGGAGTTATTGTCAGAATTCATGAGAAACTACATTCAAAATGCCCAGTGCTGTGCCCAGCACATAAAGAGTCAGATTAAAATTAGTGTGATAGTGTTACACATGTTTTTTTTTTTTCATGGAATTTGAACTGAGCTTTAGAAGGCTGAGAACATTGTCCTAGGTCCTCCCTCATGTCCTACAATAAGGTACTAGATCTTCACAGAGCTGGATTGTGGCACGGGCTCTGCATGTGTTAACAGCCCATTGCCAACCCCCAGGCTACATAAGGGAAGACAGAGGAGACTTCAAAAGTTAAAGTGAACTGCAGCTAGGATGTCTGTGGAGAGAGAGTTTGTGGAGGGCTGTGGTAGGAAAGAAGATGCTCATCTACACTGAGCCTCATCAGGAGAACTTCAAAGAAATATTCAGAGAGCTTGTCACATGCCCCTGGGCGTCATGGGGATCCGTTTGTACACAAGTTGTATCTGACTTCTGACTAAAGAAGCCTACAAGGTAAGAGATTGCCTGGAGCTGGCAGCAAAAGGAGAGGGGGCCACGGAAGAACAAAGTGCCCATTAACTGATGGCAGAGCCTAAAGTGCCACACGTGGGCCCCACAGAATGGATATGACAGTGATCCATCTAGAACAGTGGTCAGCAAACTCATTAGTCAACAGAGCCAAATACCAACAGTACAATGATTGAAATTTCCTTTGAGAGCCAAAAACCGACTTCTGCGCATGGGCCACGAAGTTTCAATCGCACTGTACGTGCGCGCCCGCACGTGGTATTTTGTGGAAGAGCCACACTCAAGGGGCCAGAGAGCCGCAGCTTGCCAACCACTGATCTAGAATAATGCACCTGGCCAAGAGAGTGCTCCCCCTGGGGTGAAGCGAGGTCCGCAGAAGGAGGCTGGCGGTGAAGCTGAGAATGTGGATTCTGAGGCAGAGGCCATGGCCAAGCGCCAGAGGAGGCACCACCTGTGCCACCAACTCCAGCAAGAGCTCCCTGTGGTCAGGCGGAGACGCTAATCTGAGAATCCTTAAGGGTGTTCCATGGAAAAAACAACCCCAGCAGGTGTGCATCTGCCAAACCCAAGGCTCTAGTGCCAAGTTGCAATTGTACCCACCAAGTGAGACCTTTTCTGCTCTTGACCTCTACCTCCCACTCCCTTCCCCTCCAACACACACACATACTATTCCTGAGCCTGGAATAAGCCAACCGTATACCCTGTCCTGGTGTGCCAGGGCCAGTCCCACTTTATGCTTGTGGTGCAAGTGTAATGGCCAACAATGCCCCTTTCCTCACAAGAATGTGCCAGTAGAAATGATATGAAATGCCATCACTTTCCTTTGAAGGAGACAGAAAACATTCTGAGGGAGATGAGAGATGGTGAAGAGCAAAGAGTAAGGTAGGAGAAGGTAAATGTCATATCGCATGACCTCACTAATTTGTGGAATATAATGAACAACATGAACTGATGAAGAAAACAGACCCAGAGACAGAGAAGCATCAATCAGACTGTCAAACCTCAGAGGGAAGGTAGGGGAAGGTGGGGGTAAGAGGAAGAGATCAACCAAAGGACTTATATGCATGCACATAAGCCTAACCAATGGACACAGACACCAGGAAGGTGAGGGCATGAGCAGGGGTGGGGTTGGGGAGGCAAGGGGGAGATAAGGACACATATGTAATATCTTAATCAATAAAGAAAAATTTTTAAAAGTTACTAGAACTAAAACAAACAAACAAACAAAAAACACAGAGTAAGGTAGAAAAATTGAGCACTCTACCAAGCCTCTCCTTTTGCCCTGTCCTACGGTAGTCTCCAAGGATGAATCACCCACTAGGGCAGGAGAGACTTTTCCATTAGATAAGGGTATAGAGCAGGGGTCCTCAAACTTTTTAAACAGGGGGCCAATTCACTGCATATTTGTTGGAGGGCCGGACTATAGTTTAAAAAAACTATGAACAAATTTCTATGCACACTGCACATATCTTATTTTGAAGTAAAAAAACAAAACGGCAAAAACACCCGGATGTGGCCCGCGGGCCATAGTTTGAGGACGTCTGGTATAGTTTTAATATAAAATTAGCCTGAGGTTTTTATTTCATGAAGGTGAAGGAGAAAGCTATTGAACCTGATGGAGATTTAATCCGGGGTGGGGAGCCGGGGGAGGGTGGAGTGGGAAAGCGGAAAGTAATTCATATCACTGTTTCCAGGCCTTCAATAAACAATTTCATATTATACATATTATTCTGTATTTAACAAATATTTAGAGAGAAACCACTGCATGCCATTGAGAATACAGGTGTGCACCGAAGAGACAAGGTCCCTGCTCTCACAGAGCATACATTAATTGGTAGGAGATAAACAATAAACAAAAATACAGTATATCCTATATAATAAAGAGGTAATAAGCAAATTAACTCTCACGCTGTCACAAGATGGCTGTGCCCACAGTGGAGGCGGGGTTCCTGTAATGAGCGACCAGCAGAGAACTGAGGCTGCATCCCCCAGCACCTGGCTAGGGGACCTGAGACTGCGCCCCCTGCCCAGCAGGGCTTGATGGGAGTGGGGCCAGCCAGGTCTGGGTCTCGCGCACACATGGGTGGGCGGCGACTTGACTCTGGGTCCTGTGACATGCCCCAGACTCTGACAGGAGGAAGATTTTCATATATATTTTACTAATTTTCTTTCATCTCTGACACTTCTATTATAGAGAAAGGGCCAATAGCAATATTAAAATATTTCCTCTAATTCCCTTTTATTGTGCACAAATTTCATGCACCGGGCCACTAGTTTACAAATAAATAAATATAAACAGAAAAATACTAGATAGTGATCATGGCCTTATACAGAAGTAAAATAAGTGAATATGATAAAGAGTTAGTAGGTTGGTACTTTATTTGCAACAGCAGGGAAGGCTTCTCTAAGACTGTAATTAGCTGAGTGTAAAAGGGAGTGAGTTATATGAAACTCCAGAACACAATACCAGCAAAGGGATAGTTATTCCTGGGAAGAAACAAGCTTGAAGTTTTTAGGGATCTCAAAGCAGGCTGGTGTGGCTGGAGCATGTTGGACAAGGGAAGGGGGAGGGACAGTGTACATTTTTGTAAACTCAGGTTCATGGCTGCACTGACCACCAGGGAGCAGACGCTCAATGCAGGAGCTGCCCCCCGGTGGTCAGTGCACTCCCACAGGGGAAGCATCACTCAGCTAGAAACCAGGCTCACTGGGCTTGCGGATGGAGAGGCAATGCTAAGGATGTCCAACTGCCGGCTTAGTCTCGCTCCCCCATGGGGAGCAGCCCTAAGCCATCAGTCAGACATACCCTGAGGGCTTCTGGACTACGAGAGGGCACAGGCCGAGCTGAGGGACCCTCCCTGAGTGCATGAATTTCATGCACTGGGCCTCTAGTTATTAATGTTAAAGTTCCCATGCAACAGTCAAAGGTTTGTATCCCATAGTTAGAAGACATAGGCCTCTCTCTCTAATTAATTAAGACAGACATCTAAGTAGCTGGGGAAAGTCTCTAACTTCAAGAACCTGAAAAAAATTAATTGAATTTGGTATAAAAGTAGACTGTTAATAGAAAATAAAACATTAAAAATAAAATCACAATTAATGTCCCCAGAAAATTAAAATATGGCATCCATGAACCAAGAACAGGATGCTAACACACACACACACACACACACACACACACACACACACACACACAGTATTGGATAACATATGGTCCCCAAAATGAAAAAATTAAAAAAAAAGAGTTGGATGAGAGATATAAGAAAATTTCCTAGAAAGTTAAACAAAAAGACAAAGGTTAAAAACATAGACAGAAGATAAGAAACTTAGAGATCCTGCTCAGAAATAATAGGACTTCCAGACAGAATGAAGAAAAGAGGAGAAAATCTCCCAAATATATCATTCAAGGGAATTTTTGCGTAAGTGAATTTAAAAAGCTAAGATTTATTAAGAGCTCAATATATGCCAGTCACTGCTCTAAATGCTTAACTATGAGTAATTTATTAAATCCTCACAGTAATTTTGTGTGATAAGCTGCTATCTTCGTCATCCTCACTTCTATACAAAGGATCAGGTTTCCAGATATAATACTTAAGGAGCATAGATGAAGACAATGAAGTCTATAAAAGGCAAAAGGAAGAGTATTTCTAATACAGACTTCTACATCATTAATATAAGAATAGAATTAAAATATTTCAGTCAGGCATGATCTTGAAAATTTTAACTTCTATCACCTCCTTCTTCACAGCTACTAGAGGTTGTGCTCTAACAAAATGAGAAAAGGAAGTCAGAGGAAGGAATAAATGGAAGATTAGAAATAGGGGCCTTACCAGAACAAAGGTGAGAAGAGGCTCTGCAATGCTGGTAAAAGGAGTTATCAGAATAATTACCCTGCACCTTGTGTCATGGCAAACAGAAGATTGAAAAGCTTGGAAAATTTGAGACTGACAAACTTTGAAATAGTGAATATATTGAGGAGAGATTTAGACAATGCTAGAGGATTTCGGGTAGAATTAATGATAAGTAAATAGAAATTATTTTGTATGAAACCACTATCAATTTATAAGGGAAAAAAAAGATGGGTAGGGCAGAAAAAATAGTCCTAGGAAACACCATGGCTCAGCTATGACTAGTGCTTATTTAGTCAAATTACCATAAACATGGAATTGATCTGACTGGGGTGACATCATAACATTGTGATAACAGGAAAGGAAAGGATTCTTTCGTGGGTAGCAAGGGCTGGTGTTGAGTGTGGAAAAAAGAGAAAGAATATATTCTCATCTTCTATAGTAGACAATAAAAATTAACCTCATTGAAAGATCAATATATTCATATAAGCATATTATTTAGAGTGAAATATTTGTAAATATTTTAAATAAATTTAAGGACCAAACTTAAGCCAAAGTAAGTGAATGTTTTTGCCATTGGTGGACGTAGGGTAAGTTGGGGAGGGGAAGAGGAAGCTAAGAGATTGAAGATTTTATAATAAGCCTTGTAAAATTAGTTGACAACTTAAAGAGGATGTTTGTATAACTTCAGTAAAAACAGAAACCAGAAAGGATAGGAAGGATGAAAAGAATAAAAGACGGCAGGGAGGGAGGGAAAGAGAGACGGCGGGAGATTCAAGAAGCTGGCTATTTGTGCTGTTAATTTTTCAGAACACATTTTAGTACATTATAAAATCAATACATAAGATTTAAATTTTAAAATGATAAAATACCCTGAATTTCCCTCAAAAGCCAAAATGCATTATTTCATTTTTCCTATTTTCCTGGTGCTATTAAACATTACTTATCAGCAAACACCATTCTTGAAAGTTAATTCTCTTTGTTGATTGTTTCTCTACCCATCTGCTACATGTTAATTAAAGTTCATAGGACTTGCGCAACTAAAAATCCCCCTCAGAAAATTCCTTCAGTAGGTGTTACCTGTAAAGTACATGGCTTTCCCTCTAATGTCATTGAATCTGCCTCTCCCTCAAACTATGTGCCTCATAAGAGATTCCTTCACTCAAATCCAAGAGGCCCCTGAACTGAATAGCAAAAGAGCATTAACTAATGAAGACGCAGCACTTACAGCCCAAGCTAAAGGCAAACACTAGCAAAAGTAGAAAATGAAATTGTGTGGGAGCTGCAGACCTTCCAAATAAGTATTTTAAAATCTAATGAATGAATGAAAAATATCTACTCTCGTTGTGGGGCACACATCCCATGGAAGAGCAAAGAACACGAAGAGCAAGAAAGCCAATGAATGCGTGATCTTCTCCAAGCAGGCAGTACATATCCTAATTATTGCTCTTAAAACTTCTATTTTCTAAGTTATTCATCTTGTGAGCTATACAGAAAAAGCTACAATCCTCAAGTTCACTTTTAGATGGGCTCAAATTCCAGGTGCACTGGTATAAAAATTACAAAGACAGCAGAGATGAAAGTGGAAACCAATCCATTACAAGAATTCTGCCCTGTCTTTAGGGTATTTGGATCAAAAAGGAGACATGCACAGACTGTACACCATTTGTTTGCAACACAAACACCATCAATGTGGTGTAGTCACATCTACAGCATTCCATCTGCCAGCTGTGAGGAGGAAAAGGAAAGTAATTAACCATATTATTAATTAAGGCTTGAAGTGGCAGGTTCAAGCACCATATGATATATGATATACAAAGAAATATTTAGATAATGTGGGGGGTTTTTTCTTTAAGTGAAAAACAAGCAGAAAAATTTAGTATTTTTTAAACTTCCTATTTATTTATGGGGAAAAATGGCTGTCCACTTGATTGAAGTATTAGATGTGAAATGTATTGAACTCTGCCTTTTCCATTAACACACATGCACACACACACAATTAATATGTCTTCAACCATCTCCTTTACATGCCACCACCTGAATACTTCCCCTCACCCACCCACCCTATAACCCTCACAATGATGAGAAACTAGATGAAGTACCAAAGAACAAGGACTAAAGAAATAAAATTATTTTCTTCTTATAATTACCAAGCCTAGACTGGTAAGTAGGTGACTACCTACTGGTATGATGTCAATATTGCTACCTCTAAAATATTTACTCTTCTGCTCACATACCTAAATGGACAACAATTATATCTTAATTTGTTTGGCTGAAATAAAATATAGGCTCTGCTTCCTATTATAATACAACTAGAGGCCCGGTGCACTACATTTGTGCACTGGGGGATGGGGGGATTCCCTCAGCCCGGCCTGCACCCTCTCACAGTCCAGGACCCCTCGGGGGAATGTCCGACTGTCCCATGAGCCTAAGCCGGCAGTCGGACATTCCCCCGAGGGGTCCTTAGCGCTGCCATGGAGGCGAGAGAGACTCCCGCCACTGCCGCTGCACTCGCCAGCCATGAGCCCAGCTTCTGGCTGAGTAGCGCTCCCCCTGTGGGAATGCACTGACCACCAGGGGGCAGCTCCTGCATTGAGCGTCTGCCCCCTGGTGATCAGTCCACGTCATAGCGACTGGTCGTTCTGCCATTTGGTCGATTTGCATATTAGCCTTTTATTATATAGGATGGGCAATATTATATTTTACTCAATCATTAGTGAAAAGATTATTTTATTTCACAAGAGCTGATGTTGAGAGAAGACAGAGATAGAGGATGTAGAAACATCAAGGATTGATGGAGAGATACTATGGAAGAAAGATAGGCCACAGAACGAAATTATGTGCTAAACACACATGTTACCATGGTTCACAAGGCCCTGTGTTTTCTGGCCCCTTCCTTCATCTCCAATATTATCCCATTCTATATTCCTGCTTACTCACAATCCAGCCATTTGGACTTTCTTTCCAGCTCCTCAAAGTTTCCAACTCCTAAACCTTTATGGACTTGTTCATTTGTTATAATTTTTTGTTGTTATATATTTTACTGATTTTTTTTTTACAGAGAGGAAGGGAGAGGGAAAGAGAGTTGGAAACATCAATGAGAGAGAAACATCAATCAGCTGCCCCCTGCACACCTCCTACCAGGGATGTGCCCACAACCAAGGTACATGCCCTTGACCAGAATCAAACCTGGGACCCTTCAGTCCGCAGGCCAACACTCTATCCACTGAGTCAAACAGGTCAAGGCCATTTGTTATCATTTTATTGAAAGTGCTACTCCTCACCTGTGAATCTCTTTTCTGGCCAACTCCCAATGATCCTGAGCCCAAGCCTTAAATGTTGTCTTCTCAAGGAACACTTTTCAAATTTCCCCAAATTAAGTTAACTCCCTTTATTTTGCAATCTCATAATTCTGTGTCTGTCACCTCCAAACACAATGAAAACTCTAATTAAAATTATAGTAAGTATATTTTCATATTAATTAATTACAATAAAATAAATAATTTCCTACTTTTGGTTTAATATCCATCTCCTCCAATGGGATAGCCATTTCCATTAAATGGGGATGATTTTATCGCCTCCTTATTCCCAGTGATTGACCCAATGTTCAACATGTAGTGTTTACTCAATAGATAAAATATCTTCAGAATTTTGTAGAGTTTTTTACTTCCTTAAACTTAAGAGAAAACTACCTACCTACTAAACAACTACACCCCTAGTCTAATATTTCCTAAGGAAAAAACCTGCTGGAAATATTACCCAGTGGGTTAGGTAGCAATACGTTTTTGAGATTCTACTCTATGGACAGCATATTTCTAGATATGTGGCTGACCTGTAGAGTTTCTGACCTTTTGGTTCTGCCAGTCAGATATAGTAGTGAATTG
Organism: Cnephaeus nilssonii; assembly: GCF_951640355.1. Classification (NCBI taxonomy): domain Eukaryota; kingdom Metazoa; phylum Chordata; class Mammalia; order Chiroptera; family Vespertilionidae; genus Cnephaeus; species Cnephaeus nilssonii. Next base: position 62,846,000 of record NC_137084.1, on the reverse strand, counting down.
ATCAAATGTAACTAAGACATAAAACCTCCAACAGAAGATTTGAGTACGTCATTTGACTCTCTGTGACTCATTTTCATTATCAGTAAAATGACCATAAGTAAAGTACCTCTGTTATTGCTAAAATTTATTGAGTGCTTATCATACATATGAATGTATTTCTTAGCCCTATAGAACTTTATCTAAAACACTAAGGAAATGCTAATGTGAATTGATTTACTGGAATCTAGAGGAATCAATCAGAAAAGGTGAATGAGAAGGTGAATTTGATGAAAAATTGTGAATATGAATGGGGACACAATTTATTAAGAAGAGTACATTTTTAAAAGGAAAAAAAGAAGCCTGAAATGTAGGTGTGTTTAGATAAAAAGAAGAAGGTTTATACTGGTGAATATATGCACCATGCCCAGTAAAATGAGCAACAGGAGTTGAAGGCCCTGAGGCAGATGCTAGAGTTTGATTCAAGAGCTAATTAAGAGCTACAATGGTTTCCTGTGCAGAGAGCAATCTGATTAAAATAATTTAGGGAAATGATAATTGTTGCTTTAATTTGGATGGATTAGAAAGGAAGAGAAATTATCCAGCTATGATTTGATCAGCAGCAGGACTCAGAAAGAAGACTGAAAATTGAGAAGGTATGTTTCTGGGAAGAGATACAACAGAATTGTATTATAGATTGCTAATGCATAATAACAGAAAGGATAGAATCTATGCTTTTATGCTTATTTGTAGTATAAATATGTACCTCATTAATATTTAATGCAGTTTATAATTAAGTGCTCTGATATTTTTGTTGAGAAAAGAAAAATCTCCTCAGACCAGTGTTACTCAATAACAGGACACTCCCCCCACCCCCCCACCCCCATCCTTTCTTAGCCAAATAGCTAGAATAGCCCACAATAACTGGTGACAAATTAGACCTATCAGACAAATCCGCTACTTTGAAGACAGGAGCCATTAGGAGCTCAGCTGAGTCACTGAATTCATTTTACATAGCTTACCAAACAGCTGTCAGGCTTCAATTTATGTTGTGTTACTTGCAAACAAAGAACTTAGAAGTTAAAAGAACCATATCACAAGGTTGACACCTCAATCTTACTTACCACTAGTTCTGTGACTGACATTATTAAGAGATTAATGAGCACTTGTTCAATGATATTTTTACGCCTTATGAACACTGTGTTCACTATCAATTCTACTTTATCATCTGTACATTTGGTCATTTTCAATCATCAAGTGACCTATATTCATAAAATACTGCATGCTTTGAATATCTTATCCATAAGATGGACAAGCTCCTATTCTTTTAGTGATAAATTATATCTAGAACCTCTCAGGAGGAAATAAGGAATAAAGTAACTTGCAATGAGTACAAAGTATTGAGTTCCAAAATCTGTACAAGTTGCTTCACATCTTATTTTGTCTAATTCTTTATTAAATTCTATGAGGTTAAAAACAACTATTCTCTTTTTTTCAGGTGAAGACACAGAGGCTCAGAAAGGCTGAGGAACACATTTAATGTCTCATGGCTAATAAATGTTGGAATTAAAGCATGGAGTCCACTTTGCAAGCCTTGGATGCTTTTACATCACATTGCCTCTCTCCTCTTCCAGTACAGTCCGCTTCCAACAGTCCCAGTCCTCAGAGCATGGTCCAGTGTCACACAATACCATATTCACTACCCAACTTCAACCAGCTAGACAAGACAATCAGCCAAATGGTCAACTAGGAAACAATATAATGGTCCAGTGTCACACAATGCCATATTCACTACCCAACTTCAACCAGCTAGACAAGACAATCAGCCAAATGGTCAACTAGGAAACAATATAAGGTTTAGTAAGTAGCCAGTGAGGCAGAGATGGACTGGCCTCTTGCTCTGGAGAGAAACGGAACTTGCTCTTTCCATAGGTTGTGTGACATTGTTACCATTTGCAACCCCTGACCCATTGCTTGTCTGATGTCCATAGTCCAGGATCCTAAAAAGCTTACAATTTAGTGCATGAGACATACTGCTAAATAGTGGATCCACACAAGAACAAATGAGAAAACTGCCATTCTGGAGAGTAGGAATGCTTTCTATAAGAGGTGCTTTGACAGAAGAAGATTTCATTGAAATAGCAATAGAGGTAAGGGCTTACTTAATAAGTAGAGAAAACAGTAGAAAGAACTAGCACAGAGGTACAAAATGTCTTGACATGTTTGCAAAGAATGAACAAGTCAATCCAGAGGTAGTGTAAAGTGTGTGTGTGTGTGTGTGTGTGTGTGTGTGTGTGTGTGTGTGTGATGTAAACTGGAAGTAACAAATTCCATGACCCTGAATCCACGCTATTGAATTTTAGCTTTCTTGCATGAGCAGAGTGAAGTCATTAAAAATTTTTATACTAGATAGCGACACAATAAGGACTATATTACTATTATTACTATTATCCATCATAGTCATGGTAATAAATAATGATAACTTTTGTTAAATGCTTATGAAGCATCAGGCATTTATGCATTTTTCATTGATTTCTTATACTGGTCTTATAAATAAGGAATAATTTTATTTCTGTTCAATGATGATGAAAACCAAGCCTCAGCGAGATTACCACTTGCTCAGGTTTTCACTGAGAGCAAGAAGCAGCTCCTGGTGTCACACCCACGATCCGTCTTTCTCTAGCAATCTATGCTTAACTCCTTGGCTCTTCAGTCTCTGCATTCCATGTGAAAAATGAGGTACGTAGTGGGGCGAGCTAGATCTCAGTGAGAGCTGTCAGAAAGACTGGTTGTTCACCAATTGGTATTAGGTATTTTCATTTCCTTCCTGTCTTCATGAAAATGATTACAAAAGCAATCTGAGCCTTTTCCTTCCTTTTCTGTAGTTTGATATTCATTTCCTCGGTTTTCTATGTACTGCAACACTGAGAAATACACTCCGTGGAGAAGAAAGAGGAAAATTGAGATTTTTGATATTTTGTTTTCCACTAGCATCTAAGTCTCTCAAAGCAATTTGCCACCATTACCTCATTCATTCTTACCTCATCTCTGTTAGTGACACGAGGAGCAATTTCGCTGAGTAAAGGACGCTGTTTCTAACCACAGCATTTCAGTGGCTGGAAGAAGACATACACCGAGATTCTCTAAGGTATCAAGAAAATCAGTAGCCCTGCTGACTTTAAAACCCAGGGCTACAAATTACAAGTCAGAGCTTTTAACCGGTCTGATAATACATAGGGGGAAAAAATCTCTTGGTTGAAAAAGAACAACAGTGAAATCACATTCTGGTCAATTCCCACAGGGCACAGTTTTATTTTTTATGAGCTTTCACTTTGGTCCACATTTTTTTCTTGACACATGATACTCAAGACAGTGGCAGGATGGGAATGGAAGTGGCCATGTGGACACCGGTGATGTTCTTAAGAGTAGAAGAATAAAAGCCTCAGATTTTAGCCACAGATCTGCTACTTCTTGGCTATGTGATCTTAAGAAAATCATTTCCCTTTGCTGATGTTTTCTTAGGACACAACTATTACATGAAGACATACATGGAAGTCAACTATTTCAAAGTTCCTTTTTCGGTTCCAATGTTTACTATATATATTATGCTATAAATTACTTTTCTGGAAGAACTATTAACAATCTTTTGTCCATTCATTTAAATTCAAGAAAGATGCATTGCAAATGTCAGTATTCTAAAACGTCTAGAGTAAATAAATAATAAGAGGATATTCATTGTCCCCTCTCAGACTTTCAAGATCACATTTTTTAAAAAGACCATAATGTGAGAAAAGCAAAGGATATCAACAGACTACACCATGTTCAAGTTTTTCTTATGCAAAAGTCAGATATTTCTTTTGATCACTCAACTGCCACCTGCATCATGCCTCCAGCTTGCTACTTCATGTCTATTCTTTTGAGCCAAACTTTTCAAAGTAATCATTTAGCTCTCCAAATAAAAAACATAGTTTTATCTTAGTTTAGTCTGTTTTAAGTCAGGAATATGTATATGTATTGCCTTTACTCGTGTATTTTCTTGCTAGCCCCTTCTGCTAGATCTGACACTGGTGATCTCTCTCCCCTTCTTAAAACCTATCACCCTTTACTGTCCTACTCTGACTTCTAGTTTTCTCCTTCTTTCTGACCAACCTTTAAGTAATTTTCCTCTGGTTCTTGTTTTAGCCCACTAACCTTTCTATATGCTCTTCATACAGGTCTCAAACACTCTTATGTGGATAACAACTATGCCTACATTCATAACCTGAAATCTTTTTGAAAGATGTCTAAAGATTTGCTAAATATCAACATTAGTGTCTTATAGGCACCTTTATTCCAATATCCAAAACTATATTTGTCATCTCATCTGTACTAGTTACAATTTATTTGACTCCTCCAAATCTACCCTTCTTTTCCTTGCTTTATGATACTGGATCTGGACCCTGTAAACATCTCCCCTTTGCCAGCTATGATTTTTAGTTGCTAGATGGAATGCCACTAGATTCATGAATCACTTAATAAAGCCAATTAGCTCTTCAAATTTACTCGACTGAATTTTGTTTACATACATAATTATACAGTTTCAGATTGCCATTGCACATGTTTCCCTCACCTAGATTGTTCTCCTTGTGCCCTCATATACCAAGATGCTTCTTTCAAACTCATTCTATTCATTCTTTAAGATGAAATTATGTCATCTTGACCCACAAGAAAACTAAGCTAGGCTCTCTCCTCTTTGCCCACTATTACAACTGCACTTGCAATATTGTATTAAAATCATCTGCCTACCTGTTTATCTACTTATTTATACTCTAAACTTTTGGGGGGTAGAACCACATGTCACTCATGTGTATGCAACTACGTATCTCTAGCACCTACCATCATGTCTGTCATATGGTTAATACTCAAAAAATACTCCTTGAAGTAATAAATTACATAACCAAGCACTGTATTACATGCTTCCATACATTTAAACCTGAGTTTGATAAGATCCAATTTGTTAAATTAAGAATTCAAGGCTCTTAGCATCAAAGACTGTACCTGAAATCATGCCTTCTTTATTTTTTATTTATTTTTTTTCAATTACAGTTTACTTTCAAGATTATTTTGGATTAGTTTCAGGTGTACAGCATAGTGGTTGGATAATCATATACTTTACAAAGTGTTTCCCCTGGTATTTCCAGTATCTAAACTATGCCTCCTTAAGGGGGGTGAGATGGCCTCCCAGGGGACAACAATTATATCTTGGAGGAGGGGAAAACCTTACTGATTGCAATGACTTCCTTCCAGGCAAAATCTCATTCTGTCATTGAGTTGACTTGGGTGTCACATGAGTACAATGATATTGATTTCATGTAACATGCACAAAATGTACATAAGATTAGTGCTACAAAACTACGATGACAAGATGGCTGTGACTAGAGGACTTGCTCTAGCTTGATTTTGCACGATCTTGAAGTCATATCATGAGGGCATGGACCTGTCTATTGGCTGTTATTGGCTGCCTCGAGGATGTTATTTGGTATTCAGTGCTTTTGTGTGACTTGGGCTTTGAAAATGAAATAAGTAAGAGTATGAATTTTATTTTTAATCTTACAAAAGTTATTCAACCAAACATTATTTTGCCTGATAGTAAAAAGAAAAATGTTAACAATATTGGAATAAATATCTAGCAGCTAGTTAAAAGTTATTTTCTCATATTAAGCAAAGTTAAAAGTTACATTCACTAAAATACTTCTAGGAATTATTTTTTATTATTTTACTTTTGTTAGAAAAGTAACTGGTTTGAATAATTTTCTAAAATTTTATTACACTGGTATTATTATATATATTTACATAAATGGCTAATTTACTCCTATAATTTGAGACAATATACTTTATATAAGTAAATAAAATACATTAAATTTCTAAACAAATCTACTAATTAAGCTGTTAATAGCTTTTTAATTTTTAATTTTTTAACTTAAAAATTTTATTTAGCCATTCTTTACTCTGTATTGAATAAAGAAAAAGTAAGCCTTCTACTTGCTCTTTTTGTGTATAACTCACAATGTACATACATACATACATACATACATACATACAGTATACAAACACATACAGCATTTCTGACATTATTAAATTTCATGGAGCAGCAATTAGAAAAAAAGGATTCTTAGTGCAATAATGAAGAGCAAAGTTGAGAAACATTGTTTTAAATCACACAGGAAGTGTAGAAGCCAGAATTCTATTCTGTTTTGTAGCTGCAGATTTTTTTTTAATCCCAGCTGGCTCCAGGCAATGAGAAATCTGATGGAAAAGTCATTCTACCAAAAGAGCCTGTTGATTGTCTTACCTCTGCCTGGGGCCCCCAGTGCCTTCTTAATGGCCCATGATTCTGTGCTCAGCACCAAAGCATTTTCTCCCCAGACATCCTGGGAAATGTTCTTCTGAAGACCAAATACATTGCAAATCACAACAGACCTAGAACTTGACTTGATTTCTGTAATGTGCTCTCCTGCCACCTATGCCAAACAGAAGCTGGTCAAAAGGCAGTTTAAATAAAGTGAGTTCATATTAAAAGGGGGGTCACTGACAGGTAGACCAATCTACTCTTCTAATGAGTATTTAGGCCTAGAAGGCTGCCACTGGACAGGCACCACAAGATATTCACCAACAATGAAGGTGAACACGGTTGAATCCCCCCTTCACAAAATCAATCAAACAAAAACCTTTATGCCTTATGTAGAGGTCAGTGATGCCCTTCCATTTATCTTCCCCAGTACAAAAAAAAAAAAAGAAAAAAAAAAAAGAAAACCTTTTAGTGTGTAGAGATTCCTAATAGATTTTCAGAGAGAAGCCAACAAGTCATAGACCCCATTCAGTCACTCTACCATGACTTATACAATATCACACAAATCTCCCTTTTGCCAACTGAAGTTACTAAAAATTACTAAACAATGAGGTATTATCTAGTTAACACAATGTGAAAGACTCACAAAATAGCAAATTGCACTCTTTGGCCATTCCAGAAAGCTAAAACTAAAACCAAGAGTGAAAAATAAGTGACTCTAGGCCAAGGGCTGGTATGGAGTATTTGGTCAATCTGGTCAAACATTACAGACTCACCACCATCTTCTGTTTGCAATTACACTGGCAAGCAGAGATTTGCAGTGACTGGTGAAGACACAGTGTTTTATTTATTTTTAAAAATTTATCTTTATTTATTTTTTTAAATTTATCTTTATTACAGACGTCCCCTTTTTCCCCCTTGACTCCTTCCACCCCACACCCACCACCCCCTCAGGCCTACCATGGATTATGCATATCCTACATAATAAAAAGGCAATATGCAAATTGCATCACTCCGCTACGCCCACGATTGGGCCGGCTGGAGGCGCGGGGGGCAGGACTCAGGGTGGCCGATTGGCTGGCGGTAGGAGCGGGGGGCGGGGACTCGAGTCCCCGCCCCCCGCTCCTACCGCCAGCCTAAAAGGCCAACACTGCGGAAGGACCCATGCGGCCAGCGGAAGACGCTGGTGGCGAAACTCGGGGTGGCCAATTGCGTGGCTGCTGGCACCAGTTTTCCGCCAGCAGCAGTTTTCCACTGGCCACCCGCCATCAGGGCGGGGCGCGGCGGAGCGGGGCGGGGCGGGGCACGGCGGGGCGGGGCGCGGCGGGGCGGGGCGGAGCAAGGCGGGGCGGAGCAAGGCAGGGCGGAGCAAGGCGGGGCGGAGCTAGGCGGGCGGCAGTGGCACGCGGGTGCAGGTGTGGTGGCCCCAAGGCTGCGGCAGCGGCAGTGCACTCGGCTGAAGCGGCCGCTTGCAGGATTGAATCCTGCAAATGGGCTACTAGTATGCATATAAATTCTTTGCTTAATCTCTTACAGTCCCCTCCTCTTCCCTTTGAGATTAGTCATTCTGTTTCATGCCTCCATGTCTCTGAATCTATTTTGTCCGTCAGATTATTTTGTTCATTAGATTCCACATATAAGTGAGATCATGTGATACCTGTCTCTCTCTGACTGGCTTATAATTTGTATGTCTTGATTTCATGGAAGAAGTAAGGAAATAGACTTTGAAAAAGATAATTAAGAGTTGATATACAACCTCCACTTACTAGGACTAATTAGGAAAACTGCACTACAAAGTGACTTTCTTTACAAGAATATTGGAAGAGATAGAAATTTAAATGTTTCAAGACAGTTCACAGCATCCTTTGGTAGGTTTTACTCTTCACACAAATTAAATAGAAACTTTGGCTTTCGGGCATTCTTCTGGGCACAGAGGCTAGAAAGAGCCTTACATGTAAACAAACATTATCAAGTTCTTCAAAACTCATAGCTAAGTGGGATATAGAGTGATAAAAGTTAATAAATACAATAAAATAAGCCTATAAAAAGAGGTATATGCAGAGTATTTTCAGAACAAAGAGCAGTTAGAAACTGAACATGTAGGGGAGTTGCAGAAAGTATCATAGAGGAAGTCACATTTGAACTTCATCCTTAAAATGAATAAACGAGTGTTTCCATATCAAAAAGGCAAAGAATGTTTCTGGCAGAAGTTTGCTAACATAAAATAATGTATCTGTGTGGAACAATTAGAAAACAGTTCATTCTGTCTGTACCAATGGCTATCTCTGTGGGTAACAAAGAAACTGGAGAGGTAATTTAGGTTAGTCAGAGTACAAAAAACTGAAATTAACCAAATATAGGTACATAAGACCACACTTAAAATCTAATTTGATCCTTAATAATTTAAATAAATGGGGAAGAAGAGACAAATCTCCCATGCATATTTACAAAAACATTATATAAATATTCAACTCTGAAGAAGATGTAGTTTCACCCAGCACAAAAAAAAAAAAATGGTTGCAGGATTGATTCCGGGTCAGGGCACATACCTAGATTGTGGGTTCCTTTCCCAGTCAGGGCACATATAGGAGGCAACTGATCGATGTTTCAACATTTCTTTCTCACTCACATGATGTTTCTCTCTCTCTCTCTCTCTCTCTCTCTTCCTCTCTCTGATAAAGATTAAAAAAAGAAGAAGATGTAATTTCACTCCCACTCCTTAAATTTGGGAGACATACAGTGACTTCCTCCCAAGAGCATAGTATGGAAAGGGTGAAAAGATAGTAACTTTAGGGAAGAAATCGCACAACTCTACCTCAGCCAGGTGATTAAGGTAAACATCAACAGTGGTAAGTTTGAGAAATTTTCACACCCAAGAAGAAGCCTTAAGGAGATATGACCCTCTAAATATAATTTGGTAATATGGATGGGATCCTGAAACATAGAAAAAACCATTAGGTAAAAACAAGCAAACAACAAATTATGGACTTTAGTTCATTTTAGGTGTCAACATTTATTCATTAATTGCAACAAGTGTACCATACTAGTGATGTAAGATCTTAATGACAGGGGAAAACGAGTGTATGGTTTATGATAACTCTGTACTATCTTTATAATTTTTTTAAATCTAAAAAATAAAGTTTACTTTCGAAGTGTGAATTGAACAGTCTTTCACACATAACAATCAGGTGATTTTTTTAAAAAAAAAGATTAATTCAGTAAAAACAGTTTGATCAGTCAGTTTCAGAGTCCTCTGAAACAGCACCCTGGGAAATTAGATGTCCCAGTCTAGTCTCACATTAAGTAAAAGTAGGACTTCATTATCTTCTGTGGTCACATTTTCCTCAGTTTCATTTTAAAAGTACAAATCCAGTCTCTGGGGCTCCCTAAAGGCTTTGGTAATGATGTGTAGATTTAGTCATTTTTCATAACATCTTTTTGATTAGTGTAATTTCTAAGACAAGGCCAATTAAAACAGAGAAGCTAGCAAACTACATTCTAGCATCACACAGGTAAAATCTAGAAATGTAAAATCCTGAAGTCAGATTTTTTTTGACAGTGGGTCTATAAATTGACAGGGGGCAGGTGACTCATAATTGTGGCCATTTCCATAGGTGATATAGATTGGCCTACATAGCATCAAAAAGTGAGTAGCTGCAGTCAAAGAAAGATGCCACTCATTCTTCAGTTATATATGGATGACAAACATATCCTAGGTTTTGGGAGATAGTTAAAAATCAAATATTTTCTACGATTGTTTCTATAAAGAATTATAATATTCTAAAATTTAAGATTTCAGCATCTAATATCTTTCATACTGGCATTTTTAGCTGCAGAAACATAAAATTCTTTGCTAGAGCATATATCCTGTTGATTTTTATTATTATTTACTTTATTTATTTTTAAATACATATATCCTTTTTAAAAGATGCAAAGGAAGAGTCACTACTAGAATTGCACCCTTGAAATTTACTAAACTTTTGGCCTACTTTCTTTTAAGAAATAAAAAAACAAAAAACATTTTACAGGAAAATAGTACAATACAGAAAACACATACAATATATATGTTCACATTAATGAGTTATTATCATTACCAATACAAAACCACCACCCAGGTGAGGAGATTTAGAACATCAACAGCATTACTGAAATCCTAAGCATGCTTCTTCCCATGTACAAAAGTCACTTCTCCTCAAAAATAATCACTATTTTGAATTTATGTTTACTTGCTTTTTTTAATAGTATCAACTATCAAATGTGTATGTCTCCAATGTTATAGATATTTTTACAGTATGTATTATACCTGATTTTTTTCTTTTAATTCTTCTACTGAAAATAATGTCTGTGGAACTCATCCACATTGTTGTGTGCATCTGTAGTTTATACTTTAATTGCTGTATAGTATACCATCCTATGAAAATATCACAGTTTGTTTAATGATTCCACTGTTCAAGTACATATGCATTGTTACCAACTTGGTGATTGTTATTACTAATTTGTCTATTCTTTGCATATTTTCATCATACAATTATGCATTTCTGTTTGTTATATACCTATAAGTGAAATGGCTGGATTTACAGACATACTTATATTCAATTTTAATAGTTAATATCAAACTATTTTCCAAAGTGGTGGTCCTCGTTTACAATGGCATCATTACCATTTGTGATCATTCCTGTTAATCCATATCTATGTAAACATTTATTATTATCAGTCTTTTATTTTAGCCATTTTGGTAGTTGTATACTAGTATCATATTGTGATTTTAATTTGCATTTCCCTAATAATTGCTGAGGTTGAACAAAATTTATTTTGGCTACTAGGATATCATATCCTCTTTGTGAATTGGCTGCTCATTCTTTCATACACTTTCACTAGTTATTTACCAATCTTCTTCTCACTACTTTTGTAGGAATTCTAGATAAGAATCCTTTGACAGTAATATATGTTGCAATATTTTCTCCCATTACATGGTTTGCCTTTTCACTGGATGATTACATTTGGTAAACAGAAGTTCTCCATTTTTCTAGAGTCAAATTTAGCAATCCTCTAATTTAACAGTCTTCTATATGTTTAGTGTTCTGTATAAAAAATTGTTTTCCTGCCGCAAGGTCATGGAGACATTCTTCATTCATCTTTGTTGTTTTGCCTTTAATAATTGGAATTGATTTTTTAACATACTGGGAGATAAAAATGGAGTTTCATTCTCTTCCAGGTATAGATCCATTATTCCAGCATTTGTATTAAAAAATAGTCCCTTTCATATTGCTCGGCATTCCAACCTAATCAGGTGTCTGTGTCAAATGAGTCTAATTCTGAGGGGTCTCTCTTCTGTCTTATTCTTTTTTTCCCCTCTCATTGTGAACATACCATTCTGTATTAATTTTTGTGGCTCTTTTAAAGGCTTAAAAGAGCCACAAAAATTAGAATGAACTTCCCACCTTTTTTTCCTTCTTCAAGTAGTGTCTTGCTATATATGATATCTTTATGAATATATAATAACTAGAGGCCCGGTGCATGAAATTCGTGCATGGGGGCGGAGGGGGGTCCCTCATCCCAGCCTGCACCCTCTCCAATCTGGGACCCCTCGAGGGATGTCAGACTGCCCATTTAGGCCTGATCAAGTAGGATCGGGCCTAAACAGGCAGTCAGACATACCTCTCACAATCCAGGACTGCTGGCTCCCAACAGCTCACCTGCCTGCCTTCCTGATTGCCCCTAACCGCTTCTGTCTGCCAGCCTGATCACCCCCTAACCACTCCCCTGCCAGTCTGATTGATGCCAAACTGCTCCCCTGCCAGCCTGGTCCCCCCCAACTGCCCTCCCCAGCCAACCCAGTCACCCCTAACTGACCTCCCCAGCCAGCCTCATCGCCCCTAACTGCTCTCCCCTGCTGGTCTGGTCCCCCCCCCCCCCCAACTGCCCTCCCCTGCAGGCCTGGGTCCCCCCAAACTGCCCTCCCCTGCAGGCCTGGTCACCCCTAACTGCCCTCCCCTGAAGGACTGGTCCCCCCCAAATGCCCTCCCCTGCAGGCCTGGTCCCACCCAACTGCTCTCCCCTTCAGGCCTGGGTCACCCCCAACTGCCCTTCCCTGCAGGCCCGGTCGCCCCCAACTTCCCTCCCCTGCAGGCCTCGTCACCCCCAACTTCCCTCTCCTGCAGGCCTGCCCCCCCCAACTTCCCTCCTCTGCCGGCCTGGTCACCCCTAACTGCTCTCCCCTGCAGGCTTGATTGCCCCCAACTGCTCTCTCTTGCAGGCCTGGTCCCTCCCAACTGCCCTCCCCTGCTGGCCATCTTGTGGCAACCATCTTGTGTCCACATGGGGGCAGCCATCTTTGACCACATGGGGGCAGTCATCTTATATGTTTGGGTGACGGTCAATTTGTATATTACTCTTTTATTAGATAGGATTATTAGAATAATTCCATCATGTTCCCCCTAAAAATTCGTACTGGGAATTTTATCAATGAGATCATTCTAGAGAAAACTAATGTCACTTAAGGTCTTCAAAGCCATGAAAATGATATATCTCTCTTCTATTTAGGTTTTAATTTTATTTTTCTCAATAATTTTTTGAACTTCAAAGATAGTGTAGGAAAAAATACTAGAATCCTTCTGGTAGTAAAAACAATTTAGCTATAAAAGAGCTTCATATTTGTCTTGAATAGTACAACACATACAAAGAAAACAGAACTATGTTTTAATAAAACATATTTTGACATAAAAGTTTTACCTATGAAGTTGTTATTCATGTGGAAAAATTAGACATTCATGAACATTAAAGGCTCTAAAACAACCACTCATATCAACTAAGAAAATTTCTTGCAGATATATTCTAAGCTGATTGAAATAGAAATTAAAATCAAGAACTCAAGAAAAAAGTCAAACATAAAAAGAAATAATATTGAGTATTGAAACCAAGTACTAGTAAATGTCATTTAGATGCCAATAATTACTAAAAATGTGATTTAAAAAAATAAAAATAATATCCTGAGAATAATTCTTGAAATCTATGGTAAAATTAATCATAGTAATAATAAGAAGAAGTATGTCAGAAAGGAGGAAAGACATGGTAGATAAAGTAATTTATTCTCTATGTCCATAAGCCAAACATTTTTAATATTTACTAACTATATTAAGAAACTAGAAACTTTAAAGTATCTTTAGTAAATTAAAAGCAGTATTAGTTTTCTTCAAAATAATTTCAGAAATAAAATCTAACAAAATAAAATCCCCTCCTATGTGATAAATCCCAGAAGAAGTTGGGGATATAGTGACTAATAGGACGTAGTTCCCTGCTCTTAAGTGTAATATAGTCTAATGATGAAAACAGATAATTAAGTGTTATCAATGTCCTTTTTTAATATTTTCTATTGTCTAAGATAACAACCTAATATTTTCAAAACAAAACAGCATAATAATTGTTAGCCATTATTCCTCTTTGAATCTAAAGGGAATATCTCAGATTTCAATCTTAAAGCACAATACTGACATTTAACTTGAGATATAAATATTAACATATTTTGAAACATCACAAAATCATTTATTCTTGGTCTATCAAGGTTTATTTTATTTGATGTATTAAATGTTAGCAAATAATTTTTTCACGTAACTTTTTAAAACTTTTGATTAGTTAATATGGTCATTGCATTTATAGGTAGTCAAACATTGAACCATCCTTCATAGCGAAAACAAACCTCACATTGCTTTTGGTGTTTTTTAATTGACTACAGGTTTCAATTACTAATATTTTGAGATTTTAGTATAAGTGTTTACACATGTTATTATTTGTGTTTGATTTGTTACACATTTTTTTAAAAAACACTATTACCTGGTGCTAACAAGATAATTAATTTTGTTGATCTGAAAAACAAGAATGGAACACAGAAAATGCTTTGGCTTGCCATTTTAATAGAGAAGGGGGCTATTTTAGATAACTTTCTCACTATCTTACTAGCTATTTATCTTTCTAATTTTTCTTCATTTTCTTCAGTTAATTTTGATAATTTATAGTTTCTTAGGATCATGTATACAGCATTAAAGAACAAGTGAGCTGACTGTGGTTAACAACATCATAAGAGGAGAGCAGGAGCAGGTAAGTCCTCAGGAGAAATGCAGAGAAGGATGTCAAGTAAGAAGTTAATAAATAGGGATAAAGACTTTTTATCACCAGGAAACACTGTATCATAATAGCCAATACTTTTAGATACTTAGAGCTACTTTTACTACTCTAAGTAGGGTAGCTGCTTATGGTTGTTCAGGCATAAACCTGCACCATTCCAGGGTCACTATTTACACTGCAGTCAGTATGAATGGTGCTTCTAGAATTGCTAGTTTAAACCCTGAGGGCCAAACACAGCAGCCTTCTATTAAGCACTTTATATTATAACACTAGAGGCCCAGTGCACAAAATTCGTGCACTTGAGGGGGGGGTCCCTCAGCCCAGATTGTGAGAGGGCACAGTCCAGGTTGAGGGATCCCACTGGTGCACAATCAGGGCCAGGGAGGGATGCGGGAGGTTGCCCAGCCAGGGAGGGACCGTGGGAGGGCTCCAGGGTGTATCTAGCTCATCTCCCTCAGTCCCAATCACCTGGACCCCAGCAGCAAGCTAATCTACCAGTCAGAGCATCTGCCACCTGGTGGTCAGTGCACATCATAGCAACTGGTCGACCGGTCAACTGTCTACCCCCTGGTGGTCAGTGTATGTCACAGCAAGAGGTTGAGTGACCTTAGCATATCATTAGCATATTATGCTTTGATTGGTTGAATGGCCAATGAGACACTTAGCATACTAGGCTTTTATTATATAGGATATGTAATAACCCTAAGAACAACCCTTAGAAGTAAGTACTACTATTATCTCATTTTATAGATAAGGAAATAGAGACAGAGAGAATTCCTTGCCCAGGATCCCACAGCTAAAAACGATAGAGCCAGGCTTTTATCCAGCTCCAGACACTACTACACAGAAAATAAATTTCTATTGAATTAAAGTAATCTGTATAGAATTACAACACATTTTTCTGTAGGCAAAGAGGAAAGGAAGACCTCAGTTCAGAGCAGAGTGACAGGAACGAATCATTGAAAGAGATAATATAAAACTGTCTTGAAAGAATGAGTGGAATTAGATGAAGAGGCAGGGAAAGGGCTCTCCAGCAGGCTCTAACTCATCGCCAAAAGTGAAAGCTCAAACGTTATCAATGACCCAGCACAAATGCATGCCCCTGCCTTTGTGCACCCAAAATAACCTTCATTGCTCAATCCATAGTCATCATTCTCTGGCTTTTCTTTTCATGAAGTTGATTCTATTAATAGGTATTTCAAAATATGTATGTATGGGTATGTATGTGTTCAACTGTTTTTCTTGCTTTAACCATATTAATGATAATTAATTCCTAAAGTATGTATTGGTGTGTGTAAAAATATATTCTGATTTATGTAACCTTTGGGTATTTATTGTTTCACTAATATATTGCCATGATCCATTTTGCTGTTGTACCACTTTTGTCTATTTTTTGTCTGCTCCATAATATTCTATTGTCTAATGATATACTAGAATTTATTTACCAATATTTCTATTAAGGGATAACTGGATTGTTTACAGGTATTGTGAATGCAAACAGAGTTACTTTGAAAGTCCTTGTACATAACCCTTGTACTCATAATTTTGGTTTTGTATAAATTACCAAAAGTGGATTTCTTTGGTCACAGGTTTCTGAATGGTTAAATTTAGAAGGTAGTGCCAAACTGATTTTCAAAATGATTGCTTCAATTTACACTTCCCTTAGTAATGGATTAGAAAGTCTTTGCATTGGCATCCTCATCAATGCTTGGTATCATCGTATTTTTAGATATTTTGTTATTTGGATGAGTACAGACTAGATAGAGTTGTATTGCAGTCTTTATTTGCGTTTCCCTGATCACCAAAACAATATATTTTTCTTGCTACTGTATAAAAATTACTTTATATTGTATTGCATTTTGATTTCAATCAAAGAGCTTTTTATGCCACTAGACCAGGGCATGTATTTGACATGGAACAGTAAAATTTAAAAACAAAAGGAATTTATATTTTTCTATCTAAGAGTATTTAAAACGTCAGTCATGGCATCACTGAATTTCATTTTTACATATGAATATGCCATAATTAGTCTTATCTCTGTGATGTACATGAAAACTTAAGTTTAGAATACATTTTCTACTTCATGAATCAAAATAATCAGTGAGATGACTGATACATCCATATATATCTTAATCACATAGCTTTACATGCCTCAAAGATTCCACTGAAACTTAAAACCCAAGTTATTTTTGAGATGGTCACATTTCAAGTTGATGCAAAACTGTAAAGTAGTAAAAATAACATCAATCCTACATAATAAAATGGTAATATGTAAATTACCATCACTCCGCTATGCCCACGATTGGGCCAGCAGGAGGCGCAGGGGGCGGGACTCAGGGTGGCCGGGGTAGCTGATTGGGCCAGCAGGACGCTGAGCTCACGGAGCCACTGGCGCCGCGAGCTCAGCGTCTGTGCCCTGGCTGCGCCGGAGGCTTTCGGAAGGCCTGGTGCACCGGCGGACAGCCGGCCAGCTCCCCCGCGATCAAAAGCCAAAGTGGGGGAGCTGGCCGGCTGTCTGCTCCGGCACAAGGCCTTTCGAAAGCCTCCGCCGCGCAGGAGGCTTTCGGAAGGCCTGGTGCACCGGCGGACAGCCAGCCCACTGGTGCACCAGGTGCATGATTAAATCATGCACTGGGCCTCTAGTTATAAAATAAAAGCACATCTATACATGTGTATATACTTATTATATTAAGTATATGGACTTAAATATTACACACTTAAATGCTATTGAAATTATTTCATTATCTTGTGGAAAGAGCTCCTTGCTGCAGAGATTGTTATCTGACCACAGACAGCTAAGTCAGAAAATAAAATAAACTATATAAAATAGAATGACATCAAAATGCAATAGGTTTTAATAAAGAAAAATTGCAGAGTTGAAGACCACAGGGAGAATAGACCTAATTCTTGGTGAACGTGAAACCATAACTTACAATAGCTCTCTCTTGCCTAAAAGGTAAAGTATAATTTCCATAGTCTTGACCACAAACATATCTCCAGCTATGTCCTCCATCAGACCTCTCACTCCAGTTTCTATTTCACTCAATATTCAGTGAATGCCTTTGTGGTTTCAGGTCTTCTTGGCTCTTCTCATTTTCACTGAATTAAAGATGAGATTCCATATAAGAATGATGTGTAAAGTCAGACCACAATTTTTCCAGCAGATATTTGGTTCCATTTCTCTGCTATTCTGAATAATTCTACTTTGAACATATGTGTACAAGCTTTTGTGTGCACACATGTTTCATTTCTCTTGAGTATATATTTAGGTGTTGAATTTGGGGGGTCACATTATCTTCTGAAGCAGATGTACCTTTCTATATTCTCACCAGCAATGTACCTCAGTTTCTATTTTTCTACATCCTACCCAACACTTCTAACTATCCATTGTTGATTATAGTATCAGTGTCCGCAAGTGGGTATGAAGTGATATTAATGTAGTTTTAATTTGTGGACAAGGTCGGGAGGAAGAGTAACATTCTCTAGCAAAGGTTTTCTAAACAGCATATGAACATTCATACACACATGCACACATGCTAACACACACACACACACACACACACAAGACTTGGAAACATCATTAGCAGTCTTTTTAAGGTTTGGACCAGCTATTGACTAAACACCTCCAGGCAAGAAACTCACTGTATCTTAAGGTAACACTTTCTTGCAAAAAAATTCTAATAGTTACTCAAATAGTTGTATTAAGCTGAAATATGCTCTTTTGCAGTGGCTACAATTAATAATGGAATGAGATCATTCTTTCTTCCATTTTGCTTCACCAGTAATTTCAAGAGAACAGTTAGGCTTTAAGAATTGGCAACCCCACCCAGTTTTTTAAAAATATATCAAAGAACATCAAATTATTTCTCAAAAAAAAGTATACATAGTAAATTTTGGGATATGTATCAGTCAGAGTTTGGTCAAAGACATAGCAGAAAAAGATATTGTATAAGGTCCAATACTGCTAATCAAAACACACACACACATACACACACATACACACACACACACACTCATTTATGCATGCATGAGTATTTTGTGTGTGTGTGTGTGTGTGTGTGTGTGTGTGTGTGTGTGTGTGTTAGCAGGATTGGACCTTATACAATTCTATAAACAGTCTCTGTGAGGCTTTTGCATCTGTGTCTAGTGGTGGAACCTGAAGACTACAGATAAGATATTAGGGAAGAAAAGATGTGAGGTAAGGAAAGCAAGAACAAACTGAACCCGTGAGTATGTCATGGAATCCACAAAGATGGAATGGAATTTCTAATGGTCTCACAATCTCAAAGCGCCAGCATCCATGATGGGTTAATCTTCAGGGAAAAGAACGATACCTGTGCCATGGTGTTGACCACAGATCTGAACTAAGAATAGAGGAACGGAAAGAGGAGGTCCAGCAGGAGTTGAAGGAGCTGTGGTCCTGCTGCTCCCCAGGTCAACAAGGTGAGCCCTCAGATAAGCTGGCGCTTCACTTCCACCTGCCAAACCTCTCTCAAAATATCTCTTGTGACCCATGCGAGCAGGAGCTCTGCGGGGAAGGCAACTGTGAAAATATAGTTCCAGCTGAGCAGGACATAATACAAATCTGCTGCAGTATTTATCCATTTTTATTATTAAATAAAAATATATACTCTTCATTCTGAAATAGTGATGCATGCGCATCTTTCCAATTTTTCACAAAAGGAATATAAAGTATTTCATGGATTTTGAATGCTACACATTCCACAAAGAGTCCCTGTGTGAAGTATCAGTGTCCGCAAGTCATAGACAACTAGAGGAACAAGTAGACCTTGAAGAGACCATGCAGATCATGTATTCCATTCTTCTATTGCTGTTTTACAGACCCAGCAAGGTTAAGTGAGTTGAATACAGATACACAGTTTTTCTTAGTCAAGAGTCAGAACTAGAAGCCATATCTCATTTCTATCAGTCCAGTGTTTTTATTTATTTTTAATATGTTCTTATTGATTTCAGAAAGGAAGGGAGAGGGAGAGATAGAAAGAAACATCAATGATGAGAGAGAATCTCCACTTGGCTGACTCCTGCACACCCCCCACTGGGGATCGAGCCCACAACTCAAGCGTGTGCCCTGACCAGGAATCGAAACCGTAACCTCCTGGTTCATGGGTCGATGCTCAACCACTGAGCCACACCAGTGTTTTTATATGTACCTCATAGTTTTTGCAATTTATAAACCTGAAGTACAAAAATATAATATCATTACTTAGTATTGTTATTATCATTTACACTGCCATTTTTGTTCTCCCCTCTCTTGGGGAAAAGCAGGGCTTGGATTTTATGGTTGTCTCTACATAATCTTTCCAAACCTACTATAATTTTTAAACTTTCCTCTGTAATCATTTATTTCTGAAGGTTTCATAACTTCTTTATGTGTGTTTAACTCATATACCTATTTAAATTGATCAAGTAAATTGATTCCTGTGTTTCTGTTTTGAAATCTATGTTAAGAATAAATTAGTATCAAGAAAAAAAAGAAAGATTCATGGACACAGATAACAGTATGCTGATTGGCAGGAGAGAAGGGGAGGTGGGGAGAGGTGGAAGGTAAAGGGGGTATAATGGTGATGAAAGAAGACTTGACTTGGGGTGGTAAATACACTCTACAATATACAGATGTTGTATTGTAGAATCGTATGCCTGAAACCTATATAATTTTATCAACCAATGTTACCCCCAATAAATTCAATAAAAAACATACTGAGTTATTTAAAAAGAAAATTAGTATCAACAAAAGCAGTGTGCTTTCTTGTTTATCTATAGAATGTCTGCCTTCTGATTGGGAAAGGAGTTCAGCTTGTATTGCTTTAGGAACAAAATTACATTGGAAAGGGAAGCACACCTTAATTAAATCTGATCTAAAGCCATTCCCCTGCACAAACTATTTCAGCACTGACTGTTTTCTGCTGTATAAGCTGCATCACCATCCTGGTTCAATGCAGTCTTGACTGAAGTACCACCTAAGCATGGCAATTAGTGCAGAAACACATAAAGGTGTGAGCAAATAAGATAACATTCAGGGGAGAAAACAAGTCCAATTTATGAAACAAAATATAACCAACATGCTCTTACTATAATATAAGAAAATTCTTATTCATGCTTCCGATTTGTGTTCAAATCCATTCTGTTTCTTGTCTACCAATATTTAAAAATAAGTTGATGTGCTGTGATTGCGAAGGTGAAATGAATAGATTAGGAGTTGCACAGCTGTTTATGCTTTTGGTTTATAGCTCTGGGACATCCCATTCTGGAGATATTTCGTTCCAGTTCATTTTAACAGTAATTAGAAGTACCCCCATAACCAGGAGCTTGCTGTTGAAACAACTTCATTAGTTTGGGTGATTTTATTGGTTTCCTTTAGAGTGAAGAACTAGAACTAATAGTTGTAATTTAATAGGAAAATTACTGAAGCAAGAAAGATTCCAGTGAATCTTAAATGAGGCATTAGACAGAAGGTTCCCTTCCAAATAATGAAATATAAGAGAACCATGTATACCTAGAAAAATTGTTATATGAATGCATATAGAGTAGCATGAAAGGGCCATTACTGTTAAATGTGTAAATATTGCTTAAATAAAACATGAAGTACCATACTGAAAAACATAGGTAAATTGGCATAAATTTATCCATTTAAGGCATTTTTCTTCACACTTCATTTAAAGTGAGGTAAAGTCAACACAGTTGGCCTTTGAAATATTTGTCTTCCTTTAGATAAAATGGCTAATTCATTTTTCTAAGCCTGTTTTTCCTCTCATTTCCATTCTATTATTATCTTCTCTTTTGTTCCTCATACATCAGCTCCCTAAGTAGCAACATTTTCTTTGTCACTAAAAGGATGAATGGGTCAGTATTATATCACCTCTGGTACAAACATGATTTCCTATCTGCAGAATACTTCATAATCATTTAGGATTTTTCCTCCCACTTCCAATGCAATGTGGCCCAGCATTACTCTCAGTATTCTAGAAATGACAAAACAGATCCAGAGAGGAACTTACCCAAGGCTTCAAAGCAAATCAGTATGTAAGCTGTAACCATCTACACTTTTTCCTAGGGTCTACATCATGACACTGCCATCCTTTGGAAATGATGCTCATTATAATAAAGGGAATGTGTTAAAATTTCAAAATGTGTAAAGTTCATTATGCCTGGGCCCTAAAAAAAGAAGCCAATATAGGAGAAAGGTTACATTCTGGCTTCAGCTCCAAGTACAAAACGATGATCTCCTATGACAGGTGGGCCTCAAAATCTATGAGTTGGAACTATGTCAAAATCCATGGAGCGGGCACTATGTCTGTCATGCTGATATTTATAATCTATGTGCCTGACAATGGGTAATTTCTCATAAATACTGGTGGAATAAATATTGGACAACTAAACAAATTAATAAAACAAGTATGATCAATCCCACTAGCCTTCAGAAGCTAGAGTTGTTCCCTCCCTGTGTGTAAGAGTAGTGTTTCCTAAGGAAGTGGGTGAAGTCATGCAAAAAACTAAAAAAAAAAGAGGAATAGAAAGAAGGAATTGGGAACCACTCAGGAGAAGATATGTTTTGTGAACAGACCAGCTACTTAGATGTTTCCCCTTTGAGGAATTGGGCAAAAGGTCATGTTTTCCAAATACTTAACTGTTCTAATGCCAAATTGTAACAGCTTTTGAAATTATCACAGGTCTTCGGTAAAGAATTTTAAAGACGCGTACACAGCCTTTTACTATATTCCCCCGCAAGCCCAAAGGGAGAGACTCCCTCCACACTCCCATCTTCACACTGATGCCAGTGGAGAACAAACATCATTCTCAAAGCTAATTGAAGAAACCAGCCCATGAGAAATGACAGTCCTAAACAGACTGAAATGTCTCCAGTGTGTACAACTTAAAAGAACCAATATGACAGGAAATGGCAGTTACCTCTTAAAGTAAATCATTATATCCCTAGACCTATGAAAATGGTGGCACTATGTGGACCACATGAGAAAAGGAAATTTGAAGTCTGAAGACAAAAGAGCAAGGAGAATTTACTGGTAGCTGAGTGTCCATCCTGAATGTCAGCAAAATGGAAGATTCTATGTGCAATGATAACAGTAATTACAAACTCATAATAATATGGAATTTCAGGTGGTCTAGTATAAACACAAAAATATAGGCAATTGTGTGCAGTAAGTTCATATATCTATTATATAATAAAGAATTATACTCTTAATACCTGATCATTTAGGACTAAGGTCATTATTATAACAGAAATTCTAGAGCATCAATCTAAAAGAAGTTCCATACTAATTGAAACTGTTACATAATATGTCAAGGGGTGACATGGTAGGCCCCTGTATTTACTTGCATAAAAGTCTAAGTAGCTTAATAAGAAGAATACATTGACTAAAACATTTTATTCTCTCAAATATTCCCAATTAGTCTATAGCTCCAAATACCTCTCCTGATTCTATAAATTTGACAGATCAGTCACTTACTGCCACAATAAATCTGAATAACGAATTACCTTAAAACATAATGACATGGCAGAACTAAGTATTTCTCACTCACAAGTCTGCAGGTCACCTGGGGTTTGTTCGGCTGTTCGAAACTGGGCTTCAAAGGCTTGACTCAACGCTGTGGGCTGGGACTACAACAGTTTCACGTGTCTGT
Source organism: Cnephaeus nilssonii (assembly GCF_951640355.1). Classification (NCBI taxonomy): domain Eukaryota; kingdom Metazoa; phylum Chordata; class Mammalia; order Chiroptera; family Vespertilionidae; genus Cnephaeus; species Cnephaeus nilssonii. The sequence goes on along the minus strand of NC_137084.1, from coordinate 62,822,917 downwards.
CATTTTCCTTTGACCCATGATTACCTGAGTCATATTCTTCTCACAATGAAGGACAAGGGCTCAAAAGGACAAGCCCAACCATGCAAATCCTTTCAAGTCTCCATGTAAGTTGCCTCCTCTAACATACTTTAACCAACGCAAGTCACATGACCAACCCCCAAGTCAATGAGGCAGAGAAGTATACGCCTTCCCTGAAGTATTTCCTGAATGATTACTTAATATACCAGGGTGAGTAAAGAATTCACTGGTGAAAATATCTCTGTTGCAAACTTTGTAAGGGAGGACACTTGAAACTGCAGGAAAAGAAGGATCTTTAAGAATGGTGGAGAATAATTGTCTTCAAAATAGGCATATCTCCTTTTAGAAACATCCAAGAACATTTAGAGTAAAGGTTATAGTAAGCAGTAAGTACAATAAAAGTTGCATTAACTCAGTACATAAGTAATGAGCACCCTCGTGTGTATCAAGCACCGAGGAAAGAAAGATAAAATGCACAGGAGTTTCTCTATGAAATCCAGAGCATAAGGGAGTGGTGAACTGTGATTTCACATCTGGGGCCTAAAATAACAAATAGCACAACTCAAAGAGTAGGTGAGGCACCTTGTGTTCACTGCAGCCTGATTTACAGTAGCTAAGACAGTTGGAGAAAGACAACTACCATATGATTTCACTCATATGTGGAATATAATGAACAAAATAAATTAATAAACAAAATAGAAACAGACTCATAGATACAGCAAACAGACTGATAGCCGTCAGAGGGGAAGGGGCTTGAGGGACTAGGTAAAAAAGATGAAGGGATTAAGTAAAAAAAACAACCAACCTAATAGACACAGACAGTATGGTGATTACCAGAAGGAAAAGGGAGTGGGGGAGGTAACCGAGGGTATAGTGATGGAATAAGACTTGACTTGGGGTGGTGAACACACAATATAATATACAGATGATGTATTATAGAACTGTACACCTGAAACTTATATTATTTTATTAACCAATGTCACCCCAATAAATTCAATAAACATAATGCTATTTTTTAAAAAGTGGGTGAGAGCAAGTGGTAGAATCAACATTAGTTCTACAAGGATTATCAAGGCGGGATCAGAAGTCAAAGATGCACACCTTTGCAACAACGGAGGTGTGAGGTCATGGAGGGACATGAAAGATGTATGTGTTACTGCAAGAGGTTCCTATACACAGGTCTTTGAGTCACTGAGAGGGATTTCAGAAGTCTGAAGTTCCACGGGCGTGTTGTTGTATGAGACCCTAGTTCACTTCCAGTGTGGAAACAATGAAAACAATTGTTATGTTAATTTATATCCCGAAAATATAATACTTGCACTCATTGACTTGAAGGAAAAGTGCTGGGGCAGGTTTCACAGCTGCTTTACTAGAATAAAACTAAAACAGTATAATTTTATTTTTTCATAGATAAATGGACAAGGGGTAACATGAATATGAAGTTATTTTCCTCGACATAGCATGAGTTTGCTGTGAACACAAAGGCTCCTTTCCTGGATCCCATGAAATAATATTTTTGTCATTGTCATCATCATCATTACTGACATTTTTCAGGGTACCAAATACTGTATTAAGCGCCTGACTGGTATTAGCCCATTGAACTCCTAAATAAGCATATGAAATAGGTATTATTAATTCTATTTCCTGAAGGAACTGCGCTCAGAACAACTTGTCTAAAATTACACAATCAATAACTGAAAACGTCGGACTTTAAACTTAGATGCATTAGGTTTTTAAATGTTTTATACATTTTCAGACAAATATGATACAATTATTCCTTTGGATTTATCAAAACATACCATGGCCAAGGCAACTACTCAAGCTTTGACTAAATCTGTACCACACTTCAGTGAGGGGAGGGGAGAGTTCATCTAGTCTCTAAATTTAACGTCTGATACTAACAGACATTTCTCAGACTATTAAATGGAAAATGAAGCTCATAGAATGACAGTTGTCTTTCATTGATCAAATAATATGTCATGATGATTTATACAGGTGTAATCACATGCTTTAGTGCACAATAAAAGACAAGCTGATATTATACTGAACCGCTCACCCTGATGGCTAGCTCAATAATCTTCATTTCTCAGGCACTGCATTGCTAAGAGATGCCAGAATAAATTGAAAGGGAACAAAAACCTTCATATAATAAAAAGAAAATACAGAAATTATACCTAAATCACATGTAATAAGGATTCTGTAAGGCAGCATTTTTGTTATCTGAATAGTAAAGCAATAGAGAAAAAATTTTCAGAAAAAAATGGTGTTTGATCCTCGTTCAAAAGAAGGAGATGAAAGAAATATGTATGTCTCTTTTTGGCATATCCTTCACATCTTGAAAATTCAATAATTCATGTTTGACATAGAAGGAGCTGGTTTCAGTAGTAAAACCTTAACTATTTGACTCCAGCAGTGAATGCTTAGCATATTTACTACAAAAATACAATGAATAGACTGCAAGAAAGTAAAAATAAGTATCATTTTAACTCAAATGTTTTAAGTTATTAAACAATTTCAGAAATAAAGTGCACTCATAATTCTGTTGGTTACCACTTGCTTTCTTTTTCCTTAACATTTCTTCATTAGCCAACGTTGTGCTACAAAGGCACAACTGCTATTTGAACTTCTGAGCCAGCTTGTTCCCTTTTGTGTCCAAATAAACATATTTTCTGAGTTTAACCCTCATGTACACTTCCTGATTCTTCCCTCAAATCTGATTGTTCCCTTTAGGACCATTCACCAACAACTTGAATCGTCCCACGTCTCTCTCTCTTTTCTTAGTTTACCTTTACTTTTTAAAGTATTACAGACGTCCTCTTTTCTTCCCCCAATGACGCCTTCCACCCTGCTTCTGCCTCCTCCCCAGGCCTTCACCACACTATTGTATGCCCATGGATTATACATATATGTATATAAGTTCTTTGGTTAATCTCTTCCTGCTCCCCCTTCCCTCTGAGATCCCACAGTCTGTTGCATGTTTCAATGTCTCTAGATCCATTTTGTTCATCAGTTTATTTTGTTCATTAGGTTCCACGTTTAAGTGAGATCATGTGATACTTGTCTTTCTCTGACTGGCTTATTTCACTTAACATAATACTTTCCAGGTCCATCTACACATAGTATTCCATTATGGTCATGTACCACAACTATTTTATCTACTCATCTACTGATGGGCACTTGAGCTATGTCCAGATCTTAGCTATTGTAAATAGTTCTGCTATGAACACGGGGGTGCATATATTCTTTCTGATTGGTGTTTTGGGTCTCTTAAGATATATTTCTTGAAGTGGATCACTGGGTCAGATGACAGTTCCATTTTTAATTTTTGAGGAAACTCCACACTGTTTTCCACAGTGGCTGCATCCTACCAGCAGTGTACTAGGGTTCCCTTTTTTCCACATCCTCGCCATCACTTGTCGTTTATTGATTTGTTGATGGTAGCCATTCTGATAGGTGTGAGGTGATACCTCATTGTCATTTTAATTTGCATCTCTCTAATGATTAGTGACTTTGGACATTTTTTCATATGTCTCTTGACCATCTGTATGTCCTCTTTTGAGAAGTGTCTTTTTGCCCATTTTATAATTGGATTGTTTGTCTTCCTTTTGTTAAGTTGTATGAGTTCTTTATATATTTTGGAATTAACCACTTATCAGATGTACCATTGGCAAATACGTTCTTCCATACAGTGAGATCCCTTTTCATTTTGTTGATAGTCCCATATCTCTTTAACCGATTTTTTCATACATTGATTCTTGCAGTGTCATTTTTTATTGGCAATCCAGATCAATTCTACTACCACCTCTATCTATTATCAATGAAATCTTTTTCTATATAATTCTCCCAATTTTCTATGGGTCTTCTTGTCCTAAATAACTTAAAAACACTTTAAAGTTAATTTTTTGTTGTCATCACTACACATATTCTCACAAATAAATTACCATAAAGAACAAACAATAGCATAGCAATAGTAGCAAATGGCTCTGACTATACTTACAATCACAGCATTTTAGGTTCATCATTTATAACCTTGTGTATTAATCAAAGCATACTTGCTGGCAAATGACAGAAGTTCAACTCAAACTATGCTAAGAAAAATTATTTAATTGTTTAGCTGAGACATCCAGAGATAAAACTGGCCTCAGGCAAGTTTGAAACTAGAGACAAAAGGATGTCACAAGACCTCTCACTCTCTCTTTCCTTCTCTTCATCTTCTTATCTCCATTTCTTAGCTCCTCATTTCTCTGCATGTTGGAATTATAGCTCTGAATAAAGACAGAATTCATTTATATAACTAATAAGGATAGTCATGGGCATTTAATTTCACTATCCAGCTTCCAACCTCAACAAAAAGATTTAGAGGGTTTTTGGAAATTATTATTGATGCCACATCTATATACCAATACCAAGAAAGGTCTTTAATTAGTCAACTTGGGTCAGTCAGCACTATGTATTAGACTATTCACTATTCAGAGGCATAGGATATTATTATTGGCCAATTGGCCAATTCTAGGATCCATGCCTGGTGGGGAATGAGGACATAACTACCTAAACTGGAAATCTCATTACACTTAGGGAATGCAGTCAATTGAATATCAAGAGAGAAAGAAGAAATGCCGGGTATACAAAAACCAACATTTTCTCACTACATTTCACCTTATGGTTGTCAAATATCTATGTACATTCTGTCCCATAAATATGATCATAGAATATTCTGATCTATTACAATAAACTATTACCCATTGTAAAAAAGCAAATAGAATCAGAAGGTCAAGCAAGATGGTAACCCTGGAGGTTCCTGAGCTTTCCTCTTTTCACATAAAATGTACGGCTCCACATCTGAAGGAGATCCAGAAACTAGCTGAGCAACTCCTACGCATCAAGTCAAAAAGAGCATAGACACACTAAAATGGGTAGGAAAAACTGAGACATATTCTTGCCACAAACCCCACCTCCAGCACAGCACCATACAATCAGGAGAGAATCTCCAAATCCATCTTTTCCATGAGGAACAAAAATTTTGAAACCCATGTCTAGTGTCCAAACTTTTAAGATCTCCATCAGAAGGATAGACCTCTAAAATATCTAGCTCTGAAAATCAATAGGGCTTGTGTCCACAGACCCCATGAGAGTAGAACAAATAAAGAAGCAGCTCTCAATGGGCATGTGAGCCCTCATGGCTACCTCCAGGGCTCAGCATAGATGCAAGCAGGCAAAAACACCCATCCATTTCAAAATATCCTTTGTCCAATGCAAAGGATCACAAGAGACTACTATGAACAAGTATATACCAAAATATTGGATTACCTGAAAGAAATGGATAAATTCTTAGAAACATGAGAAAGCTACCAAGAATGAATCATGAAAATAAAAAGTCTGAACAGACAAATTACTAGTAAGGAGATTTAATCAGTAATCAAAAACCTCCCCCAAAAGAAATATCTAGGATCAAATGGCTTCACTATTGAATTCTACAAAATATTTAAAGAACTAATACCAACTCTTTTCAAACTTTTCCAAAAAATAGAAGAGGATGGAACACTTCCAAACTCATTTTACAAAGCCAGCATTATCCTAATACCAAAGGCAGACAATAACACTACAAGAAAAAGAAATTATAGGCCAATATTCCTGATGAACATTGATGTAAGTAATCTCAAAAATATTAGCAAATCAAATTCAATAGTACATTAAAAGAATAATATACCATGATCAAATAGAGTTTATTCCAGGAATGCAAGGATGGCTCAATATCCACAAAACAATCAATGTGACACACCACATTACCAAAATGAAGAATAAAACTCATGATTATCTCAATAAATTAAGACAAAACATTTGACAAATTCAACATTCTTTTATGATTAAAAAAAAAACCCACAAACTAAGTATAGTAAGAACATAGCTCAATATAATAAAGGCCATATATAGCAAGCACACAGCTAATATCATGCACAACAGTACAAAGCTCAAAGCTTTTCCTCTAAGATCAGGGTACAACCCAAGAATGCCCACTCTTGCCACTTTTATTTAAGATACTACTGGCAGTCCCAGTCAGAGCAACTAGGCAAGAAAAAGAAATTAAAAAGCAACCAAATTAGAAAGGAAGAAGCAATATTGTCTCATTTTCAGATGAAATGACCTTTTATATAGAAAACCCTAAATGTTCTACCAAAAAAAATTGTTAGAACTAATAAACAAAGTCCCAAATCAGTTTCATTTCTACATACCAACAATGAACTTTCAGAAAGTGAAATTAAGAAAACAATATTGTTTACATCAAAATCAATAAAACAATATTGTTTAGCATCAAAATCAATAAAAAACTTGGAAATAAATTTAACCAAGGAATGAAATATTTGTACACTTAAAACTATAAGACATTTATGAAAGAAACTGAAGAATACAAAAATTAATGAAAACATATTCTGCACTCATGGATCAGAAAAATTAATATTATTAAAATGTGCATACTACCCAAAGCAATCCACAGATTCAATGGCTATGAAATTATAAATCATTTTAACAGAAATAAACAAACAATCCTAAAATACATATGGAACCACAAAAGAACTCAAATAACTGAAGCAATCTTGAGAAAGAAGAACAAAGCTAGAGGCACCGCACTTCTTGATTTCAAACTGTCTTACAAAGTTACTGTAATCAACAATGTATGGTATTGGCATAAAAACAAACACATGCATCAATGGAAGAGACTTGAAAGCCCAGGAATAACCTATGCACATATGGTCAATTAATTAATGACAAATTTAGTAATTAAAACCAAGAATACACAATGGGAAAGAATAGTCTCCTCAATAAATGGTGTTGGGAGTATTGGACAGTCACATGTAAATGGATAAATTAGTTCCCATCTTACGTGGTATACAAAAATCAACTCAAAATTAATTAAAAGTTGAACATAAGACCTAAAAGCTCCCAGAAGAAAACATAGGAGGGAAACATCCTAACATTGATCTTGGCAAAGATTTTTTAGATTTTTATACTAAAATCAAAGGAAACAAAAGCAAAAGTGAACATGTATTACTACATGAAACAGAGTAGCTTCTACACAGCAAAATAAATCAACAACAAAATGAAAATATAACCTACAGAATAGAAGATGTATTCAAATCACTTATCTGATAAGAGGTTAATATCCAAATTATATATTGAACTCACTAATGAAAAAATTTTAAGAACCCATTTTTAAAATGGGCAAAAGACCTGAATAGGCATTTTTCCAAAGAAGATATATAAATGGCCAACATGTACATGACAAGGTTCTCATTACTATTAATCATCATGGAAATGCAAATCAAAACTAAAATGAGATATCACATAACACCTGTTAGGTTGCTTATTGTATAAAAAGAGAGAGAGAGAGAGCAAGTGCTGATGAGAATGTGGAGAAAAGGGAACCTTTGTTTGTAGGAATGTAAACTGGTACAGCCACTGTGGAAAGCAGTGAAGAAGGTTTTCAAGAAATTAAAAAAAGAACTAGCATATGACCCAGCCATCCTACTTCTGGTTATATATCCATAGGAAACAAAATCATTACCTCAAATAATGTACTCCTATGTTAATTACTCACAATAGCCAAGATATGGAAACAACCTAAGTGTCTGTCAGTGGATGAAAGGGTAAAGAAAGTGTGGTGTATATGCGCACAATGAAATATTACTAAGCCTTTGAAAGGAAGGAAATCCTCTCATTTGTGACAACCAGGAGAAGCCCAGAGGGCACTTTGCTAAGTGAAATAAGCCAGGTAGAGAAAGACAAAAACTGCATGGTATCACTTATATGTACAATCTAAAAAATAATAATAGTAAACCAATTCATAGAAACAGAGAATTGAAAGGTGTTTTCCAGGGCGTAAGGAAAATAGGAAGAAGTTGGTAAAGGGTACACACTTACAGCTGTAAGATACATAAAGCCTGAAGATCTAAGATATAACATGGTGACTGTAGTTGATAACTATTGTATAATTGAAGTTTGTAAGGTAATAAAACTTAAATGATCTCACACACAAAAAAGTAAATATGTGAAGTGATGGGTATATTAATTCAAGAGCAGGAATTCTGTCACAATGGATATGTATAGCAAATGTTGCATCATTATATATTCTAAATCTATTATAACTTTTATTTATCAATTATCCATCAATAATGCTAAAAAAAAAAAGAATGAAAAGGAAAAAATAAAAGCAACTAATGTGTGACAGTCCATACTCTCATCAAATACCTCATCCAACATAAGTTCCAGAATCATTTATGCTTATACTTCCTTTTTCTTTTGAGTTGGAATAAGTTGAGAGATAGACACAGGAGTCAAACAAATGAAAAATTAATATTATTACTGATCCAGAAGTAATTACACAATGTGGTTGTGGCTCTGAGTCAAAGGACTTGCCATTCTTTCTCCCCTGAATTAAGGACCTTTTGATCTGCCCACACAGTCCCAAGGAGAGCCAGGCAACAGCAGGCCCTCCCTGGAAGGTAAAGGACATAATTTCTCAGCTTACCACATGGCTAAGCACAAATTAAAACAGTTGTCCTCCAAGATCTAAAAGATCCCACCAAGAAGAGAAAGGAAGAGGATGAGATGCGTATGCCCAGTGTTCTCAGCCAATCTCATTTAATTAGTTGGTTCCTGTGCCTTGGAGGAGTAATGATTAAGGAGTCAAAGGAAATTCAGGAGTATTTTCCCTCTAATGACAGTCTCTCCATATGAACACACAGAAGTGGGAAATAATTTTCCCACCCCCAACAGTGAAGAACAAATGTTGTTCCTCTAAAAGCATCAACCTATTATTAAATGACATCTGGAAAGCAATAGTAAGGAGAAATCATAAGAGGATATATCAGTCAACAAAGGGTAGGTTATTCTTAGGGAAATGATCTGAAAATCTCCATGGCTTAAAAAAACTTTCCTTTTATTTCTTGATCCCTCTGCATTTCCATCAGTGGTCAGCTGGCAGGTTGGCTCTGATCCTTGCTATTGTCATTAAGTAGGGGGTCCTAGGAATTATCTTAGGTGTTGAACAGCCATAGGCTCTTGCTTTTCCCACTTAGAATTTCTCCATATTATAATTCTATTAAAAGCATTAAGTCCATTAGTCTATTCAATTTCTGGCAACATTAGCTAATAAGCCATAAAACTTAGATGTTCCTGACATTAGCAAGAAGCCATGAGCTTCTTCCCATGATCCTAGACTTCAGACACTACTTCAATTTTGTCTATGCCTCCTACAATGCTGCATTGAGGCCTAGCCAATTTTCTCCTTTGCTCCAAATTGCATCCCATGGAAGTACTTTACCTTGAGAGGGATTATAAACTCAACCATGCAAGGAGTACACAGGGAAAGGTAGTAGCAAAAGCCTGCACTATTCCTTCTTCCATTTCTTTAGCTCTTTCTCAGTCCCACCCTTGTTTCCTACCGTTATTTTCATCTTCCTCTATTTCATTGAACCAGCTTCAGAGTGAGAAAGAGAATTTGAATTTTGCAAATATTTAGCTTCTGATTATCTGATCCTCAGTAGTCTGAAGTTGCTGGGCTCAGACAGAAAGAGGTTTTATTTACAAATTTAAATGCTTCTTTCTGCTTTCAAATGGTTCAAAGTTTGTCTATTTCTTACTGAAATTTACCAAACCCTCAGAGTTTGTCAACACTTACTAGCATTTTCAGGTTTTTCAAACATATAATTCAGAACTCTGGCCTCTATAAGTTTAATTTCCAAAATATGAGAGGTGGTTCATTAATACAGTACTTAGTTATTATATAAGAAGCTTCCAAACCAGGCTCTCTCTCTCTCTCTCTCTCTCTCTCTCTCTCTCTCTCTCTCTCTCCCTCCCTCCCTCCCTCCCTCCCTCCCTCCTTCTCCTCCCTCCCTCCCTTTCTTTCTCGGTATAAATTGACTTTGACAGTGGTCAAACAAAATGCACTCTCTCATAAACAGTGTATCACTCCTCTGCTGAGCCTCATCCCTGGTGCACAATTTCCACAACAAGACCTAATGCCATGGTACGAATATAGCAGAAGCTCAGCAGACGCAGCAGATGAAGATAATGATGCTAATAATGATAAAATATAAAAATGGTCATGTCTGCCACATTGCCATATTGTTCCTTAGCTACAGCTGCATTTCGGATTCTAAATAACATTAAGTATTGCCTCATTGGAAAAATATACAGCCATGGATTTCCTTCCAGAGAACTTCAAAAGAATTATCATCACCAGTGCAGAACTTTTTTTATGTTGTCATAAAGCTAAGAGAAGTCAATTAGGTCTAGTACCTCATTAATGATTTCCACAAATCACATTTACAGCCAGCCCCACATCCAGTGTGAAACGAAGAAATGTCATTTACAAAGACAAGTTTTGACACCCTCATATTATGGTATTGCAGAAACTGTGAGGGTAATTAATTTTTACTTGTACTGCAATGAATCCAAGCAAAACTCTAAAAGTCATTTGGCCAATTACTGACTCTTTAGGGCAATGAAGCTTTTGACGCTTGAGTTTATATTACTGTATGATCAAAGCTTTAATGAAATTGCTTCATGGCAGAAACTACTGGACTATTAAGAGAAAACTACAAAAATAAATGAGTGCCTAGCTCTGATTCTACACACACACACAAATGGGAGCCTTCTGGTTTTCTTTGATTGTCTATTAATTTCTCATGATAGAGCCCCATGTGGTACTCCTCTGACAAATTTCACTAAAGCATGCCTTCTCTTTTGCAAATTAGTAAAGCAAAGTCCTGCATGTGATCTTCCTAATGGGGCTTTTTATCCCACTGTTCTTTATTATTATTTTAAGAGGAGTAGGTGTTTTCTCATTCTCCTGAGTAATGACTGGGCTGGTTGGAGTTCTTTTATAGATATCACAGTATATCACCCAATAGGTGTCAGGAAGAATCCATGCTGTGTTGCAGGTCCACAAGTATCTATCCGCCACTAATCCTTGTGTTGTGCTGCTGTAAAACTCACAGTGTAATCTAAATGGTACAGTAAACCAAGAATTTAGTGAGAAACTTAACTATCTATTCTCCATGAATAAAAAAACCATTACTGACTTGGGTATCTTACTAGTATAACTCTTTAAAATAGTCATTCTAGGGCAAAGTTAAACAACTAATCTGCTGCCTCGCACAACAATTTCAAAAATACAACTAAAAGACAAAACGTCTACCACCCAGAACCACGGGAAAGCTGGCTGAGTGGTAGATTTACAACTAAGGAGAGAAAGGAGCACAAACGCTGAAAAGCTGAGTGAGGTACGGAGGCGAGAATCGGGCTGGAGGCAGGCGACTGGGCGTGTGGCTTTTCTTCAACCCACAGGGAGACAAGCTCCCGATCACTCTGAAATCCAGTTTTTGGGGACACGTGGGGGACCCAAACACTTACGGGGAGAAGCTGGACTCTCGGCCATCAGGTCAGAAAGTGAGAGTGACTTTTTTGCAGAGGTGCGCCCAGCAATCATTGTTTACTGAGCTGGAGCGTGGGACACGGGGACTTGGAAACGCTGAAAGGCAGAGATGGCTGACGGGCAGCCATCGCCCTTTGCCACGCCCTAGCCTAGTGACTCCCTGAGACCCCGCCCCGCCCTGAGGCCCCGCCCCGCACATTCTACAAACCCGGCCAGGCTCCACACAGTGACTTTTGCATATAAATGGCCTGTTGTGTGGCAGCTTAACCAAATAAACTGCAGCTCCAGTCAGACTGCTCCAAAACCGCCCAAGCAAAGGAGGAGAAAACCATTCCTTGCTGTAGCTCCTGCTGAGGGACATACAGTACACAAGGATACACCAAGAGCATCCACCTCAGGTAACTGGGAGGCTGACCCGTTGAACCAATAGGACACCTAGTACACCAAGCTACCCTACCAACTCAGGGAAGCAATGAAAATGAGGAGGCAAGGAAACAGATCACAAACCAAAGAAATGGAGGAGAACAAGCGACTGGACATAGAGTTCAAAACCACGGTTATAAGGTTTTTCAAGAATTTCATGGAAAAGGCCTATAAATTTAATGAGACCCTTGAGGATATGAAAAAGGACCAACTAGTAATTAAACATACACTGACTGAGATAAAAAATATTATACAGAGACCCAACAGCAGACTAGAGGATCGCAAGAATCAACTCAAAGATTTGGAATACAAAGAGGCCAAGGACACTCCTCCAGAGAAGCAAGAAGAGAAGAGAATTCAGAAAGTTGAAGATAGTGTAAGAAGCCTCTGGGACAACTTCAAGCGTACCAACATCAGAATTATGGGGGTGCCAGAAGAAGAGAGAGAGCAAGATGCTGAAAACCTATTTGAAGAAATAATGACAGGAAACTTCCCCCACCTGATGAAAGAAATAGACTTACAAGTTCAGGAAGTGCACAGAACCCCAAACAAAAGGAATCCAAAGAGGACCGTACCAAGACACATCATAATTAAAATGCCAAGGGCAAAAGACAAAGAGAGAATCTTACAAGCAGCAAGAGAAAAACAGTTAGTTACCTACAAGGGAGCACCCATACGATTATCAGCTAATTTCTCAACAGAAACTATGCAGGCCAGACGGGAGTGGCAAGAAATATTCAAAGTGATGAATAGCAGGAACCTACAACCAAGACTACTCTACCCAGCAAAGTTATCATTCAGAATTGAAGGGCAGATAAAGAGCTTCACAGATAAGAAAAAGCTAAAGGAGTTCATCACCACCATACCAGTATTATATGAAACTAGAAGCCCGGTGCACGAAATTCGTGCACGGCGGGGGATTGGCCCTCAGCCCAGCCTGTACCCTCTCCAATCTGGGACATCCCTCTCACAATCCAGGACTGCTGGCTCCCAACTGCTTGCCTGCCTGCCTTCCTGATTGCCCCTAACCGCTTCTGCCTGCCAGCCTGATCACCCCCTAACCACTCTGCTGCCAGCCTGGTTGATGCTTAACTGCTCCCCTGCCAGCCTGTTTGCCCCCAACTTCCCTCCTCTGCCGGCCTGGTCACCCCTAACTGCCCTCTCCTGCAGGGTTGATCACCTCCAACTGCCCTCCCTTGCAAGCCTGGTCCCTCTCAACTGCCCTCCCTTGCAGGCCGGGTGCCTCCCAACTGCCCTCTCCTGCTGGCCATCTTGTGGTGGCCATCTTGTGTCCACATGGGGGCAGGATCTTTAACCACATGGGGGCAGCTATATTGTGTGTTGCAGTGATGATCAATCTGCATATTACTCTTTTCTTAGATAGGATAGAGGCCTGGTACAGGGGTGGGGGCCAGCTGGTTTGCCCTGAAGGGTGTCCCAGATCAGCATGGGGTTCCCTTGGGGCATGGAGCGGCCTGAGTGAGGGGCCTGTGGTGGTTTGCAGGCCGGCCACGCCCCTTGGCAACCCAAGGAGAGGCCCTGGTATCTGGAATTTATTTTCCTTCTACAATTGAAACTTTGTAGCCTGGAGCGGAGCCAAGCCTGCTGCTCCCTCCGGGGCGGCAGCCATCTCTGTGACAGTTAATTCACCTTCTACAATTGAAACTTTGTAGACTTAAGTGGGTGAGCCCGGCCAGGGTGTGCGGAAAGCTTTGCTTCCCCTGTTGCCGCTGGCAACCCTGGCCTGCTCTCTCAAGCTCCATTCTGCCGCCATTTGTTTGAATTTGTTTACCTTCTATAATTGAAACTTTGTAGCTTGAGTGGAGGCTTAGGCCTGCAACGGCTATGGAAAGCTTGGCTTGCTCTGTTACCTGGGAAACCTTGCTCACTGTGGCTGTAGCCATCTTGGATTGGGGTTAATTTGCATACTCGACCTGATTGGCTGGTGGGTGTGGCTTGGCTGGTGGGCGTGGCTTAGGTAGCGGAGTGATGGTTAATTTGCATACTACCATTTTATTAGAGAGGATGCTGAAAGGTATTCTTTAAAAAGAGGAAAAAGAAGAAAGATAAAAATTATGAACAACAAATACATATCTATCAACAAGTGAATCTAAAAGTCAAGAGAATTAAAAATCTGAGGAACAGAATAAACTGGTGAACATAATAGAATCAGAGGCATAGAATGGGAGTGGATTGATAATTCTCAGGGAGAAAGGGGTGTCTGTGTGGGGAGTACGGGAAGAGACTGGACAAAAATCATACACCTATGGATAAGGACAGCAGAGGGGAGGTAAGGGCAGAGGGGGAGTGGGAACCGGGTGGTGGGGAGATATGGGGGCGGAAAAAGGAGAAACAATTGTAATCTGAACAATAAAGATTTATTTTTAAAAAAAATAGTCATTCTAAACAGCTCATTCACAGGCCCAGCTTAATCAGGCACTCCCTTTTCTATACTTTCTCTGAGAAATACAGTGGGAGTACTGATTAAGAATGCAAAACCCAGTGAAAAGAAAGTAAGTTCTAGGTTCTACTAGTACTTTCAAAACAGATACAGAAATTCACCATTTCTCACTACTTGCACACATACACCCCAAATGCAAGCTACCATCATCACTTACCTGGATTATTTCAGCAACCTGCTCTCTGATCACATACTTCTGCCCTGCTTTCTACCTCCAATAGTCTATTCTCAACAGAGCAACCAGAGTGAGGCCATTAAAACAAATCAAATCATGTATCTCCTTGACCCAAAACTATATAATGGTTCACAATTTCACTTGGATAAAAAGCTAGAGTCCTTACAATGACCTGCAAGACCCATATAATTCATCCCCCTTACCCCACTACTGTGTGTTTTACCAATCTCCCCTCAGTCAATCCACACCAGTCAAATAGGCCTCTTCACTATTTCTCAGACAGGCAGGCATGCTTCTGCCTCATGGCTCAGTCTTTCTCTCCTTACATAGGTGATTTATACGTGGCTAGCTTTCTCACTTATTCCAGATCTTTGCTCACATATCATCCTTCCAATAATGAAAGTATTCCTACACACTCCATTATGAATTTCAGCTGCCTTATGTGCATTTTCCCTCTCTTCTCTGCCTTAGTTTTCTCCATAGCACTTATCACCATCTGTCATAGAATATATTTTCCTTATTCATTTCACTTATTATTGCTATCTCCCCACCGCGCCATAGAATGTAAGTTCCACAAAAAGAAGGTATTTTTGTCTGTTTTATTTACTGATATATCCATGGTAAATGAATATAATCAGCAATAAGAAACCTATAACTATAGCTTCTATATTTCACAGCTGTGAATCTGTTTTCATAAAAAATAAAAGAAACTCAAATGAAAACTCAACAATCAGTCTGTTTACTATAATACCTACCACATCCCCAGCAATCTGGAGATACAGTGGTGAGAAGAGTGACCGGTTACCAGTCTTCATGGAATGTATTCAATGGATACATACTGTGGCCTGAAAATGTATTGAATTAATAAGAATTTTCACTTCTTGTCATTGAGAAAAAAGTTTTAAAGTAAGAGATATTTTCCCCTTACTGTATCCTAAAAAGTCAAGGTTTTCTTCTTTAGAAATTATCATTGTCTTTTGTATCACATACCTAGAAACAGAATTTGCCAGTCACCCAGAATGAAAAGTCTGTTCTATTGTTTGAGAACTTGAGTCCTAAACAGAGGAAGGAGAAAAAGCCTGATTCTGTGAATTAAAAGGAAAAGGAGATTTAAGCCCTGAGAAAAGTGTGAGTTGGGGACATTTGCACATTTCCATGAATAGTGGAGATTTATATCCTTCTTGCATTTAGTCCATCAGATATTGAATATTACAGATAATTTAGCACCAAAGTCCTAAAAACGGCCCTAGCCAGTTTGGCTCAGGGTGTAGAGCAGTGATGGGCAACCTTTTGAGCTTGGTGTGTCAAACTTGGCCAAAAAACTGAGCATAACTCGGGTAGTGTGTCACTTTGAGGAAAAAACTAACTCCAAGACTCTAGTGGCAAATGTTTCATCCTCAGGAGCAGCAAATGTTTCATCCTCGGCATGCGGCCACGTGTCATCAGAAAGGCTACACGTGTCATCAGAAATGGCTACGCGTGTCAGTGCTGACACGCGTGTCATAGGTTCACCATCACTGGTGTAGAGCATAGACCCATGGACAGAAGGGTTCCAGGTTCAATTCCAGTCAAGGGCACGTACCTCAGTTACCATCTCGAACCCCAGCCTTGGTTGGTGCCCGTGCCGGAGGCAACCAATCAATGTATCTCTCACATCATGTTTCTCTCTGTCTCTCTCCCCTCCCTTCCACTCTTTCTAAACATCAGTGGAAAAATATCCTTGGGTGAGGATTTTTTTAAAAGTCCTAAGAACAAGTAGGCAATTACCAGGCAATGCAAAGGACTGCTGTAAGGAGTGTCTTTAAACACATTCACTGATCAGTGCCCAGATGATGACAAGGGACCAGCCTCAACAGTGGCATCAAGCAGTAACAGATGTAGCAAAGTAACAACAAATACCACCAAGGAAAAAGAAGTTTCTAGTTTGCTTTATAAATGTCCTGCTACCACAGTAATGAAACATAGGTAGTGAAGACCTTTGGAAGGAAACCTTTTTGTCTACTATAAGGAAGGCGAAGAACAGTGGAATTATGTAACATAGAAATTATGGTACTCATGTGACCATTGCAGACTAAACCACAGACTTCCCCCACTTTTCAAACAGCCACACTCCAGTAAAGCATCAGAAAAAAAAAAAAGGAGAGAGACCCTTAAAACATGAGTAAGAAGGAATTTCTCATTATGCTGGAGGGAGGGCTCAAAACAGATTTCGTTTGCTTCTGATCAAAGGAAATAAGATGGCATTTATTTCCCTAAGTTTTAAAGAACAAATTCCACTCATGACAATAATTATTGATACTCATTTCTTAATTATTAGCTCAATTGATTGTATATTATTGTTTGTCAATTATACAAAAAAAAGAATTATTCTACTCACAATTTTAACTATCTGAAGGGATAACAGTCTTAATTGATATCATTTTTGTTTTCTCAAGAAATACTTTTGAGAAGCTCTTAAGTGCAATACACTGTGCTCTGTACCAGGGGTAAAAGTGCAAGCAAAACCTGACATCTGCCCTCAGTTTTTGTAAATTTCCTTTCTGGTTCAAATTTCTGAGACCTTTTTCATTTATATATTTTCTTCACTTTCACTCCCTAAGTTAGGTTGGTTAGGTTGGATGTTTCCTATAGAGCATTTCAGTCCCTAAAATTCTGTTAATAACTAAAGGGAAAAAAAAGCAAAAGTTTATTGGAGGAACCAAGATGGCAGCATAGGTAACCGCCTATACTTGCTGCCTCCCACAACTATATCAAAATTACAACCAAAATACATAATAACTATCATCCAGAACCGTGGGAAAGCTGGCTGAGCGGAAGTACTACAACCAGAGAGGTAAAGAAGAAAGCGCATTGAGACTGGTAGGAGGTGTGAAGGCGCGAACGGCTGGGCTGGTCCGGGAGCCAGGTGTGCCGCTTTTTTAATTGGGAGGGAGATTGCCTCTTTGGAGGCCTACTAAAGGAGCAAGGAGTCCCAGCACCACACCAGACCCCCAGCCCAGGGTCCCAGAGCTGGGGAAAGAAGTCCCTATGGGCAGTAAGAACTACAGACTGTGAAAACAACTGTAGATTGGGGCTGAGTGACACACAGGCTGTTAGAGACCCAGATGCTCCTCTTAAAAGGCCGGCACCACGAACTGAATTTACAAACTCCCACTTGCTCTGAGCTCCAGTGCCCGACGAGGCTCTGGGGGACCCAGACAGATACAGGAGAAACTGGACTGTCTGGCATTGGGGCAGGAACGTGGGGGCAGTTTTCTTCCAGATGGTGGTGCTCGCAGCAGTCTCTGTTCCCATGCTGGGACCTCCCCAGTGAAGGGCTGACTGGCAGACATTTCTGTTTGCTGCGCCCTGGAGATTCCCTGAGACCCCACCCCACCCAATTTACAACCCCACCCAAGCGGCTTTTGCATATGAATGGCCTGTCCTTTCTAGGCCTAAAACCTGTCAAAAAAGCTGCAGCTGAGTCAGGGAGCCTCAAAGCTATCAATAAAAGGCCCAAGGCTGGCACCAGCACCAGCACTAGCCTGCCTTGTTTTACAGCTGGGCTTCCTCTGAGCACTTTCAAACCCGATACAAAGAGGAGGAACTTGCAGATTTCTCTGTAGGTCCTGCTGGGTGGCCCCAGGCAGTAGCTGACTTTGCACCTCCTTGGAGATCCAAGAGCCAGTGTACCCAGTGGTCAGTGGGAGACCATACCAGATTACAACTCTTCACATCCATAAGCAACACACTTAAGGGGAAAACTCAGTGAGTACCAATCCCCACTAAAGCAAGTCCTACCCCATAAGGGTGTCTCCTGCACAGGAGCTCTCCCACTGTAGTCACAGCTGGTCCCCACAGCCAATTGGCCTGAAGGTCAATTCCTCTCAGTAACACCAACAGCAATCAAGGCTCAACTATAACAAGACTGTGCACACAGTCCACAAGGGGGTACACCAAGAATGTCCACCTCAGGTGACTGGGGAGGCTGAGCCACTGGGCCCTATAGAACACCTACTACACAAGGCCACTCTATCAATTCAAGGAGACTTAGCAGCTACCCAATACATAGAAACAAACACAGGGAAGCAGTCAAAAGGCAGAGCCAAAGAAACATGTCACAAATGAAAGAAATGGAAAAAAGCAAATTACTGGATATAGAGTTCAAAACCACAGTTATAAGGTTACTCAAGAATCTTCTAGAGACCTCCAAGGAAGTTAGTGAGACCTTCAAGGATCTTAGTGAGAATTCCAAAAAACAAAAATTAAAAAGGACCAGTCAGAAATTAAGCATACAGTGACTTAAATAAAGAATAATATACAGAGATTCAACAGTAGACTAGAGGATCCCAAGAATCAAGTCAATGATTTGAAATACAAGGAAGCAAAAAACACCCAACCAGAAGAGCAAAAAGAAAAAAGAAACCAAAAATATGAAAATAGTGTAAGGAGCCTCTGGGACAACTTCAAGCGTATCAACATCTGAATTATGGGGGTGCCAGAAGAAGAGAGAGAGCAAGATACTGAAAACCTATTTGAAGAAATAATGACAGAAAACTTCCCCTACCTGGTGAAAGAAATAGACTTATAAGTCCAGGAAGCACAGAGAACCCCAAACAAGAAGAATCCAAAGAGGACCACACTAAGACACATCATAATTAAAATGCCAAGAGCAAAAGACAAAGAGAGAATCTTAAAAGCAGCAAGGAAAAAAAAACAGTTAGTTACCTACAAGGGAGTACATATACGACTGTCAGCGGATTTCTCAACAGAAACTATGCAGGACAGAAGGGAGTGGCAAAAAATATTCAAAGTGATGAACAGCAAGAATCTACAACCAAGAATACTCTACCCAGCAACGCTATCATTTAGAATTGAAGGTCAGATAAAGAGTTTCACAGACAAGAAGAAGCTAAAGGAGTTCATCACCACCAAACCAGTATTATATGAAATGCTGAGGGGGTATTCTTTAAGAAGAAGAATAAGAAAAAAAGGTAAAGATAAAAAATTGTGAACAACAAAGTGACAACAAATACATATCTATCAACAAGTGAATCTAAAAATCAAATGAATAAAAAATCTGATGAACAGAATAAACTGGTGAATGGAATAGAGTCAGGGGCATGGAAATGGAACAGACTGATGATTCTCAGAGGGAAGTGGATGTGAGAGGGGGGTGAAGGAAGAGATTAAACAAAGATCTTACATGCATGTATGCAGTACCTATGGACACAGACAATAGGGTGGCAAGGGCCTGGGGTGGGGTGGGAACAGGGTGGAGGGGAGCTAGGGGGTGGGGGAAGAGGGACATCTGTAATAATCTCAACAATAAAGATAAAAAAACAAGCAAAAAAAAAGAAAGAAAGAAAGAAAGAAAGAAAGAAAGAAAGAAAGAAAGAAAGAAAGAAAGAAAGAAAGAGCAATTCCCTTTGGTTCCTTCAGCACTCAACATATGTTTACAAAGACTTCCTAGTGCCAAGCATTGGTTAGGGACTGAGATAGCGAACAATGGCAATCGGCTTTTTTTCATGGAGCTCTGATGTTACAACAAGATAGTAAGAATAATTTAAAACTAAATAAATATAAAAAAGAATATTAGATGGTAACTACTGGGGTGGGGGGAGAACAAAGCAAGAGATTTCAATTTTAAAGAGCAGGGACTGGGGAGAGAAAAGCTTTCTATAGGTAACATTTGAGCAATTATCTGAAAAAAAAAATGAGATATATTATAGTTAAAAATGTGCTACCCATGATGGTAAATACTACACATACTTTATCTTATTACTTTCTTGTTATCCCATCCCACTATTTTTTTAAATAAAAATATTTATTTATTCATTTATTTAATACTAGAGGCCCAGTGGGTGAAATTCATGCATGGGAGGGGTGTCCCTCAGCCCAGCCTGCACACGCTCGCAATCCGGAACTGCTGGCTCCTAACTGCTCGCCTGGCTGCCTGCCTGATCGCCCCTAATCACTCTGCCTGCCTGCCTGATTGCCCCTAACTGCTCACCTGCCTGCCTGATTGCCCCTAACCGCCTCTGCCTCGGCCCCTGCCATGGTGGCTTCATCCGGAAGGACGTTCGGAATGACGGCCGGAAGGTCGTTCAGCTATCTGGTCTAATTAGCATATTACACTTTTATTATTATAAACTAGAGGCCCGGTGCAGAAAATTCGTGCACGGGGCGGGGGGGGGGGGGGGGGAGGTGTCCCCCAGTGTGGCCTGTGCCCTCTCACAGTGTAGGAGCCCCGCGATCGATCACCCCAAAGAGGTAGGCCCTGCCCACCCATCCAGGGCTCCTCAATGGATTGCCCCAAAGAGGTAGGCCAGAGCCATGGGACTTGCCTCTGCACCGCACGGAGCAGCGGGACCTGCCTCTGCACCGCACATGCAGCGTCAAGCCCCCGCCTACCCATGCATGCACGCGCAGCCCTGCCCACCCGCACGCGCACGTTGCACATGCAGCCTCCTGGTGATCATTCGTTATGGCATGAGGGCGTCATGACCACATAGGCTTTTATTAATAAGATTACTTGAGAGTATAACATGGGCCATACACTACTCCAGACACTAGAATATGGCAGCAAGAAAAAAATGTTTTTCTTTTTTGCTGAATGAAACTGACACTCTAGAAAGTTCAAAAAGTTTAACTATGTTGATCAAAGTTGCACAATACATAGCAGAGTCCTATTCAAACCCAGGTATTTCTCACTCTGTAACTACTCTTCCCTCAATAGTATGATGCTTCTCTTATTCTGAATGATATGGAGAAATAATATGAAAAGTTGAGATGTGGCAAATACTTGCAAACATCATAATAATACTTCTTGTGTCCTGAAAAGGAACTAGAGGCTTGTTAAATAGTATATTAAAGTTGGTATTATGAAAAGAGAAAGCACAAAAAGAGCCTTAAGTGACGCCATGATTATGTAGATTTTCCATTTCAGCAAAAATGGTGTTTCACTATTTTTCTATATCCTCTGAGTCACTAAGAGGAGAACTATAGAATTAGAGTTGGAGATGTGCTCTACCTTTCATAAAGAATGATTTATCCAATCATAATTTATAGGGACAGGCAAGTTTTACTTAGAGTTCAGAGATGTTTTTGCTTCCTCTACATCACTTTGTATATGATTTTTTTTCTATTCAAGGTTTGATTTTAGTCATAGTCTTGACAGATGCTATAATTACTTATATAAACGAATTTTGCTGATTCATGGAAGAGAAAGCACTAGTTCAAATTCGTAAAATAAGTATAAAAAATAGAATTTGAATCTAACCTTTCAGTTCTTATAATAAATTTAAATTTTGTACAAATCAATCATTTATTCATTAATTTACCAACTGTTAACTGAATGCCTACCACGTGGCAGGAAATTCACTAAGCACTGGAGAGAGCCATTTACCACACAGACAAAAGTTGCTGCTCTAATGCAGATTTCATTCGAGTGGGAAGAGACAGAAAGGAATAAATAAATAATTAAGCTCAATTGTATACTGGAAGTTTTCACGGTTATGAAGAAGATTAAAGCAGAGAAGAGGGACTGGGATTGCAGGGGAAGAGGCTGCAACTTTAAATAATCATTTTCAGAGAAAATGCAATTTTAGCAAAGACTAAAAGGAGAAGGACTAGTCATATGAATACCTGACATACCCGATATTTTTGCCAGATATAGAGGGGAAAGCAAATGCAAAGGCCCACCAGTTCAGAGGTACTCATAGATATAGAGGGGAAAGCAAAATCATGCCTCACCAGTTCAGAGGTACTCAAGGGAGTCAGCAGGAGCAGAAAGAACAAGGGGAGAACAGGAGATATGGGGAGGGTAATGGAGCAAGATCATACAGGTTGTGTATCATAAGGACTTTGGCATGCGAGCTGAGAGGGATAGGAGCAACTGGAGGCTTGGACTAGAGTTGCAACATTTGAGATGTGAGAAAGAATCAGGGTATAGGTACATTTTGATGGAACAACTGAGAGGTTTTGTTGACAAATCATGCTAGAGGTATAAGAGAAAAAGAATCCCTCAGAATTTCTTCTATGCATGTAGGGCTATATATATAGATAACTGTGACCCATTCTTCCTAATCCTAATACTATATGTATGAGATTATTTAGTTACTCTGTAAAATTATTCAGCAGGAATGTTAAATAAACTTCTATCAAGACAGATTAGTAATGAAGCCTTAGTAATGACAAGGAAAAATATAAACATTTTCTTCTTTTACCTGAATCTGCTGGCAAGACCAGATTCAAACCCTCCAACTTCCCATTCTCTGTCTCATGATTAAATAGTTAAGATTAGAACTGTTTATCCTACTGAAACTAACTAACCCATAGAAAATAATTTCCTGTCCGAAAAATGTACTGTGGCTCCCCCTTCTAGCAAGACAACCCAAATTGTTGTCATTTATTGTAGAGAGCGCCTGGGAAGGCACATGAGCATTTCTTTAATTATTGTCAGCTGAATCCAGTGGCATTGGCAGAGCCATGTCCTGGAAACACACCTTACCAGAGGCAGGAGTGTTGTCAGCCTGACCTTCAGCTCAGGCGCCAGGGGATGGGTTTCATTATCTAAATCAAGCCAAGCACCAGGAACAAACATGATTATCCAGGCCCAACCAGAAGTGATGATACAAAGAAGCCACAAGAATGCACATAATCTCCTTTTTCTTGGGCTTTAGTAAAACTTCCTGGGTTTTGCTGTATAAAATAAACATGCTGTGTTGGCTCTGGGTCACTGTCTCTCCATCAGAGGACAGCTGTCCCACACGGCCCCAGCTTTTTCCTTCTATCTCTGTGTCTGTCTCTTCCATTTTCTCAATCCCCAACAGCCCCTACTCAGGAACTGGACCACTCTCTAGCCACTCTGGAGGCGGAAAATAGAGAAATATTTACAATTTATCCCATTTGTCACTGATTTATCTCTCCCTCAAAAAGTTTAGCGTACTGCTTAGACACACCGATGTGGGTGCTTTCCTTATTATACCAGCCTGGATGAAACCAGTCTCCTCCCTTGTCCAGGTTTTGTCTTTCACAGTTTGGTGCCAAGACTCAGATTAAACTGGAAGCCCACTTGGGACTTCCTCTTCTTCACCATCTTTAGCCTGTTGTGTTTTCCTAACCTGACTGGCAATTCAGAGTTCCCACAATGAGTATAGATCCCTATGCTTCAGATACTTACTTGTCCACGGTAGCACAAATATTTGATTTCTTATTTTTTTCTTAGAGCATTTTTAACTTTAATTTTTTTAAATCTTTATTTTTGAAAGTATTACAATTTTTCCCCGTTGACTCCTTCAAGCCCGCACCTGCTCCCTGCTCCAGGCATTCAACACACTATTGTCTATGTCCATGAGTTATGCATATATGCATATAAGTTATTTGATTGATCTCGTCCCACCCACCCCCACCTTCCCTCTGAGATTCAAAAAGCCTGTTCCATGCTTCTATGTCTCTGGATTTACTTTGTTCATCAACTTATTTGTTCATTAGACTCCACATATGAGTGAGATCATGTGATACTTATGTTCTCTGACTGGCTTATTTCACTTAGCATAATGCTCTCCAGGTCCCTCTATGTTGTCTCAATGGGTAAGAGATCCCTCTATTTTACAGCTGCATAGTATTACAAAGTGTAAATAGAATATTTGTTTTGTTTTGTTTTGTTTTTGTTTTGTTTTGTTTTCTTGCCAGTTTTTGTTTCACCTTGGTGCTACAGGGAATTTTCAATCCTTTCTCAACCCTTTCCAAAACCTCTGCTAATTATATGTTCACCACTAGTCACAATTCAGTTCTTTACTTCCAAAAATGGCTGGATTTTACTAAGAACAATTTAGAACTCCGGTGGCCTCTGGGAATTTTCTGAACTTGTCCATCTATGAGGTACTAAGCTTTGACATCTCTTCTCACCAATGATCAGCTTATTTTGTTTGGTACAATGAGGCTAAAAAATGAGAAAATGTCTCTAAAATATCCCAGCCTACACAATCCCTTAAGGAATGTTTCTCTCACCATTAATCCATTCCTCTGGCTCCTCTTTTACCCACCCAAAAAAACCTTACAACCTCTTACCTCACCCAGAATCCTCCATGTGCATCACTCCAGCCCTTTCCCCTACCCACTACTTCTCCTTACTCAGTGAATTTCCTTTTCCTTATCCCTCTCCAGTGCCTAAGCCTCCTCTTTATTCCTCCCTGTCTCCATTGAACTGCCTTGCTTCCTGATTCCTCATCCTAACCAGTGACTCTTCCCCACCTACAACTGAAGGTCATTGACTTGCAGTCCTACCTGTACAAGTACGCTAAGCTTTGGTCACAGTCAGATTTCTATTTGTTAAAGACTTTCTGAACCTCCATAAGAATAGAGAAGAATTTATCAATCAATTAAAAGTCTACTTGACAAAGGACTCTTAGTCCCCATACCCAGGCCCTGTAATATCCCCATCCTCCAAGTAAAGAAGACTATTAGCAAGGATGCCAGCTAGTCTAGATTTAAAATCAATAAACAAAAGAGTCATTCCATGGTTTTCTGTTTCTAACCCTAATACCATTCTGGCTTCTATCCAACCCAACATCATTCATTTATAGTCATTATTTTATGTTCTTCTTCTTTTATTTTTTTAAGCATAGTTCTTCACCCTGAGTCACAATATCTTTTTTGGTTTCTATGGAAAAATCAATAGTATGTGTTAGGATGTCTCGGGTGTTTACTGAGGATGTTAACTATTTGTTTGGGACCCTGAATGCAAACCTGAGAAATTTAACCTTATTCTAAAACTAGTGACCTTCGCGCCCCTGGGTCTGGGAGAGGCCATGCGCCCCTGGATCCGGGTGAGGCTGGGTCCCGGGTCCGGGGGAAGCCGCGCACACCTGGGTCCAGGTGAGGCCACGCACCCCTGGGTCCGGGTGAGGCCACGTGCCCCTGGGTCCGGATGAAGCCGTGCCCCTGGGTCTGGCCAAGACCAAACCAGAGGGAATCGAACCTGCATTACCACCATTTGTCTACCATCCAGAGCTGAGGGGTCAGTGCCGACATGTACACATAAGGAACTGGTGGACATTGATATTGGGTCTCAAAAGAACTGTTGGTCCAGAAAGAAACTCACTACAGACTGATTCATTTGCCTGTCAGCATAACTATTATTGCTCGTCTCACATTCAGTTCATATAAGTATATCTCTAGTGACACATGATCTCGCTCATCTAGGGGAAATGATGAACAACATAGACTGATGAACAAGAACAGACCCAGAAACAAGGAGGCATCTATCGGACTGTCGGGCCTCAGAGGGAGGGTAGGGAGGGTGGGGGTAGGGGGGAGAGATCAACCAAAGGACTTGTGTGCATGCATATGAGCCTAACCAATGGTTAAGGACAACAGGGGGGTGGGGCCATCTGTGGGGAGGGGTGTGGGATGGGAATGGGGGGATGAGGACAAATATGTGACACCTTAATCAATAAAGAAATTTTAAAATAAATAAATAAATAAATAAATAAATTTTTTGTTGTTGATAGTAAAAAAAATAATAATAATAAATAAATAAAACTAGTGACCTGGTGCACAGATTCGTGCACATTGAAAGAAAATTAATGAGAAGGTGGCCGGAGGGGCAGGACTGGGCGAGACAGGCCAGACACGCCCTGGAGCCAACCTGCCACAGTCCCTCCCCAGTCGGCTACACCTGAGGTGGTGCCGTGGCTCAAAAGGTGTCTGGGGAGTGAGCGGGGTCCCTCCAGTAGATGAGGTCCCTTGACCTGGCCTGAGGAGATCAGGCCGAAACCAGCTCTCTGACATCACCCAAGGGGTCCCGGGGTGTGAGAGGGCACTCTGCAAAGTTGCTATAATACAGGGTATGGAATGCAAATGCAAGTGTGCAGTAAACCAGATTCAGGGCCGACAGGAATCAGGCTCCCTCCTCTCTGGTTTCAGGGTGTGTCACCCAAGAACCGCTGCTACCAAGTCACTGCAGTTCAACAGCTCCTGCATTGAGTGTCGGGCCCCTGGTGATCAGTGCATGTCATAGCTACCGGTCGAATGGACACTTAGCATATTAGCCTTTTATATATATAGATTCTTATACAGTATGTAGAAGACCTTCTCTGCTCACCTGATTTTGACAGCTTGCTCATCTACATCCAATATTTACTCCAAGTTCTTGCCCACAAGGGACATCAGGCCTCTAAAGACAGATGCAATTATGCAGCCCTCAAGTGCATTATCTAGGACATGGTATCTCTCTTGAAGGGAATATTTATCCCCAAAGTGAATTAACACTATGATCAATTTCCCCATCCCTGTGACCAAAAAACAACTCTAAGGGTTTATAGGATTAGTCGGCTATTGCTAGAATTGAATTGCTGACATTTCCACAATTAAATTCTCTTTGTATACCATTACTGAGTCCATCTCTGAGCCTCTTAATTGGGGCTCTCCTTCCATGTCTGAATTTCAAAACCTCACATCTTTTCTAGTCTCTTCCCTGACTCTTGGATTCTCCCAACTACTCATTGTTCTTTTACATTTTTATTCACAGAGAGGAAGGACATGCTGTAGGGATCTTCACCACAAAACACAATGGAAACCAAAGGCCTGTTAAATATTTTAGCCTCACTTTAGACTCTGTGGCTGAGGCATTTCCACTTGCTTGTACAAATTCGCCACTGCTTCAAAATTAACTGAGAGCACTGGTGACTTAGTTCTGAGTCATTCACTCAGTCTATATATACTCTTATACAATTCAGACCCTACTACCCACTGAGGAAATCCAACATTTTCTGCCTCCAACTCATTTCCTATGAAATCCTACTGCTTTCTCCATCTCACATCACTGTCTATCACTGTCAAAACCTCAGTGCATCTAGTCTTTTTTTCCTCCTGAGAAACAACCTCATAACTACATTACCATCACACAGTCTATAATTCCTTCTCATCCAAACCTCACTGAAATGCCTCTCAAAGACTCTAATGTCACCTTCTTTGCACATGGTATGACCTTAGGGATACAAATGGGAAATTTTAAGGAGGACATACTATCACAAGTGTTCCACAATCCACTGAGTTCAACCCCTACCTGAGGTTAACTCAGCCATGTTGCCGAACTCATAGATTTTACCAGTCTTGCACAGTAGCACAAGATATCTTTTTGATGTATAGTATGGAAACAAAAAGCATTTATTAAACAAGATATCATATTTTAGTATGGTATGGAAACAAAAAGCATTTATTAAAGTTCCAAGGACATCCATAAAAAGAATCAAGTAGCTAACTTACTAGAAACTTTATTACTGCCCAAGGCATTAACTATTCTTATAACTAAAGCTCACACTAGTAGCCAGACTGTCAACACTAAAGTAAACCACTTGGCTGAAAAATATGCTAAGATAAATGCTTCACAAGAAAATTCTTCCTTGACCATCTGCATATTTTATTCACATTAATTACCCTAATATAGAGACAGAAATTACTACTTAAAGAAACTATTTGACAACTGTTAGCACCTGAGACTGAAAATCGATGGGAAACAACCTGGATATTTTATTTACCCAGATGAGCTTTGAAGATATGCAAATGGCCACTTGTCTCTACTTGGCCTTGCCAAGATTTAGCCCACAACCTCAGCAAAAGCCCACAGCAACAAAAATCTTGAAGATCTCCTCCACAAATAGTGATGTGAATGCTCCAGCCCTCATGTTGTACAGGTGGTCTCAACATTTCCCATCTGCTATGAAAACAGTCCTGACCAAAAAAAAAAAAAAAGTAATGGTAAAGCAAGGATGACAGTCAGTTCTCTCTGGTCCCCTTTTCATTGATAAATGGATTTTCAAAGTCCCTTAGGCATGAATATGTTCTAACCATAGTCTGCATGTTTTCAGGTGGTTAAAAGCTTTCCCCACAAACAGGCTACTGCACTACTGTAGCTCAGATGCTACTATGAAGAGTTGTTTCTCTCTAACAATAGAGAAAATTCCTCTTCACAGGTAAGATTACTCAGGGTTTTCAAAGAGCACTTCCACTTTCACAAAAACTGCACTATTCTTACTACCTTCACACCCCTATAAATAATGGATGAATGGTATTCAAAAACTCAAAGTATCAAACTTTATAATGAACTCAGTCTTTTTTGCCTGAATGTCTTACTTGTAGCCCTAATGAGCCATCAATCCTCCCACCCCTAGTCAATTTTAGCCATGTCCTTATGAAATAATTATCAGCAGGCCAATGAGGACCCCTTATTCTTCTTAGACTTTATGAAATTCTAATCTGATCCAGTATGTCATCCATCAAAACTTCCAAGGTATCATTAAGTGCCCCCAGACTTGTCATCAATAGGTCAACTCTGCTTTTCCAAAAATATTCCACCATAGCCCTGACATCATCTTTGGGTCAGAGACCTAGACTTCTAGAAGACACAACAAAAAGACCAATCTTGAACCCAGGTGGAAGAGGCAGTCTTCTGTCCTCCTAATCACCAGTAGTAATGCACAGCTACAATGAGTACAATCTTAGCTTCATGTTTCTTAATTTTAGAAATACAAGTTTTATTACAAATGGAAATTCACACCAGTACGAAATCTTAAACTGAAGTTTCCCCAAGAAATTAAAACCAAACAGATGACATCACAAAATGATCAGCTTCCACCCAAAGCAATGGAACAAGATCACCTATTATTCTCTTACTTAATATCCCCCATATTCCTCTTTTGTCACCTCATCATCCTCCTTTAATATTTTATTGATATTTTGTTTACCATTAAATTCATCATTTTAAAGTGTACAATTCAGTGGCTTTTAGTTTAACTACAAGATTGTGAAACAATCACAACTATCTAATCCCAGAACATTTTCATTACCTTAAAAAGAAACTCCATATTTATTTTCAGCCACTCTCCATATTCCATTCTTCTCAGCCTCTGGCAAATACTAATCTACTTTCTGCTCTATGAATTTGCCTATTCTGCACATTTCAGATAATAAAATTATACAGTATGTGGCCATTGGTTTCTCACATCTTTCACTTGGCATCATATTTTCAATGCCCATCTATATTGTAACGTAAATTAATATGCCCTTTTGTGGGATGAATAATATTTCATTGCATGTATATATGACATTTTGTTTTTCCATTTATCAATTATGGGCATTTGGGTTGTTTCCACTTTGGGGCTATGCTATTATGAATAATGCTGTTATAAAAAAATTTGTTAATAGTTTTCTTTTGTGTGAACATACGTCTAAATTCTCTTGGATATGTACACCTAAAAGTAGCATTGCTGGGTCATATGGTACCTCTATGTTTAACTTTTTAAAGGTCTGCCAACCTATTTTCCAAAACAGATGAACCATTTTACATATCCACCAGCAATGCTTTAGAGTTCCAATTCCTCTATATTCTCGCCAGTAGTTGTTTCTGTAGGCCATTCCTACTGTTTCCTTTTTATCCATTTCTCATTTACCTGTAAACATTCAAAGCCTCCAAAACCTTTGGATGATATGCACTAAACTGATTACTCAGTCCTGTAATCACTTTTTATCATTTTCTATAATTTTGCTTATAGTACATTTTGTTGCCTCTTTTCTCTTGGCCCAACCATCTTTGCCCAAATTTCTCTTCCCATTCTTAAAACTCCCATAGGTATTAACTTAGCTATTTTTCCACACACAATGTAAGGAAACTATTTTTATATTTTATATGCATTAGAAGAAGACCCAAATCCAATCTGGACAGCTTCTAAAAGAGGTATACTCACTTCTCTCACAATTTCACAGATGGCCCTTTTCTCAGTTCCAATTTCTGTTGCTATACCATTTATGCTGCCAACTCTAATGACTGTTCTTGTAATACTCATCATTTTCTCTCAGAAAATGCAACCCTATATTAAACAACTTTACCATGGGGTACTAACATTTAGAGGCACTAACATTTTACATGTTGAAACGTCCCAATCAGCATATTTTTCTTATAGCCAAAGATAATCTCTAACAAACCCACTACTATTGTCCTTGGTTGGCCCCCCAAAATACTTACATTTTATTTGTGAATATTGAGCCTCTCAGTATCTCCCAAGAAACTGGACAGGCTCATGTTACTGAACCAATCTTGTCAGTTTGTGTCAGATCTTTAACTCAACCTCTTTATTAAGTTTAAATGCCTCTCTGTCCTCTTCACTCCCCCATCATCAATCTCAGTAGTCCACTAGTAACTACCACTGGAACACATTGAAATGTATGCCAAAACAAGAACTGTAGTATTCCTTTTACTCTGGATTTGAAGACATCCTCTAAAAGGAAGCTAAGTGCTTGGGAGGACTTGAGTGCTGCATGCATGCAACTACATTTGGACCATCACTGTGCCTGGAGCACCTGAAATATTGCAATATGAGCCATTCAATCAGTGAAATTAAACTCTTGTGTCTTCCATGTCCCATTATAGGAAACTAGGGGCCCGGTGCACGAAATTTGTGCACTTGGGGTGGTGGGGGGTCCCTCAGCCCAACCTGCCCCCTCTCACATACTGGGAGCCCTCAGGGGATGTCCTACTGATGGCTTAAGCCCACACCCCATGGGGAGCATACCTAAGCCGCAGTCTGGCCTCCCTTTGTGGGAGGCAATAGGGCTGATCAGGGGAAGGCACCAGTCCCATCACCCCACTCTGCAGCCACTGTCAGTCACCACCTCCACCAAGGTGTTTTCATCAACATGGACTCCAGTCCCTTCATCAAGAAAAAATGACAACTTTCTTTAGGCATTTTCAAGATGTGTCTTTCATAGGATATGGATTTTTTAATTTATTTTTTATCCTCACCTGAGGGTATGTTTCCATTGACTTTTACAGAATGTGGAAGAGAAAGGGAAAGACAGAGAGAAACATCAAAGTGAGAGGAACACTTTGATTGGTTGCCTCCTGCATGAGCCCTGATCTGGGCCCCGGCCAGGGAGGAGCCTGCAACCTAGGTACATGCCCTTGATCAGAATCAAACCCAGACCCTGCTGTGGGCAGGCCGAGGCTCTATCCACTGAATCAAACCAGCTAGGGCAGGATATGACATTTCTTAGCCTTCCAGCAGCCGACCTTCATTTTTTTCTCCAGAAGTGTGGTGGAAAAACCCTAGATCACCTTTTTGGATTCTTATTACCCAAGTGACTAAGAATATTACCAGTGGCATACAGGAAGCTTAGCCAATGTGCAGTCAGAAAAGGTGTTTCCTCTATAGTACACACCAATTACCGGCTGTGCCCTGCCCAGGCCTAAAGTCTCTAGCCAAAGCTTTAGGCCTAGGCAGGGGTCCTCCAGTTCGCTCTGATCACTGGCTCAGCCCCTGCCCAGGCCTGCACAGACCGAAAGCCTCCTGGGCAGGAGCGGACCCCCAGCTCCCTATAATCAATCACAGGGGGTCGGCTCCTGCCCAGGCCGAAAGCAGACCCCCAGCTCCCTGCCCAGGCGATCAATCGCAGGGGGTCCGCTGGTGTACCAGGCCAAAACCTGGTGCCTGAGCGGACAACCAGCTCCCCGCTTTCCATCGCAGGGGGTCCGCTGGTGCCTGAGTGGACACCCAGCTCCCCACTTTCCATCTCGGGGAAGCTTGATGTCTGTCCGCTGGTGCACCAGGCCTTTGAAAAGCCTCCAGCGGAGGCTTTTGGCCTGGTGCCGGAGCGGACAGACACCCAGCTTCCCCGCTTTCGCTTTCGATCACGGGGGAGCTGGGTGTCCGCTGGTGCACCAGCGGACACCCAGCTCCCTGCTTTTGATGGTCGGCGGGACGTGGGCTCGCTGCCCCAGAGGCCCCTTCTGTGCCACAGCACAGCCATGGCGCAGACGCTGAGCTCATGCCGCTGCTGGCAACACGAGCTCAGCGTCCCCCCGACCCAATCGGCCACCCCGGCCACCCAGAGTCCCGCCCCCCATGCCTCCTGGCCAATCATGGGCATAGCGAAGGTACAGTCAATTTGCATATTACCCTTTTATTATGTAGGATAATCATTATTGTGGACAATGTGACAAAGGACCTTGACCTCCTCTCTCAACAACTTCAAGAGACTCAATGTGCAGGTCTCCACAAGCAGCACTTTACATGATCTTAGCCTCTAGAAGGAATATAGGTGCTGTGGTTAGAAGCACTTGCCACACATTTGTTCCAAAAACGTCTCTGACCTCGACACCATACACAATAATATTTGAGATACTAACCAAGAAATTTGCCACATTGCTTCCACAGTCTTTATCGTATCGTTGAAGACTCCTAGCATCCACTAAAATGGTTGCTAGCTTGCTGCAAAACTTGGTTTTATTCCTTAATATAGCCTCTAATAATAATTTTTCTGTTTCTTCTAATAGGTATTCCCCTCACTAAATATCTTGTCTCCACAATCCTTTTTATTTTTATTTTTTAAATATATTTCTTTATTGGTTTCAGGGAGGAAGAGAGAAGGAGAGAGAGAGAGATAGAAACATCCATCAATGATGAGAGAATCATTGATCGGCTGCCTCCTGCACACCACCGCCTCCCCCTTACTAGGGATCGAGCTGCAACCCAGGCATGTGCCCTTGGCCAGAATCGAACCTGGGACCCTTCAGTCCACAGGCTGAAGCTCTATCCACTGAGCCAAGCTGGCTAGGGCAGCCAGAATCCTTTTTAAATTGCAGACAACTGTCAGAGCACAATAGATGGTTCAGCTATTTCTCCAAGAACAGGAACAACGAGAAACTGCTGAGTGTATGAACTATGTCACCAAACCTTGACTCAAACCCCAGCAGAAATTACTACAGCTCCTAAGGTTATTCTAACACAGACAGTATTTGCCTTGAACAAAAGGAGGAATTGATTAGGATTAACCTAGTTTTTTCCTCTTTTCCTTGAACCTGCTGACAAGACCTTATTCAGACCTTCCAACTTCCCATACTTTGTCGTATGATTGATTAGCTCATAGCTAGCTAACTATGGAGAAAAACATTTCCTGTTCAGATAACAGACTAAAGTTTCCCTTCTTGTAAAGCTACCCCAAATATAAATCACCCCATCTACTTATTTGCTTTTATTTACTTGCTTATCCCTCCCTATAAAATCTGAGTAAAACCACCTGCTGGGACAATCTCATCTTTGGATCTGAGTAACCTGAACAATTTAGTCTCTCTACTCGTTCAGTTTTTATTTTGACAGTTGTCATTATGTAGAAATTTTTACTAATGTAATCAATGTGATTATTGTACCTATTAGCAACCACTTTCTTTTTTATTTTTTTATCCTCAGCAGAGGATATTTTTCCATTGATTTTTAGAGTGGAAGAGAGAGGGAAAGACAAAGAGAAACATCAGTGTGAGAGAAACACATTGATTGGTTGCCTCCTGCATGTGCCCTAACCAGGGCCTAGGCCAGGTAGGATACTGCAACCAAGGTACGTGCCATTGACCAGAATGGAACCCAGGATCCTTCAGTTCACAGGCCAATGCTCTATCTACTGAGCCAAATCAGCTAGGGTGCAACCACTTTCTTACCTCAATCCAGTTATAACTAAGTAAGAAGTTTGCTTAGAGAAAGAGCAAATGGACATTATTACCAAATAAATCTATCCTATCTAATAAAAGTATAATATGCAAATTGACCATCACTCCAACACAAGATGGCTGCCCCCATGTAGACACAAGATGGCCGCCACAAGATGGCCAGCAGGGGAGGGCAGTTGGGGGTGATCAAGCCTGCAGGGGAGGGCAGTTAGGGGCGACCAGGCCAAAAGAGGAGGGAAGTTGGGGGCGACTGGGCCTGCAGGGAAGGGCAGTTGGGAGGGACCCAGGCCTGCAGGGGAGAGCAGTTGGGGGGGACCAGGCCTGAAGGGGAGTGCAGTTAGGGGTGACCAAGCCTGCAGGGGAGGGCAGTTAGGGGTGACCAGGCCTGCAGGGGAGGGCAGTTAGGGGCAAACAGGATGGCAGGGGAGCAATTAGGCATCAATCAGGCTGGCAGGGGAGTGGTTAGGGGGTGATCAGGCTGGCAGGCAGAAGCGGTTAGGGGCAATCAGGAAGGCAGGCAGGCAAGCAGTTGGGAGCCAGCATTCCTGGATTGTGAGAGGGATGTCCAACTGCCCGTTTAGGCCCGATCCCAAATTGGAGAGGGTGCAGACTGGGCTGAGGGACACACATCCCCGTGCATGAATTTCGTGCACTGGGCCTCTAGTATATATATAAAAGCCTAAGCAACAATTTGACCATTTGACCATTCGACCAGTAGCTATGATGCACACTGACCACCAGGGGGCAGATGCTCTACACTTAGGCATGAAAACATGGAATAGACTGATAAATCTCAGAGGGAAGGGGGAGGGCAGGAAGAGATTAACCAAAGATCTTATATGCATACTAGAGGCCCAGTGCCCAGATTCATGCACCAGTGGGGTCCCTCGGCCTGGGCTGTGGAGATCGGACTGAAACCAGCAGTCCGACATTCCCTGAGGGGTCCCAGATGGTGAGAGAGCAAAGGCCAGGCCAAAGGACCCCACCAGTGGATGAATTCATGCACCGGGCCTCTAGTTTTGTTATAATTGGGTAATATCCATTTGTGCCATTAAGATAGTACTATGTAAAGGACACAGGAATATTGACACTCTGCCTTAATCATCTCATCTCTCTTTTCTTCATAATCTCCAATGGAGATATACTCATATCACAAACAAAGAAAGGCAGAAAAACATGCTATTATGAGAACAATTTATGGCCCATACTCTGTTGTAACATTCCAGTAGTTTAGCTGACTATATACAAAATTCATTTTCCCTGTGTATAAACAGATGAAACCAAAGCAGACCCTAAATTTGTTACATTTTGGCCTCCCACGCCTAAACTATGTTCTCTGAAATCTCCATTACAATGGACACTCAAGCATATAACTTATTTCATGACAGCGTATGTATAACTCCAAGACATTTCTTTTTTAAAATTCTGGCATAAGAAGTATCATGGAAATAAACTAAATCCAGATCAACATTCCTCCTTATAGGTCATGAAGAAAAGGGAAGGAAGGCTAATAGAATCCTTAGATTCCTCATGCCAAAACCAATAGTAGACAGAGAATGACTCCTAAAGATGAAATACAAACAACTTTTACCACTGACCTCTTATTGTTTCTGTCTGGTAAGTTCAAGTTAAAGTTAGCAGGAGATTCAAAAGGCCTGAGAAATTAAAAATTCTTTTAATGCAATAGAGGATTTCAAAATCTAATTATTTCCACTTAGAAATTATTGTACTTTATTCTAATTGACTTTGATCAATGTATATGTTTATCATAATGTAATCATTAATAGGAAAAAAATTTATTTGTATTTATGAAATTTATTTGTTAAGCATCGAAGTAATAGTTATCTTTTTAGTTATGAAAATCTCAATGGAACAGAAATTGGAAGAAAAAGAGGAAGCTGTTCTAACTTTTCCTCCCCAGTTAGAGCAATGTGGAAGTCAGTTCATGGGGAAGTTTACAGAAAATAGTCTCAAGGATTGTTTTCTAAACCAAACAGAAATAAACGAAGTTTAAAGTCCAATGCACAACTGTAAGTGTGATGTGATAATAGAGAATTACAAAAAGGATTTAAGTACAATGAGAAAAAGGCAATGGAACTCCTGTCTTTACAAATGAAAGAGATAAATCTATAAAAGTTCAAGTGGTTGTCATAAAGCAAAAGCAAACGTACCCAAAAGAAAAAAAACAAAACAGGAAAATGACCTCTGTGCAGATGGAAACATCTTTTCTAAAAAGTTTTCACTCCATTCAGTGTAAGTGGAGAAGCAGTGTGCCATAGCCATCCAGAGTCAACCCTCCAGGCTCCTATCTTCATCCAAATGAACCAGATACTGAGAAAAAGCAGCCTGTAACCTTAAGGTGGAAATCTACTTTTACCGTCTCAAAAACAGGACAGTTTCAGTGCTATTATCCTATGATGAGATCTTTATAGTTTGCAGGTGGTTTTGACTATGCATATACCTACAATCTCCTCCATGAGGAAATGAGACATCATTTACACAGGCAAGTGACTCCTTTACCCTCCTTCATTTTCTTAGGAACATGTTAAGCCTGCCCTTTGTTAGCTGGCTGCCAAAGAACACAAATAACTCGTTTAAAATTTATATAGGTCCCAGGCTCTTGCCAGAAAATATAACCCTGAGCTATCTGCTATTTAACCCTTGTCAGAAGCCTGACTGCCAGACATAATATTTATGGAGGATGATCTACTCCTTTGTCTATTCTAAATTAGTATTGAACATCAGTACTAATGTTTAAGACCTGAGAGTGTGCATCGCATTCTGATGTGGCAGCCCCTTAGAGAACTACTGTAGCAAGTTGGGCTTTTTCTTCATATCTTCGGACTATTTAAGTAAACAACTCACTCAGAGATCATCCTGCATATGTCCAAGACAGGAAAAGAGATGGTCCTCTAATAACCTGATTGACTTTAATTTATGGACTCTAAATCTTGTAAATGATTTTATTTCCATTGCTGTTTTGCCTGGTAAATCTTAAGGCCAAACTTGCATCTCAGTTCTACCAACCGCACAGAAACATGTATTGATCTGTGCTAACCTAACACAGGGTTCATTATTTTCCTCTCAATTTCTTTCCCTTTGACCTCTTCCTCTCAGTTGCATTTAGTTATAAAGTACAAGCAGCTCTTTACAAGTAGAATTGCTATTATTTGGCCTGTCCTCATTTGAATAACATGGAATAGTAATTAAAGAAGTTCTTCAAAACATAATTTTCTGTAAATATTCAAAAGTACAACTGATAAATTATCATTACTCATGTCTATTTTCAGCTTTACCCTTTAACTAGCAGAGCACTGGAGTCACCTGATAATATCAGATCATTTTAATGCCAATTCACATTTCAACACATTGGGAATAAGGGTTTCATCTTGAACAGTGCTAAAAAATATTGTTTTCATGGTGACATAACTAATGAGCCACCAAAAATGCAGGTCTATAACCAGGAAGGATATTAAATAACAACTGACAGAGTCATATGATAAATTGCTCTATTTTGACATCTAAAGGATTATTTTCAATTATTTTTCGTGGACAATTAAGCTTATTCAAATTCCATAATGGGTTATGTCAGTCATCATCATACATAAAACACTTTAATGGTGTACAGTAAGCTTTTTCTCCTCATACAAATATCCTAGGACCTGTAATTACAGCTCATTAAACCTTGGCACCATAATTTGGAAATCCCATTCATAATATTTAGTTTAAAATTGCACTAAATAAATAAGGTGTATTATCTCTAAAGTGCATTCATGAACTTGCTGTCTACAGGAGAATATTTAAAATTGCATAAATTAGGTAGGGTTTCAAGCATTAGTACAAGAAGTGGATGAAGAGAAATGACCAGAACTTTCTCTTTTTCCTACCATAAAGAACGTGTACTGGATGAATTTCTTAAATACCTTTTTATAAAAATTTATTCTAATAGTAAACCTAAAATATATTTGTTACCTTATCTAAATGGCTCATCAAAGTTACTTAACTCAATGTTTTACTCAATGCCTTAAAGTCATTGAATAGATGAAATTTGGAGAGCATAAAATGCTAAAAATAAACAAAACTTGGAAGCGTCTAAGATATTAATTTACTTGCAAACTAACAAGAGAGCATGCTACAAGTTTACTGATGCTGGCCTCCTCAATCAGAGACAAAGAACTTTATTACTGATGTTATAAGCAGTAGCCAGAGTATCAGCATTTTTTAAATTCCCAGAACCCCAAGTCCCATAGGTTGACATAAAGAGAGGTAGGTGTGCCTATACACACATTAGGTTGCATTACAGGAGAGGAACCCAAACTTAGGAAACCTGAATCTTTTATAATGGCTAGTAAACCTACTTGATCTTTGCCCCAGATGGAGACATCTTTATTCTATCGAACAGTAAATAACCCTACCATTTGCTCCAGTGGGAGACACTATCTCTATCTTCAAAGGCTGTTCACCACACAAACATCCTTGAAAAGATAGTCCAGAACAAGAACGGCTAATGCCTCTGCTCATGAGACAATCAGAAATGTGAGAGATCTACAGTGAGTTTTCTCACAACCTATGGAACATGTAAATTCCTTGATAGACTGTTTCTAAAATGCATAATAGAATGAGAATAATTTTAAAAGTTTCTAGAACATTGCTGGTGCGGGTGCAGCCACTGTGGAAAACAGTATTGAGTTTCCTCAAAAACTTAAAAATGAAACTACCATTTGACCCAGTGATCCTGCTTCTAGGAATATATCTTAAAAAATCCCAAAACACCAATCATAAAGAATATATGTACTCCTAAGTTCACAGCAGCACTATTTACAAAAGCTAAGATCTGGAAGCAGCCCGGGTGCCCATCCATAGCTGAATGGATAAGAAAGCTGTGGTACATTTACACAATGGAATACTATGCAGCAGTAAAAAAGAAGGATCTCTTACCCTTTGAGACAGGATGGAGGACCCTGGAGAGTATTATGCTAAACAAAACAATCAGGACAAGTATCACAGGATCTCATTCACATGTGGAATCTAATGAACAAAATAAACTGTTGAACAAAGTAGATCCAGAGACATAGAAGCATGGAACAGACTGACAAATCTCAGAAGGAAGGAGGGGGCGGTGGGGAGGGTGGGTGGGAAGAGATCAACCAAAGAACTTGTATGCATAACCCATAGACACAGACAATAGGGTGGTAGAGGCCTGGGGCAGGGGACAGGGGTGGACTAAAAGGGGTCAATGGGAGAAAGAAAGGAACATCGGTAATACTTTCAACAATAAAGATAAATTTTAAAAGTTTTGACATAATTTTTGTATTTCTCTGAAACAGGAAAATTTGGAAAACCAAATTTTTCTGTTGGTTTATTTTAGCTGTCATACAAGCTGGCTCGTTTCCTATTCCAATTAAAATTGCATTTATACTCAGTAACTCTAGGAATAATGACAGCTGGTAGAGCTTTAAAAAATATAGATTCCTGCCTAGCCAGTGTGGCTCAATGGTTGAGTGTTGACCTATGAACCAGGAGGTCATGGTTCGAATTCCCAGTCAGGGCACATGCTTGGGTTTTGGCTCAATCCCTAGGAAGGAGCATGCAAGAGGCAGCTGATCGATGATTCTCCTTAATCATTGATGTTTCTATCTCTCTCCCCCTCTCCCTTCCTTTCTCTGAAGTCAATAAAAACATATTTTAAAAAAATACGGAATCCTGAGTCCTTTCCCCAGAGATTCTGATATAACAGTTCTGTAATGGGACATGAGAACCTATATTTTGAAAAGTTTTCAAGGTCAATAAACACATGAAAAGATGTTCGACTTTTTTATTTTATCAGAGAATACTAACTAAACCCAAAATGTAATACCATTATATCGCCATCAGAAAAAGAAAAGACAGAAACCAAAACTCACACACATAGCTGTTACGAGGGCAAGCTGGGACAAGTACTTCAGAAAACCGCAGGATCTTCTGCTGAACACTAAACATGGCAGTTCCTACAGCACCGCAATTTTACTCGTAGGTGTATAACCATGGAAATGTGAACCAACGCCTACCAGAAGATATGTACAAGAATATTAACAGCAGGACTATATGTCACAACCAAACACCAGAAACACCCAAAAGTATAGAATCAGAAGATAAATTTTGGTACAGTCTTTCAATAAAAATGTAAATGACAATGAGGATGACTGAAGTACAGCTAAACACAAGAACGTAAATGAATCTCACCAACACAATGCTTGGTGAAATCAGGCAGACATTAAAAGACTATCTACTGTATCATTCTATTTATATCATATGAAATGATTTTTGCCTAATACAGTGATGGGCAACCTTTTGAGCTTGGTGTGTCAAACTTCGCCAAAAAACTGAGCATAACTCAGGTAGTGTGTCACTTTGAGGAAAAAACATTATTTCGCGATATTTATAGTTTAAATAACATAAATGTATAATTGTTATATATAATTGTATTTAATAAACCAAAAACTAAATATTTAACTTACCTGCTTAGTGACTTCTTTGTTCATCTGTCAGTTGGTTTCTTTTGTTGGTCTTGATATTATTTAGCTTGTGTGGGGTGCCGTGAACTAAGATAAGTGAGGGGGAGGGGAATTCTTTAACTAACCTGCCTATTAGTGACTTTTTTGTTGCTGAATTTCATTGGCTAAATCTTCAATTGAAGGTTGGTATTTTGTACACTTCAGGCCCAAGCAAGCGCTACTAACTTCATCTGTCAATCTGTTTCTTTTGTTGGTTTTGATATTATTTAACGCTGAGAATAAGGCCTCACAAAAGTATGTAGAGGGAAAAATTGTGAGTAAAGCCATTGCTATATTTTTCAGGGTGCTAAAAGTGTCTGGTAGTCAGTTCCAGGCACTCCAAATTTCCTGTTCATAGTGGCACTCCTCTTGATTCTCCAAGCGGCACCTTTCCAGATTCTCAAGCTTTGACCTCAAGTCGACAAACACCTGAGCCCAGATACTGTCTTGAAATTCTGCAAGTTGCATCTCCAAATCATCAATTTGCATCCATTAGAAACCATTTAATTCCAAACTACTGTAGACTACTACATCAGGATACTTAATTATTTTCATGGTCTGTTCTAGACTTCTAAATTGACTAAATCTATCACTAAACTGGTCAAGTAACAAGTCTAAAACATGCTGGTACTTCATATGCAAGAGTTCCATTTCATTTTGTACAGCTGCACTGGCCTTCTCAAAATACTTTGTTACTTGAGGAAAATACTTATAAGTTTTAGTTTCTACATCTCGCTTGAAAATTTTAACTTTACTTTCAAAAGTTTTTATGTATCCAAACATAACGTCAATACTTTTGCCAAAACCTTGTAACTTTAAGTTCAGTTCATTAATATGAACAGAGAGATGTGTAAAAAACATCAGGGTGTTGACCCACTTATCATCATTAAGCTGAGGAAAATTTCCCAGATCCTTATCATCAAGAAATACCTTAATTTCTTCAAAGCACTCCACAAAGCGCTCAAGAACTTTGCCTCGGCTCAGCCATCTTACATTATTGTACATCAGCAGTCCACTGTAGGTGGAATCAACCTCCAGTAAAAGTGCCGAAAATTCTCGCTTGTGAAGGGGGCGAGCAGCTATTAAATTAACTATTTTTGTAACAACTGACATTAAGTCGTTTAAGTCGGTGAATCCTGCCTTGGCACATAAAGCCTCCTGATGGATAATACAATGAAAAGGCACAATCGATGTCCAAGAGCTTCTGTAAACAATTTGACAAATCCGACTTTTTTCCCCACCATATTTGGTGCCCCATCTGTCGTCACTGACACAACTTTAGAGATATCAATGCTTAGGTCACGAAATGTTTGTATAACAACCTTACATATTTCGCTTCCTGATTTACTTGTTGACACTGATACTAACTTTATCAACTCTTCTCTCATTGTGAGACCATCAGAATATCGACCAATAATGGCCAACTGAGCATGTGATGTGACATCAGTAGTTTCATCAAGAGAGATCAAAGAATACTTACACTTCCTTATGTCTCTCTTTAATTGATGTTGTACATTTGTGTTCAGTCTCATTATTCGGTCTTTTATGATATTTCTACTGAGTGGTAACTCAGATATTCTCTTAATAATTGCATCTTTATTCTGCATATTGTGAAATAGAACTGGTGCACATCTTAGGAGCGTTTCTTTAATAAATTCTCCCTCACTGAGCGCTTTTCCATGCTGAGCTATAGAGAGCAATGCTCAAACTTGCAGATGTTAAATTTGTAGAGCCGTTCATAAATTTAAGGATGGAATTAGATTGGCTCTTATAAAGGTGTAGCTGCCTGGAAATGTATTCCTTCCTTTCATCCTCACTTTTTTCTAAGAGCTGGGAATGATTAGTTCCAAAATGTCTATTTATATTCCACATTCTGCTTACTACTGTTTCAGTACATAGAACGCAAAATGATCTGCCATTTTTTTCTATAAAGCCATACATCTCGGTCCATGTCTCTTGAAAGGGTCAGCCACTGCTACTACCACTTCCTTTACTTAATCTTAGTTTTTTATTTTTTGGGTTCTCCATCAGGGGGGCAGTGACAGAAGATAGAATTATAGATAGCTTGTTAGGCCTGCAGGCAATTAGGGGTTAACTAGCCTAACTAACCACAAAATGGTGCATATAACTGTCTTTTAGGAAAGGGCAGGGTTGATAAGCAGAAATAGGGGTTAATAAGGATGCACAACAGTAATAGTGGTGAAATGGAGTCTGCACTATGGAGCAAGATGGTGTTCCTTATGTGAATTAAAATGGCTGCCACTATTTCTAATGGCGGGAAACGGCACCCATAGCACGCCACAAACCCTCGCCTCTCCCAGCCTCCCCCTCACTTGTCTCAGTAATGATGGATTAGAAATCCATGACAGTAGGTAATGGTTGCTGTGGTTAACTGTTATTTGGTTACTGGCAATGGCAGGGCCCCCAGAGATGCGTCCCCCGCTGCATTCTGCTGCTCCCTGCTCTGCCAGCGGAAGTGAGGGCAAAGATCCCAGCTTAACCAGAAGTCCCAGAACTAGACGCTCTGTGCCAGACTTCTGTTGTTTTGGCCTACAGACCTCCGGCACAGAGTGT
The DNA here is from genome assembly GCF_951640355.1 of Cnephaeus nilssonii. Taxonomy (NCBI): domain Eukaryota; kingdom Metazoa; phylum Chordata; class Mammalia; order Chiroptera; family Vespertilionidae; genus Cnephaeus; species Cnephaeus nilssonii. Next base: position 62,779,819 of record NC_137084.1, on the reverse strand, counting down.
CTAATAGGGGAGGATGAAACATTTGCGACTAGAGTCTTGGAGTTAAACTCTAACTCCAAGACTCTAGTCGCAAATGTTTCATCCTCAGGAGCAGCAAATGTTTCATCCTTGGCATGCGGCCACCTTAGCGGCCGCGTGTCATCAGAAATGGCTACGTGTGTCAGTGCTGACACGCGTGTCATAGGTTCGCCATCACTGGCCTAATATATGACTGAAAGGAGATTACTATTTATAATGCATGAAGATTTTTTTTACAAATCAGTAAGCAAAAACCTGAAATACCTTAACATAAATGTGTGTTTGAACAATATACTAAAAAGATATACAAATGGATAATATACCCAAGAAAAAGATATTCAACTTCCATCAAAGAAATGTGAATAAACATCTGCGATATCATGTTTTGCTCACCAAACCGGAAAGGCTTTAGATATTCAACAAAATCTACAATTGTTCTTGGTAAACAGGTGTTTTTCCCTAAAGTTTATAGATGAGTACATTTATATTTCTGGAGGGAAATTTGAGAATGTATATTGCATCATATAATATGCATACCTATTAATCTACTAAAGACAGAAATCTTTATTTAATTGGATTACTGTTATACTGCAGCATCTCACAGAGTGACTGGGGCTAATATCTGTTAAATTAATAAATGAATAAACTCAACTAAGGACAGGACAAAATTTAAAAATGGAACAAATTTTTTTCTATAGCATTGTTCATATTAGAAAAGAAATGAAAATAACCTATATGTCTATCATTAAACATATAGAAAGTTAATGAGATATAAGATATAAGAAAGTCCCCTATTTTACTGACATAGGAATTGGTAAATAATAATGTACTGAGTAAAAAAGCAGGATAAAACATCATATGCAACATAGTTCATGTAAAATTATATGTATATATTTATATAGATATGTATACAGAGAGATGTATCTTGAAGGGTAATAACCAAAATGTTCACAATAGGGTTTTCTTTTAGGGACATTTTACTTTCTTCTTTGCCTATTCTATTATTTGAGCTTTCTATGAGTGGCATGTATAATTTTTTTAAGTAAAGTTATTTTTAAATTAAAGCCAAATTATATTAAAACTACTAGCCCTACATACAAATCCGTGTGCCAGTAGCTCTCTGCGGGGCCTGGCCGCTCCGCACCCGCTGCCCAGAGGTTCTCTACAGCCCAGAGGCCCATCCGTGGCTGGGCGCGGACCGCTTGCCTTGTCACCAGGATGACAACAAGGCAAGCGTTCCGCGCCCCGGCCTGGCCAGAGGCCCATCCACAGCCGGGCGCAGAACACTTTCCTCGTGACAAAGCAAGCATTCCACCAGGCTGTTCACGCTGCCCGCTCTCAGCGGCCGCCCCCCTTTCCCCCCAGGACTGGGGGACTCCAGCAGGGCTGAGAGGACTGGGCACCGCCATCTTGTGGCTATGGGCACCGCCATCTTTGTGATGGAGTGATGGTTAATTTGCATATTACCCTTTTATTAGATAGGATTATATTTACAAGCACCTTACAAAGCATTTCTCATTGCCATCGAGTCTCAACACTGGCAGAGATTTACTGCATGTAGAAATTCTAACAGCCCTAATAAAGACAATGTCTAGCATTAGCATCCACCTATTTTATTTTAGAGCTAATTTGCCATATGTTACAGTCAAACTCTTCATCTCTTTAATGTATATGGCTGTGGCAACTAGAAATCCAAATATGTATACAATATACATACGTGAAATGTCCAAATATAAAACATTTACTCAAACTGAATGCAAACACCCACAAACACAGTCTCAGATTAATGTATTTTACTTTATTTTAATCTGGAAATATGAGATATGAAGATTAAGGACTCTCTACTTTTAATGGGCAACAGGCCACTTTGATTTGCCACAAGATGGGAAAGGGAGCTGCTGAGGAAACACCGTGCACCAGCCTACACACAGTACTTCTCAGTAGTGCTTCTGTGAGCTGAAATGGAGATTGATAGAAGAAGTAGACTTTGACTGCCCACAGAGAAGGAATCAGGTGTGGTTATCTATGGTTTGTCCAACAAATACAGGGTACGAAATGCGTCCTCAGCCTTACATCTAAATGCTAGGAAGGACAAAATAAAAAGCATAAGACGCAACCTTTGTTCTTGAGAATCTCTCAGTTAAATGAAGAGATAAAATTCTTAGATAGATAAAGAATAGGAACAATTCCAGACAGACTATAATCAGGTGGTAGACAAAGTGTGTGTGTGTGTGTGTGTGTGTGTGTGTGTGTGTGTGTGTGTGTGTGTAAAGTAAATTAATGTCTCCTGGATTTCAGGTCTAGAGATGAAACAGCAAAATTAAGGAGAAATGAACAAGGTCTAAAACAGTTAATGGATCAAAGCAAGTACAACTTAACAGATGAAGCCCCATAGCCTATGCACTGTTGAGTGTGTACCAAACATAACGTAAGAACACAATTCTTCACCTATTACTCACAATGTGAATATCCAAGATTTCACTAACAATATACTGCAAGACGGTACATTTCTTTAAGATGTATCAGTTAGGGTTCTTCAGACAAACAACATTAATCTATTATACAATGTGGGGCCCACCTAGGTTTGTAGTTGTTCCTATGGAAAATAACACAATAATTGATAAGTAATAATACAAGAATAAACTCTGTGTTTCCCATACTCACAACTGTAAACCTACTTTTGTCTCACCCTGGATATAGAGAATAATTATAAGGAATTGGCTCGTGTTATTATGGAAGCTGATAAATCCCATCATCTACCATCTGTAAGCTTAGACCCAGGAAAGCTAGTAGTGTAATTCAGTCCAAGTCTTATGTCCTTAGAACCAAGGGAGCTGATGGTATAGACTCTCATTCAGACCTGAAGGTGTAAGAACTAGTGATGCTAAGAGCAGATTGATGTCCTAGCTCAAGCAATCAGGCAGGAAGGTTTGAATTCTTTATTTCTCCACCTTTTTGCCCTAGTCAGGCCTGCAACTGATTAGTTGATACCCACTCTAGTGATACCTACTCATAGGACACTGGTAATCTATGACATGCAATGACATCATCCTTATTTGAATTATGTGTTTGCTTAGAATGAAGTGTCCACTAAAAGCAAGACTTTGGGAGCCCAGATGGCTGCTACACTTGATCACTAAAATAGGAACCTGGAGTTGTCTGGTTATTTCTGATGGCTCTGGAGAGTGAACAGAAACTCAATTATAAATTTAGTAATATAAAAATCTCAAACTATAACAAAATAAATCTCTTATGTCTTATAGTTACAGAATAAATGTGGTGGAATATCAAATCTGATGAAGTTAAGACATTTGAATCCTGAAATTTCCCTGATATCTTTGAATGATCTTTACAGTATCCTTGCTAATACAGTTGATCTTTTAACAACACAGGCTTAAACTGAGCAGGTCCATTTATACATGGAATTTTTTCAATAAATAATGGGGATGCATTTTCTCTTTCTTATGACTTTATTAACATTTTATTTCCCTGGCTTACTTTATTGTAAGAATAGAGTCTATCATACATATCACATTCAAAATATGTTACTTGACTGTTTATGTATCAGTAAGGCTTCCAGTCAACAGCAGGCTATTAGTAGTTAAGTTTTTCTGGTTGTTTTTTTGTTGTTGTTTTTGTTTTATTTTTATTATTTCAGAGAGGAAGGGAGAAGGAGAGGGAGAGGGAGAGGGAGAGGGAGAGGGAGAGGGAGAGGGAGATAGAAACATCAATGATGAGAAAGAATCATCGATGAGTTGCCTCTGCACACCGCATATGGGGGATTGAGCCCACAATTCGGGCATGTGCCCTGTCTGGGAATTGAACCATGACCTACTGGTCCATAGGTCGATGCTAAACCACGGAGCAACACTAGCCTGGCAAATTTTTTGAGGAGTCAAGTGTTACACAAATATTTTTCTACTGTACAGAGGATTGGCATGCCTAAACCCCTTTGTTGTTCAAGGGTCAACTATATAAGCAGGTCTTCTTCTTCTGTATGAAGAGACTGGTTTCCCATTGCTTGAAGACACTGCAGTGCCCCCCCCTCCCCCAAGGTAATTAGTTTACAAAGATTCCTCCAGGCCTCACTCATAACCCTTCATTCATTGCTTCTAATCCTATAACTGTAATCAGTTAGCAACATACCCAGGAAAATAAATGCAGAATCTGACCTGAAAAGATATAGCTTATGCTCCCAAACTTCAAAAGACTTAAAATTTCATCAACAAAATAGTCTTTTCAACAAAGGGTCTGGAGAAAGTGAATATATTCAGCATCTGCTCTAATGCTATATTCCCTTCTCCTTGGTTTAACACCCCAAGAATGCAATTATATACTGTACTTATAAAATATTTTGTTCCACTTTTCAGGAACTCTGGACCAAATGTATTACTCAGAGAAGGTGAGAGAATGTCTCTAATAGTTTACTTGATTAGTTGATAGAAATAGGGACTCAATGAAGTTGAGTCACCACTCCCTGACTTAGTATAAAGAAATAAATAAAAGGCTTAGGAAGATCACAATGTTGGAGTAGGGTAAGCATGCACAGCCTGAATATTCACACCCCTCTCTGTCCCCATGGAGGGACAATAGGACACTTCCTTAATGAAGGCATTAAGAAATGCTTTAATAAAGGAAGTATTGCGTCCATTAGAAATCTCTCTGGTGGCTGTTCTCGGTTAGCTGGAGTGATGGTGGGAGATGTTGCCCTTGTAACCAGATTCCTGATGGTAAAGAGAATAGTGAAATCTCAGAACGGCAGAGTCTCAGTGTCATTACTTAACTCCAGTGGCAAGATGTGCAAATTCTCATAACAGGAAATAGAATCTTACTGAAGTATTACTTGATCTAGAAAATTTAATAAATTCTAGTTCTATTGGGCACTGTAATGGAGACTCACAGCTTTTTATTCAGTTACCCAATTTAATGGGTCCCACTGAGAAAGGAATCTACAATACTGTCCAAGAATATATGGTAAATGTCATTCAAGGTTGCCCCCAAGGGACTGAAAGCTAATTATTCAGGGTGACTCTTCAGAAGGGAAAGGAATCTTTCGGGGATTTTTAGATACTGACCCTGACTTGATGTTAATGTATGAGTTTTCAAAACATCAGAGATGTCCACCAACCAAGCGAGGGATTGTTGGGGTGAGATGATCAAAACTGTTTTGCCCTGAGTGTCACAGTATGTAAAGTAATTCTGTTATCGATGGAAGTGCAGTTCTTGGGGTACGGTGAGAAAATGAGTTTCCAGAGGCCCCACAGAAGGATGGGATTTCCTGAAAAGCTTTATTGATGATATAAAATTAAGGGGATTTGCCCCCAAGTTCCCATCTCTGTCCTTCTTGCCATGGAAGAAGTCCAATCTTGTCTTCAGCAGGGCCAGGATGAAGGCCACTGCCCAGAATTTCTGTTCCATATGAAAGTCCAGTCCAGTAGAGCATCTGGCTAGCTTAGCTTGTGTTCCCACAGCCATGTGGCTTAAGGCCATATGGATGTAGAGAGAGAACAGGCAAACCCACAGGTGAGTATGGGTCACAGAGCAAGAGAGAACAAGAGTGAGGGAACTCTTTGTCTGGAGATATGAATAGGATGTTTCTTCAAACTAACCAAACCACTTTTCAAAATTTCTCACTCTTTTGATATTGTTCACCCCCTAGCCAATCCATGGTCCCCCAGGCTAAACTGAGAGACAAGCACCTCCCCTGCATCATTTTCATTTTATTGAAAATGAAATGCCTATCTCCTCCTTCTCCCCCCACAACAATCCAGTACTGGAGGGCGGAAGGAAGGGTGTGAATCCCCTTGGAAGAGCACTGCTGTGGGAAGCTGTAGCTTCCTGGTGAAGCTTCTCAGATGACTATGCTTACAAGGTTTGACTTCCCCTTGCTTCCTTTCCTTTATTAATATTAACTAGTTAATTCCGAGGATAACAATTCTAAAAATCCATTGTGCATCTTTTCTCTAGTTCCTGAAAGTATGATTTAATAGACACAGTTGGCAGCTGGCCAAATGGAATGGAGGAAGAGCTCTCCTGATAGAAAAGGCCCAGGGAGATGCCTTAGAAACATCCCATCCGTCCAGATAGACAAAAGCAGAATGCCATCAATGGTGAAAATGCTACAATTGGTGCAGCCATCAACGTCTTAAAAGATGCAAGAGGAATGATTGCTATCAGTAACTCATTTTATGTGTCTGTTTGGCCTGCCCAGAAAGTCATTTTCAGTTGTAGAATAATTGTGGATTATTGTAATTTTATTCAGGTCACAATCTCAAATTCTGTTCTATTTCAAATCTGACATATTTCCTGGAAAATCTCAACAAAGCTTCTAACACTTGATATATTTAGCTATTAATCTGAAAAGTGCTTTTTCCTCCTTATTTCAGTTTCTTAATTAACCAAAAGAGTTTATTTTCCCCTGGCAGGGACAACAGTGCACATTCACTATCTTGCCTTTGTCAAAGGATAATTGCACTGGATAGAGTTTTTGTTTTGTGTGGGCTTTTGTTTTGTTTTTTAATTTTTAAATCTTTATTGTTGAAAGTATTACATGTGTCTCCCTTTTCCCCCATTGATGCCTTCTAGCCCATCCCCATGCCCCACCCAGGCCTTCACCACGCTATTGTCTGTGTCCATGGATGCACAAGTTTTTTGGTTGATCACTTCCCACCCACCCACCCTCCCCTGCTTTCCCTCTGAGGTTCTGTAGTCTGTTCTATGCTTCTATGTCTCAGGATCTTTTTTTTCATCACTTTATTTTGTTCATTAGATTGCACATATGAGTGAGATCAGATGATACTCGTCTTTCTCTGACTGGCTTATTTCACTTATCATAATACTCTCTAGGCCCCTCCATGCTGGCTCAAAGGGTAAGAGATCCTTCTTTTTTACTGCTGCATAATATTCCATGGTATAAATGAACTACAGCTTTTTAATTCGCTCATCTACTGATGGGCACTTGGGCTGTTTGGGTTTTTTTGTTTGTTTGTTGTATTTTTTATGTCAATGAAGATTTTATTGAAGACTATTGCAATAAGAATCTAGGCTATTGCAATAGAGGAGAAAAGTTGAACTCAATGCCATTGAAAGAGAAGGCTGAAGAGTGTTTAAATGCTGGGATGAACTAATGGAAGTCAGTGTATGTGGTTTTTCCATCTGTGTTTGCAAATGGGTGCTCATCACAGTTAGGCTCCTACCCTCCCACAGAAAACTGGAAGATAGACATCCTATCTTTACTATTGATTACAGTTCAAAGGGATAGCTCCTTGGTTCTTGATAAAGTCATGCCTGAGATGTAAAATATTTATATCTCAAAGGTACACCAAAGGACTTGTATGCATGCATATGAGCATAACCAATGGACACAGATGGGGAGTGGGGTGGGGATAAGGGCATGTGCTGGGAGGTGGGAATGGCCGGGAAGAGGTCAATGGGAGAAAAAGGAGACTTATGTAATACTTTAAACAATAAAGAATTTAAATTAAAAAAAAGAAATAAAAATAGGAACATATATGGTCAGTAATTATGGTTATTTTAAGCATCTGAGAATAAAGACATGTTTGAAGAAAATAAATAAATAAATAAATAAGGTACAAAGAAAATTTATAATTTCAAATTTTCTAAAGTGAATGCTCTCAGAGAGGGGAGGTTAGGAGCCTATAGTCAGAAAAAAAAGAAAGTTTAGTCAAGCTGAGGAGAGTTTGGGGGCATCTTACCATCTTAGTCACTTCAGCGCTATATTTTAATTTTCTGTTCTCTGATACAATCCAGAGAACAATCTGTACAATCTATAAGAACTTTGATAGTCATAACATTTCACAGATCATCATGCTGGTCCACTCCATTGCAGTCATGCTGATGGGACCCAAGAAGCAGGAAACACCAAATACAAAAGATTCATTGACAAAACACAAGCATTGCAAAGAATAGGAGATAAACATAAGAAAATACAAAGATCTATCAACTTGCTTCACCTTCCAGGAAACCAGCAGTCTGCAGAATATCATGATATTCCCTCAAAAGTGAAAGACAAATGGAAGACTATGTCCAGAACCCAGAGGATTTTTTTAAATATATTTTTTATTCATTTTTTACAGAGAGGAAGGGAAAGGGATAGAGAATTAGAAACATCAATGAGAGGGAAACATCGACCAGCTGCCTCCTGCACACCTCCTACTGGGGATGTGCCCACAACCAAGGTACATGTCCTTGACCGGAATCGAACCTGGGACCCTTCAGTTCGCAGGCCAACACTCTATCCACTGAGCCAAACCAGTTAGGGCTAAAGGATCCTTACTAAAAGTCAAAGAAGTAAAACTTTTTAAAAAAGTAAAAGTTAATGAAAACCTAGATCATCCTTCTAAAGTCAGGACTACAAGAGACTCACATTCTTTAGACATAAAGTTTTAGTTCATCTTACCAAAAAAAAATAACTTTGACCTTAGGATTCCTTTACCATGAAAACTGAAGACAAAGGGAACAAAACATAAGAATTTGAATAGTACAGGAATATTTTCTTCCCCCTTATTTAGTAAATACTTGATTGTATTAATGATTTTCCTTTCTTCTTCCTTTTGCCTAATTAGTTACATAAATTTGTTGGTGCTAACAATAATTTAATCTTTAGTTTATAGAATATTTAGGTAAGACTATGACTAAATTAGAAGGCCAATTAACATCTCTCAGATATAATAGTATCTGTTAGAACTTTTATTTGGGGGGCATAGATAGCAGAATTTTTGCTTTAAAGATTAATTGCATCTTATGTGGAAATATAAAGTTGCAACCATTGTCAATATGCAAGTTGAAATATGAGTAGAAAATGCACTGGAATGGGTGAACTGTGTTTGTTTTTTACCTACTAGAGGCCCGGTGCAAGAAATTCGTGCACGGGGGGAGGAGGTGTGTGTTTCTCAGCCCAGCCTAAACCCTCTCCAATCTGGGACCTCTCAAGAGATGTTTGACTGCCCATTTAGGCCCAATACCAGTGGGATCGGGGCTAAACGGGCAGTCGGACATCCCTCTCACAATCCAGGACTGCTGGCTCCCAACTGCTCGCCTGCCTGCCAGCCTGATTGACCCTAACTGCTTCTGCCTGCCAGCCTAATCACCCCTTAACCACTCGCCTGCCAGCCTGATTGACGCCTAACTGCTCTCCTGCCAGCCTGGTTGCCCCTAACTGTCCTCCCCTGCAGGCCTGGTTGCCCCAACTACCCTCCCCTGCAGGCCTGGGTCCCCCCCAACTGCCCTCCTCTGCCAGTCCAGTCACTCCTAACTGCCCTCCCCTGCAGGCCTGATTGCCCCCAACTGCCCTCCCTTGCCAGCCTGGTCGCCCCTAACTGCCCTCCCCTGTAGGCCTGGTTGCCCTCCAACTGCCCTCCCCTACAGGCCTGGTACCCCCCAACTGCCCTCCTCTGCCAGTCCAGTCACTCCTAACTGCCCTCTTCTGCAGGCCTGATTGCCCCCAACTGCCCTCCCTTGCCAGCCTGGTCGCCCCTAACTGCCCTCCCCTATAGGCCTGGTCACCCTACAACTCCCCTCCCCTACAGGCCTGGTACCCCCCCAACTGCCCTCCCCTGCAGGCCTGGTCCCCCCCAACTGCCCTCCCCTGCAGGCCTGGGTCCCCCGCAACTGCCCTCCTCTGCCAGCCCAGTCACCCTAACTGCCCTCCCCTGCAGGTCTGTTTGCCCCCAACTGCCCTCCCTTGCAGGCCTGGTCCCTCCCAACTGCCCTCCCCTGCTGGCCTGATCACCCACAACTGCCCTCCCCTGCCAGCCATCTTATGGTGGCCATCTTGTGTCCACATGGGGGCAGCCATCTTTGACCACATGGGGGCGGCCATCTTGTGTGTTGGAGTGATGGTCAATTTGCATATTACTCTTTTATTAGATAGGATCATTTCCACTCTCATACCTGAACTTATTAACCTGCTCTTTTGTGCTGGGGCTGAGTCTATGACATTCCCAGACTCCCTTGCCAGATCATTAGGCATGAGGTTCTGCCACTGGGAGGCTCTGGAAGGATTTAGGAACTAATTTCCTACTTCCAATTTCTGTCGGAATCCCTCCAACAGCAGTTAGTAACTGCATCTTCAACATCTTTCAGCACTTCTAGAACAAGCCCCATGGCATGACCTCAGTAGTCCCAACACTAGCAAAGTGGCACCCCCTCTGAGTCTCAGCAGCAGCTGCCTGGCACCCATTCAGACATCTGATACCTCCTTCAAGGTCCCAGTCTCTGAAACTGTGTTCTCTCATCCACTGTGGCAGCTCCTGAAGTGATTGATGACAACTCCTCATGCAGTTGGAGCTGTTGAGGAAGTAGATTTCTCCTCACTTCTAAGTTGTGATAACAACAGCTTCTCCCTGTTGTTTTCCCAGATTTTCAGATAAAAGAGCTTCCTGCAGTCACTACTATTTTCTCATTCTTTTAACTCTTCCGGGTTTCCAACACCTGCATAATCAGTGTCCTGAATTACACCTCCACTCCTTGAAATACTGTGCATAGTCCCTTTGTTCCTGAGCAGAAACTGACTAAAACAATGGCTAAAGGCACAGGATGTTTTGTATGGGATGAGAATCAGTGATTTACACAGTAAATGTTTAATTTATTACACTGTTTGATGTGTCTTTCAGGAGTAGGTGTATCTCACTAGAGAATAACATTGTGAAGTCGTTAGTACCATGTAATACAATTAAAAGTACATCCATGGTGCATTGATAGCATGTGCAAAGTACCAAAAGGAAAAATTTGAGGAAGAGACAAAGCATCTCTAAGAGCCTAGAAGTGATGGCCTCAAGAGTGGAAATGAACTAGAGTGAGTCCTAGAGAGGGAAATGAAGGAGTCTTAAAAATTTAAATAGAATGAGAGTGAAGTGTTGCAATATTTATTCCATTACAAGCCAGTAGTTTGAAGTCAACTTGCTCAGGGAACTATTTCCCTCTCCTCTGTTTATCTAGATTATGCTTTCCTAACTCGAACATTATATATCCCCTTTGTATTCTACTGTCTCCTTTTTAATCCCAGGGTCTAGTTAGTCAAAGCTCAGATTCATGAAAAGTTTGTCATTCTAGTATTTCCTGGATGTTGTTTAAAATATCGCTGTAGATAAACACATAGACTAGGACATAGACATAGACATGAATACATTTAATACCCAAATAATTATTGACAGTCCCCATCAGGGGCCTAGTGGATGGACTATAAATTTACCCAAAATGTATTATTCAGGTAACAACTACATATAGACTTTCATTTTTTACATTAGAAAAAATGGCTTACTTGTAGTCTACTCAATAAGATACTAAAATTGATTTATTTTTAACTAAAACATTGTATAGTAGGATTTACTAAAGAATTAAAATTAGTATTCTACTATGTTTAGCTGGAGACTTCCTTTTAGAATACTTACACTGAGATCATTCAAAAACTTATGATTTAGGGAAATACTTTAACAACAGTATATTATCAGTGTTTTTGTTTTTTAATATATTTTATTGATTTTTTACAGAGAGAAAGGGAGAGGGATCGAGGGTTAGAAACATCAATGAGAGAGAAACATTGATCAGCTGCCTCCTGCACACCTCCTACTGGGGATGTGCCTGCAACAAAGGTACATGCCCTTGACCGGAATTGAGCCTGGGACCTTTCAGTCTGCAGGCCGACGCTCTATCCACTGAGCCAAACCGGTTAGGGCTATCAGTGTTTTTTAAGCTGGTCTTGGTTTTCTATATTCTTGCCCTTTGTTATCAATTGTTTTATTTGCTTCATTGATGCCTGTTTAGTTTTCAAATTGAGCAAACAGGGCAGCAAGATGATAAAGTAATCAGCAAATATTGAAGGTAACTGGATCCAAGTGGGTAATTTTATGGAAATATTATGTAGAGATCCAACAGGTTTAGGATTTGGATTAAAAGACAATCAAAAGCAAATAGAGTGACTATAGGAGTTCCATCTTCAGCATAGATGAAGAGGCAACTATTTTGTCTTGGACCAATCCAAGACAGTTTCATGGAGTGAGGTGGTATGTTAGCTAAGGAGCTGTAACTAGGGCAGGAGAGCAGCAACCATGCACAGAATCATCAGAGTCCCAGAGTCTCAGGTTATTCTCTTTGTTTTTTGGAACCTTTGTTTCTTTTAGCATTTAGACAAACCTAGAATGTCTATTTATAGACTGTCTCTTTGTTAGGTCAATCAGTTAATAAGTAATTATTGAAAGGGACTAGTGCACTCTAAAGTGGATCTGAGTATGTTGTGAACAGAGTATGAGATGATAGAAAACCAAATCCCTGATCTAGAGGCCATGGGACAGGCCATCATTATATCTCACATAGCACAGGACAACATCTCAAGAGGTAGGACAAATTAGCCAAAGTATATTTGATCATTTGAAAAATATCAAATGAATTCATTAATAAGTAAAAATATTCCCTTTAATTCATTAATTATACTAAATATTAATATAAAAAGAATAGAAGGGTATAGATCCCAACTAAAACTCATTCTGTGCAGAATTTATGGTGTAGGTTCATCCTAGACTCTATTTCAATGGTAGGACTCCCCTGCCCCTGGCACTGCAGACCAGTAAGCCCTGAGCTATCTCTCTTTCTGGCCAGATATTATTGCTGAAAGAAAAGAGGATTTCACTGCCCTAGCAACAATATCATCTCCTGCTTCCTTAGCAGCAAGAGGGGAGGGCAAAAGAAATTAGCCAAAGAGTTAAGAGCCAAAGTATAGAGACACAACCTAGGCTTCTAGAGCCCTTAGAATACAAGGGTCCCTGGTGGACTCCAGGGAGTAAGGAGTTACTTGGAGGGGGTTGGGGGGCATAGTATATACACTTTGTCAAGTACGTGGAAAGTATTATATGTCCCTTGAATTACAAAGAAGAGATATCTGCAAAGAGCTGGAAATTTAGTCCTGCACTCAGCTGATTTGTTTAATTATAGGAAATCTAAAGTATCCCATTAGTTCAGGCTTTATTGTATTATTAAGGGAAGGGTTTTAGTGATGGAAATGTCTCCGAAATATGAGAAGCCTTTCTTGATGCTGTTGGTGAACTTATCTCCCAGTCATCATCTTCCCAACTCAGCTATAACGTCTGGAGTAGAGTTACTCCAGACACAACAGTTATTTAATCTCATTTCATTTTTCAATGTCAGGGCACATTAATATTTTATAAATAGAAACAAACTCCATAAGCTACATTTTTGTTTTATAAAAAATGCACAGATGTACTTTTTAAAGTGACATGATTAATTTTATCATTATAATTTAATGTTCTGTTAAAGCATCTAACAGTGGGAAACTGAGGGTCTTTTCTCCATTACCTCACATTTTTTCAATAACATTTGGCATATAGAAACCAACTATCTTCTCAATTTATTTAACAACAGAAAATATTTAACTAGAAAGAAACTAAGAAAAAAAATATTTCCATAAATGAAAACAAAATTTTAAGAGCTATAGATTTAAATTATTCAGAGTAAATGCATACTGTCACAGGTTTTGCAATTCTCCTAAAATGCTGATATATACATAGATTTTGGGTTGTCAAACATGAGTGATTTTTAAAGGGAACATGAAATAATAATTGCAAAGGACTTAACTCATACCGTATGTCCTCATTTCAAATTATTCTCACTCCACATGGTAGACAACTTAGCGTATTTCAACTAACAAAGAACACCAATGAGACAAATACATCTCTTTTATGTTTTTGATGCTGTTGTTGTTTGGTTGGTTGGCATTTTATTGAGGTATAATTGAGATATAATATTATGTTAGTTTCAGGTGTACAACATAATGATTTGATATTTGTACAGATTGCAAAATGATCACCCAGTAAGTCTAGTTACCATCCATCACCTTACATAGTTGAAAAAATTCTTTTTTCTTTGTGATGAAAACTTTAGCATTACTCTCTTAGCAATCTACATATATGCAATTCAGTGTTATAAACTAGAGTCACCATTCTGTACATTACATCCCCATGATATATTTATTTTATAACTGGAAGTTTGTCCCTATTAACTCCCTTCAGCCATTTAATCCAACCCCCCAACTCCCACCTCTGGCAACCACCAATCTATTATATGTATCTGTGAGCTGCTTTGAAAGAGTTTTTTTTCTTGCTTGTTTATTTTAGATTCCACATACAGGGTGGGATAAAAGAAGGTTTATAGCTGTGAATACTTGTATCATTATTCTTATATTATTATTTATTAATTATTGTATTATTTTCCATATGAACAACTATAAACCTACTTTTGCCCCATTCTGTATAAATGAGATATGATATTTGTCTTTCTCTGACTTATTTCACTTAGCATAATGCTTTTGAGGTTCATATATGTTCTCACAAACAGCAACATATTTTACATCTTCTTTATCCATTCACCTATTAATGGTCACTTAGGTTATTTTGATATCTTGCCTATTGTTAATAATACTGCAATGAACATGGGGGTGCATGTATCATTTTAAGTTAGCATTTTCATTTTCTTTGGATAAACACACAGAAGTAGAATTGCTGGATCATATGTTAGTTCTATTTTTAATTTTTTAAGAAACCCATACTGTTTTCCACAGTAGCTGCACCAATTTACAATCCCACCAACAGTGCACAAGGGTTCCCTTTTTTTCACAACCTCACCAACACTTATTGTTTTTTGATAAAATACATTTTAACAGATATGAGGTAATATCTCATTGTGGTTTTGATCTGCATTTCCTTATGATTAGTAATGTTTATTAGTATATAGTTTCCATATCTGAAAATGTGGAGCCAGTATGGATCAGTGACCCAAAAAGACCAGATTAGATACAGCATAGGTTTATTTCACTGGACACAAATCATTCAGGAAGTTTTTTCCCACCTTCCATTAGAAATTTTCTATTAATCAGATACCATCATCTCTGAATTTCCTCCCAAAGTACATTCAATATATATATTAAAAACTATCAGCACCACTGCACACCAACAAGCAAAACCCTCATCTCCCTAGTTCCTTTTAAACATGTGGTACTGCATCTTCTCATACGTCAGTGAGAAAAATATAATGTCTTAGCAATGATCTAAGACAGGGGTCTCCAAGCTGTTTCTCCAAGCCCTGGGATCCCACGGTGGAGCCCCAGTGTCCACTGCAAAGAGTAAGAACAGTGCCCCCTTGAGGCTGAAGGCTGGGCCTCAAACCCTCTTCTTCATCTCTGCTTCACCTAGATTCGCTATTCTTTCTCCTCCTTTTCGGTGAAGTTCATGGTAGCACAGCATTTAAGAGGATGAGTAAAAGGTCCAACTATTTTTATAAATGTATATATCTCTTATCCTCAGCCTCATCATATTCTGTTAAGGAGATTTTCCTTTTCATTTCCTGGTATCCTAACTGAAGAAAATGTGTGTGTCCCATCTGGCAAATAAGGGAACAAAGGCAAGTGTGCACAGGTATGTGTGAATCATTTATTACCGAATAGTTGCTAATGTATTTTCCCAAATAAAAAAATAAGTTTCAGGGGGGCTGGAAACTCATTCTTTGGAGCATTAATACTGTGAAGAGAAGCAGCAAAAACTAGTGGGCCCTTTTATTCTCCATCAATATTGAAAGCACATTAAACTCAGAATGATGTTCAGTTTTGGAAAAGTATGCTCAAATACCGGCGACCATGAGTAGTATCTACTTACTGGGCAATTTAAAGCACCCTTTCAACAGGATTCTGAGAGTGAACTGTGTTTTATGCACAGTGAGTGAAAATCAATGCTCTGTCTATGCCTATCACAGCATGTCACATCTCTGATTGAATCTTTTCAACCTGCTTATCAGACATAGAGCACAGGGATAAATTTATCTTTATACACTTTATATGTGTCACCAAAAATAGCCTCAGGATCACTGCAACCTAATGACCTAAGAAATGTCCGATAAATGATTAGGCTGTGGCTGACAGTGAACGCGCACACTCTGTTCTTTATTATGAAACACACTATTTCTAGGGAGAATCTCGTTCCCCAGGAGTTTCTCCTAAGTAATTTTATTATTCTTGCCAAATTAAAAGTCTTTCTAGAATCCATAAATACCTGAAGATCGATTGTTTTTATAAGAAAACAGTTTTATGGTCCTAGTCTGAGTTTACAGAAGGTAAATAGCATGCTCTACTGTTATTACTCAGATAAGAATCAAATCATAAATAAGCTTTTTTATATCAATATAACTAATTACATAAGTGGGGACAGTCGAGGAAAATCATTTTATCAAGGCACATAGAAATCACAAAATTTTTTTTACAATTCAAGAACACTGCATTAATTCTAATCACTTCTCTAAGTCTATGATGATGTTGATGTGCCTTGTCACATTATGTTAACCTTGGACATTTGTCTGTCACTTTATTTTTAAGTAGAATATGATAGCATAGAAAAATGATACCTGAACTTATGTATATAATAAGCTCTCCTGCATATGTGGAGGTGAAGTTATTGGCTCATCACTGCTAGCGCATATACCTCATATACGTGACAGCTATTGTTCTATGAATGGAAATTGATTTGGGATGATCCACACATGTTTTCTCACCTGGTTCTCTTTATAACCAGTTATACATCTTCAGGGCAAGTGACCAATATGCTGGGACAACCTCTGGTTACAGGTACAAATAAAGCAAACTAGTCCATAAAAAATGAAACTTACTACTTTTGCCTCATCAATGGTATGTTTTAACCAACCTAGCAAACCAGTTTGACTCAAGGATGCAAAGGCATACATAATATGAATGGAACACAAAATCATTTTTATAGCAATCTCTAAGGACATCTAATCATCTCGGGGAAAAATTTAAATCAATGGCAAGATATTGAAGACCCCACTTGAACAATGACATATTATTTCTTGCTTCATTCTCAATGATTTCCTCAACCATTAACAAGCATATGTAGCAGGTGGAGGTTAAGCTAATGCTGTAATAGATACAGTGGACACAAAAGTGAACAAGTAATAATTTCTGTCCTCCATGAGCTTTAATTTTAGTGAGAGCAAAGACAAACAATGAATAATAATAATAATAAATAGCAAAAAATAGCAGAGAGAGACAATAAAGTGTTTTTTGTTCAAATTGCTAAGGGGGGCATCAATAAAAGTCATCTTAATCAGATTGGGGAAAATGTTGGGCTCTTAAAGAAACATTGAACCTTGATAGATGCCCAGGAATTAGTCAGGTATGAAAGGTAGAAATTGCCAGGCATTCAGCTGTTTATTTAGACCATTAGCCTCCCCCTAATCCTTCAAGTTCAAATTGTTCCCCCCACAATGAGATATCACCTCACACCTGTCAGAATGCCTATCATTAAAAAAATCAACAAACAACAAGTGCTGGTGAGGATGTGGAGATAAGGGAATATAGTTTACTGCTGGTGGGATTGCAGATTGGTGCAGCCACTATGGAAAACAGTATTGAATTTCCTCAAAAAATTAAAAATGGAACTTCCATTTCACCCAGCAATCTCACTTCTTGGAATATATCCTAAAAAAAACAAACACCAATCAGAAAGAATATATGCACCCTATGTTCACAGCAGCATTATTTACAATAGCTAAGATCCAGAAACAGCCCAAGTGCCCATCAGTAGATGAACGGATAAGATGTGGGACATTTACACAATGGAATACTATGCAGCTATAAAAAAGAGGGATCTCTTACCCTTTGGGACAGCATGAATGGACCTGGAGACTATTATGCTAAATGAAATAAGACAGTCAGAGAAAGACAAGTATCACATGATCTCACTTATTTGTGGAATCTAATGAACAAAATGAACTGACCAACAAAATAAGACCTGAAGCAGGGAGGCATGGAACCGACTGACATACCTCAATGTGGGGATTGAGGGAAAGAAAAGAGATAAACCAAAAACGTATATACTTATATTCATAGCCCATGGACATGGGCATTAGGGTATTGAAGACCTGGGGGAGGAGGGGAGGAATGGGAGATATCTGTAATATTATCAACAATAATATATATATTTTTAAATGTGTCCCCCATGTATGCTTCCTGGACACTTTTCAATTCTAATGATAAAACCATGATTATAACTTCCTCTTCATTTATTTCCACCTATCATTCTACATTGTAGCTTCTCTTTTATTTGCTTTCAAATCCCTGTAGTCTATAACCTACATAAAGGGGACGAACGCATATATCAGTTTAATAGGTGTAACAATCCCCAGTATCTTGAATTGTCATGGAAAAAAAAAAAAGCAAGAGCTAAGTAAATCATGTTGAATTAAAGCTGAGGGAAGAAACGGTTTGTGCAAAAGCACTAATGTGTGAAACAACATGACGAGAAGTTGATATGTCTAGAGGAATATACAGTGGGATACCGGATAGAGATGATTCTAATTCTAATCCATGACAAAGCTGTGACTGTTTTGTTGCATAGAGTAATGGGTTCAATTACAGCTCTGAAGCTAAACTGCTTAGATTGTATCCTAACTCTACCATTTACTATTTTATATTGGGAAAGATATTTAATCTCTTCGTGCCTCGTGTTCTTTATCTGCAAAGTACCTTATCAGGATTTTGTGAAGTTAAAGTGAATTAATCTATATACACTTAGAATCATACCCTTCACAGGGTAAGCGCTCCATAAATGTTAGCTATCATTTCTAGGCAAAGGACTTTGCCATTTTTCCTGAAATCTATGAAGAGATCAAAGAATCTGAAGCGGCAGTGAGATATGATCACCCTAACTCTGTATCAGTCAGGATGCCTTGCAGGAAATGGAAACCATCACTTACAACCCTCGTTGATAGTGAGCTGTCTGAAATTTTGTTTTCCAATTGTGTTTCTCAAAAACATGGGCACATTTGTTTTTTCTTCTACATCTTCCATATAATCTGGCACATGGTAGTTCCTCAATAACATTAAATTATTGAATAAATGCCTTTGGAATGAAGAAGAAACTTTTATCCAAACCTTCTCTTCTACTAAATTCTTGCTAAATCCATTCCTCTGAGAATGAGTTAGAATCATTGCTGCATCCTCTTGTGCCAATTGTTGAAACCATGCAAAAAGCAATCTACAGTGGGGGAGGGAGGCATAATTCAGACACAAATCCATGCAGAGTCGGAAGAGATTTGTAATATAATTTAAAGCAGGACCATGTTTGTGGGCCACATTCCTCTGCCAATGAATTCAGAACAAGGAAGTAGAAACTATACGCAGACTCATCCAGAACCACTGTGGTGATCGGCATCCACTCCTGCACGTGATCATACACATTTTTGCTCTTCAGTTCCAGGTGTATAATTATCAACTTGTGTACTTATTCAGGACACACACCTGCCAGCGGCTTTCTCTATAATAATCCAAATAGCTTTCTTTCAACGATTCTGGTTGTCCACAATTAATGATATGTTGCTGCATATACTAAGTCTCTCAGGGCAACAAACAAACCACAGAGCAGCAATATATCATTCCCAACCAAACATAGCATGCTAAGCACCACAAGCCTGAATTTGTCACCCTGTGACCGAATCTTGGCAGCTGTCTGTGACTCTGTACCCTATTGGTTTTAGGGATTCTTGCTATAGTATAATTTATAGGTGACACCATTTTAGAAAAATATCCCCTGAGTCCTTCAACTATTCAACCTTATTATATTGCCTACAGAGAGACCTTAACTGCATTTAGGGCCATTCATGTTAAAGGAAGATGTTTCTTTATATTATAATCTGCTTCAAGAATCTGTCTCTAGTACCTGTGGGTCAAATCCAGAACAAAAATGCACAGTGAGTAGGAAGCAATTAGAACAGATTTAGGGTAGGAGGGAATTGAAACAATCATGATAGAAATCAATCTCCTCAAATCCTTACAGAAGAAATTTTCATTTCCCAGTTCAAAATAGAGAATTTAAAAGGAAATGTTATGCTAGGCTAAGTGCCAGGTACCTATTTAATCCATGGGCAAAATCTTTGCTCATATTTCCTTCAAAAGAACCTGTTACAAGGAGTGAAGTTGACTGACAGCTCCAACTGCTACACCTTTAGATCCATTGGAGCATTTACAGCAGCATGCTTCCCCATGGCTGCTCCCAGCTAATGACTAAGCACAACGGAGGCTAGAAAATGGCATTGGTGCCCAATGCAGGATAAAAATCTGGCTCTCAAATGTCTCAGAACTGAGCTTCCATCTGAGTCCCTTCCTCCCTAACCCTTCCTTCCCTCTATCCTTTTCAGGTGTAAGATCTATATTTGTCTGAAAGTTCTCATTGCCTACTCTTTCTACCTCCTCTTTTATATTTCACAGGCATTTCATCCAATAAATTTTGTGCACGTCTAATCTCATTTCAGGTGTTTGCTTCTTGGCAGACTTGAATTGTCAAAATGCGTGATGATAGTAAAAGCAGAGAATCAAGCCTAGGTACTGCTCCGGTGGCTTGCAATTTAATGCAAGCATTAATCTGTCCATGTTTTAGCATAGCTGCTAATGTTTTGAGTCTCTCTTCTATTGTATTCCTTGAAGATTCATATTGTCAAAGCACTCAGCATGGAGAATGCTCACAATCTTCTTCCTCCCCTTCAATCCTCTCAACAAGAGGAATGTGTTCAGCATTTGTTTTCAAGGTTGTCCCTCACACAATTTTCATTAATTAAATGCTCCCAAGAGACTTTATGACCCCAAAACATTAACTGGTCAATAAGTATCTGGGTACAATCAGGGATGCTAGATATATAAAGGGAATCAGGATGTTAGACGCTACCAAAGATCACACTAGAGAGAGCAAGTTGCTCACCTTCCCACAGACCGTTGTTTGGGGCCATTGTCAGGGACACACTATACACTGATGGTCAGAAGGTATCATAGATTTGGGAACGTCTTTGGTGCCACTAGCCTTGAAAATATTTTATAGACCGTTAGTACTAAACACTGTGGATCTGACAATAATATGAAAAATCAGATTTTGGTAGGAGATATCATTATTTTTTCAGCATGGGCATTCAGACTATTGATTTGGAGCCCGTTAGTTTACAACAAGGTCCCTTTTTTGTTTTTTAACTTTGTCTCTATCATTATTACCCTTTGTTCCCTCTAGATATATTTTATTTCTATACATGCATTATCACATTGATATTAATAGATAAGAGCAAAATATTTCCCTATTACCTGAAACCATGATTGTGGTGAATATATTTGTAGAAACTCTCAGCTCTCTTTCTTGTGTGTTTCTATTTTATCACAGCCTTTTAGTTTCAGATTTTTCTCCTTGACATGATTATTTTAATATACGTGTAAACTTATTTTAGTGAAATAAAATTAAAATTCAGCTCCTCAAATACACTAGTCCTATTTCAAATGCTTATTAGCCATATGTGACTAGTGGCTACCATAAAAGCGTGCAGGTCCAGGACATTTCCATTGTTGCAAAAAGTCCTACTGGACAGTGCTGTCCACATCATTTAAGTAATGCGTTGATAACACTGAGCATAGCCACACAGTTTGGTATTTATGCTTACGTTTACTTGGCGTATTGTAGTGCTACTGTAATTATTGCAACCTAATGAAAAAAAAAACTGAAGCAAATTAATATGTAAAAATATATATGACATTGAGAGCTTTGTAGAGATATTATTTTAGTAAATTATTGGGCAAAGAGGATATTCACATGTGAAATTCAGAAGTGTGTTCCCCAGAACATCTTAGTTTGCCATTTACATTCAGAAAATCAACTTTATCTAACAAATTAAATTAATATCATTTGAATGTTTTATTTAATAGTTATTTTAATTAATTTGTTATAGTTTTGGTTTTCAAAGTCAAATATGAGCTATAAGTATAAAAAGATTATAACTACTTTATATTCAAGCATATTTAAATAACACCAAAATAAAAATTATTGAAGTCAACAGTGAGGGTACTCAAAAATGTACTCTTTGTTTGAGGGAGTTCTGTCCATTACATAAGTGTAAGAAATACTGACCATGAAAGGATACTAATTGCTGAGAGCAACTTTTGAATTGTGCATGATTAGTATTCCATGCACACTGGTCCCCAGCAGTTGTGCATTCCTTTGACTTTTTTCTCCAAGGCTTTATGTGCTTGTATTCTAAGTTTATTTAATTTGGGTTTGTTGAGTCTATATCTGCTATTTTGTACTCAAGCTTCTATTTCAGCATTGGAAGTGATGAGACCCATTGTCTGGTTAGAAAACAGGTCCTTTTACACCCCAGTACAAGGCTTTAAAACCTATTCTGAACAGCAGAGAGCCTGAAATTTCCTCCTCATGGAGAGGCGGAGAGGGAATGGAGGCGAGGAAGGTGCCAGGGTCTTTTCTGGGCATCTCTGGTGTCTAACTCCTTCCCCTTGAACCTGATGTAAGTTCGTTATATGTCTGTGTTCAGCCTCACAGCATTTGGCCATTTTGCTTTATTTTGTGCATTCTCTGGGCAAATAATATGTGTTCCTTTTCTTCAACTTCATTATCAAGCATGTGCAGCTAAAGATAAAATGAGTCATTAAGTAGACTTAATAATTTTCCACAGAAATTCAGAGGTTACTCTTAAGTTTTCCGGACATCATTGTTCATAAAATGTCATACTTTACAGGGTTTATTACTGGAAATATTGCATAATTTCCTAAGTCAAGTAATGAAGCTTAATGCCTTTATAATATAGTCCCATTTGGGGGCTCTAAAGGATAAAATGGAACTCACAGGAGAGCAAAATGTGAAATTCCATAAGCCTAATTCAAGAAAGTAGGATGAAATTTTCACTGAAAAAAAAAATCTCTATTTTTATAAAAATGTATCTGGCTATGAAAATAACATAACATCGCCCTACCCAGTTTGGCTCAGTGGATAGAGCGTCGGCCTGTGGATCGAAGTATTCCAGGTTCAATTCTGGCCAAGGGCACATGCCTGGGTTGTGGGCTCGGTCCAACGTGCATGAGGCAGCCCATCAATGATTCCCTCTTATCATTGATATTTCTCTCTCTCTCTCTCTTCCTCTTCCTTCCTCTCTAAAATCATTAAAAATATTTTAAAGAAGGAAAATAACATAACATGTCACAAACACACTCATCCCTATAGCTATATACACATACCTTATATGAAAAACAGAATAATGCAGGCATGTTTTATTACATAAATTACATGAACATATGTGTGAATGCTTAAACATTCTGGGTTTTCTGAGCAATCATTACACTGCTATATTAATTGGAGTTTGCATAATGAACTTTGCCATTCATTAGTTTTGTTTTTTTATCTTGGGTTCAATTAAATAAAGTCCTAAATATTTGTGGGTAACCTCACATGGGTTTTAATTATGATTTAATATAAAGATCCCAACACCTCTACCTTTCTGCTTTCATGGTAATTAAATCTTGATAAAGATTTTATTGCAGAGTAAAATTCTTTGAATATGCAATCACTGACCTACAGAGTATTAATAGGATATTTGCTACAAGATATTTCACAAGCTGAACTGCAGAAATAGTTTGTGCCATTGCTATGCCCTCATCTAGATAGACTATCTGCACAGAAATGTCAAGATGAAATTATTCTAATTGCTACGAAATACGCCCAAGTCAAAAAGGTTGTGTGGTTTTGTTTTTTTTTTTTTGCATAAGGAGTTTAAAGACCCATTTCAGATACCTCCTCCTTGTACCCCAACCACTGAACCCCAACCCCACCACTCTGTGTGTTTGTGTATTTTGAGCTGCTACCGGCTTAGGAGATAAAGGCTATGAATATTGTCCGTGGTGGCTTCAGGGTTGGTATCAGGTAAATGTGCAATGCATCTATAGCTAATATTGTTAAAGATAACCACTAATATAAAGTGATTGAAGCAGTACTTGTCAACTCAGAGGTAAGGAGTTTTCCAGTCACCCTGCTAAACAGCCAACAAATTATCTTGGAAAATGTTATATACAAATTTAATGTACTCCTGTCAGTACCCTTCATGCTCCTTTGGTCAACCTACACATTTAATTCTTCCAATAATATTTATCTCCTTTTGTTGTCTAAGCTAAGAGAATTTAGCTCTTCCCCTCTTAAACTTTAAAAATAGATCTACTAAACCCCACATACACCCTATTGTCAGGTGGTTTCATAGAATCAAGGCCCATCTAAAGGGAGATGAGAAAACTTACTTTTTTTTTTTAATAAAATCTTCTTTCTGATTTCTATGGGCAACTTCCTGAACTTTAGACTACTTTCATACTAATTTTTTAAACATATTTTTATTGATTCAGAGAGGAAGGGAGAGGGAAAGAAATAGAAACATCAATGATGAGAGAAAATCATTAATCGGCTGCCTTCTGCAAGCCCCACACTGGGGATCGAGCCCGCAACCCAGGCATGTGCCCTGACCAGGAATCGAACCATGACCTACTGGTTCATAGGTCAATGCCCATCCACTGAGCCACACCGGCTGGGCCATACTGATTTTTTTTAAATGAGGCAATAAGTATTTGTCTATATTACTGGGGGGTCTGGTTGACAACTAAACACAAATCAAGACTCTAAAAGTGCTGAACTCTAAGATCAATTCTGGGAGAAACTAATCTCAAATTCTCACGTTTTTCACACTTAATATAGGAATGGGGTTATTGGGAGGCTGCCAACAAAAACCACAGTAAGTAATTTTCTAAGTATATGTGAATAATGAGAGGGGGAAAAACTCACACTTATTGTATTTCATTTTCTCAAAATGTTAAGATTTTCTTATTAGAGCTTTCTCTTGTCACATTTTTTTTCTTTGAGAGGAAACTTAAGGTTAATGTGTAAAACACCACATGGAGACTGATGTGAAGAATAGGTGCCCCAGGTGCAAACTCCAGACACAAATCGCCTCCTTCGGCTTTGATAGGTGGTTAAGCAGCAGCAGCGCCTCTAAGCCACATTACACATTACACACACAAACCCCCTCGCCTGGAGGAAGGTTTCTGAGATGAAAGCACACGCCTGGACAGAAGGCAGAAGGTTGGTGGCCGCAGGCTCCTTCTGAACACGGGAGGAAAGAAGCAACAGCCTGAGTGCCTTTTACAGGCCAGCTGTCCTCTAACCCTCTCCATAACCGCCTGCATGCACACCAGTCCTAGCACGTATCACAGGAGGGTGATTATCTGTTTATTTGTCTGTCTCCTCCACTGGGCTGGGTGCTCATTGCACGTCAGATCAAATATTACTTATTATCTACCTGTGACCAAACATTACCTGCCAGTGACCAGCACAAAGCCGTCAATACTAGTTTACTGACTGAGCGAACAAGCGAATGTGCTAACAATTAATATTTCCATTTGATGAATAAGGAGACTACCGTTCAGAGTGACGAAATGACTTATCCAGGCCACAGAAATCATACAGGTTGGTAAGTGACTGAAGGGACATACAAATCCCAGCCTGTCTGACTTCAGAGAATCATACTTCCTACTCCCCCAAGCAAAAGTGGAACCAAGCCACAGAGAAAGGCCTTGGATTGCTTGCGGAAGGATGGCCATGGGAGAGAAAACGTTCATCCATCCCTGCCTGAAACTAAAGACCTCAGAGCAGTGAAAACGGAAATGGCAGTTTCATGTGTGGAGACAGTACAGAGTAGGATGAAATGGGAGCATTGGGGTGGGGAGAGTCTTTCATTGTTTTTCCTGGCAGCTTCTTCGATGGCTTTTCCTCTTCAACGGTCGGGTTGGTTTGCTTTTCTCTTTTGTACTTTCCTACCTGTCTCACCACAGCTTTTTTTCTTCGTGGTTCAGAAGCCCGGGAGACAATGCTATCCAAGGATCGGCAAAGCAGCCAAGAGGGCATGGGTGACAGCACAGATGCTGGTCCAGCTGCCAGAGTTCCAGCCCAGCCCCATTCCAAGCAGGCAACACTGGGCAGATTATTCAACCTCTTCTGTCTGAGTTGCCTCGCCTGGGAAATAAGCTATTCACCATAGGACCTACCGACTGCTATAGAAGTAAAAGAGTTAATACATGTCAATTGCTTAACACAGGTTCTGGCACATGATATGAACTGAATGAAGACTGGCCATGACCATGTCCTTAGCCTTAACATTTAGGACCAGAAGCAGCATTACCCATACTAGAGCTCATTAATCCCCAAAGGCATCTGTTATACTCCAGATGAGGCTTTGTACATCAGATGCAACATACAACTCTTCTCCCAAAGGTAGCAATGGCATGTCACTGGAAGTAAATGAAAGCAATCTCAACCATTGTTTTTAATATCTCCTGATTTAAACGGCCAATGGCTTGGGAAACAGGCAGCTGTAGTTGAGGTTCTCTCTCCCTACACGTAAAAGCTTCTCGTGTGTCTGTAAAGTAACAAAAAGAGCAGTATTTCCTTATCATTCTTCTCCAGCAGTTGTCCTTCTAATAGTATCACCACAAGTTCATTTCAATCAAGAATGAAATCTCCCTATCCCTCCACCTGGAGAACCAGAGACTACAGAGAGCCTGCATAAAGCAAACTAGCCCAATTTATATGGAGCCATTTATTTAGCTGTGGGTCATCATCAACCAAAGCAATGGTTATGGCAAGAGAGGAGTAGGGGCTAGACTAACTGTTTATTTTTCTCATGTAACAACATATCCAGAGACACAGAGTCCAGGGTTGGTGCAATGGTTTAGAGTTCTCAAGAACTTCCACCCTGCCTTCTTTAAGATCATCATTCAATCTTTTTGTCCACTGTAATGACAGTCATTGGGTCGAAGATCCCAGAGGAAGAAATGATAGAAAAGGGAAAAGGACACAGAAGGCTGAACAAGCAAGCCAGCAAAATATAGCTCTTTTTAAATAGTCTTCACAAAAGCTAGTGACTTGTATTTAACATCTTCTTGGCCAAAAATATTAGGTTCAGTCACATAAAATTGCTGATTATCCACTATTTTTATACACATAAGAAAATATAACATATAATTCAATCTGATATGGCATATGGCAACCACTAGTTACAAAAGAGGCTGGAAGATAGGGTGTTTTACCTGGACCTATTACTACTAAACAGAATTGGAGTTCTGTTAGTAAGAATAAATGGCTAAATACTGAGTAAGAAGCTAGCAGTGTCTCCATGTTTGCCGAAGTGGAGGTCTATATTAATATCAGGTGAAAAAATTGATTGTAACAGAAAAGCATTCCTAAGGACAAAGAGGACATGGCATAATGATAACAGAAAACCATGCAAATACTGACCAGTCCACCTACAAAGTGGAAGATTTTTATTTTTTTTCCCTCTGTAACTGATTCAATAAGCTGACCAAAAAAATGAGTGATGCAATTAGTAAGCTGTATCTGGACATATGCAGAACTGTCCCCAAATAAGAGATCATTTTCTCTCAAGCACATTAGGAAATTTTAGGAAATGGCCATGTTAAGTCATAAAACTCATCTTAATATGTATCAAAGAATTAGTATAAGCAGCCAATACATACTCTGACAAAGATGCAATTAAGTTAGAAATTAATTTTTAAAGCTTAAGGAATAACTTGAAAATTCATATGTAGACATTAATTTGATATACTCTTTAAATATTCATGAATTTAAGATGAAATTGTAGTATAAATTAGAAAATACTTGTAGTTAAATGGTACCAAAGATGATACATATTAAATAAAGTGGTGCCCTAGCCGGTTTGGCTCAGTGGATAGAGCGTCGGCCTGCAGACTGAAGGCCCTGGGTTCGATTCTGGTCAAGGGCACATGCCTGGGTTGTGGGCTCGATCCCCAGGGTGGGGCATGCAGGAGGCAGCCAACCAATGATTCTCTCTCAGCATTGATGTTTCTATCTCTCTCTCTCCCTCTCTCTTCCTCTCTGAAATCAATAAAAATATATTTTAAAAAATAAATAAATGAAGTGGTATACAGTTAAATGAGACTTAGAGTATCATTTATATCCTTAAATATATCTATTAGAAAATGAATAATGGAAATTAGAGAACCAAACATTAATCTTAAGTTATAAAATGAACAGAAGAAAATAAAATCAAAGAATAAAAGAGATAAAAATAATTATTATTTAAATTTAAATATAATATTCCCCAAATCCATTTATAATCTACTAGAGGCCCGTTGCACTAAGAGATTCGTGCAATAGGTCTTCCTTCCCTTGGCTTCCAGCACTGGTTTTCCTCCGGCACCCGGGGCCCAAGCCTTCACTCTGGCCAGAGTCTGCCTTCTTCGTCTTTGCTACAGACTCAGGCCGGAGTCTGCCATCTTTGTCTTTGCTGCAGGCTCTGAAGTCTGCAGTCTTGTCTTCACTGCGGCACTCTGCTCCTGTAGATCCCTTCGCCCCACCCCACCCCACCCTCCCTCTCATAGCAGGCATCCTGCCCCACCTGGCCACTCCACGCCTGGAGCAGCTGGGCGGCTGCCATCTTTAGCCTTCTAATTTGCATACTCACTCTGATTGGCTGTGGGCGTAGCAGAGGTACAGTCAATTTACATGTTTGTCTATTATTAGGTAAGATTGCAATTTAATTTTCCTTTAATGTTTTTCCTTCTTTTGTAACTCATTCACAATGTAACTTTGCTCCTTTTTGGAATGTAAAATTTTGAACACTATTTACTACCCACAGCTTTGCTGTTTCTTGGTTCCATTCAACAGTTTGACTAAACATTGCCAAGAGCCCAAACAAACCAGTATGGCTCAGTTGCTTGGGTGTTCTCCTGTGCTCAGAAAGATTGTGTATTGGATTCCCTGTTAGGGCACAAGCCAGGGTTTCAGGCTTGATCCCTAGTAGTGGGTGTGCAGGAGGCAGCCAGTCAATGTTTTAGTCACATCAATGTTTCTCTCTCCCTCCCTTTCCCTTCCTCTCTCTCTGAAAATCAATAAAAAATATATTCTTTTAAAAGTACCAAGAATCTTCCTCCCTAGGTGCTTATAAATTTCCTCATTATGTCTCTTTGTTTTTTACAACCTTCCTCCCCCATGTGAGCCTCCCCCAGAATTTCTTCAAGGCCATCAAACTTGAAATATGTATTTATAATAAAAGCGTAATAAATCAACCAAATGGCCGAACAGTGGAATGACCATCCGGACGACCATCCGGGACCACACTATGATACCCACTGGCTCCAAGCCATCCAAGGCGGTGCGATGCAATTGGTTGGGGCTCAGCCATCGCCCCATGATTGCCCCGCAGAGGGAGGCCCAGACCACCGACAAGCGGGCTGTGGTAGGTGGGTGGGGCCTCCCTCTGGGAGGGAAGCCCGGGTCCCAGGTGCCGGTGACCAGAGGGAAACCCGGGTCCCGGGTGCCAGAGGGAAGCCGATGCTGGCAGCCAGGAAAGGAAGGCCTACTCTAGCATGAATTCCATGCATCGGGCCTCTAGTGTATTCATAATCATTATCTGATAAGATCTTCACATTTTTGTTTACACATTTTTTATACACACTGACATTTATTCTTCTGCCAGTATCAAGAAATAAGAATAGTTACAATTTACATATGTGTTATCATTCAGAAAATTGACAAAAATGGGTAGAGTTGTTTCTTAAATAAACCTAGTATCACCTAGTATCAGGGTCAGAAAATGTGGATTAGTTTCATTGACCCTCTAGGTCCTATGCCAGCTTCTTGATGTCATCAGTAACCAACCAACTTTCAGACATACTTTCAGGCTCAACACCATCAATGCATTTACATATTTGCGGGCACTCACTGTATATGTGAAAATATAAATCAAGAGCACATTCCTTCTAAAATTAGGTTTCTAAGATAGTTTTATAAAGGAGCAAAACAGAACCCTGCAGAAGTAAAATAAAACACTTTTTATAAATTGGAATTCAGAATTCTGACTGTGCTCAATATTCAAATTGACAACCTAAGGAGAATCTGTTTAGAAAATACAATTGTTATCTTGATATTTCCTCCTTTTGCAATCTTTGATTATCATTCCTAAATCTTGATATTTTCTCCTTTTGTTCCTTCTTCTAATCATTTCTAAAAAGCTATATTTGCTCTTTGTTTTCCTCCTTCCCTATTTCACCACATAATTTTCTCTTATACTTACTTATTTTTTTTTATCTCAGTAGTTTACCTATTAGATTTCTGTGCAATATTGAATCCCTGCCAGTTCTGTAAAACTCATTTCATATTGCTTTAAAGTGTGATTTACCTCAAACCCAAGGTGCAGTAAATGGGAAACACTGTGCCATGTGGAAATTACAGTCAGTGCATTTGTTTGGTTAAGACAACTTAATTGCTTGCAGAGACAGCTCCAGTTTCATCTAGTGAAACAAATTCAATGATCATTGTGAACAAAGTGAGAGTAACAAAAAAATAATATATCATCTGTCTGCCAATGGCTCTTCTTGGCACCTATCATCACCAAGGAGTCAATGGAAGAGGGAGGGGTGTCAAAGACTGAGAACAGAAAATATGACAACTAATGTTCCTACGAAATAGTGCTGAACCAGAGGTAGAAAAATAATCAAGTGAACATTTCAAATAAGAGACAGCTGCACACATGCACACAAGAGGCAATTCTGAGTGCTTTTATCACAAAGTATATATATATGTATATATATAATTTTTTTTAAAGGTAGGACAATCTTTCTTTGAATTCGAGCCTCTCAGGATTTTAGTCAAAGAGATATGATAAGCTGGGACTGAAGTAGAAGAAGCAAGTTGATATTGCCCAAGATTTACAAACAATTTTTTTTATAATGAACAACATAAACAGATGAACAAAAACAGATCCAGAGACAGAGAACCATCGATCAGACCATCAAACCTTAAAGGGAAGGAAGTGGGGAGAGTGGGGGGAAGGGGGAGAGATCAACCAAAGGACTTGTATGCATGCATATAGGCCTAACCAATGGACACAGACTACAGGGGTCTGAGGGCATGAGTGGGGGGGTTGGGAGGCTAATGCGGGGGGTAGGGGGAGTAAGGCCACATATGCAATACCTTAATCAATAAAAAAATTTAAAAAATAATAATAATAAAATAAAGAAAAAAATACAAACAATTTTTAATGTATTTATTGTTTTAAAATCTCATATGCCTCCTCTCCAACTCAGAAATTTATGTCGGGTATTTAGGAGAAGACAAAGGATTACTAAATGAGAAGCAGCTTAGATCAATCCCAACAAAAACATAGCTGTTCCAGATTTGGGGAGGCATAAAACGGATGTTGGTGAGAGAGCCCTAATGTCTACTGCTACACTCTATCTTAAAACCATCTACATATACAGGCATTTGGGGGAGTAATGGTAACTACAAGAGAAATCAGGATGCCCACTTGGGGTAAATAATGTGTTTTGATGGGCTCTGCAGATTTATTTCCACTGAAGGCCATCCTCAAAAGACACCAGTGCTTAAATGGGTGATACTGGCAAGTACTCCACCACCCAGGCCAGTGAGAGCACCAAAAGCCTTTGAGCATAATACTGGCTGCTTCCACCCAGTATGGTCAGTCTCTAAGGATATTGTTTTATCTCTATCATCTGATGGGACCTGTGAAAGCCTAGAGCATTGGATTCCCTTATGAAGGTGAGGCACATGAAAAATTAATCAAGAAGAATCCAGAAATTCTCAATCTAAATTGCACAGATATTAGATAGCAATTTATATAGCTATTCACTGTACATGCTTAAAAAGATAAATTAACCCACTTGGCATGGCTCAGTGGTTGAGCGTTGGCCTATGAACCAGGTTACAGTTTTATTCCTAGTCAGGGCACATGCCCAGGTTTCGGGCTCAATCCCAGTCTGGAGTGTGCAGGAAGCAGCTGGTCAATGATACTCTCTCATCATTGATGTTTTTATCTTTCTCTTCCTCTTCCTTCCTCTCTTAAATCAATAAAAATATATTTTTAAAAAGATAGATCAGAATCAAAGGAATCCAGTGACTCACATTATAATACATGCAGAAACACAAAGGACACATGGAGATTTGTCTCCTCCCTCTAACTTTCACTGAATGGCTGCTCCGAAGGTTAATATTTCTTCAAAACTATCCATAGACCAAAACAAGAACCCTCATCCAGTACTTTTTATACCCTCAGAGAGAGGTTTTCTCATAGGCAAATATTCCAAATGCATTTGCCAGGGCCTGATGCAATTTTTATCTCCTCATGCTCTTATCTATGTTTTGCCATAACTGAATGACTATTTCACAATAAAATGCTCCATAATATTTACTGAGTCTTTTTATATGTCAGGCATCTTGCCAAGCACTCTACAGGCCTTACATCATTTAAGACTTGCAATAAGCTTATAAATAAGATATTATTATCCCTGTCTTACAGATAAAGAAACCATACTTATAGTTAGAACTATATGGTAAAATTCTTTCTGTGAAACACACACACACACACACACTCAGCTCACCCTGATTGATATTCCAAAAAGAGTTAAGATTTTTTAAAAATATGATAAAGATGTAGCCATTCTCAAATATAAATACTCTATGTACCTAAAAAGAAACACAAATAAAAGGCAGTAAGTAGGACTAAAGGCACAACCCCCTGGGATTCACTCCTGAAGGGTATTGGAACTGAATTTACCCCACACATGGTAGGGTAATCATTGCTTAAAAGAGGGGCCCAGGATAAAGCTACCCTAATGATGAAAGAGGACTGAAACAAGCTGACCATAGTCACCAAATGCAGTTTAGATAATGCTACATTTTAATAGAAGCATAAGGGGTAGGAATGTCTTCCTTCCAGTTTCTGGGCTTAGTTGCCCAGTGGTTCAGGGACTGTTCTGTGATATGCATAATACTAACATGTGCCAGGAGCCTGGAGCATGTAAAGTAGTCCCAGAGGGATAATTTAATGAAGGTAAATAAAACACAGTATGAGGAGAAAAGGAAGAGTAACAAATAATAAACTAAAACAAGGTGATAGACTTAACCCCAGACATACCAATAAGTACATTCAATTTTAATATAATAACACTTCAGTAAGAAGACAGAGATTTTCAGAATGGATATTTTTTTAAAACCAACTCTATACTATCTATAAGAAACACACTTTAAATATATAAACACAGATGAGTTTAAAGAGAAAAGAAGGAAATATATACCATAAAACACTAATCAAAAGAAAACAAATATGACTCAATTAGTATAAGGCAAAGGAGACTTCAAAACAAAGAATATTATCCAAAACAAGGAGAGGCATCCTATCTACTAAAAGAGAAACATGCAAATTGACCGTACCTCCACTATGCCCACAAGTCACACCCACCAGCCAATGAGGAGCGAGTATGCAAATTAACCCCACAAATATGGCAGTGACCACAGAGCTGGAGAGAGCAGAAGGCGTGGGTTGCCCCCGGCGATGGAGGAAGCCAAGCTTCTCACAGCCCTGGCCTGCCCTGGCCTTCACTCAAGGTTACAAAGTTTCAATAATAGAAGATAAATAAATCCCAACAAAAATGGCAGCAGCCATGGAGCTGGATCCAGCCTGAGGCTTGGGTTGCCCCTGGCAATGGAGGAAGCCAAGCTTTCCTTCTGCCCTGGCCTGCCTTGGCCTCCGCTCAAGGCTACAAAGTTTCAATTATAGAAGATAAATAAATCCCAGATACCAGGGCCTCTGCTTGGGTCGCCAGGGGTCATAGCCAGCCTGCAAACCACCACAGGCCCCTAGCCCAGGCCACCCCACACCCCAAGGGAACCCCCACCCTGATCTGGGACATCCTTCAGGGCAAACCAGCCAGCCCCCACCCGTGCACCAGGCCTCTATCCTATCTAATAAAAGAGTAATATGCAAATTGACCATCACGCCAACACACAAGATGGCTAACCCCATGTGGTCAAAGATGGCTGCCCTCATGTGGACACAAGATGGCCACCACAAGATGGCCAGCAGGGGAGGGCAGTTGGGAGGGACCAGGCCTGCAAGGGAGGGCAGTTGGAGGTGATCAAGCCTGCAGGGGAGGGCAGTTAGGGGTGACCAGATCAGCAGAGGAAGGAAGTTGAGGGCGACTGGGCCTGCAGGGAAGGGCAGTTGGGGGGGACCAGGCCTGTAGGGGAGGGCAGTTAGGGGTGACCGGACCTTCAGGGGAGGGCAGTTAGGGGCAATCAGGCTGGCAGAGGAGCAGTTAGGCATCA
This sequence comes from Cnephaeus nilssonii, assembly GCF_951640355.1. NCBI lineage: Eukaryota > Metazoa > Chordata > Mammalia > Chiroptera > Vespertilionidae > Cnephaeus > Cnephaeus nilssonii. The sequence continues at coordinate 62,745,749 of NC_137084.1, read as the reverse complement.
GTCAGGCTGGCAGGGGATTGGTTAGGGTGTGATTAGACTGGCAGGAAGAAGTGGTTAGGGGCAATCAAGAAGGCAGGCAGGTGAGCAGTTGGGAGCCAGCAGTCCTGGATTGTGAGAGGGATGTCTGACTTCCCATTTAGGCGATAGGATCGGGCTTAAACGGGCAGTCAGACATCCCTCAAGGGGTCCCAGATTGGAGGGGGTGCAGGCTGGGCTGAGGGACACCCCCTCCCCATTCACGAATTTCGTGCACCAGGCCTCTAGTTTTATAATAATAAAATAGTTAATTTATCAAGAAAACAGCAAGTCTTGTTGTGTAAGAACCTAAAACAACATCAAAGTAAATGAAGAAAAATTAACAAAATTAAAGGAAGAAAAAAATCGATCCCCAATCACAGTTGGAGACTTTGATATTCTTCTATCAATTATTACTAGAACAACAAGTCAAACAACCAATACAAATTTGAAGAAAAATTTGATTAACACTATCAACCAACTTGTATTAATCAAATTATAATATAACTCGCCTAGCAACTGTGGATACAAAATCTTCTCAAGTGCTAATAGAATATTCACCAAGGTGGACCATATAATGAGTCATAAACTAAGCCTCAAAAATTCTCAAAGTATTATACAAAGTATATTATTTGACAAAAAAATGAGTTTAATTAGAACTCAACAATAATCATATACCTAGAAAATCTCTAACTGTTTGAAAATTAAACATTCCCCTCTTAATAACTTAGAGGTCAACGAGGAAATCACAAGTATAGTTATAACTTAATAATAAAAACACAATATGTCAAATTTTGTAAAATGCTGCTAATGAGGCACTAAGAAGGAAATTTATAGCTTCAAATGCTTATACTAGAAAACAAAAAAAGTGTAAAATCAAAGATCTAAGCTCTTACTTTAAAATGCTAGAGAAAAAAAATAAAGAAACCTAAGATAGAAATAAAATATCATTAAATAAATATAAAGAAAACAATAAATATCAATAAAATGGAAAACAATAAAGGAAAAACAATAAGAATGAAACTTGGCTTTTTAAAAAATAATGTGATTGATAACTCCCTAGGAATTCTGATTAAAAAAAAAGAGAGAGAGAAAACACAAACTACCGATACTAAGAATAAAAAATGGTATATTAACACAGACCTTATAGACATTAAAAATAATAAGGAAATATTATTAACAACTTTAGTCCAACAAATGATAGTGTAGATTAAGTGGACAAGTTCATGAAAACACAACTTATCAAAACAAAAATAAATAGACAACTTATATGGCATTCTAATTGTTTTTAAAAAATTAAAAGTTTATTCAGAGGCCTTAACAGAGTACAGTCACATATTCAGTCCAGATGGTCTCAACACCTTACTCTCTCAAGGCTACATCCTTGAAACAGCTCCTGCTATTCAAATAGTAAGTGAAATACACATGCCAAGGTCAGGGGAGGAAGTAAAAAAATCTTTCATTGCCCAGGTCCAGCTCCTGGATCAACTGGCAGTCACATCCCTTCAATGACCCCTTCCAACAACAACAAAAATCTAGAGCAAACATCACACTTACTATTTAACTATTAAACACTTTGTCACTATGGTCATACAAAAAAAAGGCAAGTATTTTTATTTTGCTCTCAGCACTTCTGTTCAGGTTGCACTGAGGTTCTATCTGATGTAACATTAAATTTTAAATAAAAATCATGAAATTTGGGAAAGAAAAAGTACAACTATCTTTATTTTCAAATTGAATAAATGTATAGAAAATCCAAAAGATCTACCCAAAAAGCTACTACATCTAATATATTAATTTAGTCAAATCTTAGGATACAATGTCAATATAAAAATTATATTTGTTAAACATTGGAGATTGAAAAATATTTAAGTCAATACATTCTGCAATAGTGTAAAACCAAAATACTTGACAATAAATTTAACAAAAGACATAGAAGACCACTATATAGAAAACTATAGAACATTACAGAACATGACTGAGAGAAATTATGGAATAACTAAATAAATGAGGAAATATACCATAGCAATATGGCTTAGAAAACTCAGTATTATAAAGATATTATTTGTCCCTATACTAACCTACACTGAGTGGCCAGATTATTATGATCTTTGAATTCATAATAATCTGGCCACTTGGTGTATCTCCTATATAATAAAAGGCTAATATGCAAATTGTCCCTCGACCAGGAGTTCGACCAGCAGGCAGGCCGGTGAACCGCCCATGTCCCCTTCCCCTGGCCAGGCTGGCTGGGCCCCACTGGGCCTCTAATATATATATACACACACACACACATACATACACACACACACACACACACACACACACACACACACACACACACATACTGAGTGGCCAGATTATTATGCATTCAGACATCATAATAATCTGGACACTCAGTGTATACATTCAATATAATTCTGTCAAAATTCCAACAGGTTTTATATAAAAATGGACAAGCCATTACAAAAATTTATGTAGAAACGCAAAGGACCTAGGATAACCAAAGCAGTGTTGAAAAAGAAGACCAAAATTGAAGGGAATACTGCCTGATTATAATCTATATTATAAAATGCCTGTGGCCTTAACACCATAATGACCAAAGACTGGCACAGGTGGGCGAGGCTGTGAGCGCTGCCATGTGATTTTGCGTGCTGCGCTTCTAGTAGTTACTATAAAACTACAGTAATTCAGATGGCGTTGTATTGGCATATGTATAGAAAAAGAATAGAACAGAATAGGTGGGGGAGATATGTATGGAGTTCTTAAACCAAATCCAAAGAACACTAAACATAAAAGAAAAACTATAATCTGCAATGAGAAAAACTTAAAACATCTTTCCACCAATAGTCATTGTTAAGGAAAAAGAAAAGACAAGCCAGGATGGGAGAAAATATCCACAATATTCAGTAATGCAACTTTCAAAAATCAATAACAACAAAAGACTGACAACCCAATTAAAAATGGGCAAAAGTTGATCTCACTCATTTGTGGAATATAATGAACAACATAAACTGATGAACAAAAACAGATCCAGAGACAGAGAAGCATCGATCAGACCATCAAACCTCAGAGGGAAGGTAGGGGAGGGTGGGGGTAAGGGGGAGAGATCAACCAAAGGACTTGTATGCATGCATATAAGCATAACCAATGGACACAGATACAGGGCGGGGGGGGGGGTGAGGGAATGAGTGGGGGGGTGGAGGGGAAGGCAATGGGGGGATAAGGACACATATGTAATACCTTAATCAATAAAGAAAAAAATAAATAAATAAAAGCAAAAAAATGGGCAAAAGTATTTGGACATATATGTTCAAAAAACTGGGTATACAAATAAAAGATGATATACACGTGAAAATATGTTTCATAACATAGGTCATCAGTGAAATATAAATTAAAACCATGAGATATCACTAAACACCCACTAGAATGGCTACCATTAAAATGACCAGTACCACAAAAGAATGTGGAGCAGTTACATCTCCAGTATATTGCTGGTAGGAGTATAAAAGAGTGCAACCACTTTGGAAAACTGTATAGCAGGGTTTTATTTTCTTATCCATTCAGCTACCCTGTGTCTTTTGATTGGAGTATATAAGCATTTACATTTAAAGTGATTAGTGACAGGTACATACTTATTTCCATTTTATTCTTTTAACTATGTTCCTCTGTTTTCTCCTCCTCTCCTTCTCCTCCTCCTCATCCCACTCCTTCTCTTTCTTCTCTTTTTCAAGCAGGCCCTTTAACATTTCTTGTAATACTGGTTTGGTAATAACAAACTCCTTTAGTTTTTTTTCTTGCCTGGGAAGCTTTTAATTTCTCCTTCAATTTTAGATGATTAGTAAGTTTTTAAATAAACGTATACATACACTATGATCTAGCAATTCCACACTTGGATATTCACTGAAAATTTTAAAACTTAGGCCGGTAAACATGTTGATTGTGGCTTTATTCATAATAGCAAGAAGGGAAAGGGGCGATATTTATCAATAGGAGAATGTGTGGTATCCTAAAATCCAAGTGAAGAAAATATTTCAAGAAATATTAATCAACTGTATCAAATTCTAATGTTTCAAGTACTGAATCTACCACTAGATTTAAGTAAGTCATTGAAAAAAAAAAGTTAAATAACTTAAAATTAATTATAATCTTTAAAAGTTATTTTATTTGTCAAACTAGAGGCCCAGTGCATGAAATTTGTGCACAGGGGGCTGGGGGTGTCCCTCAGCCCAGTCTGCACTGTCTCCAATCTGAGACCCCTCAAGGGATGTCCGACTGCGGGCCTAAACGGGCAGTCGGACATCCCTCTCACAATCCAGGACTGCTAGCTCCCAACTGCTCACCTGCCTGCCTGCCTGATTGCCCCTAAGTGCTTCTGCCTGCCAGCCTAATCACCCCCTAACCACTCCCATGCCAGCCTGATTGACGCCTAACTGCTCCCCTACCAGCCCGATTGCCCCTAACTACGCTCCCCTGCTGGCCTGGTCACACCTAACTGCCCTCCCCTGCTGGCCTGGTTGCCCCTAACTGCCCTCCCCTGCAGGCCTGATCATCCCCAACTGCCCTCCCCTGCTGGCCTGGTTACCCCTAACTGCTCTCCCTTGCCAGCCTGGTCACTCCTAACTGCCCTTTCCTGCAGGCCTGGTCCCACCCAACTGCCTTTTCCTACAGGCCTGGTTGCTCCCAAGTGCCCGCCCCTGCAGGCCTGGTCCCTCCTCAACTGCCCTCCCCTGTAGGCCTGGTCCCCCCAACTGCCCTCCCTTGCAGGCCTGGTCCCCCCAAACTGCCCTCCCCTGCAGGCCTTGTCCCCCCCAACTGCCCTCCTCTGCTGGCTTGGTCACCCCTAATTGCCCTCCCCTGCAGACCTGATCACACACAATTGCCCTCCCCTGCAGGCCTGGTCACCCCCAACTGCCCTCCTCTGCATGCCTAATCGCCCACAACTGCCATCCCCTGAGGGCCATCTTGTGGCGGCCATCTTGTGTCCACATGGGGGCAGCCATCTTTGACCACATGGGGGTGGCCATCTTGTGTGTTGGAGTGATGGTCAATTTGCATATTACCCTTTTATTAGATAGGATACTACAATTAAGAGTAAAATTATATCAATCTATTTTCCATTTTTTGCCTTATATTATAATTTTATTTCAATACACATTTGGGAAACAAGAAGGGTATAATATTTTTGCTAAAATTAGCTAGTCCACAATTATATATTGTGTTTCTATAATATTAAATCCATTTCTCTAATAACTCATAGGAATTTCTACATATAAAGCCTATAAAAAGATTTTTCATATAAGTAAGATATATGCTTACTTATATTTTAAGGTAAAAAGTTGAGATAACAATATAAACCCAAATAAAATACTTTGTTCACTTACTAATAAGGTTATGCAGATAAGATGGTAACTTCCATGAGCACATAAACATGCTAGAAATTACTTTACATAGTCATTTAGCTATCAGGTCTTCCTAAGAGTAAGTACACAACTGAAATGAGACCTGGATGGAGAGTTGGTTAGGGAATCCCAGTCCATGGAAGACCTGAAGGGTCCCAGTCTGGAAGACCTAAAATGTCATCATAGAAATTTGACCTAAAGCATCAAGTGAGTGGTTAACCTAGATGACCTTTAAATACCTCCAACTTCGAATGTTTATAGCTCTGTGGTTCAAAGCCTATTTCTCTCTGGGATCATTACTCAGATGAGAAAGATGGTGTATCAGTTCCAGGAAATTTTCACTAAGCACTTAAGGAAACCATCCATCAGGTATTGACCCTTTCAGAATAGTCCCCAAAGCATTTGAAAGTGAAAAGTTGTAATTTTTGCCCTTAGTACCCAAGAAATATGAGCCGAGTATAAATAAGAAAGGCAATGACTTTAATAATAATTGTGGTGGTTGTTTTGTCCTGTGTGTTTAAGCCAGGCGCATCTTAAAGGAATCAGTCAGTGTACTACAAAGTTGATTCCTCCCACTCTGCTCAGTCATCAGCCATCCAGGGGCTGGCTCCTGCCCTCAGGACCCTAAAGCTCCTACAAGCTCAAGACTGAATCTTCTGAACACAGAGAGACTGTGTGGATCAGAAAAGCCCTGAGACCCATGGGACTGTGGAACATTACAGAACAGCCCCCAAGAGAACTATATGTTAGTCCTCATAACTATTGGTTGTGATAGAAAAGAACATTCTCTGAATCTTGGTGTATTTGAAAACTTTTTGTTTCATGTCTCCAGTGCTCACAAGTCTTTGAGTTCCTTGAGGACTAGAACCATGTTTATTTCATCATTTTGCCTTATATCCTAGTGTACCTGGTGCGTTGTGTGCAAATGGAGGAAATAACATAACAGACATTTACCTTCAATGAGTAAGTTAACAGTAATAACACATGATAAAAGTAAGACAAAGTGTCATTGAAGCACAAAGATTCACCAAGCTCAGTGCAACCTATCCCTGACAATTAGCCTAGCACATGAAATTGAGTTAAGGGCTCTTCTCCAAACCTCCTATATTTCTCTGTGCATACCTACATCAATGCATTCACCACATTTTATTGGAATTGGAATTATCTCTTTAAGGTTCCTTTTTCATCTGACTGTGTATATTTGAAAAACAGGGGGGCTGTTTTTTGTTTTTGTTTAGTTTCTGTATCACTGAGCATGTATCACAGGGCCTGACGCTTTGTAAGTGCTCAAAAATAGCTACTTAACACAACTATTTTTTGTTTGTTTTTCCCCAAATCTAGAATCACCTTTTTCTGAAGTACCTTTATAACATTCAGGTGATGAGACTCAGTAGACTTTGAAAACCATGATGGACTCAGAAGTCAAGTGAAAATCGGAGTCATAAAATTTGAAAAAACTTACCCAGGTAATCTCTCTACTATTAGTTTCAGAGTCTACACTATACACCACCTATGTAAATCCTCCCTTCGTGACTTTAGCTTGGTTTGTTGATTGTTTAATTGGTAGTTCAATCTCCAGTCTTTTCTGGGCTCTACTGAGTTACAGCTTCTGCATTTATTTTATAAGAACTAGATCATGTATGGACTTCTCTGCATTTAATTTCCTATATAATAAAATCCTCACTGTTTAGCTTTTATGAATCTAACTAGAGGCCCAGTGCATGATTGAATCATGCACGTGTAGGGTCCCCTAGACGCTTTTGCTTTTCGCGGTGGAGCTGGGTGCCTGTCCGCTGGTGCACCAGGCCTTTCAGAAGCCTCCAGCTCGGCGGAGGCTTCTGAAAGGCCTGGTGCTGGAGCAGACAGGCACCCAGCTCCCCCACTTTTGATGGTCCGCGGCCGCTGAGGGGGGCTGCCGCAGACACCTGGCTACCCTGCCATTGAGAGGCGCAGCTGGGTGTCCGCGGCAGGCCCCCTCAGCGGCCGCGGATCTGGCCGTTGAGAGGCACAGGGGGCGGGATTCCTGCCCCCTGCGCCTCTCAACAGCAGGGTAGCCCCCCTCAGTGGCAGCAGATCCGTGCCTCTCAATGGCCGGATAGGCCACCCCGAGTCCCGCCCCCCAGCCTCCCACCGCCCAATCGTGGGCGTAGCAGAGTGATGGTAATTTACATGTTACTCTATTATTAGATAGGATTCCTTCTTATCGGTGATTACATAACATTCCATGTCATTCATGAGAGTAAATGGCTACACTGCTAAAATAGAGACCTAAAAACGTCAATGACAAAAAAAAACAAAACAAGAAAATGAAAAGGGAAGGGGAGGGGAGGGGAGGGGAGGGGAGGGGAGGGGAGGGGAGGGGAGGGGAGGGGAGGGGAGGGGAGGGGGAAAAGAAAAGCTTATTTCTCTGTCATCTATTAGTTCCAGCCAGTTGCTCCCCGTCCACAGGCAACTTTGTTCCATACAGCTGTTCAGGGGCCTAAGCTGATGAAGGATCGACTTAGTTTCTAAGTTCACTCTAGTCACTGTCATTCCCTCCCTGAGGTGGAAAACGAGCAGAAAGGAATACCTGTAGGAGGTGTATGAGTCATCCCTGGAATTTGCACACATCACTTCCATTCACAACCATAGACAAGAACTGATTTACAAGGCTACACCTAGCTGCCAGGGGGCCGTGCATATTCCTGGCCAGGCAGCCACCTCCCAGGTATGACTGGATTACATGTAGAAGGAGAGAGTAAACTTTAGTGGACAACTAGCACTTTTCACCTCAGTATGGATTTACCAAAATTTGTTCAGCATTCTCTCTAATAATGATGGGTCTTTATTTTTTTTTATCTGTTCTTACTAGTGGTTTTTTAGTAAGGATTCCAAGAAATGGAAGTATCTACCTAATAAAAGAGTAACATGCTAATTGACCGTACCTTCACGATGCCCACCAGCCAATCAGGAGTATGCAAATTAACCCAACAAAGATGGCAGGTTAATTTGCATGCGCAGGCGCCGAGTGGCCTGGGGTGGGGCGGGACGCTTGCATTGTCGCCATGGCAATGACACAGGCATTCTGCGTCACCCCAGCCGCTCGGGGCCTCTGGGCAGCATGGGAAGGCAGAAAGGTGGCTCTGGGCTAGAGCAGAAAGGCGGCTCCAGCCAGAGCGAAGGCGGTGCAGCCAGGGGAAGGAAGGCCCATTCTTGCACGAATCTTCGTGCATCGGGTCTCTAGTAATTTAATAAATTCATTCACTTTGCTTTCCCAAGTGCGCTGTAATCCTTTACATTTCCACTAGGGATGCAGGTGGGAGGGCTCCGCTCCCCGCCATGTGTGCTCCAGCAGTAGATATAAGTGTCCATTATTCCTCTGTCATTCTATTGAGTTTCAAGCAATAACTCATTGTTAACATTCATTTGTATTACCCTGACCACTAGTAAACTTTAGCTTCTATTATATTTACTGGTCACTTGTATTACTCTTAGCTGAATTAGCTTTTTATATTCTTTGCCTATTTTTATTAGGTGGTTTCTCTTTCTTTGAGCTTGCTGACTCTATATTTTTTAAAAATGCAAAGATATTTGATAGCCCTGGAAATGTGTATTTTTAGATTTATCTCTTCCCCTAACCCTTTCCCTATTTCATAAAAATCATCGATATTAATATATTTCAAAGAGTAATGTTTCAAATGCATTAGAATGTTTCCAAGTTCCCTTATAAATCTGGATATACAATCCTGGGTTTAACCTGTTCTTTAAGAATAATGAATAATCGATATTGCATGCTGATATTTCATTTAACAGTTTTTAAATATGCTCACAAAAGTTAGGCATCAACAAGTCTTTCGTCAAGAAGTGCACAATCCTCTGCCTACTAAGCTCCCACTCTGCCAATCACACCTTGTAGAAGAGCTAATTCCTTTGGAGAGAAGATTGATCTAGTGAATAAAACACCATGTCCCTGGCTCGAGTACAGTGTGATTGGAGGTTGATATGTGAGGCATTTGATGGGCTTAATTTGTTCCCCAATGATATGTAACCAGCATTGCAAAACCTCTCACACATCCCTGGGGTGAATTTGGATAATCTTCCATTCTGCATTCAGGAAAACCCATCAGCAGTGTATATCTGTAAGACCAAATAGTTATGTCGATCCTTTTTCAGAAAGCTCAGAGAGGTTTGCAAGCAATAATTAAGCCCTAGAATATTTATAAGGCATGGCAAAAATATTGTTTTCTTTTTATACACAAAACGCAGGATGAGAACAGTTAAATGATCAAATGAAAAAGCTAGTTGAAGACAGAATCCCTGAAGTGCTGATGTCAGGATAATACGGTAGCCGCTAGACCCCTCTTCTCCCTGTGTTATTTAAGAGGTAGGTGTCCTCAGGTCCCGCTTTAGCAAATGCAAGCAGCATAAAGAACCCTATACTGGGACTAGTCAGCAGATAAATAGGATAGTTTCACACTGCTGAGCTGCCAGATCTATTCTTTATAAACCTAGCTGTATCACACAAAGAAAGATGCAGAAATAGATAAAATCTTCTTTTTGTAGAACTGAAGATATCTTCTTTTGAATATATGACAAAATTTAACAAATTTCAAATAATATATATTGGATTTAGAATAGTTTTACTAAATTATGAAAGTCACTTTGCTTTCTTTATCAAAGCATTTTAAAAAGCCTATTTCTAGACAGGTTGGCAGAATTCAAGAAAAAATATTCCTTTTTAAAAATGTATATGAGTAGATGAGCAATGATTTTCTTCTCAGGTAGTTTTAGTTTTGTCACATTTAATAATTAGAATAAAATTATCATATATATAATTACTATAATATTAAGCATTATAAAAATAAAAATAACAGTGGAATCAATGTGTGCATTTGATTTTACACAATACACAGACCCTGAACAAATGTTTATTTAGCTTCTGGTACTTTAGAATTTATATTTTTCTTCAATATATACTTTGAGGACTGATTAAAGAAATCATTTACAAATCTGCTAAAGGTTTTCAAAATGGCACTCACTTCCCTGAGTGGAGAGAACAACTTATTTTTAACTGCACAGTGCATTCTTGATATCATAATAATGTTTACCATACTGATAACCATTTTCACAACTAATGCTTAGATGGGATTGTGTGACTTGCAAACCATTTTTCCAAGTATGCCATTTTACTTAATAATAACAACAACGGCATGAGTTACATTTTAATATTATTCCTGTTTTATTGAAAGAGAAGTGAAGATTCAAAGTGAATCTTCTCGAAGGCTGGTGACACAGCAGACACTGGAAGCAGAACTGCTGATTCCAAATCCTATTTCCTCATAGCATCGTGCTAGTTACCATGAATTTATTTCCAAATGGAATTTTGGTTATGGATGGAGGGATCTTTAACTTAATCATAAGACTGTGCCAACTGGTTTCTAAATTTATGACAGCAATCTCATAGATTCTCAGCACTACCTGGCAATCCAACCACTTTTCACTAATACTTTTGCTTTTCCACTTCAAAGACTATTTTATATTTGCCCCTTCTCTTCTCTCCTCAAACTTTCACCCCTATATCTCGGCCTTTTCCCCTTCTAATCTGCCTAATAATTCCTTAAGAAAAAAATCCCATGGGAACTCCTTCATCTCCCAGATCCCAAATCTACCACACTCTCAAATGTTCCTCACTCTTAGCCTTCTGTTTCACTGAAAGACAACTTCTATCAAAGGAAAGTTCTGCAAAGGAAACTACCACAAAGCTTTAATAATCAAAACAGTATGGTACTGACATTAGATCAATGGAATAGAAAAGAGAGGCCCACCAATACATCCTTGCTCATATGGTCAAATAATCCATGACAAAGGAGGCAAGGATATACAATGGAGGAAAGTCAGTCTCTTCAGTAAGTGGTGCTAGGAAAACTGGACAGATACATGCAAAAAATGAAACTGGACAACTAACATCATATACAAAATAAACTCAAACTGGATAAAAGACTTAAATATAACACCTGAAATCATAAAAGTCCTTGAAGGAAACATAGGTAGTAAAGTCTTTGACATCAGTCTTAGCAATATCTTTTTGGATATGTCTCCTTGGGCAATGGCAGCAAAAGAAAAAAATTACAAATGGGACTATATCAAACTAAAGTGTTTTTTCACATTGAAGAAAACCATCAGCAAAAATAAAAGATGACCTACTGAATGGAAGAAGATAGTCACAAATTACACATCCAAGAAGGGGTTAGTATCCAAAATACAGGGTGGGGCAAAAGGAGGTTTATAGTTGTGAGTACATGAAACACAGAGTTGATTCTTGTACTATTTTTCATTTATTATTTTATAATTTTCATATCAACAACTGTAAACCTAATTTTGTCCCACCCTGTAGATAAGAATTCATACAATTTAACACCAAGAAGACAAACAATCCTCGCAGTCGGTTTGGCTCAGTTGGTTGAGAGTCCTGTGCAACAGGAGGTTACCGGTGCAATTCACAATCAGTGCACATGCCTGGGGCTGCAGGCTCCACCCCCAGAAGGAGGTGTGCAGGAGGCAGCAGATGGATGTTTCTCCCTCATCAATGTTTCTGTCTCTCTCTCTCTCCCTTCCTCTCTCTGAAATAAATAAACACATTTTTTTAAAAAGATAAACAATCCAATTTAAAAATGGGCAGAGGACCTGAATAGACATTTCTCCAAAGAGGGCATACAGATGGCCAAGAGACATATGAAAAGGCACTTAACATCACTAATTATCATAGAAACTCAAATTAAAACCACAACGAGATATCAGCTCATGCTTGTTAGAATGTCTATCATCAAAAAAATCAACAAATATTCTTGTGCATCGTGTAAGCTGGTGGTCTAGTTTCTTTCTTTCTTTTTTTCTTTTTTTGCATGTATTTCTCCAATTTTTCCAACACCATTCATTGAAGGGACTACCTTTATGCCATTCATTGTATGTTCGTGCCTCCTTTGTCAAATATTAATTAACTATAAAGGCATGCGTTTATTTACAGGCTCTCTATTCTGTTCCAGTGATCTATATGCCTGTTCTTATGCCAGTACCAGGCGGTTTTATTACTATGGCCTTGTAGTAGAATTTGATATCAGGTAGTGATACCTCCAGTGTTGTTCTTCTTTCTCAAGATTACTGAGGCTATTTGAGGTCTTTTGCGGTTCCATATAAATTTTTAGAATATTTGTTCTAGATCCATGAGATTTTCCATTGTTATTTCACTAGGAATTGAGTTGAATCTATAGATTGCTTTGGGTAGTATGAACATTCTAAATAATTTGAAAAAATATATGCACCCCCTATGTTCATAGCATGTTATTTACAATAACCAAGATCTGGAAACAGCCCAAGTGTCCACCAGTAGGTGAGTGGATAAAAAAGCTGTGGTAAATTTACACAACGGAATACTATTCAGGTGTATAAAAGATGCAAATCTTACCTTTTTCAACAGCATCCATGCACCTAGAGAATATTATTCTAAGTGAAATAAGCCAGTCAGGGAAAGATAAATACCATATGATCTCACTTATATATGGAACCTAATGAACAAAATAATCCTATATAACAAAAGGCTAATATGCAAATCGACTGAACGTCAGATTGACCAGTCGCTGTGATGTGCACTGACCACCAGGGGCAGACACTCAATGAAGGAGCTGCCTCCTGGCGGTCAGTGCACTCCCACAGGGGGAGCACCACTCAGCCAGAACCTGGGCTCACGGCTCGTGAGCACAGCGGCAGTGGCGGGAGCCTCTCCAGCCTCTGCGGCAGCACTAAGGATGTCTGGCTGATGGCTTAGGCCAGTGGTCGGCAAACTCATTAGTCAATAGAGCCAAATATCAACATTACAATGATTAAAATTTATTTTGAGAGCCGAATTTTTTAAACTTAAACTTCTTCTAACGCCACTTCTTCAAAATACACTCGCCCAGGCCGTGGTATTTTGTGGAAGAGCCACACTCAAGGGGCCAAAGAGCCACATGTGGCTCGCGAGCTGCAGTTTGCCGACCACTGGCTTAGGCCATCAGCCAGACATCCCCTGAGGGCTCCCAGAGTGCAAGAGGGCACAGGCCAGACTGAGGGACACCACCCCCCTGAGTGCACAAATTTGTGCACCAGGCCTCTAGTTTAACAAATAAAATAAAAACAGAAGCATAGATATACAGAACAAAGTGAGAGCTGTCTGAGGGGAAGGGGGTTGGGGGATAGGTGAAAAAGGTTGAGGGATTAAGCAAAAAAATATATATGATACATAGACACAGACAATAGTATGGTGATAGCCAGAGGGAAAAGGGGGTGAGGGAAGATGGAAAGAGACTTTACTTTGGGTGATGGGTGCATGATACAGTATGCAGATGATGTTCTTTGTTTGTTTGTTTAAGAATAGCTTATTGATTTTTAGAGAGAGGAAGGGCGAAGAAGAGAGAGACAGAAACACCAATGTGAGAGCACAACATCAACTGGCTGCCTCCTGCACACCCCTCACAAGGGATCCAGCCTGCAACCTGGGCATGTGCCCTTCACCAGGAATCAAACCAGCAACCTCCTGCTGCACAGAACAACACCAACCAACTGAGCCACAAAGGCCAAAACTATGTTTTATTGAGTTGTACACTTGAAACCTATATGATTTTGTTAACCAATGTCACCCCAATAAAGTCAATTAAAAAATCAAGAAATAGCAAGCACTGGTGAGAATGTGGAGAAAAGGGAACTTTTGTATACTGTTGGTGGGATTACAAATTGTTTCAGCCACTATGGAAAACAGTAGGAAAATTCCTCAAAAAGAAAACTAAAAACGAAGCTACCATATGACCCAGCAATTCCACTTCTGCCTTCAATTAACCCAACTGAATAATTTAAACAAAGAAAAACAAGAATGTCTTCCATGGATCCAAGAAGAACCATTTCTCTATCCTTGCCTCTACATAATAAAATTTATATGTTGAAAATGCATTTGATTATTTTGCCTGTCATAGCATATCAGCTATACTTCTTCTTTCATTTTGTTAAGTGATTGTCCTAGAGTTTACAATATACAGCTAATACAAGGTCACTTTCAAATAACACTATGCCTCTTTACAGGTAGTATCAAAATACTCCTAATTCCTTTTTCTCATCCCGTGTATCATTGTTCTCATTCATTTCACTGATATATAAGTTAGATAAGTATATATATATAATACATATGCTATATACTTAAGCATACATAATTGAAAACATTGTTGCTGTTATTTTGAACAAACTTTTATCTTTTACATCAGTTATGAATAAAGAAAATAAAAAAGTTTTTACTTCACCTTCATTTATTCCTTCTTCAATCTTCTTTTCTTTATGTAGATCCAATTTTCTGACCTATACTATTGTTCCTTCTCTCCAAAAACTTTAATTCTTGCAAGGCAGGTCTACTGGCAACAAATTCCTTCCATTGCTATTTGTCTGAGAAAATCTTTATTTCTTCTTCACTTTTGAAGGATGATTTTACATGGTATAATCTAGATTGCTGGTTATTTTCTCTCAACACTATAAAATTTTCACTCCTCTCTTTTCATCCTTGCATGGTTTCTGAGAAGTTGAATGTAATTCTTATCTTTGTTCCTCGGGTAAGGTTTTGGGATTTCAACTGAGATTACCTGAAGCATAGAGATTCTCTCCTCAGTTGTGGCCAGTCTACCAATTAGCCCATCAAAAGCACTCTTCATTTCTGTTACTGTGATTTTCATCTGCAATACTTTTATCTTTGGTTTTATTTAGGATTCATCTCTCAGCTTACACAGTTTATCTCTCTACTCTATCCATCAGTGCCCTTAGTTTATTCATCATAGTTCTTTCAAATGGATGGTCTAATAATTCCCAAATCTCTGCCGTGCTGGTTCGAATGCTTGCTCTATTTCTTCCAATTGTGTTTTTTGCCTTTTGATATGCCTTGTAATTTTTTCTTAGTAGTCAGATGATGTACTGGGCTATAACTAGCTCATTTGTTGGTGTTGAGGATGGGGGGCAGGGATCTTCTATAGTCCTGTGATTTGGTCTCAACCTTTTAAAGAGCCTGTGCCTCTGGAGTGTGAACTTGACAAGTGTTTTTTCGTTTTCTTCCTCGCCACTTAGGTAGAAGAAGGTGGCTAGAGGGCGCTGGAGTTGGGCATCCCACACCCTCCCCCCACCCCATGTCAGTCAGGCTCAGATAAAATCCCAGCAGGTTAGACTCTAGTTTAGTAGTTTCTGCTGAGGTGAGGCCTTGTTAAGAGGCTTCATTGAAAATGGCTGCTTTACCTCTCACCCTGCTGGAAGGAAGCACAGGGGTGGGTGGGAGTAGGAATTTGCTCTGATATTTGCTGTGAGAACCCGGTTGAGCACCTGGATATAACTCTCACAAAACTGTAGGTGCCTGCCTATTACTGGTACCACTGAGTATTAACCTCAGACTGCTCCACACCCAGCCTCCAGGAATGTGTCAAGTACAGTTCAAGTTTTCCTACCCAGGCACTGGTTCTGGCCGAAGTTTCTGCTCAGGTAAGCCTGACTCCCTGTATTCACCTGTGTCCAAAACACAGCCCTGTGCCCTCACCCCTCTTATAGATCCCAAAAATAGCTGTTGATTTTGCAATTAGTTCAGCTCTTTTATTTGTTCTTAGGACAGACTGGTAACTTCCAAGCTCCTTACATGAGGAACCAGAAACTGGAAGCCTGTTCCTTTTATTAAAATTAAAATATATTGACATACACTATTATATTAGTATCAAGTGTACAATGTAGTGATTCTACATCTCTATACCTTACGAAGTGATCATCACAATATAACTAGCAACCATCTGTCACCATACAAAGTTATCACAATAGTATTAACTATACTCCCTATGCTTTCTATTACCTCCATGGGCCTCACTTATTTGCTAACTGGAAATGTGTACCTCTTATTCCCCTTCATCTTTTCAGCAATCCCCTCACTCCCCTCCCCTCCGGGAACCATGATTTTGTGTTCTGTATATATGAGTCTCTTTTTGTTTTGTTTTGTTTGTCTATTTGTTTTGGGGGTTTTTTAAATTCCACATATAGGAAGTCTGTTCTTTTAATCTTCACAAAGACTCTGGGAAGTAGTTTATTGTTATTTCCATTTTACAAAGGAAGACATATGGTAAATGAAACTTGCCTAATGTCACTCAACTAATAAAAGATACATTCAAACATAAAGACCTGGTTCTGAATGACCGTACAGCCCATTTTTTACACTGCCCCTCAGCAAATATTTTACATATATTAACATAATATTTACATTGTCTTAAAGAAAGGCTTTATATTCCAATAAAAAAAACTTCAGAAAGAGAGAATATATTTTTCTGTAGAATAAAGTCACACACACATACACACACACACACACACACACAAGCACATGCACGCGCGCACAAAACAACCAAACAACCATGCATTCCAGTTGGAAATGAGGGGAGATGTGCAGTGCTCACTGGCCACAGCACTCTGAAGAAATCGGATATTTTATTTGAATTAACTTCTATCTGCTGCCCAGCAGTTCCACAAATCATAAGGCCTTCCCAAAGTCTTCCTCCAATTCTTCTAAACAGCACGGGACTCAACCTTAAGACTCTCTTCCGTGTCTGGGGCCAGTGGGTAGATTGGGCATGGAGAACACAGTGGGGCCTCGGGTTGTCTGAGTGCTCTGTGGAAAGGCTTGATATAAGGTTTTCTCTCTCCTGGGCTGGAAGAGAACCTGGGAACTAACATTACAGGGGCTCAGAGAAGGGTTGCTGAAGCGGTGTGTGTGCCCTTGGTGGAGTGAAGGAGAAGCTGAAGAGGTGAAGTCTTCTAAATGCCCAAGGCTGTTAAATTCTAAGGAATGTTTCTTCTAGTGCCCTTTAGGCATGGGAAGCTGACAACACACTTGCTGCTATCCCACCAGCCCAACTGTATGCCAATATCCATAGCAGTGGCTCTGCTTAAGATATCCTGACTTGTCAACATTAGCAATAGAAGCTGGTACTTAGTGAAAAAAAATATTTTCTAACAGAAAATAAATATCCATCTGGAAGTCTATCCCAAACTAAACTATTTTCTCAAGAATGAAGAAAAATAAAGATATTTTCACACTAACCAAACTAAAGGATTTTATAAACAGCAGACCTTACTAAAAGAAATTCTAAAGGATGTTATTCAGCCAGAAGGAAAATAATTTTAAATATGAGACCTGTAAGACATAAAATAAAGTGCAAAGATTTGATAAATATATGAGAATGCAAACTAACATGATCATATAAAAATGGTAATAATGTCGCCCGGCCATGTGGCTCATTGGTTGAATGTTGATCTGTGAATCCCTTGGATTCCTGGTCAGGGCACATGCCTGGGTTGCCAGCTTGATCCCTAGAAAGGGGCCTGCAGGAGGCAGCTATTGATGATTCTCTCTCATCCCTCTCTCTCTCTCCCTTTCTCATTCTGAACTCAGTAAAAAAAAAAAAAAATTTTAAATAAAAACATATATATATATATATATATATATATATATATATATAATTTATTTTATTTTTTTAATAGTGATAATGTCTGCCCTAACTGGTTTTACTCAGTGGATAGACATCAGCCTGCAGACCAAAGGGTCCCAGGTTCGATTCTGATCAAGAGCATATGCCCAGGTTGCGAGCTCGATCCCCAGTAGGGGGCATGCAGGAGGCAGTGAATCAATGATTCTCTCTCATCATTGATATTTCTATCTCTCTCCCTCTCCCTTCCTCTCTGAAATCAATCCTATATAATAAAAGCCTAATATGCTAAGTGTCCAGTCATCTGGTCATCTGTTCAACCAACCAAAATGTAATATGCTAATGATATGCTAAGACCACTCAACCGCTCACTATGAGCAGATGCTCTGACTGGTCAGTTAGCTTGCTGTGTGGTCCAGCCAATTGGAACTGAGTGAGACGGGCTGCACATGCCCTGGAGCCCTCCGTGGTCCCTCCCTGGCTGGCCAACCTCCCATGTCCCTCCCTGGCCCTGATCGTGCACCGGTGGGGTCCCTCGGCCTGGCCTGCACCCTCTCACAATCCAGAACCCCTCAGGGGATGTCAGAGAAGGTTTCGGCCCAATCCTGCAGGCCAGGCCAAGGGACCCCACTAGTGCACGAATTCTTGCACCTGGCCTCTAGTAAAAATAAAATTTTTAAAAATAGTGCCAATATCTAATTTATGAGATTCCAAGATACAACTCCAGTACTATCTCCCCAGGATCCCTTTGTTGTTCTCTCTTCTGAGTTACCATATACTTTTCTCAGAGTGTTTGTGTATGTGTGTACATGTGCATGTATTGTTTTTCTCCCATTATAGACCAAGCTAGCAGACATCATCTCTTAATCATATTTGTACATGAGGAGTCCAGCACAGTGCCTAGCATGTGGCTAGTGCTTGCAAACTTTTGTTTTATAAATTCAATTATGAATTAATTTGAAATTTATATAGAACTTCACTAAAAGCACCTTTTTTCAGTCTATAAAACAGAGTTTTATATTGAGCTAATGTATAAAAAGTGCTTAGCACATTATTAGCCATCCAGTAAGCATTTAATACATGCTAATTGTCAGAACTTCTGATGTTGTTGACAATCAGAGTGACAGGTAAGAGGAAAAGGTAGACATTTTTAAACTTGTCTATCAACTACATTTAATGAAAAAAGAGACTTATATACAACTAGAGGCCCAGTGCACAACATTCGTGCACTCGAGGAGTGGGGAGGTCCCCTCAGCCCGGCCTGCACCCTTTAGCAGTCTGGGAGCCCTCAGGGGATGTCTTACTGATGGCTTAGGCCCACTCCCCACAGTCAGACATCCTTAGCACTACCGTGGAGGTAGGAGAGGCTCCCGCCATTGCTTCTGCGCTCACCAGCCGTCAGCCGGGCTTGTGGCTGAGCGCACTCCCCACTGTGGGATGGACTGACCACCAGGGGGCAGCTCATGCATTGAGCATCTGCCTCCTGGTGGTCAGTGTGCATCAAAGCCACCAGTCATTCCGCTGTTCAGTCGATTTGCATATTACCCTTTTATTAGATAGGATGTTCATAACTCAGAAAAATGTAAAGTTGACATGCATAAAGAAACATTATGATTCTTTACTACTCCATAGTTAGAAGCATTATCTAATTAAAATCTAGTTTCTCCAAACCCAGAAATAAGATGATCTTCAAGTCTGCCTACTTGTGTTGGCGTTATTATAAGAAGACTTAATTACATTAGAGGGAGAAAATAGGATAAAATATATGTAAATGTGTATGCCAACCATTACATAAATCAACCTACATATACAAAATTATAAGTTTTCCACCATCTGCCCACATCTTCTTATTCATATGCATCAGAAATTCCTAAAGCCTTTGTCATTAAAAAGTAACCTCTCTGTTTCTCTGCAGACATTTATTTAAGCCATTGAATCAACCAATTAAGTAATGATTTTTTTAATATCATTTTGCTTAGTTATGGAGCATCAGAAACTCATTCACAATCAATTGTCAAAAAAAATGACTTACAAAAATATATATTAAAATGTAGAGCTCTCCTGACACATTAACTTTTATTAGAAAATTATAGCATCATATAGTAAAAACAGACAGGCTTTAGAATCAGGTCAAGTTGGATTCAAATCTAAGTCAGTATTCTCATCAATAAAAAGGAGATAATAATACTCTACCTCTTATCATTGATTTAAAAATGAAATAAATTGTATAAAGCAACTAGGATACTCTCTGAGATGTAAAATACTTTGAAAACGTGTTACTTTTCCTTCTTCCAATAAAACAGTTCACTTTTTCCCTGTAGAATTTTATGATTTTTTTTTCTAATATAACAAAGTATCTGGGCTACTTTGAGATTTCTGTTCACTTTAGCTGCTTAACTTCCTGAACCAGAGTCTGATCCTCATTTCTAGAAGAATGTGTTAGGGACTGGTACAAGGGAAAGTTCTCTCTCCTTCGTTTTATTTTTGGCTCTTCACAATTACTCTCTCTTCACAAAGGGTTCCTTTCTCAGGTCCTGATATGCTTGACTCGCATTCAAGGTTTTCACTTGGACCTGATGTAATTTAATTTACTACAATTCCACTATCAGCATTATTAGACAGGAACATTTCATTTTTCAACATCTGTGTCGCCATTCTTAAACTTTTAAATGCTTTAACAATTTTCCTTAAGTAATGATTTCCCAGAATAGCCCTTTGTAATAGTTACGCTTTATTTAAAAGAATGTGGAGAAACTGGAAATGGTTCAAAGAAGAGCAGGTGAAATGATTAAAGGGATAGAAAATAAATTATCTCAGAATAAGTTACAGAGTTGGCGTTAACAAGAGAAAGCAAAGGTGTGATGTGAAGTGTCTAATTCTCTAAACCCTCAGACAAATCAAAATTAGTGGCATTGAAACACCGTTGTGGAAAAGCCAGCGCACGTTACTTTTGAACCAGAAAGATAGAGAAAATCTTCAAGGTCTGCCTCCAGTTCCAGCTCCTGGTTATGCTAGGCCTTTTCTGATTGCTCAACAAACTCAAAACATAAATCAGAAACAGCAAATTGGTTGCATTACGTGAACTAGCTCAGATTAATTGGTGATAATTTATGTTTTCAGGATTATGAGTACATTTCTATGAGCAGAGCCTCCTGAAATTTTGGGGATTAACTTTACATATAGCTGTGACTCATCAAGGGACTAGGATCTATGAGAATCCTGGATAATTAGCACCTGGGTCATCCATGGAAAAAGCTTTCCTAGTTCTCACTCTAAACCTGATTTTATTCTCGGGGGAAAAAAGGGGTTACATATAGCTAGCTAATGACACTCTCCTAGGATCTAATCAGTCCCTATACTGGTTACCTCACGTATGCCCTCTGCACCATATTCTGTGACCTCAAGTGGTCTTCATGCCTCTTCAATGGGACTTAATGGCAGGTCAGAGGACAGAAGGAGAATGAGATCAGGATAGTTCCTTGTTGACTCCCTCCCTGCCACAGAGCATGGGTTCACTGGGGCTCCACCCAAGCCCACTGCTTATTTTACAAGCTGTTCCCCATATGGCTCTCTGGTGACCACTTCATCACCTTGGAAATACCTCTCTATAGTTATTAGGTTTAGGACACTGTACTCTCTCTTATTGGTTTCTTTAACCCTGGTCATGACTTTGCAAGTAGTCCCATTTTTAAACTCTGCTTAAATTGTCCAGTTTGAATGTACAACCTGATTTCTTCCAGAATCCCAATCCAGAAAATTGTACAAATATGTAATCAATGAGTATGGATGCTTATACAAACTTTTCTTTAAGTTCCATAATATCTATATACTAGAGGCCTGTTGCACGAAATTCGTGTAAGAGTAGGCCTTCCTTCCCCAGGCTGCCAGCACTGGCTTCCCTCTGGTACCCAGGACCCGGGCTTCCCTCGCAGCCCCGGGTTTGTCCAAAGGTCATCTAAAAGTCGAGTCTAATTAGCATATTATGCTTTTATTATAATAAAAGTTGTGACCAGGGTTAAAGAAACCAATAAGAGAGAGTACAGTGCCCTTCCAGTCATCCTTCCAGATGTCCTTCCGGATAAAGCCGGGGCTGCGAGGGCTGAGGCAAGCTGGCCTTAAACTTGCTCCTTAAAAAAACAGTTTCTTTCTTTACAAGAAGTCAGGTAGGAGTGAAGATGAACTGTAGTAGAGAAGGAAAAACTCAATCTATTTGCTGGGTTGCCTTCCTTTGATTTCATTTAAATACACACCATTGCCAGCACATGTCCCGATGAATGGTTCTGACTTCAATTTAACAAAAATATCAATACCCTACTATTTCTGTGCTAGGCACTAAAGGAGATACAAAGGGACAAGAAACCCTCTTGCCCTTTATTTTCTAAAAAACAAAACAGGAGAAGAATGCTGTGAAGTCCTTGTTCAAAGTCATTCAGCTATGTGAAGACAGCCTTAGTAATGTTCCAACAACCGGCGTACTGCACATACCATCATCTTGCTTCCCTAATTGCTCTGAAAGTATCTATCTATCTATATAAAAGGCTAAGTGTCCATCCGACCGGTAGCTATGACACACACTGACCACCAGGGGGCAGATGCTCAATGCACACTAGCCATTTAAAAATAAACGGCACCATGGACCTGGCACTGACAAACCAATAATCAGTTTCCCCCAAGTGATTTGGTGCAGTGTTGCTCCAGGCCCCGGCACCACCCTGGAGTGACACTGCACCAAATCACAGCCAATGCTATAAGACCCCATGGCACAAAATGTGGCCCACAGCCCAGCCCAGCCTGGAAACAGTCGCTGTGGGCACCAGATAATGACATCACATAGCAACGCCCAGCTTCCTCTCCCTAGTGACTAGCCTCCTTGCAGTTTCTTCAGCCCAGGAACCCAACTTGCTTTATAGCCAGTTGCAAACATTTTACAGTTTAACCAAATGTTAAACTGAAAAGAAGTAATAAATAATGGAACTTGAAAATGACTTCAGGTTTTCTCACGGTGCAAAATATAGTCAAACACTGCTACAGTTAAATATTTTATCCTTTGTTCTCTCTGTGTGATCTACAATAATAATATGCTTCATGTTGATATTTACTGCTGTGTTGCTGACAATTACCGAAAAGAGAAGTCAGGGTGCTTCACTGGGCTGGAAACAGTTTAGCTAAATCAGAAAGCCGGTCTAATTAAGAAAGTGTTTCTATATATATAAAAGGCTAAGTTGACTCGCACATGCACAGTATATATAAGGCTCTCGCTGGTGCCAATTGCACGCATGTGTTTTGATCTGTCATTGTCGATTGTGACTTTGGTTGACACTTCTATTATAGAGAAAGGGCGAATAGCGATATTAAAATGTTTCTTCTAATTAATTTCTTTTCAATGTGCACAAATCTGTGCACCAGGACACTAGTATATTACAAACAACACTTGTCAATAAATGGTAGCAGCCCATCACCTCTGATAGTGATAAATTAAGACTCCTGAAAATTTTGTAAGTTGATGAATATTCTAAGTGATTTTTTAAATGACCACACTAGGCTAATTTTTCCTTGTGGATACTCTGATCAGCCACAGAAAATCTCAGCCAAGGACTACCAAGAACAATATGACATTCAACGTGTGCCCTCTGTGTTAGTCAGTGCCCAGCTAAAAACAAAAACAAGTAAGCGAACGAAATAAAATTGCCAACAGGTGATTCAACACGGAGAACTTAATAAGAGAAATTAATTGCAAAGATGTCTGAACTACTGAAGGAGTGGCTAGGCGAAGGGGAGGCAACTACAGGAGGACACTGACAGTAGCTAGGACTAGAGGGACAAAGGAAGGTGGTGGAGTTACTCAAGCTCCGAAGCTTGGCCACTGGTGGAAGCTGGATTCTGCCAGGAGCTGAACATTGAGAGGAAAAGACTGACAGGAAAGAACTGGAACCCCACAAGAGCTGTAGTCACTGTCAGAGATGCCCAAGGTAGGGAGGAAATGGAAAAGGGGCAGGGGAGAGAGAAAGAGAGAGGGACCATCCCTTCCTTCCATCATGTGCTATTCTTAGAATAGTGGGCATTACACTATATTATAATTACCTATTCATCTGTTTTCACTATCTATCTTATTTTCAGTTCTTCCCAGTGAAAAGCCTAACTGGAAAACAGTACAAAGAATCCTGAGAAATGTAGGTTGCAATGGTCAGATCAAAACAAAGAAATAGATCTAAGGTTAGTAGGCCAATGTCCTGCACACCCTAAACTTTCACCTTTGCCATTAGTAAGAGGGCTAAATCTCTCTCCCTGAATGTGTGCCTTTTCCAAGGAAGGTCAAAGGTTATGATCTTAACGACTCATTTGTGAGGAATCGCTAGGTACCTAAGGAATACAGAGATGGGCAAAAAGTAGGTTTACCGTTGTTCGTATGAAAAAAATATAATAATTAATAAATAATGAATAATAACACAAGAATAAACTCTGAATATTGTGTACTCACAACTGTAAACCTATTTTTGCCCTCCCCATATATTATACCTAGAGAGAGGTTACGGCAGAAAAAGAGGATACTTGCAGAATCTCCCAAAAGACTGCTTCATAGCATCATTAAGCTGTTTCATGAATACTTGGTCCTCAAGTCATTGTTATTATTGTTATTATTATCTAATAGATTCAGAACATTAAAAATTGTGTCCTCCTATTTTGTGAACTGTTTCTTAATGCCACCTTTCAGGTACAGTTTCGCTCCTGTGAAACCTGTTGCAGTGAGGACGTCATAATTTCTAGCCTTCTCGGAGTAGCTTAGAGTTCCGGGTATTGGACTAAGCACTTTTGTGAATTGTTTAATGCTCCAAACTCCCCCTGAAGTACTAGTAAAATACACAGTCTAGAGATAAATGAAGCGAGAGAAGTTTAAATAAAGTATCCAGGGTTCCATGGCTTGGCCAACTAATACTCTAAGCTGGGATTTAAAAACACTACAATCCTTCCCTTTAACCTTCATACTGGCTAGTAAAATGCTGTACAGCATTCTGTTTGCAATATCTCTCTTCTCTGATAGAAGACAAGCTAAAGGGAGGACTCTGTCTTATTTTATTAGTATCCTCCTCACCTACCAAAGTAGTCTTATTCCATAGTCTGTGCTGAATGAAAAATTAACATACTTTAATTTTTGTACAAAAGTGAACAAGACCAAAGAATAACACAAAAAGTGCAATTTCACTAAATATACAAACCCAAAATATTACAGTTACCCCCTTAATCTCTCAACAGATTTATTCTAAAACTCAATTTTCTCTTTAATAACTCTCAAGCCACCTAATATTGAAACAGTTAAAATGCATTTAAGTGCCTACCTGTGCATTTTAAACCCAAGCTCTGCAGATCAATAAAACTCAAATTGCTTTTTAAAAAAAGAGATTCCAAGACATTTTTAAAATACCTTAAAAGCAAGATCAGAATTACAAATTGAGTTCAAACTATAGAAAAATGCTAAGGAATATCAAAGAGTTTTCCAAAGCAAGCCAATTTATGCTAGGAAGTATAGAAAAGATGAACATTGTTAATTACGGAAAACAACAAGCATAAGAGAACATAAGCATCTAAATAAACAGGCACTGCTTTTCCAGATCTTCCTCTGGAATTCTTCATATTTTACTCAGCTAGGCTGCATTGTTGACATTATTTTTTGAACTTCTCCCAAGGAGTACCTTCAGACACACACAAAAAAACTGTTTTACTCACCAATATTCACCTCACTCTCCACCTCCGTTCTTAGTCCCCAGGATCAGTGGCCATAACTGGTTCACCACTGTATTTCTAACAGCCCGCAGAGCACCTGTGGGTCACAGCCAATGTTTGTAGAATAAAAAATTAAGAAATGAACATATCCATACCTAAGAAAGATTGAGATGCCCTTTCTTCTGAATAAATAATAAAAGGTATAATTTGATGGAAAATTTCACAGCCATCCACTGACTCATCCTGAATTTCAGGTCAACTACCTCCAGAAAGTCAGTATCTTTCTTAATATTTCCATAGCAATTTGAAAAATAATATTTCCCTTCTTGAACCACAATTGGTTATCCCATTTAGAAAAGTGTCTGTGGGAAGCTTTACCAAAGTTAAAGAGCTATACATAGTCCTAGACCTACTAATTAGAACTTCATAAGGCAGTAATAAGAACTGATCGTCTGAAACATAAAGATTTGGAAAGAGTACTTAAACGATGGTGACCATTCTTGTCTGTTTGCCTGTTGTCCTGGGATCATTATTTGCCATGCCTATTTTGCTCTCAGAAGTATCTTGATTTAGGTGACTAATTAGATAAGTGCTCCATTTTTAACTCATTAATAATTCAGAACATCCCAAATCTCCTTCCTAATTAGTCCTGTTCTTACTCTATTTTTCTAAACTGGTTTCCTTATTTCTCAGCTGCCTTTCTCTCCCATTCTGTGTTTATTTTGCCATTACCAAAGTGAACAAGCAATGAAGAAAATACGACATTTTTTAATATATTTTTATTGATTTCAGAGAGGAAGGGATAGGGAGAGATAGAAACATCACTGATAAGAGAGAATCATTGATCAGCTGCCTCCTGATCACCCCCTACTGGATCAAGCCCACACCTGAGCATGTGCTCTTGACTGGAATCAATCCCCCAGGACCCTTCAGTCGCAGGCCGATGCTCTGCCCACTGAGCCAAACCCAGCTAGGGCAATACAACTTAGTATTAAAACAAATTGCCAAAGCACACACTTTTAGTAACTACAAGTGGACCTGTTTACGCCTGCATGAATGAAGATCGTAAAGATAATAGAATTTTATGAGCTCTAGCACAAATGAAAACACTCATTAGAAAATACAGCATCAATTTATGGCCAAGAGAGTGGATAGTTCACAATTTCTAGCCTCTCTTAAGCAAGGCTTTTTATTCAGTGCTACAATTTTAAGGCCAATTTTACCACAAAATTAAGGAAACGGCAGCACAGTTGATCCATTCTTTTCAACTATCTCAGCCACCCATGCAGATCCCTCTGAAGTCAATGAGGCCATGAAATTAGTATTGATCATAAAGGCAACTGAAATTAATAAATCAAGCTCATAAGAAGATTATACGCATGGCCTTGCTTCAGCGGAGAAATAAATATGTATTCCTAATGTGTCTTCACAGAGGATATTTCATAGGTCTTCGGTAAAGAAGAATTTTTTCTGAACCTGTTCAGTGACAGAGAAGGTAGTCGTTCCATTCGTTCTCATTTGTTCATTCATTCTTGCATAAACTCTAATTTTCTAATGCCCTAATAAGTGCCCAGCATGATGTTCCACACTGAAGGTAGCAAAGACAGCATCTAGGAACGTATAGTATGACAGGCACACAACGAAGCGATTAGCTGCATATGGGGTGTGATGAGGCTTCAAAGAGAAAAACACACATTTCCTTAGTGTTGAGTGTCCTCCTTGATCTGCCCAGCTTTCTGCTCTATCTTCACTTAATGCTCTTCTCTTTCCTGCAAGACCACCTCACTGGCCGTTTCCCAGATATGCGATCCTTGTCCAGTTTCCCAGAGATGCCATGCCGTATGGTATGTCCACAAACCATGCCTTTGCACATGGAAACTCCCCTGACTGCTGTGTCCTCACCCAGTGCCTGCCTGATGAACTCCCGTATCTCCAATAAGACCCAGCTTATGCCTCTCCTGACCACCAGTCCTCAGAAATTTCAACTTAGAAATTTTTGCATTTTTATTCTGTGTGCTTTAGGATAGGGTTCGTATTGTATGCGTCTGTGGTTCCCTGGTATTTGCACATTGCATAACAAATACTTATTGAATTAATAAATAAAAATGTGAGCTAGGCTTAATGGGCACCACAAAATAATTAAAGGTTAACATTTCATATATATGTGTGAAATTTATATATGTGAAATATATAAACTGACCACTTGAGCCAGCAATTCCACTTCTAACTATTTAGTCAGGAGAAATGAAAACATATGTCCACAGAAAGACATGTACAAGAACACCACTTTATTCATAATAGACAAAAACTGGGCATAACCCAAATGTCTCTCAAGAAATACTACTCAGCAACTAGAAGGAATTAACTATTGATTCCCACAGCATCATGAATGAATATCAAAAACATTAAGTTGAGCAAAAGAAGCCAGGCACAATGGAGTAAATATCATACAATTCAATTTATAAGAAACTTTAGGAAAGACACGTCTTATCTAAAGAAGATCAGTGGCATCCTAGAGCTAGGGTGAAGAGTGGGGTACTGACTGAGAAGGCACACAGGGAACCGTTTTGTTTTTTATCTTTATTGTTGAAAGTATTACATTTGTCTCCTTTTTCCCCCCATTGACCTCTTCTAACCTGCCTCCAAGGGGAACCATTTGAGGTGAATAAAATATTCTGTAAGTTAATTCTATAGCTACATGGGTGTTTATATTTGTCTCACATCAACTAACACTATACATAAAATGTTTACATTTTATTGAATACAAATTATACCTCCATAAAGTTCATTTGTAAAAACTTTATCATCATTTGAATATAGAGGGGCATATCAGATTTGGGGGTGGGGGATCTGAAGCTCATAAAATTTGGGTAGCCTCCTTAATAAAAAATAAAAAATTAGGTCAAAAGCTACCATTTATTTAGAATGAGAAATGAAACCATCACAATTTACAAATATTAAAAACTGGCAAATACAGAAAAATAAGATAATATTTTTTATTAACTCTCTAGAGCATTTTTTTCTACATTTTTTGCTATATACTCTAATTCTTCATGGAATAATAATTTTGTAATATTTTCTATGGAAAGAATAAAAAGACCATTCAATCTTTCCTATAGCCTACTTGATTAAAATTTTGTTTTATTATTGGTGGTTTGTAAAAGTTTATTTTAGCATCGCAACTTATTACTGTTAAGGTCATGTGACCTTTGAAAAAGTTGTCAAATTTGAGAACTTCCTCCACTAGGCTACTTTCATATATGACCTGTCACAGATGTACTCACTGTTTTTGGTAATGCTAAATGTTTGTGCCTTTATGAATTCTGATAAATTCTATTTTATGAAATTCCCATTAAAAAATGAAAAAGTAGCCCAGGCCAGGCGGATCAGAGGGTCATTCCCTACACCAAAATGTTTCAGGTTCAATCCCTGGTCAGGGTACACATGGGAGGTAACTGATGTTATATTTCTCTCTCTCTCTCTCTCTCTCTCTCTCTCTCTCTCTCTCTCTCTCTCCCCCTCTCTCTAAAATCAATAAACATATATAATCAGGTGAGGATTTAAAAAATGAAAAAGGATGGTACATTTATAATTATATATTCCATTGACAAATATATTACTGAAAAGAGTCATTTTGACCAGTTACCAATGAGAATTGAAACCTTTACTCAAGATTTTACACATTCTGGTTTTTGAAAAAATCCTCCCCACATTAGCTTCTAGTTTCCACTTTTCAAGTTTTATGACCACTCTGCTGCCTGCACACTCCTGGTATCAAGTACTACAGGGAACTTCCACATCGCCATGAGATCTCTAGCACTGGATTTTCCTAACATAATGCTGAGTAAGTTGGCACAAAGGCAATAGCAGACTGAAAGTCATTTCTGCAGTGACATCTAGCAATAATTCATCTGTGTGAAGAAGTAACTGCAAACCACATACACATCCCAACAAACCCAAACTAAATGTGTCTGAAATTCCATTTCCTCTTAGATTCCAAATATGCCCACAGCCACTCCAGTGTCACCAACATGACAGGTGATGAAGAAGAAACCACAGGAAAAAAAAAAAAGAAGGAAACAGAAATTCCATCTTAGCTGATTGCCCTTTGTAAGTACAACGTTTGCAAATTTTCCAAAAACAAGACCATCTGCGCACCTTGCTAAAGCTCATTCATTAGCTGCACTGTAAACCCACCCCTAATATTTCTTATTCATTTCTTGATCCAACAAATATTTGTTTCATGGCAAGTGCTAGCCAACAAAAGTTTTCCCTTTACTTCTGATAGTTTGGAAAAAACATAACTGGAAAATGTAAAATTTATTTCTAGTAAAGAAAAATTGCAAAGAATTCTTTCTGCACCTACTCATTAACTTGGTAACCCTTGGTGAGACTCAGTGTGAAGCTGTATAATTCTAAAGTGATGATGGAGGTCAAAATGTTTCATATTGGGGACTGAAGAGGACGGAAAAATTAGTTTCTTGGTTGGTTTCAATCATGATAGTTACATTATATCTGCCAAACATCTGGACATTTCACATGCATCTTATGTCAGACTCATAACTGCTTCACGGAAACGCTGGAAAACAAAGTACTTTCTGTGTAGCAAGGGAAATATATTTTGAGAGATTTGAAATCGAGGGACAATGTTCTTCAAACAACTTAAAGAAGGAAATGACCTGCTTTCTGAAAAGATTTTTCCAGTAAGCACTTCTCAAGAGATTAGAGACAGCAATCTCTATATGTGATGTAGAGATGTATAAACACTGTTTTTGGTTGTTTCTGGGGAAATGATCTTTCTCTGAGACTGTAAAGTGTGTATTAAGAAGTTGATAAGCTGATTGATCAGTCTGAGGAAACTAGAATGTGTGAATTGAAGCAATGTTTGCAGTAAATCATGTGTTTTTTTCTCAACATTTTCAAAGAGCCTCACTCTGCTTGCTACATTTTTTATGGTTTCTGCAAATATTTTATTTTATTGAAATAAAATTTTGTTTAAAATAACATTTTTTTTTAATTTAGTAAGCAAATTTTATGAGATATCCTATCTCCAAAATGTGGGTTGGTACTCAAAAATACCAAAAAAAAAAAATGTGTTTATGTCAAATGACATCATAAAATGTAGGTAGTTCGTATCTCATTAATTTTAAAGATTAGGCAAATATAAAACAGGGCAAGGGGCAAGGCTTTCCTGCTCCTAGAGAAATCCCATCTTTAGTGCTTCTCTGTTTCCTTCCCCATTCACCCACGTGATGGGCGAGGGCCACCGGTTGTGAATGACCTGCACCAGCACCGTTCAGCTTCCACTATTTCCAGGTTCAAACCTGCCCAAGAGGGAGAGGAAGCCTTTTCTCTTGTTCTCACAATCGCACAAGTAGGGTGAGATAGACAGTCGTCTGCAGTCCTCTGTTAGATGAGCAGAATGCCTAGGTAAAACAGCATCACAGGAGCCCTAAGAACCCTGGCCTACTGTTCACCCTCCTAAAGAAAGACACTGCTCACTCATAAGACAGCTGGACTTCTCCTGGCACCCAAACCAGCTCTGTGTCTGTCTCATCCCCAACCCCCGCTCCCACTTTCCTTCCCTTAGGCCCGTAGCCTTTCTGGTGAGTGGGCCCTAGTTTTATCCCTGAACCAAGAGTATGCACATGAACTCTCTTCCCTTCTGACCGAGTCTTTCTCAGAGGCACTCCCCAGTCCCTGTTGCTAGCGGAACATGGCACCAGCCTTGTAGACATGTCTGGACACACCTGGATCCTGAGGGGTCCTTAGCTTAGCTTCAAGGGACTAACTATACTCCATTATGATTTGAAGTTGAGATAGAAAAAGCTTCTCAACAAATAATTCTTATAAACAAAATGAATGAAAAAGAGCTTGTGTGTGTGTGTGTGTTTAAAGTAAAAGCAGTTTATGGATAAAATACATAAGAGCTTTATCCACTAAAAAATACAATAAATTATATCAGGAATAAATCATTTTTGTAAAGTACCTGTTAATATAATAAACATTTGTTTGTTTAGAGCCTCACTTATGTCACCACTTCCAGAAAACCGAATGGTATCCCATCGTCCACAAAGAAATGACTTACCTTCGAATGAGTGGTTAACTCATCTGAACTCAAAGCTGAATCAGATAATTTTACAAAAAGAATAAAACCCACAAAAGCTACTTTTCATTGAATGTTATAAAACAATATTGTAAAATGATAGAATTCTACTAAGAATAGAAGAATTCAAAAATTGGCTATATTTCCTTTACAGCAGAAAAAATCTGGCCGGCAGAAGAGGGCAGTTGGGGGCAACCAGGCCAGCAGGGAGGACAGTTGGGGGTTCTTAGGCTGGCGGGGGGGGGGCAGTGAAGGGTGACTAGGCCAGCGGGGGGGGGGGGCAGTTTGGAGCAATCAGGCTGACAAGGGGGGGGGGTAGT
Organism: Cnephaeus nilssonii; assembly: GCF_951640355.1. NCBI lineage: Eukaryota > Metazoa > Chordata > Mammalia > Chiroptera > Vespertilionidae > Cnephaeus > Cnephaeus nilssonii. Next base: position 62,713,693 of record NC_137084.1, on the reverse strand, counting down.
AAGGGGTGATCAGGCCAGCAGTGGGGGGCAGTTAGGGGTGACCAGGAAGGCAGTCAGGTGAGCAATTAGGAGCCAGCAGTAGAGGATTGTGAGAGGGATGTCCGACTGCAAATCAAATGCAACCGGCAGTCGGACATCCCCCGAGGAGTCCTGGGTTGGAGAGGGTGCAAGCTGGGCTAAGGGGACCTCCCCTCCCCCATGCACAAATTTCGTACACCAGGCCTCTAGTAGAATATAATAATGATAGGAAAATATTTAGTTTTTTTAAGAGAATTCTAGGAATTCTTTCTGCTGTTAATCATTATTGATATTTATTTTTTCCATTAATTTTTTTTTAGAGAGAGTGGAAGGGAGGGGGAGAGACAGAGAGAAACATCAATGTGTGAAAGACACATTGATAGGAGCCTTGATGGGAATTGAACCCGCGACCCTTCAGTCTGTGGGCCAACACTCTAACCATTGAGCAAACTGGCAAGGGCGAATTCTGGGAATTTGCTCAATGCTGCCATTTATACACAGGAATAAAAATTTCTATAAACTCTGATAATTTATCTTCATTTAAATTTTAAAATTGGGTTTGTGGCTATTGCTATCTCAGGCTAAGAACTATTTCTCAATCTCAGGTTCAAAGAATAAATGAAAAAAGGAATATAGTTATGTAAAAACATACCATTGTTCTTCTTCCTTTTTTATAGAGCCTATTGAAATTGATTCTAAGTTTATCAATTATATAATAACATCAATAATTTATGAAAAGTTTATAAAATAAAAAAAATCAAGGAAATATTATAAAATTAATGAACCTCAAGGAAAGCAATAAACTTGCATGCATAGAATACATGCCATGTGCAAAAATCTTTCAATATATTTTCTCATTTAATTTTTGACACAATATTAAAAACAAGTGAGATTATACTAGATTAACAGTTGGAATTTAATAGTTGGAATTTTAAAAATTGTAAGTAATATTCTTTCATTACTTGACTAAAAAAAAATCAGAGCAAGGGTTTGGTATTGAGTTTTGCTTACTTCAGGACACTGGCTTTTTCTACCACACTATGCTGTCTTCAAAACAATTGACCCCTGGGAGATAATCAAAAGGTTTTCAAGGTTAACTGTTGTTATGTTTTGATTTATTTTATAGGTTACAAAACTCAATAGTTGGTAAAAGCTTCTTTGGACCCTACAATGCCAAGGTTAATAGATAGTTGCTTCTCTATTGGTTTGAGTTGCATTAATGTGTTGACTTCAGCAGGTTCACTAAATATCCTCAAGTTCCCATGTTAGCATTTGCTAAGTAATGTGTTCAACTCAAAAGTCCCAGTGAGGGTTGTCTGGTACAATGTTCTCATTGATCATTTTTTCTAAAAATAAAATAATGAAATCTCATGGCATTGACATGCATTAGTAAGGCAAAGAAAGTGGAATTGCTTTTTGATTTTTAAAAAACCACCTGAAGAACTCAACAAAAGTCCCATGAGTCTATTATACTCATCCATCCATTTTTATATTCACTTACTCATTCATTTATTCCTTTGTTCACTAAAACAAAATTAATTGGACATATCCTATATGCCTGGCACTATTTGAGACAAATGAAGTCAGGGTATTTATTCACCAGCTCCTGCCAGATTAAGTATGTTGGCCCTTAATCTAAATCTGTGCCCCTCCATCTAAATCTGTTGCCCCTTTGGGTGACCATTTCCACACAACTACTTCTCCTGATAGTATGTTTCGAGGTGGTAACTTATCCCAACTGAGGATACTGTAGTATTTGGGGAGGGAAAAAGGAGGGGGAGTATTTTAGTCCTGCCTACATCTTCATTAAACTCCTCCCATGACCTTATTTGAGTGTGCCATATATTTTCCACTATCTTAGAGTCTTTGATTCTTGTATTTTTCTGAATCCTGCCTTCTCTATTGTCTGCTAACACTTCTAAGAATTTACCTGAGGAAGAAAGATACAAGTTAATTATAACTATGATATCTTCAGAGATAAAGATAAAAAAACATGAAAATCAGGGGGAAAGGAGAATGGTTAATCACATGCTAGAAGGAAAAGGTCAAAGAAACCAGGAAGTAATGGCACCGATATGAAACAGGCTGTCCTGGTTTACTGGCCAACTCTCAGGAGCCTTCCTGGAATTGTCATATAACCAGTCTATAGTCTCTCTCTCTCTCTCTCTCTCTCTCTCTCTCTCTCTCTCTCTCTCTCGTGTGTGTGTGTGTGTGTGTGTGTGTGTGTGTGTGTGTGTGTGTGTGTGTGTCCCCTCCGCTAATGGTCAGTCCTGTCCTCTCTGAAAAGCTCTAGTGTTTTACAACCATTATACAGCTTCCTAAATCAGTCAAGGATGTGTCTGCTTTTCATACCATTCCATCAGTTCATCTTAGATCACACACCAGTCAAAATACAGGAAATATCTATACAGAAAAATGCCCACTAATAAATATATATATGGAATAACAGAATTTAAAAAACAACCATTTTCCAGACCCAATGTTTGACTTAGGGAAGGATTATCAATGGATACATAAAGCATAGGTAAAATGAATCTGATCAAAAAATGGGCAGAGAAATGCAAATCAAAACCACAATGGGATACCACCTCCCACAAGTGAGAATGGCTATTACAAAGACAGCAAAGAACAAGTGTTGGTGAGGATGTGGAGAAAACAGAATCTTTATGTGCTATTGGTGGGACTTCAACTTGGTATAGCCACAATGGAAAATAGTATGGAGATTCCTCAAAAAACTAAAAATAGGTCTACCATACAACTCAGCAATCTCACTTCTGGATTTTTAGATAAAGAAAACAAAACTACTAATTCAAAAGGATATATGCACTCCTATGTTCATTGCAGCATCATTTACAATAGACAAGATATGGAAACAACCTAGGTATCTATATATCATGAATCAATAAAGAAATATATATATATACATATATATATATACACAATGAACATTACTCAGCAATAAAAAATAATAAAATCTTGCCATTTGCAACAACATGAATAGATAATTCAGACAGAGAAAGACAAATACAATATGGTTTCACTTATATGTGAACTCTTAAAAAAATGAACAAGAGAAACAAAAACAGACTTATAGAAACAGAAATCAAACTGATGGTTGCCAGAGTTAAGGTGGTAGAGGGATGAGTGAAAAAGGTGACTCCTATATTAACCAGACACAAAAAGCAACTCAAAATGGAATACATAAGACCCAGACCATAAAACGGGGTAAGCTCTTTAATATTGGTCTTGGCAATGATTTTTTGGTTTTGATACCAAAAGCAAAGGCAACAAAGGCAAAAATAAACAAGTAAGACTATATCAAACTAAAAAGCTCTGTAAAGCAAAGGAAATCATCAACAAAATTTAAAAGCAACCTATGGAATGAGAAAATATTTGAAAACCACATATCTGATAAAGATTAATATCCAAAATATATAATGAACTCAGTCAACAGAAAAAAAAAAAAGAAAAGAAAAAAAAACCTGATAATCCACAATGAGATGTCACCTCACATCTGTTAGGTTGGCTATCATCAAAAAGATAACATGTAGTCCTAGCCCATTTTGCTCAGTGGATAGAGCAAAGGCCTGAAGACTGAAGAGTCATGGGTTTGATTCTGGTCAAGGGCACATACCTTGTTTGCAGGCTCAATCTCTGGCCCTGATCAGTCTGGGCGCATGTGGGAGGCAACTAATCAATGTGTCTCTCACACATTGATGTTTCTCTTTCCCTCCCTTCCACTCTCTCTAAAAATCAATTGAAAAATATCCTCGGGTGGGGATTAACAACAAAAAGATAAGAGATAAATGCTGCTGAGGATGTAGAGAAAAGGGAACCCTTGTACACTGTTGTTGAGAATGCAAATTGATACAGCTACTATGGAAAATAGTATGGATGTTTCTCAAAAAATTAAAAATAGAACTAAGTACCTTATGATTCAGCATCCCACTCCCATGTATTTATCTAAAAGAAACAAAATCATTATCTGGAAGAAGTATCTGTATTTCCATGTTCATTGCAGCATTATTAACAACAGCCAAGATGTGGAAACAACCTAAGTGTCCATCAACAGCAAAATGGATAAAGAAATGTAATATATATAATGAAATACTATTCAGACTTTTAAAAAAAGGAAATCTTGTCCTTTATGTCAACATGCATAAACCTTCAGGGCATTGTGCTAAGTGAAAAAAGCCAAACAAAGACACATACTAGATGGTACTTATATATGGAATCTAAAATGAGCAAACCAACAACAAAAAAGTGAAATTCATAAAAACAGAGAGTAGAAAAGTGGTTGCCAGAGATTAGGGGGTGGGGGGAATAGGAAAAGGTTGGTAAAAGGATACACACTTTCAGTTATAAGATGAATAAGGTCTGAGAATCTGATGTATAACATGGTGATTATCGTTGATAACAATGTATTGTATGATTGAAATTTGCTGAGAATAGAACTTAAAATATTCTCACACAAAAAAGATAAGTATTTGAGATGATGGATGTTAATTAACTTGATGTAGTAATCCTTTTACAGTGTATATGTATATCAAATTATCATGTAGTGCACTTTAAATATCTTACAATTTGGGGGGCAATTACAATTCAATGAAGCTGAAAAAAGTCAATGCCAGGAAAAATATGGGAGGACTATTCTAGATTAAAGGACAAATTTTTAAAAAAGGTCCAACAACAAAATAAAAGTGTGCAACCTGAGTGGATCCTGGATTTATTTTTTTAAGCAACTAGAAAAGACATTTAGGGTTATTTGGAGAAATTTTAAATACTGACTGGATGATATTATAGAATTATTGTTCTTTTTCTAAATATTATCATGTGATCTGTAGGAGACTTTTTATTCTTGGGAGATAGTGAAGTATTTTAAGTTGAAATGTCACAAGTCTGCAGTTTACTTTCAAATGATTTGGGGGTAAATATGCAGGGAGAGAGGGCAAAAGTGGAAAATTTATAATTTTGACATCTAAATGAATGGCATACAGGTAGTTATTGTACTACTCTTTCTACACTATTGTAGGTTTGAAATTTTCTGTAATAATAAAAGTTGGAGAAAATAAAGAAATAATATTAATCAATAAGAATGTGTTAGATCTCCCAAGAAGACACACAATTGGCCAACAGATATATGAAAAGATGCCCAACTTTACTAGCTAGTAGGGAAATGCAAATCAAAACCACAATGAGATACCACCTCACACCTGTTAGAATGACTATTATAAACAAGACAAGTGATTACAAGTGTTGGAGAGATTGTGGGAAAAAAGGAACCCTTATTCACTATCGCTAGGAATGTAAACTAGTACAGCCACTGGAAAACAAGTGTGAAGGTTCTTAAAAAAAAATAAGAATAGAGTTACCATATGACCCAGCAACCCCTCTTCTGGGTATCTACCCCCCAAAAAAATTGAAAACATTTATTTGCAAAGATATATGCACCCCCATGTTCACTGCAGCACTATTAACAGTGTCCAAGAGATGTAGGCAACCAAGGTGTCCTTTGATAGATGATTGGGTAAAGAAGATGTGGTACATATATACAGTGGAATACTCCTCAGTCATAAGAAAAGATGGAATACTGCCATTTACAACAACATGGATGGACCTTAAGAATACCATGCTAAGCAAAATAAGTCAGTCAGAAAAAACTAAGAACCATCTAATTTTTCATTCATTTGTGGGATAAATAAAAAACAAAACTTGTAGACACAGACAACAGCATTGTGGTTACCAGCGGGAAGGCAGGTGGATGGGGTATAAGAGGGTAACGGGGGCCAAATATAAGGTGATGAAAGATGATTTGACTTTGGGTGGTGGGGACACAATGCAATATACAAAAAAAAAATTATGATGATGCTAATGACCCTGTTTCCAATAGTAAAGAGAGCACTGATAATCCATGGTATGATCTGGCAATAGAAATACACAAAATAATGAATACTCCTATCCACCACTGTGAAAAGCAAGGAGCTGGGTAACTGCATATGATGATTTTGAATGTTTGGAAAACTAATTAACATAACAAGATTGGCTAGTTGATCCTATTGTCACTGGACAAAGTAGTAAGAAAAAATGATTAGCTAAGGGATTCTAATTCTAGATCAACTGCCATATAAATGATGTGACAACTTACAAGTTGTGATCCCTGAAGGAGACTCATACATAGAAGCCCAGACACACAGTGAAAACTAATTCAACAGATGCAGAAAAAAAAGGGGGGGGCGAATAATGTGTTAGGCACCAGTAATAATAACAGATGGTTTAAGGACATTTCCCTGAGTGTATTCAGGAACACTAGTCCTGTGATATGTCAGGGAACAAAGAAGTCCTTGGTCAGATATGTTTATGGAAACTGTACAATCATTTCCTCTTGTAGAAACTCACAATTGCACGTTAATGATAATTGTACATACATTCATTCATTAATGCTTCATAAATACTGTATGAAGTAACTCACTTTACAGTTTAGAAACAAAAGCACATAAAGATTAAGCCATTTATCCAGGGTCAAAGGTCACACCACTCTTAATAAAGTTGAGATCTGAGCAGAAGCAGCCTGATTCCAGAGCAACAACTTCTAACCACTGCACCAAAGACTTGGAGAAGTTCTGCACTGAAGAACTTTACATAACTCATCTAATACTCAGTAATGTTCACGCTTGCTTGTTTTTACATCATTTTCTGTTTAACACTTATTAGCCTCCTTAAATCTCTGAGAAGTTCTGTTGTCTATCCTGCTTTCAAGGATAATACAGTTGTGTTCAGAAGATAAGACAACACACATGTGGCAGCAAACAAAATAAAGCAGCATCGAGTTAATTGATTAATTGTGTGGGACAATCTATAGAGATTTATAAAGGGAAGATTAATCAAGCTATCTTGAACTGGAAAGATATCTTAGAAATGCTTAATAGCCAAGAAAAAGGAAGTAAAGATCCAAAGAGCATGATTTAAAAATTGACTTTGAATTACCATATAAGAAATTGTGGTGTGTTTTGTTTTAATATATTTTTATTGACTTCAGAGAGGAAGGAAGAGGGAGAGAGAGATAGAAACAACAATGATGAGAGAGAATCATCCATTGGCTGCCTCCTGCATGCCCCCCACTGGAGATGGAGCCTACAACCCGGGCATGTGCCCTTCACCAGAATACATGCCCTTGACCGGAATTGAACCTGGGACCCTTCAGTCCACAGGCCAACGCTCTATCCACTGAGCAAAACCGGCTAGGGAGTGTGGTGTGTTTTTTTAACATTGTAAACTTGGCCTCAGAATTTATGTCTGTACTACTATTGGTCACTGCTTAAATTTCAGCTAAACCAAGTACAGTTACTTCATTATTTTTAGAAAAGGTGGATTTACATATATCAAGATGATGGTAAAGAAGACTATTAGATGCCCTTCATTCACCAAGCAGAGTTTCTTATCTCATCAGCACCTCTATCATCTACTTTATAGGGATGCTGCCAAGACTGAGGACCAAATATGGAATACTACTCAGACATAAGAAAAGATGAAGTACTGCCATTTTCAGGCTTAAAATTATACTGCAAGGAAATGACCAAGAACACTCTTTTCATATATATATATATATATATATATATATATATATATATATACACACACACACACACACACACACACACACACACACACACATACATACTGGGAGCTATCACTTCACACCTGTCAGAATGGCTATCATCAATAAATCAACAAACGACAAGTGGTGAGGATATGGAGAATAGGGAACTCTTGTAGACCATTGGTAGGAATGCAGACTGGTGCAGCCACTGTGAAAAACAGTATGGAGTTTCCTCAAAAGATTAGAACTGCCCAGTATGACCCAGTGATTCCACTTCTGGTAATATATTCAAAAAAATTGGAAACATTGGTTCAAAAGAATATATGCATCCCTGTGTTCATTACAAAGTTATTTACAATAGCTAAGATTTGGAAGCAGCCCAAGTGTCGACGAGTGCATAAAAAAGCAGTGGTACATTTACACAATGAAGTAATACTCAGCTATAAAAAATTTTGCAACAGCATGAATGGACCTGGAAAATACTGTGCTAAGTGAAATAACCCAGTCAGAGAAAGACATGTACCACATGACTTCACTTATATGTGGAATATAATGGGGGGGGGGAAATCTAGAACAGACTAACAGATGTCAGAGAGGAATGGGGATGGGGGGCTGAATGAAAAGAAGGTGAAGGGATTAAGCAAAAAATGAAACACCAAAACTCATAGATACAGACAACACCCTGGTGATTGCCAGAAGGAAAGAGGGGAGAGGTAAAAGAGGGTAAGGGGGACAAATGGTGACAAAAGGAGACTTGATTTTGGGTGGGGAACATACAATACAATATATAGATGATGTATTAGAGAATTGTACACCTGAAACCTATATAATTTTGTTAACCAAAGTCACCGCAATAAATTCAATAAAAAATTTTTTTAAAAAAAGGTCAGAGGCCAAAAAATAAAAATTATCTAGCAAAATAAAAATAATAAATGTATATTAACACAAAAATAAGAAAAATGCCATACTTGAAATTTACATAAACTCCTTACCTATTCAAAACACTCACACGTGAGTTAGATCATGATGGTGCCACATCCTCAGATCCACAACCATGATCAGCAACATTAGAAATTTATCTTCAGTAGCAGGGATCCAGCTGGTAGTATGAACACTTCCATTAATATGGCATTTTTAAAAGCATCACCTTCTAGAAAACCCATAGAAAAAATCTTTTCTAATTTGAACCATTGTGTCTTTTTAAATATATATATATTGATTTCAGACAGGGAGTGGGAGAGAGAGATAGAAACATCAATGATGAGAGATAATCATTGATCATCTGCCTCCTGCACAACCCTCCCCCCCTTCCACTGGGGATCGAGCCTGCAACCCAGGCATGTGCCCCAACCAGAATCCAACCATGACCTCCTGGTTCATAGGTCAATGCTCAACCACTGAGCCACACTGGCTGAGCAAACCATTGTGTCTTTAACTAAGACTAGATCTAGATGTTCTAGATCGTGAAACGCTCCAAAATCGCGTACCTACCTTTAGATGTGCTAAACTGTAGTGAAGTTGTGAGCTGTGATACAGTGATTTCCATTAGATAGTGTTTGCAAAGATTAGTTCTAAATTATATATGGAGTCTCTCTCATATTGATACCATTTTCCTTCCAGGCCATAGTGTGAGCCACTTTCTTCATAGAATGCTCTCTACTTTTCTTACAAGTAAGTTCCTGACACCCGGGATACCGAGGCAAGATTCATATGACTTTCCTACTTAATATAAATCTTTTGATTTGCTGCCGAACGGGCTGTTCTTCAGCATTGCTATTTAACTTCAAGGGACAATGCTGTTTATCACCTGGTCCTGAAAGCAGTCGACCACATCTGGACATGACAGTACTTTGAGTCAGAAACCATGAAATATAAATGTGCTACTATCAGCAGTGAGCAGAAATAAATGAATCATGTCGGTTAGACATCCAAAGTGGTTTACATTTCCTTTATGTCCCTGATATGTTAGTTAAAAATAAAAGACCATTAATGTTAGAAGGAGAGGTATTTGGGGCAGTCAGACTTCAGGCAGAATAAACTCAGGAGACATCATTAAGGATTTCTTATATTTAATGTTTGCACACTTCCCCGGGGTTTTTAAAGACTGACATCTCAGCTAGTCTTTGCTACACAGCACAGCAAAATAGAAGGCAGCTTGCCAAACGCCCATCACCCAAATATGCCCCTAGGTATTAAATTGAAGTCAGATTTTATAAAACTGTCACCCAACTGGGTTTAGGGCTGTGTGTTTACATTTCCCATCTTTCATTGTCTATATAGGATAGGAAGATTGTCCTTAAGCAATTATGGTGTGAGCATTGTTTTGCTTTAGGAACAACTCACTAAGCCTAGCAACTTTTGATCAAAGGCAACATATGGATAAGAAATTCTCGTGCTTCTTTGCATATTCAGGCCCCGGACTGGTTCTGAATGCAGTTCTGAAAGAAGACTTCCAAAAATCATTCCATTTATTCATTTATTCTATTATTCGTTTCAAAAAGTGCCTGCTGCTGTTTTATGTTCTAAAAATTTTCAGTCAAAGTACTTGCCATGATAGAGCTTACATTATGAATTTTAAGGGAGGCAGGCCATCACGTGTAGACAAATGTTCAATAATAGCCGCATTATATTATAGAATCTAATGAGGCTGCTTTAGAGGACTATGCCAATTCAGTGTATAAATTAATTTATTCATTCAAAAAATTAAATGAGCGCCTGCCATGTGTCAGACACTGTTTCAGACACTTAAGAAATAAAGCTGTGAATTAGACAGACAGAAATATCTCCCCTTATGGGACTTACACTCAGGGATGGAGAGTTGGACAAACAAACAGTATTTTTCTTAGACAGTAGTAAGTACAAAGGAGGAAAAATGTGGGAAGCAGATTTAGATAGAGGGGCCAGAGAGATCTCACTGAGAACAGACACCAGGGCACATGTAAACATATTGTAGTATAAACGATTCCAGTTTCCTTTTCCCTCCCCGAAAAGAATGAGTTTCTCACAGGCGAGCAGGTGAGATGTAGCCTGGGGACCCCAGCCTGGCCTGCTTGCCAGCTCACTGAGAAGCTGTCCACACTCGGCCATGTCCAACTAGCCACAGAGATAGGAAAACCCGGGCCTTACAGAGCAGTTGTTACCTGCAGATAAAATATTCTCAGCCTCACTCACGGGAACTTTTAGAAAACCTTTAGAATTATGCTGTTCAGACTAATGCTGAAGTGACATACAGTGCCCAACTTTTGTTCGCAGAACTTTTTCTCTCACTGACATATTCGATTAGTGTGCTCTTTTAAGCCACCTTCCCGTTATTCTCAAGTTGCTTTTCTTAAAGAACCAATCCGTTATCCAGGATGCAGTGTGCTGTGCATTTAAGCCCTGGGGCATTTTTATTGCTGAAGCAGGGGAGCGAGCGTTGTCCTGAACTGACATCGTAATTGCTTAAACAGAACAAAAACATTTTCTGGGACCTTCAAACAGCACCCCCCCTCCCCCCGCCACACACACACACACACACACACACACACACACACACGCACACACACACACAGTGCAGTATTGTAGGATAGCCAGGGACATTAGAGAGTCTACATAGTACCCAGAGATGCAGCCTTATCCTAGAGCCCACAGCAGAGGCAAAGAGAATAGCCGGACTGTGGGTCCTGACCACACATTCAGCTCCAGCCTGACCAATGATCCCCTAAAGTTTGTAGGAGTACACTCTCCTCTCTCATTGTTCAGCTTTATAAACCACTTCCTTTATCACTCCTGTACTTGGGAAACTCCTGACGTCTTGTTCTTTTCATCCTTTTGAGCCTTTGCTAGTATTTCAGATTTGATGTCGGATGTGGTTTCTTTGATGTTTAAGTCCTGGGAAGAATCAGCTCCTGCCCACACATGCAGTTGCTCACTCTACGCCTTTGGGTGATCATTTTTCCTGATCAGAATAGACCACAGTCCACTGTCTAGCATTCATTCACTCGACAAGTATTCTGTGAGAGCCTACCATGTGCCAGGCACAGACCTCAGCGCTGGAAAGACAGGGGAGAACAGGACAGACCAGGACCCTGGCTCTCCTTGGCTTTATCTGCTACTGGAGCTGACATTCTACCAGGGAGAGAAATTCAATAAGCAAATTAATAATGTAAATGAACAAATAAGTTTAAGTAGCCATAATCAATCCTATATAATAAAGAGGTAATATGCAAATTGACCATCACTCCAACACACAAGATGGCTGCCCCCATGTGGACACAAGATGGCCGTCACAAGATGGCCAGCAGGGGGGAGGGGCAGTTGTGGGTGATCAGGCCAGCAGGGGAGGGGCAGTTGGGAGGGACCAGGCCTGCAAGAGAGAGCAGTTCGGGTGATCAGACCTGCAGGGGAGGGCAGTTAGGGGTGAACAGACCAGCAGAGGAGGGTAGTTAGGGGCAACCAGGCCTGCAGGGGAGGACAGTTGGGGGGACCCAGGCCTGCAGGGGAGGACTGTTGGAGGAGACCAGGACTGCAGGGGAGGGCAGTTAAGGGCAACCAGGCTGGGAAGGGAGGGAAGTTAAGGGCAATTGGGCCAGCAAGGGTAGCAGTTAGGTGTTGATCAGACTGGCAGGGGAGTGATTAGGGGGTGATCAGGCTGGCAGGCAGGAGCGGTTAGGGGCAATCAGGAAGGCAGGCAGGCAAGCGGTTGGGAGCCAGCAGTCCTGGATTGTGAGAGGGGTCCCAGATTGGAGAGGGTGCAGGCTGGGCTGATGGACATTCCGCCCGCCCCCCGCACCCCCGTGCACAAATTTCATGCACCGGGCCTCTATTAATGAACATAAAAAGAAATGTGAAAAGGAAATACTGACAGGCATTTCTTTAAAAATCTTTTGAATAGGGGTCACTAGACCTGAGTCTTTTTGTTCCATCACACACCATAACTGTTATCCCTTTGTAATCATACCTTTTCTTACCCCTAGTCCCTGCCACTAGCAAATACTTCTCTGGGTGTGGATATATTTACATATATATATATATATATATATATATATATATATATATATATATCCTATCTAATAAAAGAGTAATATGCAAATTAACCATCACTCTGCTACACCCACAAGCCATGCCCACCAGCCAATCAGGAGCAAATATGCAAATAAACCCAACCAAGATGGCTACAGCCACAGAGAGAGCAGGAGGGAGGCTTGGGTTTCCCTGGCAATGGAGGAAGCCAAGCTTTCCGCACACTCGGGCCGGCCCAGGCCTCCGCTTAAGGCTACAAAATTTCAATTATAGAAGTTACATAAATCACAACAGAAATGGCTGCTGCCACAGAGCGAGCAGAAGGCTTGGCTCCGCTCCAGGCTACAAAGTTTTAATTGTACAAGATAAATAAATTCCAGATACCAGGGCCTCCACTTGTGTTGCTGGGGGGGCGTGGCCGGCCTGCAAACCACCACAGGTCCCTCACCCAGGCCGCCCCACGCCCCAAGGGAACCCCCACCCTGATCTGGGACATCCTTCAGGGCAAACCAGCTGGCCCCCACCCATGCACCAGGCCTCTATCCTATCTAATAAAAGAGTAATATGCAGATTAACCATCACTCCAACACACAAGATGGCTGCCCCCATGTGATCAAAGATACTGCCCCCATGCGGACACAAGATGGCCACCACAAGATGGCCAGCAGGGGAGGGCTGTTGGGAAGGATCAGGCCTACAAGGGAGGGCAGTTGTGGGTGATCAGGCCAGCAGGGGAGGGCAGTTGGGAGGGACCAGGCCTGCAAGGGAGGGCAGTTGGGGGTGATCAAGCCTGCAGGGGAGGGCAGTTAGGGGTGACCAGGCTGGCAGAAGAGGGAAATTGGGGGCAAACAGGCAAGCAGGGGAGCAGTTAGACATCAATCAGGCTGGCAGGGGAGTGGTTAGGGGGTGATCAGGCTGGCAGGCAGAAGCAGTTAGGGGCAATCAGGAAGGTAGGCAGGCGAGTGGTTGGGAGCCAGCAGTCCTGGATTGAGAGAGGGATGTCCGACTGCCCGTTTAGGCCCGATCCCTAGGATCGGGCCTAAACGGGCAGTCGGACATCCCTCGAGGGGTCCCAGATTGGAGCGGGTGCAGGCTGGCTGAGGGACACCCCCTCCTGCCCCATGCACGAATTTTGTGCACCAGGCCTCTAATATATATATATATATATATATATATATATATATATATATATATATATATATTCCATATACATAGAATCATTGAGGATATAACCTTTTCACATTGGCTTTTTTCACTCAGTCTATATGAGATTCATTTAAGATATTGTGAATTTAATAGTAGAAACATTGAAGAAAAAAATTCCAAAAAGATGTACCTTTTTCATAAGTACAATAATGAAATTACAATTAACTATAAGGATGCAACTAAAATTAATAAAGGAAAGGTGCCCTTTTGTCACTAGCACATTCCTTTTTATTGCTGAGTAGTATCCCGTTGTATGGCTGTACCATGGTTTGATTATGCATAGAGTTGCTATAAATAGTCCTATATAATGTATGAATGTAAATTTCCATTTCTCTAGGGTTCAAATGCCCAGCCATGGGGTTAATGGGTCATATGATACATGTATGCTTACTTTGTAAGAAACTTCCAAACAGTTTTCCAGAGTGAATATATCATTTTACATTCCCAATAGCAGCACATGAAAGTTCCAGATGCTTTGCATCTTGTCAGTACTTGGTAGTGTCGGTGTATTTAATTTTAGCCAAATAGTTGCATACTGGTATCTAATCATGGTTTGAATTTGCATTTTCCTCTTATCTTATGATGTTGACCATTTGTATTTATTTACTGTCCATATATGATCTTTGTTTAAGTGTCTATTTCAGTCTTTCACCACTTTAAATTGGATTTTTTGGTGTCTTATTGTTGAGTTTTGACAGTTTTTTATAGACTGGAATGAATACCTGAAACTTGGTGCTCAGTGGCCATCTCCTGGCTTGATCTAAGTTTTCAAAAGGAACACAAATGGAAATGAGAGATACTAAATATAGACATTAAAATAGTGGAAACATTGAAGAAAATAAAAAATTTTAATAAGATGTACCTTGTTCATAATTATAATGAAATTACCATTAACTATAAGACTGAAAATATAATTAATAAATAAAAGTACCCATCTGTTGTTTTAAAACTTTAATAATAAAATGTAATAATTATTTTTAAAATCTTAAAATATTTATATTTTAAACATACCTAGTCTCAGCATATTTTTATGTACTTCTAGCTAAGTTTTATCAACTCTGATTGTATCTTTGCATAGTTGTGTTCAAATAAATTGTGTAAAATTATACCTACATTTTTAATACCTGATTTTTTCCTTGATATAAAGAAAGTACATGTTCATAGCTGTAAAGCATAAATTTGAGGGAAAATAATTATTTAAACTCAGAAACCCACCACTGGGCGATTTCAATAATAGAATTTTTTATTTCCTTATAATATTTTACTTGTTTGTGGGGTTCTTAATCTATTAGATATCACACTGTGTATAATGCTTTTAGGCTATTACCACAGAAATATTCAAATTCCTTACTGGATCATGATATGAAGAAGAGCTTGGTAAAACATAATCACTGCCTTCGTGTATTTTCTTAGTTTTTACTGATTAAAATCCGCTACATAGATAGAAAGAGAAAAAAAAAGTAAAACATTGTTCAAGTTGCTTGGCAAGTGGCATGATTGTGTAGCTCTGAGATTTCTGCTGCTACAGATCTGTGATAGCCATTAGTGTTGACCACCAGATATTTTCTGTTCTCTGCTTCCAGGTACATGGTAGGTTCACAGCTTCTTCTCCTTCCTTTCCTTCTTGTAGTTTTCTCACTAATTCTAACCACTGAGTTAGGAACAGAAGTGCACACATCACTTCTGAGGACAAGTCATTAAGTTGCCCGTGCCCTACCCACACAGCTCTCTTCCCCCGCCTCCACCAGGCTGGTCTGCAATGTTCCAGGTGATGGTGCTCTGAGAGCCCGGGTCCTGGAGTTTGGACACCTGGAGCACAGTTCCCAGAGATGCACTGATGAGCATGGTAGTATGAGAAACAAATGTTTCTTGTTTTAAGCCACTGAGATTTTGGCTTTACCTGCTACTGTGGCATAACCTAGACACTTACAGAAACTGGTACCAAGAAGTGGAGAGTTGCCATAAAAAAAAAAATCTAAACTATATGGCATTGGCTTTGGGCTAGGCAGCATGTAGTGAGAAAGATTTGAAGGATGACACTCCATGTTAAGTAATAGCAAAACATTGGGTAAAATGATCACCTGCAATCAGTGTGTACTGGAACTGTCTGGTGCCCGAGAGAGCTAATTGTGAGGATCTCTTCCCAGCTCCAGGATTTATGATGTCATGTTGGTAACTTGAATCTGGGAGAATTTATACCATGGATATAGGAAAACACTATAAATCATAGTGCTTTTTCTTTTAATTCCTGGAGAGCTGGCTATTAAACATTTACCACCACAACACTGGATGCAGTGATTTATAAGAGATCCTGCACCTAATAAACTTGTATTTCTTGGGGAGAGTTTGGAATAATAGCAATGTGTCCCAGTTGCTGTTTGTTGCATTTTGCAAAGTATTGAAAGAGAAAGGTAGGCTCAGAAAAGAAGTGGTGCAGTTGTAAGCAGGAATAACAGAGAATAGAGTCTACACATTCAGGAAACCAGAGAGTAGGAAGAGACTTGTATCTCTCAATTCTAAATAGGAAAAATCAAAACTCAATCTAATAGCAATATTAAATCAGGGATGTGTCCTTTCACTTAATGTTAAAAATAACTGAGTGGATTAAGATGAAACCCAGTAAATCCTTTCAATTTGTCTAAAATTGCTCAAGAAGGAAAAACCCTAAAGTGTGGCTCTCTCTTTATATATAAAGTATGTCTGCTGGCAAATGGCAGTGATGGGAATCAAATAAGTACAAAGCCTAAGTTTTTAATGTCAAATAGATCAGGATCCTGTAAAGGAGGAGGAACAAGGAGGAGAGGGGGAGAAGAAATGATTGAATCTTGAAAACTTAAAATGACTCTTAGACCCCTAATCTTCTATGTGAATGAAGCTGGCTGATAAGAAGCTCAACTGAAGGAAAAGCATATTCTCTGATTTTCATTTTTAGATGGCATCAAGGAGGATAGTGGGAAAGGACAAACTTTAGAGATGGCAAACCAAAGGACGTAGGAACATTGGACTGGAGAGCCGCTTCTAGGAACAAGAATCAGGGCCAAGTGGTTGAGTGTCAACCTATGAACCAGGTCAATGGTTCAATTCCTGGTCAGGGCACATGCCCAGGGTTACAGGCTCAGTCCCCAGTTGGGGGCCTGCAGGAGGCAGCCCGATCAATGATTCTTTCTCATCACTGATGTTTCTATCTCTCTGCCTCTCCCTTCCTCTCTGAACTCAATAAAAATATTTTTAAAAGAGAGAGACCATGGTTAGTTTTCCTTACATCCTGCTCTGTTGTCTTCTTAAAGATGTAGTCTTTTTAAAAATATAGAAACTGGTAGATGAGAATTCAGAAAAAGAAATGGGTGAATCAGAGAACTGGCTGTCTCAAATGACATACCTTGAGATTAGAGGGACCACTACTTAGTTTTCTGGTGGGCACTGATCCAGGATCTCTGTCCAAACACTGAGGTGGAGAAGTATATTCTAATGTTCTTCTGGATAGGTAAGGCTGCTATATTTTATGAGGCAAAGCATGTGATGGACAAAATACAGTTTTATAATAAACACTGTTGGTTGTTTATACAACAGCTATTTTCCCATTCGTCATTGCTAAAAGAATCATTATTGTACATACATGTGTGTGTGAGACAATGTGCTTATCCCTGGACTAATTATTACTCACAACAATGCTATTTACCTCTGAAAGTGAATAAATCAGGGTGTGCTCATATAACCCAGTGCCAGGGAATGAAGGCTTGAGGGGGAAGGAGAAACATTTCCTCCCTGATAAAAGAGAAATATGTAAGGAAACAGTCTTATTTTTGTCCCTTCCCCCTTCCTTCTTGCTTAAGACACTGTTGTGTTGGAATGTAATGTCTGGAGCTGTGGCAGCTATCCTGGGACAATGAGATGTAAACCTGAGCACACTGCATCTAGTAGATTGCTTGTCTCCATTTTGTTTAGTTCTTTTTCTGGAATTTTGTTCTGTTCTTTCATTTGGGGCATGTTTCTTTGTCTCCACATTTTGGTAGCCACCCTGTGTTTATTTCTATGTATTAGGTAGAGCTGCTATGCCACCCAGGCTTGGTAGAGTGGCCTAATGTAATAGGTATTTTGTAGGGTCCAGTGGCACAGCCTCCCTGATCAACCATATGGACTGTGTACACCCTCCTGTTATAGTTGAGCCTTGACTGCTGTTGGCACATCCATGGGAGGGGTTAACCTCTAGGCCAAACGGTTTCATGGACTGGCTGTGACTATTGACCACCAAGCACCAACCATGATTGTGGATCAGCTGTACAGAGGGACTGGTTATAAGGATGCTCAGTGAACTTAGTAAGAATATCAATAACATAAATAAGGACACGGAAACCATGAAAACAAACTAGTCAGAAATGAAGGCTACACCAACTGAAATGAAGAATAATTTATAGGGAATCAATAGTAAAGCAGGTGAAGCCGAGAATTAAATCAGCAATTTGGAATATAAGGAAGCAAAAAATACCTAATCAGAATAGCAAACAGAAAGGAGAATCCAAAAGTGAGGATAGGGACAACTCCAACTTTACCAACATTCATATCATGGGGGTGCCAGAAGCAGAAAAAATAGAGCAAGAAATTGAAAACCTATTTGAAAAAAAATGACAGAAAACTTCCCTAACTTGGTGAAAGAAATAGACATGCAAGTCCAGGAAGTGCACAGAGTCCCAAACAAAATGAACCCAATGAGATTCATACCAAGAGACATCATAATTAAAATGCAAAAGGTTGAAGACAAAGAGATAATCTTAAAAAACAGCAAGAGAAAAGCAGTTAGTTACCTATAAGGAAGCTTCCATAAAACTGTCAGCTGATTTCTCAACAGAAACTTTGCAGGCCAGAAGGGATTGGTAACAAATATTCAAAGTGATGAAAAGCAAGGACCTACAACCAAGATTACTCTACCCAGCAAAACTATCCTATATAATAAAAGGCTAATATGCAAATAGACCAAACGGTGAACAACCGGAACAACCGAACAACCGGTCGCTATGATGTGTGCTGACCACCAGGGGGCATGTGTGGAATATGGCGGGCATTGGCCGTAGCGGGATGGTGGAGCAGGTAAGCGGGGGCAGCAGAACAAGGCGGGGCGCCAGTCGCTGACATTGAGGTGAGCCTCTGGTGGTTACTAAAAATTGTTTGCTCCTGCACACCACAGTCCATCCTGGCACCCACACCTGCTGCTGGCACCAGCCCCAATCACACCTGCTGCTGGCACCAGAGCCGCCACTCGCACCCACTGCTGGTGCCTGGCGCCAGTCCCCATCACTCAGCACCATCAATGGGTGCGAGCAGAGGCTGCCTGTCCTAATCGCCCCTGAGGGTTTCTCCACCCCCCACCCCTGCTACTGAGGGGCAATCAGGGAAGCTGCCTCCTCTTGCATCCTCTGACAGCGCCGGCCCCACTCACACCCGCTGATGGTGTGGAGCAACTGGGCCAGCGCCATCAGCGCATGGGAGGGGCAGCAGGAGCAGGGTTGCCGGCAAACAAGGGGCTGGGGGCCGTGGCAGGAGGGGCCGGGCGTGGGCACGGAGGATGGGCTGAGACCCGTCTCTGTGCCTACCATAGCCTCGCGGCCCACAGTTCCTTTCAAAGTGCACGAATTCATGCACTGGGCCCCTAGTCATTTATAATTGAAAGACTTATAAAGAGCTTTCCACACAAGCAAAAGTTAAAGAAGTTCATCACCACCAAACCAGTATTACATGAAATGTTAAAGCTGGGCGACGTGCGCGCTGACACCGAGCAACAGAACCTGGAGTACAGGCAGCTCATGGACCTCAAGACGCGGCTGGAGCAGGAGATCGCCACCTACCGCAGCCTGCTCGAGGGCCAGGACGCCCACTACAACAACCTGCTCACCACCAAGACCGCCTGAGCCCCATAGCAGCTGCCTGAGCTTCCTGCTCCTAGCTGAGGGGTGCTTGTGCCGGGGTAGGGGGATGGGAGGGGAGGGATCCTTACCCCTGGCTCTTCCTCTGACCTGTCAATAAAACATTATGGCTCAAGGGAGAAAAAAAAAAAAAGAAGAAGAAGAAGAAAAAAAACATCAAAAATAGGAATAATTTTTGTCCAGTGGAACAGCCTCCCCAATCAACCAAGCACTTGGTTGAAAATACAGGTCTATCAACAACTGAATCTAAAAACAAAATAAACAAAGAAGCAGAACAGAAACAGACTCAGAGATACAGACACCATTTTAATGGTTGTCAGATGGGAAGTGGGTTGAGGAGATAGGTGAAAAAGGTGAAGGGATTAAGAAGTACAAACTGGTAGTTACAGAACAGAATCATGGGGATGTAAAGTACAGCATAGAGAATATCCTATATAATAAACGGGTAATATGCAAATAGACCGAACAGCAGAACAATCGAAAAACCAATCAAAGCGTAATATGCTAATGATATGCTAAGGCTGCTCAACCACTCACTATGACGTGCACTGACCACCAGGGACAGATGCTCCGACCAGTTGTTTAGCTTGCTGCCGGGGTCCGGCTGATCAGGACTGAGCGAGATGGGCCGGACATGCGCTGGAGCCCTCCTGCGGTCCCTCCCCAGCCCAATCATGCACTGGTGGGGTCCTTCAACCTGGCTTGCACCCTCTCACAATCCAGGACCCCTCAGGGGATCTCGGAGAGCCTGTTTCAGCCCAATCCCGCAGGCCACTCCCCTTGAGAGGGCACCAGACGCAGGGCTCATGGCTGGTGAGCACTGCTGCGGCAGCATGAGCCTGTCCCGATTGGGACTGATTGGGCATGAGCAGTGGGGCCGGGATGAACGGGAAAGGCAGGTAGGAGCTGCAAGCGTCGTTGGACTGTGGGTTTCAGCCTGATCCCTGCAGGCCACCCAGAGGGACCCCACCTGTGCACTAATTCATGCCTCTAGTAGTTAATAATATTGTAATAACAATGTATAATAGTGTCAGATGGGTACAAAATTTATTGGGATGATTACTTAGTAAGTTATATAATGTCTAATCACTGGAGTATACACCTGAACTAATATAATATTATATGTCAACTGTAATTGAAAAATTAAAAATGATTTAAATTTTAAAATAACAATAAGTAAAAAATATTGAAAACCTGAGGACAAAATGGCAAAACGTTGAGAAAAACAGTAAGAATTAATTAAAGAGCCTGGTTTCTTGATCTTGGGCAATTGAAATACAGAGAGAACACCTAGCTTCAGGTTATTTATTAATTAAAATAAAGATCCTTATATTTTAGGCACTGTTGGAGTATTCTTTTTTTTAATTTTTTTATTGATTTTTGAGAGAGAGAGAAAGGGAGAGGGAGAGAGAGAATCGACTGACCCACACCAGCCAGGCTGGAATATTCTCATATTTGCAACTAACTTATACAATCACAATTATCCTCTTAAATTTTCTCCCATATTTTAACAACTTTTTACTATGAGTTCATTGTTCCTATAAGGTTTCTTTTTTTTTTTATCTTAAAGTTTTTTAGTGGCATTGTAGAAAAGTTTGCACTAGTGGCAACTAGCAAAATTTCATTTTAAATTAAAATTCTACTGTTCCTCTTTGGATTACTTTACTTCACTTTTAAAAGATTTGAAAGTCTCTGGAATTGGTTCCACCCCTCCTTTATCTCTCTTTCTTCTCTACAGACCATGACTCACATAATCATATTGTTTTTTTGTGTGGCTAGTGCCATACAAATGGATTTAACATGCTTTAATGCATTTGATCCTCAATTCAAATCAATTCAACAAATATTTATTGTATACTTAATAAGCTCAAGGCCCTGGGCTAAGTGCTATGACAAATACAAAGATGACGAGCAGTTCCTGTTTCCACAGAGCCCACAAGCTAGTTGAACTGATGATATGTATGCACCTATCTCTAATGTAATTATGACTGTGATATGTGCTTTCTAAGCAAGAAGAAGGTATAAATGAATTCTCCACAGGGAAGCAATATCGGGATTATAGCACAAAGTGCCATGTCATCCAGACATTAGCTACATCCTTGTCCCCTTTAAGCTACTACTAAAAGAGGATGTTCATATATAAGTTACAGGGAAGAGATAGAAGAGATGATTTACACAGTACACATATGAGTCCATGTTCTATTAGTTACAGGCAATGTGATTGGACACAATTTATGTACTTCCATAAATGTCTGTCTGTCCACCCATAACAAGGAGCTAACAAACGCTATAGTTTAGAGTTTGTTGTAAGGTTCGAAATAAAAAGCATAAATCACTTAGCACACAGTTTGTCTTATGGTGGCTTTTTTTAAAATTATTTTTTGTGTTGCTGATGTTGTTATTATTATCATTAGTAATACAAAAATGGAAATGAGATTCTGTACAGCCAGGGAGCACATGCAAAAACAAACAAACAAACAAACAAATGTGTTCAAAATGTGAGGTTGGAGGCAACAGATGAGGGATGAAAATGTAAAAACATAAAATTATAAAATAAACCCAGAAGATGCATATTTTACCATATTCTTAATTCAGTTTAAGTTTGGTCCTGTTTATACACATTCTGTATATCACTGGCAAGAAGGTATTTATTCAACCATTAGAAATAGCACCCTATGGTACCACCAACACACGTGGCTCAGAACCTTCCTTCAGTTTTAGCTGTGGCTCCTACGTCTGACATACTGTAGGAAACTAGAAAGCCAAGCTTTGTAGACGTATGGGTTTTAATAAGCTTTATAGCTATTTAGGTATGGTAAGGCCAACAGACCTGGAGACGATTGCCACTGAAAAGATGGTTTATTACTCACAGTTCCCAGGAAGAGAGGGCCTGCCACACCATGCGGGCACACGCGGGAAGCACCAGAGTCCGTCAGGAGCCAGAGGGGCCAGGGGAAACTGTGGGCAACAGCCTTTACTGGGGTTTCCCCAGGAAGGAAGAGGTCAGGTGGGGTAAGCAGGTTTAGGCTTGGCAAATTTGAATAATTCCAGCAGGCTTTGGGGCATAGGGGCTGCCCTAGTTCACTGGTACTTGACCCTGGGTCTATTAGGGCAGGTGCACAATGACTCCAAGTATAAGAGCTAGATAAAGAAGAGGGCTGGGGCTGTGGGCTCTGGATTGCTTCCTTTGCTTTTGAAAAGCATGCTCACAGACAAGTGGTTTACTAAGAACTGGCTAACCCTGGGCAGAGCAGTGCCTCCCAGAGTCAGCAAGGCCCCAGGTGTCAAGGCATCAGAATACAGAACAAAAAAAAAAGAAAGAAAGAAGAAAGACTTCGTTAAAACAGTACATGAAAAGAAAAAGGAAATAGAGCCTGAGCGTGGGTCACTGGAGAGCATCGCAATTTCCAAGAATAAAATGCTTGCCATCTGACCCACGGAACACTCTGTTCTGGACTTTTTTAGGCTCGTTTTTCTAGTTCTCTGCTCTTTTTCAGATGTTAACGACTAGTGGTTAAGTGAGGTGTTTTAACTGATGTAGTGTGTCACTAAAAATGTCACTAAAAATATCCATTCTCCATTTCAAAAGACTAGTTCAAATATGCCCACCGGAAATGTCCAGTGCTTAATTGGCGTGATTACACTTCTTCCTTAAGTAATCCCCAGAGCTCTTAAGAGCATTTTTTGTTTTAATTTTAAGCTCATACGGGTGTTTTTGTTAGTTTTTATTGACTTAAACAAATGATGCTTGTATCCCTGAAATTTTTTAACTGAAATTCATGCAGAAGACTGTCTTGGGCCTGAAGCTATTAATGCTTTCTTCCGTCACTCATCTGAGGAAGAAAGAGCCCTTCACTGTATCCGCCGATAACATGGCCACCTGCGGTGGAAGAGAAGGGTGAGTCAGTCACCCTGAGAAGATAAAATTAGATTTCCAAATGACCCTGGCAGCAGCAGGAGTCAGAAATAAGAATAACTTTCAACTGGTGCAACAGTGCATTTTGAAATGAGAAACAAATCACAAAAATTCAAGATGAGAGAGGCAGTTGACCTTATGGAGCTATAAAGAGGGAGTCACTGACATAGCTGACCTCAAGCTAAATAGATGTCAGGAATGGTTCTGTTATTGGAGAAAAATAAAGGGTGTGTATCTTGGGAATGTATACACAAGAGAAGCAGTAACATGAAGAATTTATGCAGCATTTCTGGATTATGTAATTCAAGGGAGATGTGTAGAGTTTAAGATGATCCGAAAGAGGCAGCTATAATTTTCAAAAATGTTTTTGTAAAAAATGGAATATATTATTTTAAGCTTGGAAAGAGAAAGTTAATTCAGATTCTCAGGTGTCAGCTTCAGAGCTGACACCCAGAAGAGGCAATCAGCCACATGCATGAAGGTATTCTTGCCTAAAAATATCTCCTGCCCGGGTGCCACAATTCTACAATTCTATCATTAAGATGTTAGTCATAGAATCACAAAGTGATCTAAATCAAACCAGTCCTGAGTGAATGGATATACCAGACACTAACCTAAAACTAACCAATTAGCTTCTGATTAAATACTTCTAGTGATGGAGTATTTACTGTCTAATGACAACAATGATGATGGTGATGATGTGATGGTGATGATGGTGATGATGGTGATGATGATGATGATGGTGACAATGACCCCTATCATTGACTGACCACCTGCTATGGGCTACAAATTATGCTGAGCTTCTATAATATGATAACATTCAATCCTACTTTCCAATGGAGAAATGGGATCCTCACTTGGTTAAAGCATGTGCCTAATGTTGCACAAGGGGTGGGAAGGAACTTGAAAGTGAGCAGTCTGATTTAGAGTCTCTGCCATAGCCCACTGACCTAAGGAGCCTCCCATCCAAAAAAATAAGGAAACCCAGGCTCAGAGAAGTTAAGAAACATTCCAAGGTCACATGCTGGTGAGGCCCGGAGGTTGGCTCTGAACTCATATGTCTGACTCCAGAGCCCCATCAATTTCACCACCTGCCACCGTGCTTCTCCCTGACATCCACAAACAGTCATACACTGGCCACGCTCTCCCTCAGCTTCTACTGTACAGAATTGTTATGAACCAAAGCGCATGGTAGGCTCCTAATAAACATTTGTTTAATAAATAGTATAATTAAATATATGTAATAGCAAGCTGCATTATAAAAGAAGTATAATGAGAGAAAAGGAAAAAAGAAAACAAAAAATAAAAGAGTTACCATGTGAAAGCCACAGAAATCACGTTTCATAAAGATAAACAAATCTACCTAAAGAAATAAATATGCTCTTTGTTCCCAGAAAAGGTAACCAAATCCAAGTCCTTTAGAGTTCGTTGTGTCTCTTTGCGAGGGTTTCCTCTACACCTGGCCACTGCGTCATGGCCACCTCATCTTTTATTGGGTCTTGTCTATGACAAGGAGATGGCAGGGATTGGAAGCCCTGTCCACTCAGACACGGATAGAGATAGCTAGGTCTCTGCACCTTCACCAGGAAATTGCTGTCTGTCATAAATTTCACTCACAAACCTTCATTCCATCTGAGTAATGAAGGCCTTGGACACTTAGCCATCTGATTCACCTTTGAGCCCAACTTTATTCTCACCAAGATAACCATGTTTAAGCATTTGTTAAAATACTCCATTCAAGAATAAAAGTGAGAGTCAGGGAACCCTCAAGAAGTCCTCGAGGAAGATGAAGTAAACTGTGAAATTCTCAAATCTAATTATAAACTTAATAGTGTGTATATTCAGTTCCAATTGGTGTATAATCACTTACTAATACAGAAAAACTAATTTGCCATTACAGCTGTTTTGAAATTACATTTAAAGGCAGAATCCCAGTGCACTGGGAATTGGAGCCACAGAGCCACTGACTCGATTTTACCTAAAAAAAAAAAAAAAAAAAAAAGTTCCTTTCTCTCTCATTTCTCCATTAATAGTTGTTACAAACAGTAACTAAAAACAGAATTAGCATTTAGGTTTCACAGCAGCAATGACTAAATGAATGTTATCGCTAGCCTGTTTCAGAGACGATTTACTAAGCTTGATGATGGCTAGGAGACGATTTACTAAGCTTGATGATGGCTAGTTTGTAGAATTACTTTTTCTTCTTTCTTTATTTATTATTTTGTTAATTCTCACACCCAAGGATATTTTTCCCATTGATTTTCAGAGAGTGGGAGGGAAGGAAGGAGAGAGGGAGGGAGAGGTAAGGAGGGAGGGAGGGAGGGAGAGAAGGAGGGAGGAAGGGATGGAAGGAGAGAGAAAGAGAGAGAGATGGATTGGTTGCCTCCAGCACAAGCCCTGACAATGCAGGGATTGAATTTGCAATCCAGGTACATGCCCTTGACCAGGAATAGAACTTGCGCTCATTCTATACACAGGGCTGAAGCTCTAACCACTGAGATACACCAGCCAGAGCTGGAGTTACTTTTTACTAGGATGTAAATGCTGAAACTCTTAATCAAAATGGTCCGAAGACTTGGGAATGCTGACTAAATACCTTGATATTCATTTTATGTTTGACAAGGAGAGCAGGCCTGTTCAGGAGTCCTGAGACTCTTTTTCTTTTTAACCATTCAAACCATTTATTTCAAGATATATTTGACAGATCCAGAATGATCAAAAAGGGGAGCCCTCCCCTGCAGTTTACACTGCAAAGAGCTGATCTGGGTATTAAATGCATGTCTGACATCCTCTAAGAATTCTTAAATCAATATGCTTCCACATTTCTGGGTTCCCCAACTAAGCTGTAAAACCCTGGAGAGACAAGAATGTGTCTCCCACTTTTGAAATATCTTTGCATTCTGTTCTCCTTTGCTGGCCATCTGGATAGAACAGGTGTTAGGTTTTTGTTTTGTTTTCTGCACAGGCACCGTACACACACACAGCATCCACAGAATATCAGATTCAACACACAGAGCACTGTTCAATCCACTTGTTTGGCAAACCATCTAACAAATGGCCACCGGCACCAGTCACAAATCTCAGGGACCAGACAGACAAGGAAAAACTAGAGATATTGAAGATGGAGCCCACAACCACGTGGGCTGAGAATCAGAGGGTCAGATTAATGGCCAAGACTTGTCTTCTAATCCTGAGGAGGACTCTGATTTGAAGACACAGTGAGCCTGAGGGAAGGAGGTGGGGAGCAAGGGTGCATCCCATCAAAAGCACTGCAATCACAGGGTAGAAACGGCAGAATCTAGTTTCTCTGCTGCTCTTTCCAGGGCTTAGAAAAAAGCGGGGGGCGGGGGAGGGGAGGTAGTGCTGCGGGCAAGAAGAGGACTCTTCTCTGCGTTGTCTGCGCCCTGGCATGAAGGGCTGCTCTGGAAAGGGGGAGTCCTCACTCACTTTTGAGAGCAAAACATCAGCTTGTAACCTTAATAAATGAAGGGAATGTGACAAGCAAGATTAACGCAGTATCAGACACTTACTATTTGATGTAGATGAATGTGTGTGGATTTAAATGATCATTAATAATTCCTATCTCTATGGACAAGGTAATATGTTTATGTAAATCTATATTATAAAGCAAGGTTACTCAACCTTAGCACTATTGTTATTTTGTGCCAAATAATTCTTTGCTGTGAGGAGCTGTCCTGTACATGGCAGGAATTTTAGCAATACCTCTCACCTCCACCCACTAGGTGCCCTCAGTACACACACTCCTGCCCCATCAAGTTGTGGCAACCAAAAATGTCCCGAGACATTGCCAAATGTCCCGAGACATTGCCAAATGTCCCCAGGAGGCAGACCAGTCCCTGGTGAAGAACCAATGACGTGAAGTCACATCAGCAGCTTGCATGAGTTAAAAGGACAGCACACCACCTTATAGCATATAAGGACAAATTTCAGAAATAAGAATTAATTTTAGGTGATTTGAACAGTGGCCATACTATGGTTTGATTGTTCAGTAGAATGAAAAAAATGATTGGCTATTATTATTAGAACTTGGGTTCTCAGGAATCTATTTATAGACCAAGGCTAACAACTTTAAAAAAAAAATTACAAGGTTAAAATAATCTGACAGTGGACTAGTCCAGCAGTTAAGGGATAGCCCAGAACGTAGGGGGTGGAAAATGGTGCTTAGCTAGTGCTATTTGGTTGAAAACAAGCTGAGCTGGCCCTGCTGAATCCAAGTCCCTCTACCTCCCTACCCAACAGCTAATTGATGACTGAAGTCAACACTTTCTATTTTTAATTTTAAGCAAGAAAAATGTTAATCACGTCATGTCTGTTTTCAAGAACATACTCTATTCCCTTAGATGAGGCAACGTGCGTGCTGCTGGATTTCCTACCCGGATTCACAATAGTCTTTCATGAAGTTGAAGTACTTTCCCCCCGTATTTTAAAAATAGGGTAGTAACACCAGTCTATATCTTTGGATTTAACAATAATCATACATGCCAGCTTTAAGACCAGCTTGATGATATCTCTAAGGAATTTTGACATGTTAAATCCAGAAATAAACTGCAATATAAAATGATCAAATGATTCCAAGTTGTAGAGGTTTTAGAGAGATTCACAGCAAATCATTAAGCTGTGGCCAGTTTTGTTGGAATTCGTGGTGTTAATCCAGTGTCTTTTAATCAACCAATGGAAGACTGGTGACCAAGAAAACACACTTGCCCTTTAAGTCAACAAACTTCATTGCCCCCCTGGCTGCCTGGTGAGCGTCATCGGCGCTCAGCCTTCGCATGTATGAGTAAATGGGCCAAGCCAGTTGGCTCTAAAATTGTTTCCAAGTCTAAAAGTTCATGATCCTTTGTATTTATTTTCTTCCTACTTACGGTCAACACTATGATTTCAATGGATTTGGGGTTGCAGAGAATAAATAAAATGACACTGCCTCTCAAATATATTGGAATCTTTTAAAAAGACAAGTTCAGTGGCACAGAATGATAGGTCAGAATATAGCTATTCCTTTACTCTGGGCTTCTGAGTGTAGCAGGGTTTAAGAGAAAGGAGATAACAAAGGCTGGCGGTATTTTCCTGGCTCTTCAGAAACCATGTTCAAGGGGACAACGAGGTGAGGACTATGAAAGTTTGGGTTCTCAGAGTCCACTCCAGTGGTCGGCAAACTCATTAGTCAACAGAGCCAAATATCAACAGTACAAGGATTGAAATTTCTTTTGAGAACCGAATTTTTTAAACTTAAACTTCTTCTAACACCACTTCTTCAAAATAGACGCGCCCAGGCCTTGGTATTTTGTGGAAGAGCCACACTCAAGGGGCCAAAGAGCCGCATGTGGCTCGAGAGCCGTGGTTTGCCGACCACTGCACTAACCAATCTGCACATAAGGAAAGCGAGTCAGCCAGATCTCTGTCTCTCTGCCCCCACCCTTCTCTGAAATTTCTTCTAAATTAAAAGGCTAGCAGGCTAGCCCTAGCTGGTTTTGTTCAGTGGTTAGAGCAACGGCCCACCATCAAGGGACCATACCTTGGTTGCAGGCTCAAACCCTGGTTGAGGCGCATGCAGGTGTCAAACAATCGATGTGTCTCTTTCACATTGATGTTTCTCTCTCTGCCTCTCCCCCTCCCTTCCACTCTCTCTAAAAATCAAAGGAAAAAATATCCTGGAAGGAGGATTAACAATAAATAAATAAAAGGCTAATAATCTTTCTGAAATTCTTGACCTAATTCTCCAGGAGCACCCGTGTCCTCATGATTGGCAACTAGGAAGAGGCACAGAAAGAGGTGATCTCTTAGGGGAAAACGCCTGAAAAACTGACACGGTGTGCTATTCCAATAATAAGCCTCAAGACTTAGTCATCCCTAATTCAATATCCTTGTCACTGATTTTCTTTGTGGAAATGAGCAGAAAATAATCTTCATGTTCTGCTTGCTGCATATTTCCCAGGGAGGCAAAGATGAAGAAGTAGGAAATTAAATCAAGTCAGAAAGCACTTATATATCGTTGAAGTTAATTAAATGAGTGGTTCTCCACCTGGCTGCGCTTCAAACCACCCCTTGCACCCAGCCACCTCCTAAGGTCTATCCAGCGGGGGTCCCCTGGCATTGGGCCTGGGAATCTGTCATTTTAAAACTTGGAAAATGATTTTAATGCATGTCCCAGATTAGGAATTACTGGGTTCTTTCTTTCCTTCCTTCCTTCCTTCCTTCCTTCCTTCCTTCCTTCCTTCCTTCCTTCCTTTCTTTCTTTCTTTCTTTCTTTCTTTCTTTCTTTCTTTCTTTCTTTCTTTCTTTCTTTCAAGATTGTTTCAAATCCAAGGTTTCCTGAGTCTTCGTAGCTCAGTGGACTTGAGTGAGGTCGCACTGTGGCGTGGAGCCTGAGGGGAAACAGGTAGGGACTGAGAATCTCACCGGCACAGTCCCCTGGGCTGGGAGCACCACGGGCAGCCTTCCGGGAGGAGGAGCTACACGGAGAAGACCCGCCGGCCAGGGCGCTGACTGGGGCACCTGTGCCTGCAGAATGTCCAGAACAGTCTCTCCTTCAGAACCCTCGGGGGGAAAGGATCATGGGAACAGGTGAAGGTGCGGTTTCACCTGGAAGCGTAAGCATGCTACCTTAAGGACCACAGGCTCTGGGATTCCAGCTCCTGGTTTACCCGTTATTTTCCAGCCTGAGGAAGAAGGACACGAGGGGGTGCGGGGACAGGCGTCTGGGTGATGAGGAGAAACTGAGAGGGAAAATGGCCTAACAGCCCTCGCCGGATTGGGTCAGTGGATAGAGCGTTGGCTCAGGGACTGAAGGGTCCCGGGTTTGATTCCGGTCAAGGGCAGGTACCGCGGTTGCAAGCTTGACCGATCCCCAACAAATATATGTGTCTCTCACACGTCAATGTTCTCTCTCTCTGTCTCGCCCATCCCTTCCACTCTCTCTAAAAATCAATGGGAAACTGTCCTCAGGTGAGGATTAACAAACAAAAAATTTAAAAACAAAAAAGGCATAACATAGAGGAAAGGGAGGAGGTCTTGAAACTAGACAGTCCGAAGATTGAATCCGAAATCTACGCTCTGCTTTCTCCCAGATGGGGAACTGAGCCAGTCACTTAAGCCATATGATTCTCGGCTTTCTCATCTAGAGTGTTGAAACTAGTATCGCGCCTATATTGTGATACTTGTGTAACCATTACACATACGACAGCTGCAGTATTTGTGCAAATAGGTAGTCACTAAATGGCAGCAATTATCAACACTACCGGCTCTACCCAGTGCGGTATGACAAGGGGAAGGCCGAGGAACAGCATGCGCAACAGGAATGTGAAAGCCCCAGCCAGAGGCGGAAATTTTCCAAATCAGGCAGGGTTACTCCACCGACCACATTCACAGTTTAACCTAAGCCTACATAAAGGAATATTCTTAACACTGTACTGCAGAGATTACCTCTGACACTTCCCCTCCACGCCCTCTGCCTCCCTCTTCCTCACTTGCTCTTCCTCTCTCCCTCTCCACATAACGCACACACACTTTCCCATCAAGACAGAAATACTGGCACCTTTACAGCAAAACCAGTGTCACGGGCGGAAAGCAAAGCCTTCTGCCGCCAGCATCGCCAGCAGAGAATGTGTGATGGCAGGATCCCCAAACAATGCTGTTTTACTAGCCAAATGCGGGGGTCACCATGAGCCGGTCAAGGCAAAAGAAATGTACCATAAAAAAAGAAAGCACAGCTTTGAGCAGAAAAAAAAGCTGGGAGACGTCCATCACGCTCTGCAGCCAGTCTTGCATGCACGAGTCAGAGAGAGAGAGAGGTTTTTATTCCAAAATAATCAACACCCTTCGTGGGGGGATGGGAGGGAGGCATGACTCCAAGAGCCACAGGCTCTCTCTAGAACTGTCGTGCCCAGAAGTCAAAAACAAGGTGAGCTGCACGGGAAGGACTCCTGGCCACAAACCCACTGTCAGCCGCAGCCGAACATCTTCAAACATGAGGGAGAAGACCTGGCAGCAGGAAACTCTATCGAGCGAGGACGATTATCATGTACCGAAATCTGCAAGCAAAGTGGTTCTCGGCCAGTTGTCCCCCGAGAGAGAACATCACAATGAATAAAGCTTGTTTTGAAAGCTTTCCACTGCCGTTTTTACATCTCCATACAACGTGAGAGTGAGCTGTATTTGTACACCCACTAGGTGTGAGATGCTCAAGTAAGGGAATCAGGGCTACGATGATGAGTAAGCCTCGGGCATTGTCCCCAATATATCCACAGTACCAGACGGACAGTGACAGGACCTAGGAGCGTGAGAATGAAGAGGAAAGGAAGGAGCTTAATCTACTAAGAGAATCAATCAGGCATCACGGAGGTAGAGACGTGTGGGGTGGGCACGAAAGGATCAGTCAGTATTTATGGCTGACGGAACTCCAAAGGCAGGCCCAGCAGAAGCCGCAGAGGGAGGGATAGGCTGGGGGACTGGCCGTGTTCTCTGTGGGATTTACCACCGGAGAATGGCTCCTGGGAGGCAGGACAAGCAGTCTGGAGGAAGCTTCCCGAAGCCCCAAATGGCCACAGGCACTCATGTTGGCATCACCTGTTCTTTCCCCCACTCCGTCTGCTGAGGGCCCGCACGTCAGACGCGGCATGTCACCCGTGCTGGTGCCAGTGCCCAGCTCTTTACTGCCATCTCACCCAGGCCTTTATCCTAACACTTCCCACTGCAGAAAGATCCCCCTCCTGAACTCTCTGGGAACTATTCCCTATGGCATTAGGAAAGTTACAAACACACTTTTCTGCCCGGCTGGTGTTGCTCAGTGGTTGAGTGTCAACCCACGAATCAGGAGGTCACAGTTCTATTTCTGGTCACAGCACATGCCCGGATTGTGAGCTCAATCCCCAGGGGTGTGCAGGAGGCAGCCAATCAATGATTTTCTCTTGTCATTGATGGTTCTATCGCTCTCTCCCTTCCTCTCTCTGAAATCAATAAACACATGTTTTTTATACATGTTTTTTCCCAGTAGGATTTTTTATTTTAGAAAATAA
Organism: Cnephaeus nilssonii; assembly: GCF_951640355.1. Lineage (NCBI taxonomy): Eukaryota > Metazoa > Chordata > Mammalia > Chiroptera > Vespertilionidae > Cnephaeus > Cnephaeus nilssonii. Next base: position 62,681,002 of record NC_137084.1, on the reverse strand, counting down.
TTTGTGTTGACCCAAGTAGAAAAACTGGGGTGAGAAAATTGGGGAGGGGGGTAGAAGAATCTTCCTGCCATTCTTAGCTTACTCTTAGGTATCCCTCCTCATTTCCTCCACTCACCCCCGTTCCCAACTAGAAGCACAGTAGCCCAGCTGCTTATTGGTGCACCACCTCTCATCTTTGTCTCCAATAGAAGCCTCGTCAGTTCTTGCAGGAGTTCAACCTTGTCCCTGCTACACATCCACACAACAGGTGAAGTTCATATGTGGCATGCATTTCCAAGCGAGGTTTCTATTACGGCCCCAAACACAAACAAGATCAGCCTGAGAGTCTGGGAGGCTACGGAGGTGCTACATGGAACTCCACCCATTAGTATCTCACAGAAGAAAGTATATTTTGATGAAAGGAAACCTAGTGTTATTATAAGTGAATTAAACACATTCATTCCAACTTGTAGAAGAAGGAAATTGTCAGCAGATGTTACTTCACTATCAGTATCCTATCACATGGGACACATTTCTACATACTCCTACACTCCAGTGTGACACATGACCAAGTTGAAGAATCATGGCTACGTGTTGATATACTTTATGTCAATAACGCATATATCGTTTTTGAAAGTGTCCAGTTCACTCTTAGTGAATACATACATTACAAATGGTTTGATCTGACTCACTGTTTCACTACAGGTATAGCACAGAGTCCCACTAAACTAAACCAGTAACCTTTTATTCTCTTATGGAATTATCTTTCAACTGGAAATATGCGGTGTTGGAGGTTTCAACATCAGCAAGTGTTACTTTATGTTAACAAGGAAAAAATAGTTTCATTTTATTTGTCACATAAGCTAAGTTTTTGGCAATGCTGTACTCAAAATTAATTGTTTTTTAGCAGGGGAGCGCAGCTACTCGTATACCCTTGACCGAAGACCGGTCCTCTCCTCTGGGGGGAAGGTTGTCCTCTTCGACCGAGCGCGCAGCTTCGGGAGGGACGCACATGGATCGGTGAGGGAGGAGGGGGATTCGGCCAGCCAGATCAGCCGAATCAACCCTAGCGATCAATGGGGTGACAGATGTCGCAGTCAGATCGCCCTCACATCCCAAAATTAATTGTTTTTTAAAAAAACATAAGTTAATATTTGTAGGTGTGTTATCTCCTTTGAACAGGACTGCAAAGGGAATCTCAGATGCGGTCCTGTGTCCTGCATCAGTCGGCCTGCTGTAAAGCAAACAACCCAAAAATCTCCGTGGCTTGCAACAGCAAACAATGATCTCCCACTCGCGTGTCTGCACCTGCAGGTGGATGGGGCTGCTCAGCTCTGCTCAGCTCTGCTCTGCATGTCCTTTCGTTTGATGACCTGAGATAAAAATGTAGCCCCTCCTCTAGTGTCTGTGACAGAGCCTAAGGACAGGAAGCAACCACACTTGAGGCTTCTGCTCATGTAGCATATGTCCCATTGGCTCATATTCCATGGGTCAAAAAAAAGGCACATGAGCCCTGTGTTTCTCAGTGGTTAGAGTTGTGGACGAAAGGAACCACATGCTAACCTGACAAGCTCAGGGGAGGCCTGTGTGGCAGTCTTGAAAACTCAGAGACCTAAAATAACCACAAAAGATGGTCTGAAAATTAAATATTTCTAACTACAAAAAGGTTATAGTGGGCAGTCATTCCTAGGCTGATATTTTCCCTGACAAAGATCAACTTAGATCTTTCCTGAGCCCATTTGCCTTTTTGCCTCTAAGATAACATATCTGTGAGATGTCTGGGTAACTTGTAACTTCCTTTTTTCTGGAGCCCCTGGAGCACAACCAAATGTGGTGGGCGCCAGGACAGATGCCTCAAATTCCTTCATTATCATGTTAATTGTTCCTGTATCCACCTAAGTATGTGTCCATCATTTTACTTTTTATCCAATCCCAGGGGTTTCTCATCGTTTGACTTTATCCCACCTCCTTAATCCATCACCAATGAACTTCATGTAACCCACCTATGTCCCTCCTTTGATTGCAATGTATAAATACAGATGTAACCCGCCATTCTTTGGAGCATTATCTCAATTCATTGAGGTTCTACTTCCTGGCATATGTCCAGTTTGGCTCAAATAAACTCACTAAAATTCTTTACAGGTTTCAATGGTTGTTTTTTTTTTTTTCATTAAGAGAGTGATAGCCCACCCACCAAAGGGTCTTGGGTTCAATTGCCAGTCAAGGGTTGCAGGTTTGATCCCCACACCAGTTGGGGCGCTTGTGGGAGGCAACCAATCCATGTGTCTCACCTTTTTTTCTCTCTCCCCCTTCCCCTTCCCCTCTCCCTCTCTCTAAATATCAGTGGAAAAAATATCCTTGGGTGGGGATTAACAACAAAAAAGTCACACGAACCAGCCCAACATCAGTGGAGCAGGAAAATAAACACTCCGTCCATGACAGGAGAGGGAAATAAATGTCTGTAAACAATAATGCAATCTATCGCAGACTACCTTCTGTGGGTATTCACTTGTCTGTCTTTCTCACTCAAAATTACCCACTTCCAAGAAATATGCTCAGAAAGTCTCATCCCGTTATGACATCAGGCGCAAAGTGGAAGACATGATTGTCTCTAAATCAGGGACAAAATAACCCACACACATCATGTTCAATGTTGGAAAAGGGACAGAACGGCTACAGGAAACCTCCCCATTCATAAGAAGGAAGCATGAGAGGCACTTGGCAATCACAGCAGTTTTGAACTCTGCTGGACCAACATGATGAGACCTTCTACCCGAGGGCAGGGAATCACTTCTGCTCTCGGCAGGAAGCTCCCCAGCCCACCGTTCTCTGTGGCTTTCGACTTCATCCTCCAGGATATCTTCCCTTGTTCGTTATCCTGGTTAGATGCCCCTGAGAAGACTATGCCATCTTAGGAGATTGGGCAGCTTTCCCAGCCAGCTTTTTGCCCATGCAAGTTGGGGCACAAATAATTTCAAAAAGTCACAATATCTGAAATAAGCCAGTCAATGAAAGAAAAATACCACATGATCTCACTCACTTATGGATAATAAAGAACATTATAAACTGATGAACAAAAATAGATACAGAGGCAGAGCAGCATCCAACAGACTGTCAAACTACAGCGGGAAGGCTGGGGAGGGTTGGGGGGAGGGTAAGAGATCACCTGAAGGACTTGTATGTGTGCATATAAGCATAACCAATGGACCAAGATACTGGGGGTTAGGAGAGGCTGCGGGAAGGTCAATGGGGAAAAAAAGGAGACATATGTACTACTCTTTGTAATACTTTAAGCAATAAAATAAAAATTTTTAAAAAGTCACAATATCTTTTAAGTAAGGATCATGGTGCTTTTAGAGGTACAACTCTTGCAAAGGTTTTGTTAGGTATTCATTTATTTGATTTCATAACCCATTGCTAGTAGCCTCGACCACAATTTTTCTGTGGACATGTGTGTTTTCTCTGGATTTAACTAAGGGTACTGTGGGCTGACCCAGGGATTGCAGAGTCCTGCCTTCAGAAATTGTGGCCACTCCATGATTTTACTTCAACCTACATTGTAATCACTAGTTTTGGCTCAAAGTATTTCTCAGTTTTATCTTTTACTAGTTGAAGATTACTAGTAAAAACAGTCCTATTTTTCAACCCTGAAATCCCAGATGTTGAGGTTGTTTTTCTCTTTTATTCTTTCCTGCAAATGAGCCAGTTATTTTCTAAATTTGTTTTTATTTTAAAGTATCTTGTGAAATGCAGCCAATAACGACTAACTGGAATTAATTAGTAAGATCCTGTTTAAATATCTTTCCAGCCAAAGCCACAAGTTTATCAGTAACTCTATCTGGCTCCCAGGTTATGGCTGAAATAGGATTTTTTCAGGGGTGAAACAGGCAGGTTTAGGGAATTTTTAAAATTAAGGGGGTCCATGGAAAAAAGCACAGGCTGCAGAGCTGCGAAAGGTTACATTTCCATAAGATAAGGGAACTGGGAGTAGCAAAAGGTACACATTTACAGAATAAAGGGAAGGAGGAAGAAAGCCCAGAGGGAATGGGAGAACAATGGAGGAGGAGGGCCTCACATGTCCCATGTGAGGTTTGACCTTTGAGCTCAGGAGTTACTATAGTGACCAAATCAAAGGGGAATAGCGATCAATCAGAGGGACCATCAAGGCACAAGAAACTGCAGCCTTGATAAATCGTGGGAAAAGGAACTCGGTGGGACCCTTTCCCCCTCCTCCACGTGGGAATCTGTGCTTGTTTCTCAATAAATTTCCACCTTTGCTATACCACCTTTCGTCCGTGGTTTCATTCTTCGACTCCACTGGACAAGAGCCCAGGAGACCATCCTGCCCCTGGGAAACACCATGCCTTTCCAGCCCAAAATCCCCCTGTCGTCGCCACTGCAGCAAAACCATATTGCATGGACCACCACTGTTTCCAGTTTCCTTAGTAGTTTTCTCACCACCTACAGCTTTATCCTGAAGCAACTGCCACCTACTGTTATTTTCATACAAGCGCACCACACGCCTCCTGTCAATTTTTATATTTGGCGGCTTGCTGCACCAAAAGCAACCTCAAAACTCCAGGGGCCAATAACAACAAACATATTTCTTGCCCACGTTACATGTCAGCAAGTACCACTTGGCTATGAATACTTTGGTCTGGGCCACATATCTACACGTGAGGAGGCCCGGGCGGAGGGGGCAGCCACAGTGCACAGCATACGCTTTCTTATGACAGAAAGGAAGAGCAACAGGCATAAATCACCCTGGAGGCCTTTGCTTGAAAGTGGTATCGGGACTTCGCACATTTCACTGACCAAGTTCAGCATGATGGCGTGGGAAATATTTTCTTCCTGTTGGGAAGAAGGGGGAGTAAATATTTTCAAATGATAATATAATCTACCACATGCCCTACTGAGAAACCAGAGTTATAAAACATCATAGTTGGAGATATGATAGACCAGCTCCAGAATAGGTGTTGTGGGGGTGGGAAAAATAAATTTTCCTTCCATCTTTCTAAGTTCTTCTGGCTGGACTAATAATCATATTGAGACGGAATTTTTGGACTGGAACCCGGATTCTTTGTCCGCCGGAATCGAAGAATGAATCCACGGACACAAAGTGGTAGAGCAAAGGTGGAGATTTATTGAAGAACAAGGACAGGCTCCCACGTGGGGAGAGAGAAAGGGTCCCACAGAATGGACTCCCAAGTAGGGAGGGGGGAAAGGGTCCCTTTTCCCTAGGGCTTATAAAGGCTGCAGATTCTGGTGCCTGATATCCCCTCTGATTGGTCACTATTCCCCTACACTGGTTACTGTAGTAACTCCTGAGCTCAAAGGTTGAAACTCACATGGGACAGGTGATGTTCTCCCTCCCACCCACCCCCCTTCCTTATTGTTTTTCTATTCCCTTTGGGCTTTCTTCTCCTTCTGGATGAAGGGCTTCCTTCTCTTTATTTTGTAAATATAGACCTTTTGCTGTTCCCAGCTCCCTCATTCTATGGAAATGTACCTGTTGCAGCTTTTCAGCTCCCCTATTCTATGGAAATACACCTTCTGCTGCTCTGCAGCCCTGTGCTTCCTCCGTGGTCCCCTCAATTTCCAAAATTTCTAAAATTTCCTAAACCTGTCCTATTTTTACCCCTAAAATTCCTGTTTCAATATTAACATGAGACAGACTAAAAGGAGAAACTTTACATTTATTACGTATGCAATACGCAGTTTCCATCGAATGTGAGACCCCAGGAGGCACTGGGCAGTTGTGGTTTATCTGTCATTCTGGACTAAGAAGACTTGGGAGGCAGGGGTCTGGGATTTAAAAGGGAAATGAGGCAATTCACAAGTAGAGAGAAAGAGCAAGCATGTGATAAACAAAGTCTTGCTGGGACACCCAGAAACAAAGGTACACAGAGGGAATCCAACAAACAGCCTCTGCTAGACTTCTCCCTGGCCGCCATACTTAGTTCATACATGCCCGCGTGAGCATGCCAAGAGTCCCTTCCTGAGGCAGGTTTTTCTATCGGAATGCATTTAGGCAGGAAAAGAGTAAAGGATAAAAGGTCTGAGTCTTTTGTTTATGTAAAATAACCACCTTAAAATAATCAGTATCCCAGAAGGCATATTTGGTGGGACAAATTCTAATCCTCCTCAGAATGCAATAGCCAGGATTTTTTTTTAAGATCAATTATTTATTCATTAACTTGAAAAAAAGAGAGACCAATGAACTCTTTTGCTTTGTGCTGTAACCATCACACAAAGATATAGCACCAATGCGATCAATAAGTCAAAAGTAAAAATGTGAGAGGAGAAGCATAAAGTTTCTTAATTTTGTACTTTGTCTATTCTATGGGGATAAAAAGATTATGAAAGTGAAGTACGTTTTATGTATAGTTACACAGGCAATCTGGATTTGTGGAACCTTCCAGCTTATTTTTGATGCAGTCAAGGACTTTGCATCACAATCAACAGAAGCATTAGGAGGGGAAATGCTCTCTCCAGAATTGCGGGGTGCTCCTGATGCTTCCTAAACAATTCACAAACCTTGGTAAATGCTGCATTTCCATTTGAATCGGAGCCCTGCTGGCTAAAGGTTTCAGAAAGATCACAGGGTGAACAGTGCCCTCTAGTGGTAAGTCAAAGCTTTAACTTGTCAACACAACAGAGTCAGAGACTTTAATTTTCCTCATTTTCCTTCTTGAGCTGGATTCTGAAAAAAAATGCTAGAATTTTAGAACGATATCAATAACACTCCAAAGCTCCATTCACCTATGTCCGACACTTGTTTATTTGATATTGAGAAATATCAAACAATTTAATTCTCCGTGCATAACAATAAAAGATATATGTAATCTGTTACTTTCTTATCCTTACATTTTCACAAACAAAATCAACTTTATTTTTAAGAGGAAATAAAACTTTTACCCAGGAAATGGAGCTTGAATAATCTGGAATGCAGTGTGTGTGTGTTTTTTAAATGCTTATAGTCCAACATAATCACCAAGAAAAAATATCTAACACGTTTCTACTCCTGGTATTTCCAAAATGATTACACATTTTATTAATCAAGGTCACAGTCACCTCATTTTACTAGTGTCAATGAAAACCTGATGCTGTGTGTTAATTAAGAATCACCATGGCGATGAAAATGGATATCTTAGCTGCTGCTGCCACCGAACCTGCAGCTGCTATTTATATGTGAGCTCCAAGCGCCCTCTGTTGGACAAACAGCAACTGATGAAAAAGCTGTCTTCTATTCTGGCTCAGATCTCTACCTACCTCTGAGGTCCTATTCAAGCTAAAGTTCCATTAAAAAGACATAGGAGCTCAACCCATGCAGAGATACAGTATCGGGCCTTATATTGAAATCTTGAAAGAAAAAAATTCATTAATGCTTTCTCCTATCTGTATGAATACCTTTCAAATGCAATGCTTTTATTACTCAAATCTCATCTCAAATATGATTGCCTCTGTGAGAAATTAGAAACTATTAGAAAACAAGTCATGAACGACATTTTAAAACTCGATTTTCTCTTCAGCACGTAGAGATGTATTTCTTTTTTCCACCCAACAAACCAACTTTAGGCAGGTTTTTCACCCCCTGGGGAGATGGAGGTCTGCTGAAGTGCTCTCTGCGCTACCACAAAGGTAATGTATCCACCATGGAGCTGAAAACATGAACATTTGCAGTTACCAGCGCCAGGTTTATGATTGAACATAGCGATATAGTCTTGGGGAAAGGGGGGTGGGGATGCCTAGCTCTTTGGTGTCCAGGAATTAGCAGGTGCGCTGGTATTGGCAGGAGCTCTCATTAATCCTCTTGGCCGGAGTTCCATCTGTAAAACTGGGATTGTGTTGTTTTAAGAAGCCTAGCCTACATTACTTTAATGACGTTTTCTCCTTCTCCTATGATCTCTTTAAGTTATTAAAGCCCTAAATTTATTTCCTGGATTTTCAGAAAAATCTGTCTTAAAAAAGAAGAAGAAAAAGAAGAAGGAGAAGGAGAAGGAGAAGGAGAAGGAGAAGGAGGAGGAGGAGGAGGAGGAGGAGGAGGAGGAGGAGAAACATAATCTAGGAACTAAGAAGCAAAGCACCTTTTGTCTGCAACTGCCTTTCTCTTGAGAATTATGAGTTTTAACAAAACATGAGCTGATAGCCTAGCTCCTCCTCATCAAAAAGAAATACATTTGCAGAAATAGAAATTAGATTGAACTTCTTCCATCAGTGCTTAACAATTTCATTTAGATGCTAAAATTTAATAAAAATAATCTAAAAATATGATTACTATTGTAGATGTTGCTTCCTGCAATAAAAGTGTTATGGGATAAACTGGGGGGTTTTCCCAAAAAAAAAAAAAACTCATATGGTGAAGTCCTAAACCACCAGTACCTCAGAATGGGACTCTATTTAGAAATAAGATCTTTACTTGAGTTGACATGAGGTCATTAGGGTGGGCCCCATTCCAACATGGCTGGTGTCCTTATAAGAAAAGGAGATGAGGACAGAGACCCACTCAGAAGGAAGGCCTTAAAGACACAAGGAGAAGATGGCCATCTGCAAGCCAGGGAGAGAGAGGCCTTAGAAGACATCAACCCTGCTGATACCTTGATCTCAAACTTGTATCGTCCAAAGTTGTGAGAAAATAAATTTCTGTGGTTTAAGCCACCCAGTCTGTGCTACATGGTATGGCAGCCCCTGTGAACTGATAGAAAAAGTGAGGTTGGCCTAATTTCTGTGGCTTTATAATGTTTCTCTTAGCCTTCCCCTCAAGCTTTTTGCCTCAGGGTGATAGCCAGCTAATATAGCTCCTGGTATCATGTCTACATTCAAGGTGAGAAAAGAGAGAAGGAAATACTCTTTTTTTCATCAAAAACCAAAATATGTGGGTTTAATATTTTTTTACAGGAACTCTTTTGTTGCCTATACCAGAACACTCAATGAGGTCAAACTCAAAATGTATTGGCTGATGAATTAGAGAATCCAGGGGCAGGGGCAGGGGCAGGGGCAGTGTGAGGCACAGCTGGACTCACGGATCCAATGGTATTATCTGAGGTGAGAGTCTTTATCTCCTGATTTCTCTTTCGCTGTATTGTCTTAGCTCTCCTGCTCCTCGGGCTTATCCCTGGGAATGCCAGGCTTTTGCTTGTGGTAACAAGACGGCTTCTATGGCTCTAGGTTCACGTTCTTTCCAGATCTAGCCTATCAAGAAAGAGTTCCTATCGCCAAGCTTCCTTGGGTAAAAGCACATATACTCTTCTCCTTTAGCACACAACTCCTGGCATCATTACATAAAATCTGTCCTAATGCTCCTATCTTAGCCCAAGTAAGTAATTATGTTAACGAGCATCAACACTGTAAAAAGTAGAGGCCTCCTCTTCATCAAGCACTTACTTTGAGGCAGGCATTGCTAACTAAATCCTGGAACCATCACATAAGCTAAAGCAACGAGAATGATTATCCTACTTCAAAAATACTACTGAATATTTACGTATTTTTTTAAAATAACGAATCAGACATAAGTCAAGTAACTTGGAACAGATCAGTGAGGTAGAAAATAGAACCAGGGATCTATATATATAAAACCCTAATATACAAATAGACCGAATGGCGGAACCAACGAATAACTGGTTGCTATGACTTGCGTTGACCACCAGGGGATGCGCGTGGAACATGGCAGGCATCGGCAGCAGGCAGCAGAGCACAGAACATGGTGGGCGTCGGCTGTGGTAGGATGGTAGAGCAGGTGAGCAGGGGCACCAGACCAAGGTCATCGGGGTGAGCATCTGATGGTTACTGAAAATTCTTTGCTCCCACGTGCCACAGTCTTGCCCAGCGCTCACACCTGCTCCCAGCACCGGCTCCGCTCATACCCACTGCTGGCACTGGAGCCACTGCTCACACCCGCTGCCAGCATCCAGTGCCAGCCCTGATCGCTCGGCACCATCAGCGGGTGCGAGCGGCGGCTGCCAGCCCTGATTGCCCCTCCGGGCTTCTCCAACTTCCCCTGCTCCTAAGGGGTGATCGGGGCCAGCAGCTGCCTCTTGCACCTGCTGCTGGTGACGACCCTGCTCACACGCACTGCTAGCGCCGGTCCCACTTGCACCTGCAGCTGGTGCCAGAGCCACTGCTCGAACCTGCTGCCAGTACCCGGCACTGGTCCCGATCACTCGGCGCCGTCAGAGGATGTGAGCAGAGGCTGCCGGCACCGATTGCCCCTAAGAGCTTCTCCACCTGCCCCTGTTCCTGAGAGGCGATTGTGGCAGCAGCTGCCACTTGCACCCACTGCTGGCACTGGCCCCAATCACTCTATGCCGTCAGCGGGTGAGAGAGGGGCCGGCACCATCAGCGCATGGGAGCGGCGGCGGTGGGAGCGGGGCTGCTGGCAGACAGGGGACCGGGGACTGCGGTGGGAGGAGCCAGGCAGGGGCATGGAGGATAGCCGAGACCCGCCCCTGTGCCCACAGCAGCCTTGTAGCCCACAGTTCCTTTCAAGGTGCACAAATTCGTACACTGGACCCCTGGTCCTACATAATAAAAGCCCAATATGCAAATTGTCCCCTGGAGCAAAAAAGTGTTCATTATTCTTGAATAAAATTTCTAAAGTACAAAAATAATCACAACACTCCACTTTTTAAAACACATTGTGTCTCTTCTTCCAAACATCTTAAGATGTAAGACATTTCATGGTCTGGCCTCCATCTCATCACCTGTAGAACCCTACTCTCATAACCATAAAGTTCCCCCAAATATACCTTTGAACATGCTGTTCCTTCTGCTTGCAGTGTCTTGCTGTTCTACCAGCCCTTTCCCACTCACCTGGATAATTTCTACTTACCTTTCAACAGTCAACTTAAGTATCACATATTTTTTTTAAAAAATGTCCATGACACCCCAATGATCTTAAGTGCATCTCCTCTCTGTTCCCATAGCACCCACAAATATTTTTCTCCCTTAGCAGATTTCACACTGTGTAGTAATCGCCTTCAAACTTGCCTCTCTCCCTACTACATTAATCCATGAGCTGCCCAAAGCGAAGGGCCATGCTTTCTTTCACTCAACTGTTTCTATTAAATATAGTTGGAGAGTTTAAACTTCCTACATGAAAGGATACTGACTAGAATGGGTTTAAGTGAATCTTCATACTGTAGTAAGTATGTTTTAGATGTATGTATTTTATACGTTGTATATTTTCATAATTATTTCTGCAAACGGTTTTGTGGAATTGTTCATAAAGCAAAGGAAAAAGTATTGACTCTTGAGAAAACTAAGTTTACCCTTTATGTAGATCATGACTGCCTGTAGGAGCTCTTTGTCTGTCCAGAAGTCAATTCTAATTAAGGAAAATTCAGATATTCTGGCTACCCAAGCAAGGGAAATGACAATATTCAACCAAGAAGATAAACCTCTCTAACTGCAGGAAATATTACCGGTGCTAAGCAATCAATATATTGATGGTAAAAATAAAGATTGTGCATCGAGAACCACAACCCAGACCTCAAGTAAAAGACAATCATTTAATAGGATTACCCAGACAGTAATCATACAAGAGCTTGTATAACTCTCTCAATAATATTTTAGAGAATTTAGTCCATTAGATATAGCTAGACAACCACTTTCAATTCTATTAATTATATATGAAATATTTTAAAAAATATTTTATTGATTTTCAGAGAGAAAGGAAGGGAGAGGAAGAGAAAGAGAAAAACATAGATGTGAGAGTGAAACATGGATTGTCTGCCTCCTGCAAGACCCCTACCCAGGGATCAAGCCCACAACCCAGGCATGTGCCTTGACCGGGAATGGAACCAGCCACCTTTTGATACATGGGACAATGTCCAACTAACTGAGCCACACTGGCCAGGGCTGAAATATTTTTAAATGGTATATCCTATAATTATAAAACAATCTACATGTTAATGTGCAGAGGTGTTAGGTTTTGCCTTTAAAAGCACTGTAAAGTCTAGGGGGATGAGCACTTTATGCCATGTCATATCTATCAGCCCTCATCTTCCCTGGCCCCACTCAGCTCTGGGCCCTAGGGTCAGGTGACCAGATCGTCCCGCTTTTGGCGGGACAGTCCCAATTTTTAACCATTTGTCCCGCCAAAAGAATAGGGACTTTTTTAAAACGCCGTGGGACGCGGGACAAATTGTTAAAAATCGGGACTGTCCCGCCAAAAGCGGGACAATCTGGTCACCTTACCCTAGGGCCCATCATTTGTAGGTTCAGTGTTGTCTATTCATCAACAAGACATGAGCAGAGAAGGAAGTAACTTCTGGAATCTGGAATGCGTCTCCATTGGGTTCCCTTCTCTCTGGCCACTGCCGATCTTCCACCTCAGATTCTGAGCAGCAGTCCAGTTTTCTGCTGGGATAAGAGCCCTTCCTGGAGTCCCAGCCCAAGTTCGGAGTCCTTACAATACACAGGCTGTGAGAAGACCCGATCACCAGGGTTTAGAACCTGCCCGGTGTTATCCCAAGTGCTGACTACAAACTGTAGGTTCACCTAAAATCTCGCCATTGGATAGTATCTCAGCTTGGGCTGCTATAGCAGAATGCCATGGACAGGTTGCCTTAAACACTTAAATTTATTTCTGACGGTTCTGGAGGACAGGAAGTGCAAGATCCAGGTGCCGACCTACTTAGTTTCTGGTGAGACTCTCCCTGGCTTGCTGACCTTCCCACTGTGTCCTCAAACAACAGGACGGAAGCAGACTCTCTGGTCTATTCTCTTACAAAGACACGAATCCCATAGGATCAGAGCCTTACCCTTGTGACCTCATTTGACCTTAATTACCCCTTATAGGCCTTATCTCCAAATCCAGTCATATTGAGGGTTAAGATTATTATATATGAATTGGGGAGGGGGAGCATCATTCAGCCCATAGCAGATATAAACACTAATCAAAATTTAAATAAAGCCTAACTCCTCCATGTTCATTGAACAACAATAATAATAACAACAATGTCTACTATTTTTTAAACATCTTCATCAAATTACCTCTGATTTTTAGGAAAATATTACTACTTGTGAAGCATAATAAATTGAAAGCTTGAAGTGTAAAACATCCTAACCAAAGCCACACAACTACAAAATAACAGAGCTGGAACTTGAACCCCTGTCTGTAGGAATTTAAAGACCAGGCCAGATCTGTCCACTGCACCCTCTTAGGTGGAAATTATAATTCACATCACCAATCGACCTTCAGTCCCCGCCTCTACCTCTTCTTCACCTGCCTGCACTGCGGAGATGATTAAGGTTTGCCTCACAGATACACCTGAGTTATGACAATTATGAAGCTGACAGTGGGTTAATAAAATATATATTTATTCAACACCTATGACCGAACATGGGTGGAACACTAGATTATTACTTATATATCTACAAATGCCTGAACAGATGAATGTGAAACTGACAGGTTTAGATTTGCTTGAGTTCCTATAATCAAATTTTGCAGCACTCTGCCCTTTTGATTCATGCTCTTATTTAAAATTCTGCATTGCTCTTTGTAATATACCAGCTTTTAAGCTGTCATTACATCCATCTTTCTCTGTCTTTGTCTTCCCAGCACCACATCCAATCCTTGTTTAACTCAAACACTTATTGACCTCTAATATACATCAGGTGTGTTTCTAGGCAATTGGGATCTAGCAGGGAAAAAACAGGCAAATATCCCTGCCTATATTGAGCTAATATCCATATATATATAGGATATCTATCCTGTCATTATTAGCTAATGTGATCTAATGTGATCATTGAAAGTTGAATATAGATAAAATTTAAGAATTATATATAAGAGAATAGCAAAATTAATATATATATATATATGAATGATAGGGAAACAGAAACTAATAGCCATACTAAAAAGGTCAAATATATATATGAATAGAGACTATGATACAGATTATGGAAAAGAAAAGGCAGAACAAGGTAAGGGAGATCGGGAATGTGAGGGGAGAGGGTCAAGGTGAACCTCCTGAGGAGACCTTTGAACGCAGATATAAGGAGATGACACACACCTGAGGAAAGATCACTCCAGACAGAGGAAAGACCTCCAGGTGGAAGCCGGCCTGGCCTGTTTGAGGAGCAGCCGAGAGGCCAGCAGGGCAGGAGCCGAGTGAGCCGAAGGTCAGAAAGTTGATAGGGTCCCGGATAACGAAGGGCCTACAGGCCACGGAAAGGGCTTTCCTTTGACACTCAGTAAAATGGGAAGTCCTTGCAGAATTCTGAGGAGAGGGTCTCCGACTCGGATTTTTAAAGTATCGTCCTAACTACTGTATAAAGAACAGACTGTACGGAGCAGGGGAGAAGCAGGGGGCAGTTTAGAGGCTGTTGCGATTACCAAGGTGAGGAATGTTTGATGGCTTGGACCAAAGCAGGGGGAGCAGTGGTTAGATTCTGGACATAGTACTTTGAAAGTAACAGAAGCCTCATCTACTGACTCAGCTCTGCCAGTTTTTGAGCCAAAAGATAAGAAATGCATCATCACCAGACTCAGCCCTCAATGCAGGAAGTGGGGATGCCTGAAATAAGTACTTATTACCTGCCAGTCATACTAAGAGTGCATCTTGTGAGATAGAAAACCAAAGCACAGAAGCATTAAATGACTGTGATTAGTACGCAGAAGGTCTGAATGACTGTACAGAGAAGCATTAAATGACTGTGATTAGTACTCACTGAAACCCTCATAGGTAACCTCCTCAACAGCATTGCTGGGAAGGCACACTGTATAGACCTGAGGTCTGGTGCCTCAGGGACAGAGCTGAGCTGATGCACCCAGGCTGAATCAGGGTCCTCTCTGAAGGGCAGTGGTCCCTCACTCACCACGGAGGCGGAAACCCCTAGGAAAGCAGGGACAACTAATGAACATGCTTCTGAAATTAATGAGTCTTGGGTCCCAGGGACTCTGTTTGGGGACGCAGCTCCCTGGAAACATGGCAGCTTCCCACACGCCCTATGTCCTAAGCAGTGCGAGCACATGGTTTGACCCATTCTTAACGATCGGAAACGTTATGGACCTTCACCAGAGCACTGGGCTCCAGGAATGCCATGTGGCTTTGGGGGAGGTTTGGCTAAGCTTCTTTTTTCAAAGAGTACGTTGAAGATTGAAATGTGAGAAAGAGATGACGTAGCTGGCAGAACACGAGGAGTGCTTTCACAGCGCACCTGCGGGAGACCCAGCTGGGCCTTTGGGATTGCATTTCTGGCTCTGAGGGGCAGGGCGAGGAGGGGGAAGGGAAGGGGCTGATAGAGGGGCTGCTATGCTACAACCAGCCTTTTCCTGGGAGGAGACAATGCCGTTTGTGAGGTTAGAAAACATAAGGGAGGGCACTCCCCTGCGCTAAGCTAGGGGCGTGTTTATAGGTTCTCAAGCTTTCCTTTAATAAGCCCCCAAAGTGCAAGTGCCTGCCATGCTGATGGGCGACAGGAGGTCCCCATGCCAGTGACACCTCGGAAATGTCTTGCTGGAGGGAGGGCAGCAAGACTCGTGTCTTGGGTGGGAGAGGAACTGGAATGGAGTCCACACAGACAGTATAACACTTTGTGTTTGGGGTTTGACAGCCTGGGAGACCAGGGAAATGCCACAACGTGAACTATAGGGGTCTAACTCCCTCTTAAAATAGCTTTCAAGTCTTCCAACTAACCTTTCATGCTATATAAGGAGACATATGTTTAAATGGATTTGGGATGGAGGTGGGAAAAGGGGGTGGGGGAAATGGGTTCATCTTTAACAATGTTGACAATAAAAATAAAGTTAAAAATCCAATCATGATACATTTCACTGCTGTAATAGAATTCTGAGATGGCTCCCAAAGCTCTCTTCCCCATGCCCCAGAATACAAACTTTCTCCCAGTGATCCAATCCAACACTAATCTAGGAGCTGCTATGAAGGCTCATCTAGATACAATGAAGGTCCCAAATCCATTGACCTTAAGACAGGGAAGTTATCTTCAGTGTGCCTTCGCTGGCCCTAGTCTAATCAGGTGAGACCTATAAAGGGCTGGTCTCCTCCAGGTGAGATTCAAAATGTGAGGGAGGTTCAGAGCCAGAGATATTATTTGTTGCTCACTTTGAAGATGGAGGGGGCCACGAGGCAAGGAGTATGGGTGGACTGGAGAGCAGTCCTCAGACAACAGCCATAAAGAAATGGGGAGCTTACCCTAAGGATAGGCAGCTTCCAACCACCCGAATTCTTCCCCAGAGCCTCCTGAATTTAATGCAACCTCGTGAACACCTTGATTTGAACCCAGAGCAAAGAATACAACCGTGCCATACCCGACCTCTGACCTACAGCACTGCGAATAAGTGGCTGTTGCTTTAAGCTGCTGAGCTTATGGTATATTGTTATCTAGCCATAGAAAATTAATACAATTGCTAAAAGCGCATTTGGGAAAATAAATTGCTAGAACTGCCTATTTAAATAAGATGTGATTACTTGAAAGGATCCTTCCTTCACCTATATACTTTTTCTTCATTTTCATCACATATCAGAAGTTTATAGTTTGTGTTTTGGAATTACTTAAAGCAAGCTAATGTTGTGTTGCTACTAAATAGTAATCACAAGAGCTAAGTTTCATAGGAAGTTTAGTCAAAATCAACTAGCAAAGAAAGCAAGTCTAAAAAGTAGTTTAGTAAATATGTTACAATTTAATTAATGTGAAACCATTTGTGAATAACTAAGTTCACCTCTCAATAGTTTATCTCTAATTGATCCTGCTTAAACTATGGCCCCCTTTTTCCCCCTTTCTAATGAAGGGAGTCATATGATTTAAACTCTAAAGAGTAATTTTTAAACAGTATTATCAATAATCTTTATATTTTTAGCTATGTTCCATTTATACACTTACCCAGAAATGAAATATTTTTAAAAGGCTTTTCAGAACTCAAAAGCAAAAGGTTATAAACAAACATAATATCAGAGTTTATAAAAATAGAAGAAATCACAATGTCTGATTAGAGAATTTTGGCATCAAGGGCTTTTTAAAGTTATAAACATTTCAAACATAAAATTGTGTCTTTTATAGAACAGCAAAAACAGTGTAGATATACTGAAAATATTCAACTGTAAAGTGTTTACTGATGGGCATTTTAAAATGGTAAAAGGAAAAAGATCCTCTTCTTTAATATTTAAAAAAATATTAAAATAGTATTCATATAGAATAAAATATGTCTCCCCTTCCTGTCTATTTTTTTTAATATAGTATTTGTATTGATTTCAGAGAGGAAGGGAGAGGGAGAGAGAGATGGAAGCATAAATGCTGAGAGAGAATCATTGATCGGCTGCCTCCTGCAGGCCCCACACCAGGGATTGAGAGCACAACCCGGGCATGTGCCCTGACCAGGGCTTGAACCGTGACCTCCTGGCTCATAGGTCAATGCTCAACCGCTGAGCCACGCCAGCCAGGCCCTGTCTAATGTGTTAAAGGCAGGAACAAAACAGAAATATGCAGCCAGCCGGAGCCTCTAGCTCAGGGGAGAGGCCAAGAAGACCTGTGATTGTTTAACTCCTAAGGCAGTCCCTGGTCGCCTGTGCACCTGCCAGCAAAGTGTGTGGCTGAGCCAGGGAAGCCCTGGGGGACCAGGTGGGACTCAGGACTGCAAAGACAGACTCTCGCTTAAGCAACAAAGGGGTATGTTTTGGTCCCTTAGCTGAAAACCAGAGGTAACACTGGCTGGAGCCACCGCTGGATGAAAGGCACCTACACTGTTATCACAGCCCCTTCCCTCAGCAGGCATGGGGGTGCCCCGCGCCCCAAGCCTCACAACCTACCTGGGTGACAACTCCAGTTGTAAGAGAACATCTCCAAAAGCTCTGAGAGGGATTCTGAGGAAGCCCCACGGGCCTGGTGCGCGGTCACGTGTCCATCTCTGCTGCTGGGAGAAGCGAGGTGGGTGGGGGTGGGGGTATGGCGCGCGCTAAGGTGTGCAGTTATATCCGAAATACGGAGTTTGTTTCCTTTATAGAGGTCATGTTCTGTGATCGGGAGACTGCATGCTGGGAGTAAATCGTAGAGGCCTGTCTTGACACCCCAGAAGGGGAGCCCTCATCTGTCTCCTTCTCAGGAACCGCGTTGAGCCTGGCAGATCAGGGGGATACCCCGGGGGCTCAGCGCCTGGGAAAGCAAATCTGATTGTTTACAGAGAGGAAGGGAGAGGGATAGAGACAGAAACATCGATCAGCTGCCTCCTGCACACCCCCCACTGGGGATGTGCCCGCAACCAAGGTACATGCCCTTGACCAGAATCGAACCTGGGACCCTTCAGTCTGCAGGCCGACGCTCTATCCACTGAGCCAAACCGGGTCAGGGCAAAACAGGAACTTTTTATTGCCATTAAAGATCCGTGAAGACACATTCCACCGTGTCCCGTGTAAGAAGATCAGGAACTGGATTAACCGGGAGCACACACAAACCAAGGATTCTAATGAAGAGGCATGAAGTCCGCATTCCCTCATCGCCACAGAGAGAGGTCTGCTGAAATTAGCTCAGCACACCGCGGGGCACACCACAAATCCCAGTGCCCCCGGGGAGGCAGCCTGACTCTCAGTCTACTGCCTTAAAATGCAATCAGGATACATTCGGAAAATGGCTATAAATGGAAAGGATTTAGGCACCAACCAGTGTGAGCATAAATGCAACACAGCTGGGAGTTGTCTGAGCAGGCCAACCCCCGCCACCTGCTGGCTTGGGAAGAGTGGGCTGCTGCTGCGGGAGGGCAGGGGCGCCTGTTAATGAGGGGTCAGGCACGACTTCGCATTTCTCTTCCAATGCCACGTGTGTCCGTTAGCCTTCGATTGCAGGGGCAGGAAGAGCCACACTCAGACCCGACCCGGTGACATGATGGTCACCCCAAGATGCTGAGCTTGGAACCAAACAGAGACACTGGGTGGCTGTCGGCCTGTGGAGAGGGTTCGAGGGTGAGCTTCCGCAGTGGCCCATGATGTGGAGCGTGGGATCATCTGTCATGGGACTGTGAGCGGGACATGAAGGCTTGCAGTGCGGGTCAGGATCTGTGGTCTCATGGGCAGTGCAGGCCTGTGTGGCAGCTGTTGTTTCTGGCTGTCCCACCGGGTCCCAGCGTGGTTTTCCCCCACCATCCTTCTCCTGCAAAGCATCTGGAAGAGGCCCAGCTATCTGTTTGCCTCCTTCCTGTGGACACAGTGATTGAGCTCTTCAGGGGCCGTTGTGTAGCCCAAGCTGCTCCGATTAAAAACAAACAAAAAACATTCCTTGGCATTAACTGCAAAGTGTCCATGTCACATCCTGCCCAGATCTTTCGAGTGACTTCCCGTTGTAATTAAATCCAAACTCACAGCCTCTGAGAAGCAAGCGCAGGATCTAACCTGAATTCTATTTCCTCGTCTGCTTCCTGGTTGCTTGCTGTCCTACAACCCAGCCAACACACTCCAGCCCCACGGGCTTTCTCTGAGTCCCTATTCCATCCCAGTCTTGCCCACGCAAAGACCCTTTCTTTGCCTTTAAGTCTCCTCTCTTGTGACTCTTCTCACGCTGATTCGTTTTCTTTCATTTTTTATTGGGGGGGGGGGGGCTTTTTATAATTTCAAACTTACGGAACAGTTATAAGAATAGTAAAATGAATTTCTGATTCCAATTATCCGGATTCATCAAGTGCCCCATTTGCTTCTTCATTCTCTCGGAATATATTGTATGCGTAAATGCCATTTATTTAAACTACTTGAGTGTAACTTGGAGACATTACAACTCCTGCTCTAAATAATCTTGTGTGTATTTCACAAGAAGGAGGACATTCTCTTTCAGAACAAGAATGCAATTTTCAAAATCAAGGAATGTAGTATTAATATAACAGGATTAACTAATCCATTCTCCGTATTCAAATTTTACCAACTGTCCCAGCCACAGCCTTTAGAGCAGTATGTTTTCCAGTCCATTATCTCACATGGTGTTTCATTGTTATAGGTCTTTCCTCTCCTTTTATCTGGAAAGGTTCTCACTTTGTCTTTTTTATCCATACATCGCAAATTTGGGGAATATCTTTAATAGTTATCAAATATAGTCATGAATATTTCTGACATCATGTGACTATAGACTCCCAGAATTTTCTTTCTTAAGACTGTTGTTTGTTTTTTAATAGTGTGGAAGGGAGAGGGAGAGAGATAGAAACAGCAATGATGAGAGAGAATATTGATCCCCTCCTGGGGATCGAGCCTGCAACCCGGGCATGTGCCCTGACCAGGAATCAAACCATGATCTCCTAGTTCATGGGCCGACACTCAACCGCTGAGCCACACCAGCCACGCTGATGACTGTTATTCATAGGAATTATTATGTTACCTGAAGGCCAAGCTCATAATAGCCCCTCTGACACAGCAGCAAGCTCTCAGGTCTCCTCTCAGCAGGAAGCCTAGCGTTCATACTGTCTTGTCAGTGCCCAGCTTTTGCTCTTTCTTAGGTCTGGACTACCATTCTCCTTCGACCCGTGGGCTCGTGGCTCTGCCCACAGTCAGGTAACTTCTGAATCCCCTCAGAGCTGCAGCTTCGGCCTCTCTCCCACACCAGCCGCCGGCCCAGCAGTTCTCACTGTGGCTGCAGGCTACCTGAGCATCACCTGAGGCGCTTTAAAAGGCTGCTTGTGCCCCAGGCCCAGGCCAATTCAATCCGATTTCCTGCAGGAGGGATTCCAGTTACTGCCCTCTCCTCTCCTTTATAAGCTTAAGCACAGACTTTGATTAATTTTCTTTGTCACAGCCGCAAACAGGTCCTGCATCTGAACTTGAGAAGGGAATGAGTGAAGGGAACTACAACATTCAAAACCAAGGCACAGACAAACAAACCCTCACCTCCGGCTGCTTTATCTGGCGGCTGTCTGACACCCCGGCTGCCTGCACCTTCTCCGGGGGTTTCTGCGGGGCCTCCACGTGTACGTGGCTCCTTGTGGCAGAGAACCCCTCACCCCTGCTGGGACTTTTCACAAGGAAACCTAGAGTGGACTGAAGAGGACACGCGGAGAAAATGTAGATACTACAGCAGAAAAAATCCACAACACTACTTCATTAACCCAAGCATTTGGTATCTTGGTATACAATAGTCTTCTTTCCCCACCTCAGTGTCTATAGTCCTTAAAAACCATGTGTAAGAGAAGAGACTCTGCAGCTGAAGAGCATAGCATCATATGCAGAAATCAAGACAGGACAACCAAGGTTTTTACTCTAGAAAAACAAACAAACTAGAGGCCCCTGGCTGGGTATGTCCGTTGGTTCCAGCGTCATCCAGATTCACCAAGGTTGTGGGTCTGATCCCTAATCAGGGTACATAAATGTAAATAAGTGGAACAACAAATCCATATATATCTCTCTCTCTCCCTTCCTCTCTCTCTCTCTCTCCAAAAATCAATCCATAATTTTTTAAAATATGTAGAAACTAATTAGAAAATAGAAATAAATATGACAAATGAAAATCATGTAACATTGTACGTCAACCATATTTAATTTTAAAAAGTTAAAATAAAAATATATTCAAAATATGCATGAGGAACCTGATAAAGGCAAAAATACCTCCCATTCTTCCCATTCATAACTTCAGGGGATTAGGTATAGCTGTAGGCAGTTATATTCTCCAAGATGGTTTTGTTTGTTAGTCACCCTGACGAGGTTATAAGGGTCTTGATTTTTTCCCTGTGCTTTTTACTTGTATCCTTCATGGCACCTAGTCCAGGGTTATGAAAATAGCTAAGTGCGCAACACATCCTCCCTCAGCGTTATCAGGTAAACTGAATGTCTGAGGCAAGAGATAGAAGGAAAGAACTACATAATGTGATGTGGCATTTTCCACAGAACGTGGGACCTTGTTTTTTAATGTGGTTCTTGTGTGTCATCTATGTCTGTAAGGACTCTATAAGCATCTGACGCACAGGGGCTGTAGCTCATGCTCCCTGATTTTATGTTCTTAGTTACACAGTTTTGACACAGCAGAACCATTTCAGTGATTGCTACAAAGTCCAGGGCCAATTAAAAATAAGCCTCGCCCTGGCCAGCGCTGCTCAGTGGTTAGAGCGTCAGCCCGTGTACCAAAGGGCCACGGGCTCCACTCCTGGTCAAGGGCATGTACCTGGGTTTCGGGCTCCATCCACCTCTGGTCGGGGTGCATGAGGGAGGCAACCAGTTGATGTGATGTGTCTCTCTCACATTGATGCCTCTCTCACTCTCTCTCTCTCTCTCTCACTCTCTCTCTCTCCTCCCCCCTCATTCCTTCCTCCCTCCCTCCCTTCTACTCTCTTTGAAAAAGCAGTGGAAAAAATATCCTCAGGTGAGGATTACCCAAAATAATCCTCTCTAATAAAATGGTAATATGCAAATTAACCATCACTCCGCTACATAAGCCACGCCCACCAGCCAATCAGGGCGAGTATGCAAATTAACCCCAATCCAAGATGGCTACGGCCACAGAGAGCAAGGTTTCCCAGGTAACAGAGCAAGCCAAGCTTTCCATAGCCGTTGCAGGCCTAAGCCTCCACTCAAGCTACAAAGTTTCAGTTATAGAAGGTAAACAAATTCAAACAAATGGCAGCAGAATGGAGCTTGAGAGAGCAGGCCAGGGTTGCCGGCGGCAACAGGGGAAGCAAAGCTTTCCGCACACCCTGGCCGGGCTCACCCGCTTAAGGCTACAAAGTTTCAATTGTAGAAGGGGAATTAACTGCCACAGAAATGGCTGCTGCCCCAGAAATGGCTGCCGCCCCAGAAATGGCTGCCGCCCCAGGCTACAAAGTTTCAATTGTAGAAGGAAAATAAATTCCAGATACCAGGGCCTCCCCTTGGGTTACCAGGGGGCGTGGCCGGCCTGCAAACCATCACAGGCCCCTCGCTCAGGCCGCCCCACACCCCAAGGGAACCCCACCCTTATCTGTGACACCCTTCAGGGCAAACCAGCTGGCCCCCACCCGTGCACCAGGCCTCTATGCTATCTAATAAAAGAGTAATATACAGATTGATCATCACTGCAACACACAATATAGCTGCCCCCATGTGGTCAAAGATCCTGCCCCCATGTGGACACAAGATGGCCACTACAAGATGGCCAGCAGGAGAGGGCAGTTGGGAGGCACTCGGCCTGCAAGGGAGGGCAGTTGTGAGGGACCAGGCTTGCAAGGGAGGGCAGTTGGAGGTGATCAACCCTGCAGGAGAGGGCAGTTAGGGGTGACCAGGCTGGCAGAGGAGGGAAGTTGGGGGCAAACAGGCTGGCAGGGGAGCAGTTAAGCATCAACCAGGCTGGCAGCGGAGTGGTTAGGGGGTGATCAGGCTGGCAGGCAGAAGCGGTTAGGAGCAATCAGGAAGGCAGGCAGGCAAGCAGTTGGGAGCCAGCAGTCCTGGATTGTGAAAGGGATGTCCGACTGCCCGTTTAGGCCCGATCCCACGAGGATCGGGCCTAAACGGGCAGTCGGACATCCCTCCAGGAGTCCCAGATTGGAGAGGGTACAGGCTGGGCTGAGGGACAACCCCCCGCCGTGCACGAATTTCGTGCACCGGGCTTCTAGTAAATAAATAAAGCCTCATATGCTAACAAGCCAAATAATAAAAAAAAAAGTCAAATAATGCAGAACAGAGTGAGATGTCAAATAATACATTGGCATTCCTAAGCATGTGTATTTTAGCATCTTCGTTCCGTATTATAGATAGAGGGGTCCCAGGCTGAGGGAAGGGAGTGTAGCAGAGTTAGGATTGGTGGTGCTGGTGATGGTAGTGATCCTCATTTCTTATTATATTGTAAATAGCAAGAAAAGAACAAGAGTGCTCACAGTATATATTTTTTAAAGTAATGTCTAGGCAATACATTTAAGAAAAGGTACATACAACTGTGGTTACCTCATGGTTCTGAATGTAGTACAGTGTAACTGTTTCATTTAAGTAGTTTTTCGCTTTGATAGAAATTTTAAAGGGTTGGTAAATTGTAGATTCAATATTCTGTGTGATTACTCTCCCCCATTTCCATGAATCATCATTAACTATATTTTACCTATGAGTGTGTAAACTCAAAACGCCATTAAGAAGCAGTCAGTATTCTATAACACCTCAAGATGGCGGTGTTGCTCCATTTAAAATGTTCTTTTTTCAAAGCCATTTGAACTTCCTCCAGAGACTTAAACTTCTGCTTTCTTGGCCAAAATTTAAGATTTCAAGATATTCGGCCCTTCCAAATGATGTTAGAGTTAAAACCATCTACATAGAAAAATTATAACAGTGATTTCTACTTTAAAATGTGTCACTGGTGTATGAGTTATGTCTGTCTTTCTTAGCTATACACTTTCGGTTTGTATGAACTTTCGTGGTGTCTATAGTGTGTGTGTTTTGAACAAATGATGCTGAAACTATTAGATATTCACATGCAAAGAAAATGAATCTAGATACAAACCTTACAAGATATACAAAAAAATAGCTTTAAAATGCCTTATACTAGTAGACTTAAGTGTAAAATGAAAAACTATACAATTTCTAGAAGATAAAATAGTAAGAAATTTAGGTGACCTTGGTTTTGGTGATGACTTTTTTAGATACAACATCAAAAATACAATCCATGAAAGAAAACATTGGTAAGTTGGACTTTATTATTTAAAACTTCTGCTCTGCAAAAGACACTGTTAAGAGAATGAGGGAGGGAAAGCCAAAATAGGAAAAATATTTGCAAAACACATATCTGATCAAAAGACTTATGCCTAGCCTGGTCAGTGTAGCTTAGTGGTTGAGTGTTGACTAAGAGGTCACAGTTCAATTCCCGGTCAGGGCACATGCCTGGGTTGTGGGCTCGATCCCCAGTAGGGGGAGTGCAGGAGGCAGCCGATCAATGATTCTCATCATTGCTGTTTCTATCTCTCTCTCCCTCTTCCTTCCTCTCTAAAATTAATATATTTGTGTACATATATATAAAGACTTATGCCTATATTATACCAAGAACTCTTAAAACATAACAATAAGAAAACAAATAATCCAATCAAAAAGTTGGCAAAAGATCTAAACACATACATCGCTAAAGAAAATATCTACATGGCAAATATGCATATGAAAAGATGCTCCACATCAAATATTAGGAATTGCAAACTAAAACAACAATGAGATCACTACACACCTATTAGAATGGCTAAAATCCAAAACATAGGCCACACCAAATACCAGTGAGATTGTGGATCACAGGAACTCTGATCCATGGCTAGTGGGAATGCCACATGGTATAGCCACTTTGGAAAAATCATTTCTCACAAAGCTAAACAGTCTTACTATATGATTCAACAATTGAACTCCTAGATGTTTACCTAAATGAGTTGAAAATATCTGTCCACACAAAAACCTGTATACAAATGTTTATAACAGCTCCCAAACTAGAAGCAATCAAAACATTCTATCTTTAATAGGAGAATGTATAAACTGTGGCACATCCATACAGTGGAATATTATTCAGTGATAAGAAGAAATGAGTTATTGAACCATGAAAAGACATGGAGAAAAATCAAGTGCATATTGCTAAGTAAAAGAAGACAATTTATAATTCTAACATTATAACATTGTGGAAAAGGCAAAACTATAGAGCGTCAAAAGATCAGTGATTGCAAGGGGGAGGAAGAGAGGGAATGATGAACAGGTGGAACCGAGGATTTTTAGGGCAGTAAAACTATTTTGTGTGATACGAAATGGTGGATACATGACATTATTTATGAATTTGTAAAAACCGATAAAACTGTAAAGCACAAAGAATGAACCCTAATGTAAACTATGGACCTTTGTTAATAACAATGTATCATTATTGGTTCACTAATTATAGTAAATGTGCCATACTGATGCAAGATGTTGATAACTGGGTAACATGCAAGGGGTGGGGTGACAGTATGGAAGAAAGGATATATGGGAACTTCCAGTATTTTTTTAATATAAATCTAAAACTGCTCTAGAATTACGCACCTGGAATCTGTATAGTTTTGTTCACCAGTGTCACCAAAATAAATTAAATAAAAAGGAAAAAAGAAAACTTTTCTAAAAATTAAATCTATTAATAACAAGAACCAGGTAATTATGTCACATTTTATAGTACTTTTTAAGTGATTGTTACGCAGAATAGCTTATGAAGTTAACTAGAGCTTTATGATAATATTATTCGTTTCAAATAAAATTCTGCATAAGGTGCATACACTTAGGTAATTTACTTATTATATATTAAGAGATTTTATCACAAGGTCTTTTCATTATCTACCGGGTCCAAGATCCTATTGTTGGATATAGAATACACTACTGAACATGATCCTAATATTGAAGATATAGTTATGACCCTAAAGTCCTTGACAGGTGTGTGTCTTATTTATCTTGACATATCTCATTCCACCTAGTTATCCTATATAATAAAAGCATAATATGCTAATTAGATCGGACATCCTTCCCGATGTCCTTCCGAACTACCTTCTGGATGAAGCCGGGGCTGCGAGGGCCGAGGCAGAGGTAGCCGCCGAGGTGGGTGGGGGCAGAGGGCGGCGGGGGCTGAGTATACATATGATTTTTAAACGTTTGTCAAATAAGTGATTTTTAAAATGAATGAATTTATATATGGGTTGTATAACAATTCTTCACGTAGTCCTTTCCACTGATTTGTTTAGATCCTCAGACAATAAATGAAGTGTGTGGTAGTCATTATTCCTCTTCTTGGACACCATTGAGCAAAAAGATAATTATAAGACTCATCTACAAATTCTTTAATTCATCTTGGCTAAACGTTTTTAAAGGAGTAGGATACTATAAATCTCTGTTAGCATTTTAATTAGAAACCCAAACAAATGGAGATCTATTGCCATGGATGTTTGAAGAATGTAAGTCTCACAACAAAACGTTACATCTTTTTTTCTCAAAAATGTTTTATTGACTATGGTAAAATATATATAACTTAAAATTTCCCATTTTAACTGCACCACTAAGTGATAATTATTACATCCATAATGCTGTGTAGCCATCACAACTATTTTCTAGCTTTTTCATAATCCCAAATGGGAACTCTGTATCCATTAAGCAATAACTACCCATCCATCTCCTCCCTGTTGTCTGAAGTGCAGAAGCAACCACAAATCCCTGTGAAATTCATTACAAAAATCCATTGAGAGGTATATTATCTGTCTCATTGTGTTTGTTGTCTAATTCTTTCTGGATTTTTCTTGATTTTTTAAGATCCCATAAAAAATGTGGTTCTTTGAAACTAGAGAAGTCAAGTAAAAGGCTTACGTTCTAAAAAGCACCTACTTTTTCATGCCCGGCCATTGTTGCTCAGTGGTTGAGCATCGACCCATGAACCAGGAGGTCATGGTTCAATTCCTGGTCAGGGCACATGCCAGGGTTGCTGATCCCCAGTATGGGGCATGCAGGAGGTAGCCTGTCAGTGATTCTCTCTCATCATTGATGTTTTTCTCTCTTCCTCTCCCTTCCTCTCTGAAATATATATATATTTAAGAGTACCTACTTATTCAAAAGCTAGATTCCTAAAGGATAGAACAGTGCATGACATATAGTAAAACTAAGTAGATATTCATTGAATGCATAAATGAAAGCTTCTGAAAGTTCCTATTGCTGTGTGGTAATTCGATCAGTGCTCTCCCTGCAACACTTCCATGTGAAAGAATCATGAAGTCTGAAGGTTGGAAGGGCATCTCAACAGCCAATATAGTTAATGAACCCCTTCTCTAACCATCTAGTGAATCGCCTGTCCAATCAGTCTTTTAGCTCTACAGGTGATGCAAAGCTCAATACTGCTGGAGGAGGTTCACTATATCTGAAGACGACTGTAGCACCAAGTTAATGCTTTTGTTGAGACATAAACTAATTCCCTGTTATTAGCTGATTCATGGGAAAATAAAATAATTCATGTGAGTTACCATGGGCTAATCTCAGTATATAGCTGTCTCTTGCTAACTCCAAGTACCTAGGGCAGTAACTGGCGTATGCAAGTCTTCTGTAAAAGATTCACTAAATAGCATACTGTTAATGTACACTGCATTATTTGTGGATATGAAACTATTCACAGCCTTTTTTGCAATGGCTCCCACAAACCACATTCTTTTCTATCCCACACATCTGGTGCTGAGCAGATTTGAATGAAAGGACACCACGTCATTTTTAATAAACTGTATTTTGTTTGATGATGGAATTTATCAATCATTCATGCTTGATTTTTTTTCTCTAGTACTTTTTTGTGCTATTAAGGGGTCAAAATTTTTTTAAAGGTGTCCTAATCTGGTAAAAAGAAAATAAATGTCCACATGTCTACACTTACTTTGAAGTGTTTTTTGTATATGATGCTTTTTAAAAATGTTATAGAACTTTGTATATTGTCAGGAACTGGACAAGAAATGTGCTGAACCCTTGAAAACTGACTTTTGCCTTAGAATACCTGCAGGGCCCTTTGTCAACCCAAATCTGATGTAGCCTAATTAGGATATAATTATGCTATATCAATATATTCCAGCTATTTAAGCAAGAATGATTACAATAGCCTGGTTAGAAGGCAATCTATTGAGCTGTAGAGTATGATTTATGTTAAAGCATCTATCATGATGACTGTCAAAATAAAAGACACTTATTAAAGACCAGGCATCTTTGCAATTCAATAAAACATTCATTACCCTGGGGAAAATGTTATTAAAATTTAAGATAAAGCTCCTGTATTAGATATTTTAATACTTTTAGGATGTAATCATTATTGAACATTTTTCTTTAACTTTTTACTTTTATTTGTATTTGATTTTTTTTTTAAGCTAGCAAATCATCTCCAGGTAATATAAAGGCATTGTGTATATCTGGAATATGTCAACAAAACAAATTATTTCTGTCATGTGTTTATATAAATTAATGAATAAATATTACATACTGTAAGTATTTCTAAATTATAACCTCAAAATAATCCTGGTTTTAAAAACCTATTTGCATGTTAAAACTCGTCAAAAATCCCCAACCTAGCTGTGATCACCTCATTGATCACAGAAGTACTACAGCAACTTAATGTACAAGTCATTTTTCTTTATTAATTGACTTTATTGGGGTGCATTGGTTAATAAAATTACATAGGGTTTAGGTGTACTATTCTATAATACATCATCTGTATATTGTATTGTGTATTCACCACCTCAAGTGAAGTCTCCTTCCACCACCATTTATCTCCCCTACACCCTCTTCTAATCTCCCCCACCCCCCTTTCCCTCTGATAATCACCATGCTGCTGTCTGTGTCTATGTGTTTTTTTTGTTGTTGGTTTGGCTTAACCCCATCACCCTTTTCACCCAGCCCTGCAAACCCCCTCCCCTCTGACAGCTGTCGGTCTATCCATGAATCTGTTTCTATTTTATTAGTTGACGTTGTTCATTAGATTCCACAAGAGTTAAATCATATGGTACTTGTCTTTCTCTGATTGGTTTATTTCAATTAGCATAATATTCTCCAGGTCCATCCATGCTTTCACAAAGGGTGAGATTTCCTTCCTTTCTAAGATCACAAGGATTATCTTGTTAACATACAAAATATATAGATTTAATTTCAGGTTCATGGTCACACAAATCTGCAAGAAACTGGGGAATGAATATTTAAATTTTTAGTGATGGGGTAGGTAAATATTTGAGATGAATGAATAAAAGACAAGATGTCATAGTCATCTATTAAAGGTACTAACAAAGTACTGAAATTAAAAGGGGGTAACTGTTTCTCAAAGAGATATTATTTTATATAGGAAACACAATTTTCCCATTAATTCATGAATAATTGAGTTTTCCACATTATCTTAAATTTTCACTTGTTAAAATATCTGTAGTATACAGAGTAAAAATAAGGTAGTCCTAAACACTTAAATGAAAATAAGAGATAATAGTGGTGTTTAATTGTATGATTAAATGCAGCCTCTTGTTTTCAGTTGCCATGGAACCCTTATACTTTTCTGCAACAAAGATGTTTCTTTACATGCCTTATACAATAAAAGCCTTATCAAATAAGTCTTTATAGAATGAAACGTGTACATTTCCCCCCTCACATACACAATGACAAATTTCTGTTGCTTGTGTCAATTTATACCAAACAAATCTACTCAGGATCTTCCTTTGTAAATCTTGCATGAGGATAAAGAAATTAACCAGCAAAAGAGAGAGAGAACTGAGGCTATCTGTAGACAACAGCAAGGTTACTCAGAAGGCAGATACTTCGTCAGATAGACACACAAAAGACATCATGTATAAAAAGGGGAATAGAAGAGCTACTTGGCTGCTTAATACCATGTATTCTCTTACGCTCGGAATGACATCAAATACCAAGCACCCCTGTCATCTTCTGTCAAAATGCTGTTAATGAAAAGGTACGCAGACTCCCACTGCTATTGTTTTTCAGTGGTAATGGAAATCACACAGCTGCTCTCAGTCAACTTGAAATCATCTCAATATATTTTTAAGAATAGTTTTAAAAACAAATCTGCCATCATTGTTCTCACTCATGTTTTGTTATTTTCCTCATTCAGAAAGAGATAATTATACAAATGCTTGTCACTAATCTATTCAATATCCCTTTACTTATCCATCTTTCTTTTATTTCTTTAAACCTTATTTTATTCCATAAAATATTATTGTACTTTGAAGGGATTTTTCAACCACAATTAATCCTTTATTGCCTTGATACCTTAAATGATGATCTTTTAAGGAGGTTAGTGATTATAACACAACAAACTCAGTTTTACCCTTGTACAACGAGGGTAGCGAAAACAGAAACCACTGTGACCGTCTGTGGGAAGGAAGGGCCAGCGGCGAGGGCATTTATGTACATCAGGAAAGGCTTAAGAGGAGATACAGATAAGAAAATAGATGACTACCTATTTTTCAATTTATGACCCAGGTAGATAAGCTTAATGAGGCATTCAGTTAAAAAATGATTTGAAATCCTTAGCCCATCTAGATGGCCCTGACATTAGGATCCTAATGAAGAGATTACTACAAATGGGAAGCAAAGCAACCATTTTAACTTCCCTTCCAAACGTAAACCCGGCTACTCAATTGCAGATACAAATCTGAGCGTCTGAAGAGTGACTGGAGACGGACTTGGGGTCATCAGCATGCAGGCAATGGAAATGGATGAAGTCCCTCAGGAGCAGTAAGAACTAAAGGCTAACAAAAGCTTTAAATGTAGAGAGGAGAAGCCAGCTGAGGAATGAATAAGCAAAATAAACCATGAGGGTTCCCTTATCGTCCTTATCATATTATGTTGGCTGTTCTATGAGCTTACAATTAAACCAGACAGTTTGCTTTTTTTCAAGTGTTATTTTTTCCACCCTGATTTCAAGATCTTGAAGGACAAGAACTCCTCTTCCCTTTCTTTTCCTAAACCTGCCACGCCCAGTAGTCTTACACATATAGTAAAACTCAACACATTCTTGATTCACTGTTAAAATGGGGATTTATTTTTGAATGCAACATTTAATGCAAATTCCTCACATCAAAGAGAAATATTAGAAGCCATTCATGCATATGCAAGACTCTTTAGAATGGTTCTCTGAATTTAAACCTTGCAAAGAATTCCACTTCCCTCACCCATTTACCCCCAAAAGGCCCAAATCTCTCAGAAGGAGCAAGTTTTTCCTGCATCAACCCCTGCAGGTAAACCTACTCTCACAGAATTCTTGGCTACTAGGAGTGTGGATTTAAAGAACCATGGTAATGTACAGTTGGTTTTCTGAGAGATGTATCAAGGCTCATCAATGGGGAAATCTGGCAAGACTGGTCAGAGAATATGAGTTTATGGCTACTTAGTGGAGAAATAGAAAGCCAAACAGAAACTAAGAATTTATGACTTTGTACCCAAATATAGTACCCAAACATCTTCTGGCATCATCCACTAAGTAGTCCCAATTATTGATTAAACATATTTAGCTTGGCACTGACTTATCATTCCATAAATTTCATGTTAGTGCTGTACTGTGCCAACTCTTTGAGATTGCCTCATGAACTAAAGAGAAATAGTGTTTGTATCAACTTTTCCCCAATGATGTGTTTTACATTGGGAAGTGAGAAAGGCTCCCCACTGAGCATGGCTAACTAGAAAGCAAAACAGATGATCCAAGTTTCAAATGCGATTATTAGGTTGTGGATAAACAGGGAAATAGAGACACAGCCGGGCAATGAAGAAGACTAATCTCATAAAAGGGTAAAGGAAAAGAAAACGGGTGCCACAACTGCACTGGGAAGTAGAGAAGTAAATTCAGTTAACTGTGGTAGATGGTGGAGGGTGGCAGCAAGGAATAAATGTTGAAGATTTGAAAAGGTGAAGAGGTTAGCCTAGGTTGGATAATACAAGTACAGTCTTGGGTGACAAATACCTGGGCTTAAATTCTTACCTGCAGCAAAGTGGTGATTTTTAGCAATTAAGAGTGTGAGCTGAACATCAGTATTTCCACCTAATTCACAATTTGAGGATTATGTAAGTACATTGCTTAAACTATAACATGGTATTTGGTAATTGGCAGCTTTTATCATTGTTTAAGGATAGAAGGGTCCAAAACAGAACTGTTGGCAGCTTCAGAAGAGAGTAAATAGCTATAAAACAAATAAAGCAGTTTCTCACAGGTTAGAGAAGTTTGAAACTACACTGCTGAACAGTAATGTTAATTTAACCACTAGGTGGCAATGATACAGCTGAATTTTACTGACAAGGTTAATTTTTAAAATAATGAGCAAATCCAGACAGAAATTCCAAGAAGCTTTTTAGTACATATTTTCATTTGAGAAAAATGAAAAATCCATTTATATACAATTAATTTATAGAAGGAGTAATCATCTGATTCAGTATCTGTTAACTTCTCATGTTTCTTTGTGCACTGAGGCAATTCATGCAGCACATAAAACTTTTAAAGTTCTCATCACAGATGTCTTTTTAAAAATCTAGACATATATCATGAAGATAACAGAAGTTATGGAAAGCAAAAATCTTTTTGAAGTTTTAGAATTCTAAGAAAGGCACTATAAAATGCAAAGTATTTATATGATAAAGTTAAACTTTAAAAAATGACACAGAACAATTCTACTGTTTTTTAAAAAATTTAGGGCTAAAACATTAAATAATATGGAGAGACTTTGCTTTTAAATCACAAATTATATTAATATTCACTTAGGTAGTGTTTTCATGTCTTGAATAAACATACTAAATTTAATAAGCAAATATATCAAAACGTTTACAAATTCTAGAATAAGTTTTACAAGTGTCAAAATAATAAATGATGAACTTCTTAAGAATCTGACCATTTCCATAATTACCTCTGCTTTCTTCATAAAGCAAGTCATACATAACCTATGGCTTATTAAAAATAAAAACTTTATTCTTTTTTTTTCTTTTCATATGAAATAAAAAGACGGTATGACAAATTTTTTTCAAATTATTCACAATATCAAGTACACAGTAAAAAACAACAAAACTTTCAAATTCCCAAGATGGTCACCCACATATAAGATGGGAGCTCATGTAACATTATAGAACCTGTAATATAATTAGGTGAATAAATAATAAACCTATACTGTTACTCAATTCATAATAAAAAGACCCAATTAAAAGAAGCCTATTTATTCCCTTTATATAAATAACTTAAAGCTCCTCAAATTTTCAACTTCCAGTTTTCTACAAATGAATAGAATATCTTTTATATGTTTTCCAATAGTTTTGTCATTAATTTAGCAATCACTTCCTATATTGTATTTAATTCAGTTTTCAGAAAAATCTCTCCTATTGCCATCCTAACATTAATATAACAGAACTATGATATCTAAGACATTTTTATAATTCATAGATTACTGTTTCCTCCTCATTATTGAACTTCATTTTGAGTTATTATAGATCACCCTGCAATATAACAATATAAATATTTCCTCATTCTTTCAGCACATACAGATACACAAAGCAAATAACCATTTAAGAGGGTTAGACAAGAAAAGATTACTGTGGCAGTGCTCACAAATTAAACAAAAATTTCAGGAAAATGCTCTATCTGTTCATTATTATCTGTAACATTTGCTAGAAAATGTAGGGAATGCCACTGTTATGGAAGGGATAATTATAGACCTACAAAAGTGAAAACATGTGTACATGTAATTTATATTTATACAGAACCAGCTTCAGATTATCTGCGTAAGTAAAGGGACAAGAGACACAGATGATGCAAAACACATAATCCTCAAACCATTTCAGGTACATTTTTGTCTCCATATTTCATAGGACTGTGTCTGACAATTCAGAACACACACACAAAATAAAGCCATCATTGTAGAGAGGTTAAGAGTTACAAACAGTAATATTGAAATGCCATTATTGGCTTGAGTTGGTCATCTTCTGTTTATTTCTGATGGTGGCTCGAAGTTTACGTATCACCAGTTTATCGGGCAGAATTATATCACCTTGTTGTTCTAGATAATCCAATAAACTTTCAGTCCATTGGAGAGCAGCTGCATGATTGATATGTTTCTCTGGAATTAGTTCTATTGCCTCCTCCTCATTTTCACTGGATTCCTCTGTCTGGCCTTGGGCTCTTCTGATGATTTCACTGTCAGTTAGTACTTCATAACCAGGTTCAGTACTGTCCACTTCAAGCCATTTTTCAATGTTTTCAGTAGTCACATTTTCCAATCCTTTGGTGTGTTGTAAAATGGTGGCCACGGTAGCCAGCGAAATATCTTCTTCATCAAAGTCCAAGCCTTCTCTCTCCTCTATGGTAGGAAGAATCTTCTTCCATGCTCTGCTAATGGTAACTGGCTTTACTAAATTCCAAGCCATTGCTACTTCATACAGTGCATCCAGGAGAGTTAGCTTTTTCCAGAATGATTTCAGGTCATTACCTTCTTCCAAGTTGCTCTGGAGAAGACCTGCACGATAGTTTGTCTTCATTGTTGCTATGACACCCTGGTCTGAGGGCTGAATCAGTGAAGCCACATTAGGTGGTAAATATTTAGCAAATATTTGGCCATCATCCGACCTAAGGACATTTTCATTTGGATGTGTTGGTGAATTATTCAACAAGAGAACAGCCTTTTCCTGTAGGCCTCTGGAGCGTAAGTGCTCTCTAACTTGTGGCACAAAGATCTTGTCAAACCACTGTCGGAAAATGGAAAGATCCATCCATGCACCTTTCTGGCTGAAGTAAGAGACTGGCAGGTTTGAGGTGTCGGCTGACTTGAAGGAGCAAGGTTTCTTTGGTTTCCCCACCACACAAAGTTTAAGTTTGTGTAAACCTGTCGCATTGGCACAACACATGATGGTGACTCTTTCTTCAATTGACTTGTGCCCAAAGACAGTGCATTTACCTTTGATTACTGACGTCCTGGAAGGCAGGCATTTCCAAAAGAGTCCAGTTTCATCCGCATTGTAGATTTGTTCAGGCTGCAGATTCTCTCGTTCAATAAAGTCTCGGAAGTTGTTACAAAAATCTTCCACGGCGGTCTCGTCTCCGTGCAATCTTTCATTCCTAATGTTAATCTCTCGAATGCTGTGCCGCTGCTTAAAACGAGTCAGCCAACCGGCAGAGGGGTTAAAGTCACCATCCATTCCCAAAGCATAGAAGAAGAACTCGGCCCTTTTTGCACAAATGGGTCCAGATACAGGATTCCCTTTGGCTCGTTGCTGGTTGAACCACTCCAGCATTGCTCGGTCCAGTTCCTCATACATGGATGGCTTCATGGACTTCCTTTTGGCCAGAAGGCTCGTGGAATCAGAACTGCTCGCGTACGTTATGATTTTTTCCTTGTTTTTCCTTATATCCCTAACTGTTGTCTCGCCAATTCCATAAATCACTGCCAGCTGCTTGGAAGAACCTCCGTCTTCAAGTTTCTTGATTATGTCAAGCTTATCTTTAATAGTCAGCACCACTCGCTTCCGTTTCCCGGACATGGTGAGGCTCTGGGACTCTCCCCGCACGCACACAAGGACGCGGCCCGCAAAATTCTTCTCTCGGGGACTCGCTTTAACTCGGTGTTACACACTGTCTTCCCACCTCACCAGGCGCCTGGTGGCCCGTCCAGGCTGGGCTGGGCTGGCAAAGAGACAGCAGAGGAAGGTGAGAGGGAAGTTTGGGGGAACAGGCCTTTAACTTAGACGGGCAGGAGAGGAGGCCCCGGGTCACCGCGGATAATCAGGAATACAAACATCCGTTTTATTCCCCCAGTGGCCGCGGGAAGGACTCTCCCGCCGCCGTGACCACAAACCTCCTTCACACCAGGATCCCGGGGAGGCGTCCCTCACCTGCCCCGCCCCGAAGTTAGGAGAGAGCGGAAGAGCCAGGAGTCGGCGGCTGGCCCCCTTTGCCCGGGGGCACGGCGGCTTGATTCCCACCCCAGCAGGCAGCCCTTGGCCCCGCAAGCCCCGCGTCCCCCCGCGGGCTCGGCCCGCACCGTCCTCCCCGCCCCTGGCCGCCGCCGCCGGGCCCCTCTCCCCACCTCAGTTGGAAGCGGGAGCCCGCACCGCTCGCAGACTAACGCGCAGCGACTGCTCCTCCCCCTGTACACGCTCCCGGAAGACGCCCCCGCCCGCCTCTGGCCCCGCCCCCAGCTCCTCCCAGAGGCGGGACTTCCCCCCGGACCCCGGAACCGGGAGGAGTGAGTGCCTGGGGCGGGGGCGGGGGCGGGGGCGGAGGCGCTTTGAAAGGTGAGCGCGCGGGGGCGGCGCGGGCCAGCCCGGGGCGGGGACTCGCTCGGGCTCCGCTCCGGGCGGCGGTGGGTCTCCCCGAGGGGCGGGGAAGCCACGCCCCCCCGGCGGGTCGCGAGGAACCTTCCCGCGGATGCTCTGGGGTGGGCGGGACAGCCCCGGGCGCACCTCCCACTCGCGGGGAATGCGCTGCCGTGGGCGGGGTGCGAGGCGGGGAGATGGGCGGGACTGATACGGGGACTGCGAGTGGCTGTGCCGCGGGCTTCTGGCCGATGCCGCCCCAGGTTTGTTTCCTGAGTGCGGAGCTCCGCTAGCGGATTGTGTCGTCCCGCGCACGTCACCGCGAAGGGGTGGTCCGAGGGTCCGAGGGTCCGGGCTCCGGGCTGCGCGCTCCCCCTCCGGCCGGCAGAGGAGCGGACCCGCGGGCGCGCCGCGCCGGGCACCTGCGTCCCGCCCGGGAGCCAGGTTTGTAATCCTGAAAATGACTCTCGTGTTGATCAGTGTTTACTCCCGGGAGGATCTGTTCCTCCTTCTGCCGCTCCTCCCGGCCGGATGTATAGAGCCACCTTCCGCGTCACAGATGGTAATGCATACTGTAGGTGTCTGGGACGCCAGACTGGCAGGATCCGCTCTGCGAAACGGTGGAGTCTTGTCCCGTGATAATAGGTCTGTGTAGGGGGGGGGGGGGGGCGGGAGGAGAGAGACTTGGCTTTCCTGTCTTTAGGTGTTTCTTTGTGTTTTTCTGTTTCCTATTCCTTGCTGCCCATTTCCCCAGCCAGTGGGAGAACTATGATCAATCTATTCACTGCATCGTGTATTAATGCTGTCCCGGTTTGATGTCCTTCGTAATCTCATCAGATTGTGAGCTCCGTAGGAGCAGAGACCCTGTTGTTGATTTCTTCTGGCGGTGCCACAGTTCAGTGCGGGTGCCGGCACGTAGAATGCATCAAACAACTCGTAGAATGCATCCAACAACTATTTCTTTGCTTATTGAGGTTGCCCCTCGAAACTGTCATAGAAAAGCACACGTCAAGGAGAGGTGATGTTTTCCAAATAGGACTGTCTCCCTCCTCGTGGGTTTCATTCACTGCGCTTCAAATCTTAAAGTGTCAACTGTCACCAACATTGTTCACAGGGCAAGTCCTAGAATGAATCTTCTCCTGAGAATTAATTAACCTCAAAAAGTCTAGACGGAAGGATATTCCTTCTGATGAGCAATGCGAGTGGCATTCAAGTGCCCCTTCTTGGTGTACAGTTACTCTGTTGGAGAAAGAACACAAGCAATACGGAGTGTCACCTTTACATTTTTCGGCAGTCAGCTTCGCCATGTATGTGCATCTTACATGACACTAACCAAGACACGCAAAGGTGTGATAATACTGATCCTCTTCACTCACTTATTTCATGCTTTCTCTTTGGAGTCTCTGTGGTGGTTTTTCTTGTTGATTAAAGATAAGGTGTCATTAGAGAAGCTTCATTAAATTCTCATTTCCAGAAATTGAATGTGTACTCAGCATATATAGAAATTACATCCATTTGCATGGATTCTTTAATTCTAACGACGAAGAAATGTCTAACCTATCAACTTAGCTTTTCATTTCTCTCAGGTTCAGTTCACTTCCTTTTCCCTCTGTCGCCATTCTTTCACACCCCACCACCCTCAGCTAACATAGTGAAAGTATCCACAATTTTAAAAAGAGGAACCAATCATATTCAAATTATCTTCTTTTTCAGAATTTTTGACATTATAAGTGGTAATTTTGAAATATGGAGAGACCATGGAAATTTGCTGGTTGACCAAATGAAACATGATTTATTTTAATTAAATAAAATGTGCCTCCTCAAACATTTAACACTAAAGTTTTCCAAAATAAAATTTTTCTCATAAGAAACTGCCTTTTTTTTCCAAAATTTTACTTTTTAACCTAATGGGGAATCCTTTAAATTTTGTGCTAAGTGTAATCGATAAGATGAGAGAGAATTCTGCAGATTTTCATTTCTTTAGTACATTATTTGCTTTCCTGTTGGATAACTAATTTTCAGAAGTTTCTGGCATAAACCCACGTGCAGTTCAGTTATGTAATTAAAGAAGCATGTTTGTAAACTTTAAATTATTTTAATGATTATTTTCTGAAGCTAAAATTTAGCATGAATGAGATTATAAAAATGATGACTTTTTTAAAGGCGTCATTTTTACTACCTCGTGCAAATATAATATTGGCAGCCGTCACTGTGTTGCATTGGACTGGGAGTCAGGGCCCTGGTTTCCAGTCCCTCCTCTCTCACTAACAAGCGGTGTGATCTTCGGGAAGTCATTTAAAGTCTATGTCCTTGGATTTGGTTTTTATAAGTAAAGATAGATAATATCTTCCTTTTAGGATTATTGTCAAGATTTAAAAAGATATATAAAAATGCACTGAAAAAATATACAGACATGGCTTTTTTAAGTAGCTGAACTGTGCAATCATTGGATAGTATGACATTCTGAATTGTTTTTTACCATTGTCATAGGAATCACGTGTTGCTATAATAAATGTGTTTAGAGTATGGTATACGTATATTTGTAAGTGAATCATCTAGTGTATATGAAACTGCTTTTCAGTACTAATAAAATCTTTCACTTTCATATTCCTACTGTTCATATTTGCTTTAGTGTATCTACGGAAGCCATATTTGTCATTTGTTTTTATAATTTTTTATTATTTCTCCCAGGTCAGATTTATAAGAAAGCCTTCCATTTCTCAGTACAGTGTAAAGCACATACACACTTAATTTATGCAAATTCAACTATATGTGCTTTAAAAATATTCCTTTGGCTTCAAAATATAAGCTGCCTAATTTGTCTGGTGCTTAATAAAAAGGAAAAACAGTAATTTGTTTAAACCATGGAGGAGAAACTGGGTGGACATATTTTGAAGCAGTATGGTATACAAAAAAACACTTTAAACAGTAATGTATTTTTCAAGGGTAATTTTAGCCACATACAATTTTCTTTGCTGATGTTAATTAACATAAGCCTTCTGTAAGACACAACCTAATGCCGGGGGTCTTTCCCAGCATTTAGAAGGGTTCAGGAATCTGGAGAAGGCGCTGCGTGTAAATTAATGAAGAGACTAGAAATATAATATGGATTTGTAATCTATGGGGGAGCCAGGGGAAGCTTAGCTATAGGAACCAAGTTCTCTTCATCTCCGAACCCAGGGCTCTTTTTATTCCCACATCTTGCCCCATAGCAACGTAGATATACATATCAAAGGTAAGGTTTAGTATACAGTAGACATTGTCAGTTTGGGGGGAACTGCCTTCAACTGTTCAGGTGTTTGGCCAGCAGGAGGCAATAACATGTAGATTAAAATGCCTTCAGCTGTCTGGCAACAGGCAATAATAATATATGCAAATCTTTAGGTGGGGAAATGCCCTTAGCTATTCCAGCAGCAGGTAATATGTATTCAGCCCTGCTGAATCCCAAGATCCATCAACCTTTTGATGAAATTTCTTGCATTTATGACATGCTGGAATTAGCTTCGGGCAACAACCCAAGTGTAATTTTAAATAGCAGAATGTTTGGTCTATTTACTGGGATTTGTTAAATTGCTGTTTCAGTGCTGAATATATCATGCAGTAGTTACTATGATAAGATGGGACTTCAGCCTACACTATAATTTCTGTTGTGTAATCTTAACAATTGTTCTGATTTTCTATGAGTTGTTACCATTATAGGAGTAGTCACATTACCTTATAAACGATCAGATTTTGTACAAATGAGTGGTTATTTCTCCCACCCCCAAAAAGTAATCATTTTGGGAAGCTATAAACTTGGTTCAGTAATACCACCATTACTCATAAAAAAAATTTTGAAATTACCTTCAGTTTGCAACACTTTAAAAAGATAGCTTTAATGGTACTTAATCTTCATCTTTTGAAAGTGGATTTAATTTCTGGAAAATTCTCACACAGTCTTTTATAACTGAGACCAGTGAATAAAGTCTGTATTTAAACCACTCTGGGATAAAAATGAAGTAAGATTATTCTCATATATTTATATATACATTTGAAATGGTTTTTAGAAAACCTCCAGGAATATTCTGTGCTATGGCAGAAATATTGGAATAGTCAGCCTCATAAGGGGTGATTTATTTGAAGGAGATAGCACTCAGTTGAATACCTAAGCTCTTATACATGTACTAGAGGCTCGGTGCATGAAATTCATGCACTCAGGGTGGGGGAGGGGTCCCCTCAGCCTGGCCTGTGCCCTCTCACAGCCCAGGATCCCTCAGGGGATGTCTGCCTGCCAGGGGGATTGGGCCTAAGCTGGTAGTCAGACATCCCTCTCACAGTCCAGGGCTCTAGCAGTCCAAGACTCCTCACTCCTTACCGCTCACCTGAGGTGGGAGAGGCCCCCGCCACCACCACTGCACTCACCAGCACTGACCACCAGGGGGAAGCTCCTGCGTTGAGCATCTGCCCCCTGGTGGTCAGTGTGCATCATAGCAACTGGTCGTTCTGCTGGTCATTATGCCGTTCGGTCAATTTGCATATTAGGGTTTTATTATATAAGACTAGAGGCCCATGGCACAAATTCGTGCATGAGTGGTGTCCGGCCTGCCTGCCCTGATCGGGGCTGATTGGGCTGGCCAGGGGGAGGGGCCACAGGCGGTTGGTCAGCTGACCCCGCCCCCCTGGTCCAACTCCTGATCCAGGGGACAATTTGCATATTGGCCTTTTATCATATGGAGGATTATGAGGTCAGTCTCATTACATTGTGATATTTCTAGTTTCCTTAGCAACCACAGAAGTGTGTATGTGCTACTGTGTTACTGTTTTTCTAGTTATCTTGTCTCTTAAGTGTTCCTTTACTATATGGTTGTGATAATTTTGATGGAGTTCATCCTTTTCTGAATTGGAAACTTACAGCATTTGTTTTCCTTTCCCAATACCATGCTCTGCTTCACCATAAAACTTTTTTTTAATCTGGTTATGTTATTGGATTGTTAGTAAGTTTTCTGTTGTATTATATTGTATCTTTAACTTTGAGTGGTTTAAAGCCATTGCCATTTTGTAAATTATATAAAGGCTGCAATCTTAGTGGTTAGTTGTCTCTCAGCTTTGCACCACTATCTTTTTTATGTCAATTATGACTTTATAACTTTCTTTATATAAATTGATTGATCCTTTGTTATAATTCATATCATATCTCTGTTCAGAATTTTTCTTTAGTGAAGCACATATTGTTCTGATCTTTAGTGAAGCACATATTGTTCTGATCTTTCTGCATCTTTACATGTTTATCGATTATCATTCTGGTAATCTAATCATACTTTTCTATACTCATGTTATTTTTCCAGCATAAAGCCTTTTATCACACCTTTTAGGTCACATTATTATTTACTAAACTTATTATGTTCTTTCTCAATGCCAAAGTTTTTACCTTAACATTTTTATCTGCCCGAAATCACTTTTTTCTTTCATTCTTTTTGTTCAAATATAACCAATCTGTTAGAAGTTTATCAGATCATATCTGTTCAATAAAACCTTTAGTGAAGCACATATTGTTCTGATCTTTCTGCATCTTTACACGTTTATCGATTATTTTTATCATTCACTTGGTACTGAATGATACTGCCTTGCATTTTTCTTACTATATATTTATGTTTTATTTCTATACATGGATAATAATCTTCTGAAGAACAGTACCATGCTTTTTCTATGTATCTCTTTCAGCAAAACATACAGCATAATTCAGAATAGGTTTTCATATAATGGTTTCAGAGATGTTCAATAAATTATTGGTATTTTTTTAAAAAATACCTTTATTGATATTGATTGAGGAAGGAAGAGGGAGAGAGAGCTAGAAACATCAATGAGGAGAGAGAATTATTGATCAGCCGCCTCCTGCACAATCGGGGATCGAGCCCACAACCCAAGTATATGCCCTGACGGGGAATCGAACCTTGATCTCCTGGTTCATAGGTCTGTGCTCAACCACTGAACCAACAAGGCTGGGCCCAATAAATTATTTGCTGAATAACTATCCTGCCATCTTCACTCAGGTAGTTAATGTGATATTACCTTTGTGAACCATGTTATAATACCAAACAAATATAGTTTGTACCATAAATGCATTCATTGTTGTAATCTGGTTATCATTATTATATCCCTAATAACTTTATTTTGTAGAAGCTTAAGTGAAAATGGTACGTGAAACAAGGAGCAATTCTAAAATTCAAGAGCGTGAGCAGAAATCTCGAGTTGATTGGAAGCGCACTAAAAGAAGCAGTATCTCACAGTTAGTGGATAGTGATGAAGACCTTGAGAGTGAAGACGGTGAGAGTGAGGAAGAGCGTGATAGTGATGAAAGTATTGACAGTGATGAAGAGCTTGCTAGTAACAAAGGGCTTGAAAGTAATAAAAAGCCAGAAGATGAAAGTGAGCTTAAGTTAGTTAAAGTTGAAAGTGAAGGAAACAACTGTGAGCATCTCATTGACACTGGCAGCAGTTCAACAAATGAACGAGAAAAGAACAAAAGCAATCAGAGTAGTAGTGATTCACCAGACCAGGAAAAGCATTCAAGTCAAGAGGATGCTGATCCCAACAAGCACCCTGAACAAATAATAGAGGAGGATTTAGAAGAAGAAAACGTAAAGCGAGGGAAGAGAAGAAGAAACTCCTCGGTGATGAGTGACAGTGATGAGAGAGGTGACAGTGACGACAGTGACGTCGCAGTGAGGAAAGTAGGTGTCAAACGTCCGCGTAGAGTGGTTGAAGATGAATGTTCTTCAGCGGAGCTGGAGCAGAATCAACCT
Source organism: Cnephaeus nilssonii (assembly GCF_951640355.1). Classification (NCBI taxonomy): domain Eukaryota; kingdom Metazoa; phylum Chordata; class Mammalia; order Chiroptera; family Vespertilionidae; genus Cnephaeus; species Cnephaeus nilssonii. The sequence continues at coordinate 62,637,585 of NC_137084.1, read as the reverse complement.
GAGAAAACGTCAGCTGCAAGAAAGCGAGAACAACTCCAGAAGCTGAAAGAACTCTCAAAACAAAGATCTCATCAGAGACGTACCAGTAGTAGAGACTTTGAGGTGTGTTTTATTTTATTGGTTTTGTTACTGTTTTTAAATTTTTACTTAAAAGTATTTACTTTTTATAAAAATGAAAGGGCCGTGTCTGTTCTATTTCTCTATAATTCTAGAATTTATTTTTAATGACGTATCCATGAACATGTTTAATTGAAGTACTGTATCTAATATATTGTTTTATCATGAGCTTCAGTCCATCTTTCTTGTAATATTGAAAGACTGTTTTGTATGGTATTTCCTGTTTTTATCTTCTTATAATCTTAGTGTCTATTTTAAGTATTTTACATATATAATTTTCAAATTTCAACATTTAACATGATTTTTTAACCTTAAAATATGAAATTAATTTCTATGTATCTTTTTTTGGGTTTGGGATTTAATCTTTTAATATCATTTCCATACAATTTACTGAAGAAATATGTTTTAATTTAATTAGGACTCTGAAAGGGAATCTTGCCCAAGCAGTGATGAAAATGATGAAGATAAGGAGGAGGAAGAGGTTGATGAATCTGATGAAGATGGAGATAATTACATTATTGATGACTTTGTAGTACCAGATGAGGAGGGTGATGAAGAGAATGAAAGCCAGCGAGGAGAACAATTGGCTACATCACAACTGAAATCTAATTCACTTTGTAAGTTAAATCTCAAGAAAATGTTTTATGACTGTTCTAATCATGATATTATATCAGGTATGAAACCTGCCTGTTACTGTCAAGTTGTAAATTGATTAAGAACTGTGACTTCATTTTCTGAACTTTAATTTGTTGGTTTGATAATAGTTTATCCTAGTGGTTTCAGGAACCGTTTATACTCTTAAAAATTATTGAGGACCCCAAAGAGCTTTTATTTTTGTGGGTTATAGCTATCAGCATTTACTATTGTAGAAATACAAAAGAGAAGTTTAAAACGTATTTATTTATTAGTTCACTTAAAAATAACATTAATAAACTCATTAAACATAAACAACATTTTTATGAAAAATAACTATGTTTTTCTCCCAAAATGAGAATGACATTGTTTTACTTTTTAAAAAATCCTCACCCAAGGATATGTTTATTTATTTATTTGTTAATATATTTTTATTGATTTCAGAGAGGGAGAGAGAGAAAGAAACATCAGTGATGAGAGAGAATCATTGATTGGCTGCCTCCTGCATGCCACACACTGGGGATCAGCCTGCAATCTGGGCATGTGTCCTGACCAACCAGGAATCAAACCTCCAACCGTGACTTCCTGGTTCATAGATGGATGCTCAACCACTGAGCAGTGCTGGCTGGGCAGGATATATTTATTGATTTGAGAGAAAGAGAAACTTCCGTTGGCTGCTCCCCTCTCTCCCACCCACCATATCCCCTGACTGCAACCCATGCATGTGCCTAATGGAGAATCAAACCTGCAATCTTTTTGGTGTACGGGATGATGCTCCAACCAACTGAACCACCCGGCTTTAGCATTGTTTTTCATTTTAATAAATATATTTAATGACCAGCTTAATAGGAGGCAAGGCAGTTGGGTTCTTATATCTGGTTTTGCATTCAGTCTGTTGTGATGTATTTTGTTGAAACAGATGAAGACAATCTTGCTTCACACAAATCGCTGGAAAAGGGAGGAGTATTTTCAAAGTAATCATGTATATTCTCATTTGACACAATACAAAACGTAGAAAAGTCATAGAATCTTAAAACATAGCTGTAATATGAAATCTGAAATCATATAAGTGAAATTTTAGTACGTATTTAGATTACAATGTTTTGGTCGATCTTTTTTTACCCATGCATGATTTTGTAACATCATGCATTGGTCATTTGGAAAATATTGGTTCACTAGGTTTTACAAATCTTCTAAATATTGATTGATTTCATGATACAGTGTTTTTAATATTTGGTAATATTAACACCAGTCTTATCAGAAAATTCTTTAGGTTGGGGAAGCTGTCAAGTTCACAGTAACAGATACAAATTTTTCAAAATTCTACTTTCTACTTAAAAGTCTGTTGTTGTTTTTTGTCTTTGGCAACAGAAACGCGAGTTCTTTGTTCTTTTTTGATAAAGTATTTGACAAATGCCAGCATAACCATAATTTGTCAGTCATTCTTTCAAGTAAACATGGTGCATCATGACAGTTGCGGCTTTTTAAGCTCCCAACTCAGTTTTTCTCAAAGTATGACTGATCGTACTTTGATACGCAGCACAAGTACTTTATGCATACATCCCATTTTATCACATTAATTGCTCAAAAGATGGATACTCAGGACTTAATAAAATTAATAATGTTTTACTACTTTGCGAAGGACATTCTTAAGTGAAAGTAGCTTTGTTACTAAGTGCATAGCAGTGATGACCAGTAGTTTGGTGCTACCTCCATGCTAGGGGGCCAGTTGCCTTACCCACAGTTACTTTTGCACCATCATTGAAAATCTCAACAGTAAGAACAGCAAGTGATTATCTTAGTGTTACTGCTTTGACCTCAGAGGTCACAAATGGACTTGGGAATTTACCAGGGTCTACAGGACGTGAAGCATCACTCAGTGAAACGTATCAGCAATAGGAAAGTAGAAGCTTTCATATTTTCATATAGCTAATGAAAATATAAATAATAGGACCCAGAAAATTTAGGGTGTCTTTAAGTATGTATTATTCTGATCCATATAATTGTACGTGAATTCAAAGGTTTTTATGATGTTTTACTCTGAAAGAAACAGGCTGTTGGAGGTACACTTTTTTTTCTTAATTTTTTTATAAGAGCAAAAACTAAGTGTATTATGATTCAATTTAACCACTTGATTTATAATGAAATAGATTGAGGTGTACATCAAATTTAAAGAAATTTAGCAGTTATAGAGATGTCAGTGATAGGCATTTATGTATTGAAAGCGAATGACTGTTGTACTTAGATCAATAAGCATTGGTTCACTTGTTACCTTGATATTTGAATATCAGGGAAATTCAATTAGGAAGTATCCCATCATTCTGGATTATAATACCTAGAATGTGATAGAACATTTGCTGAGAGATACCCATTCATACCTACTCCTGCTAATTAATGAAAATAAAAGTCCAGCATGTAGAACTATTTTAACTTCCTTCTCTATTCTGCACCTTTGTGCTTGCTTTTGTTTTTTTAAGGACCATTTTAGATTTACTGAGAAGTTGAGTGGGAAGTAAAGAGAGTTCCTATATAACCCCTCACACACACAACATCCCTGTTATTAACCTCTTGCATTTGGTACATCTGGTATGATGAGCCAATATTGATGCAGTATTATGAACTGTAGTTCATAGTTTATCTCAGGGCTCACTGTTTGTGTTGTACATCCTATGGATTGTTTTGGTATTTTTTAAAATGTATTGTTCAATTATAGTTGACATACAATATTACATTAGTTTCAAGTGTAAAATGTAATGATTAGACATTTTTATAACTTATGAAGTGGTCACCACAATAAGTCTGGTACCCACCTGGCACCATACATAGTTACTACATTATTATTGACTATTTTTCCTATGTTATACTTTACATCCCTGCAATTATTTTGTAACTGAATATTTGTACTTCTTAATCTCTTTCACCTTTTTCTCTCATCTCTATACCCCTTCCATCTGGCAGCCATCAGTTTGTTCTCTGTATCTGTGAGTTTATTTCTTTTGTTTGTTTGTTTGTTCATTTATTTTTTTAGATTCCATATGTAAGTAAAATCATACATGTTTGTTTTTCTGTGTCTGACTTACTTCACTTAGCATAATACCCTCTCGGTTCCTCCATGTTGTCACAAATGACAAAATTTCATTCCTTTTTTTATGGCTGAGTAGTACATTCTGTGGATTTTGACAAATGTATAGTGGCATTATAGGTATGCATGATTACAGCATCATATGTGTTCCATTTATTTACCCTTCCCTCACTCCTCTGAGCCCCTGACAACCATTGATCTTTTTACATAGTTTATTTTTGCCAGAATATTTTATAGTTGGAATCACACAGCATGTAGCCTTTCAGATGGGCTGCTTTCACTTAATAATATGCATTAAAGTTTCCTCGATGTCTTAATGTGGCATGATAGCACATTTCACTGAATAATTCCATTGTATGGATGTACCACAGTTTGTTTATCCATTCACCTGTTGATGGGCACATTGTTTCCAAGTGTTGGCAATTGTGAATAAAGCTGCTATAAACATCCGTGTGTAGATATTTCTATGGACATACATTTTCAAGTCATTTAGGTAAATACCAAGGAGCTCTGAGCTTGCTTTTACTACTGAGCATCTCTACATCCGAGGGGAATGTGATCCATTTTTTATGCAATACATTTTATCTTGTGCGTTCTTACCTGCAACTGCTTCTTCTGGCTCTATCCTTACAAGCTTTCCTTAACTTGTAACTATATCCAATGCCTTTCCTCACTTGAGTTGTCATGTCCCATTAGCCACTATTCTAAATCTTTTTGTTCAGGTTTCCTGTAACTCTACAAGCATTGTACTCAGGCTCTTGCACCCATTAATCCGGTGCAATTGCTCTCACTAAAGTTAGTGATAATTTCCTAGTTGCCAGAATGCTCTTCATCTCGTCTATATTAACCTGGTATTGCTATGTGATTTATCTCCAACCATTGATGACTCACACTTTCAGAAAGTTCTCTAGTTATCTTCTGTGCTAGCACTCTTTCTTGCCTTTGTCTTTACAATATTGCTTTCCTTTTTTTCCATTTCTCATGTAAGTATTGATGTTTCTAAAGGTCTCATCCTCAAACTACCTTCATTTTGCTTGTGCGTCAGGAAGTCTCTTTCCCATAAGTTCAGCCTAGTCTCTAGGCAGAAATTCCCAAATCTTTGTTTCCAGTGCAGTTTTCTCCAAAGCCTATGGCCCAAATTTTCATCATTTTATTAAACATTTTCATTAGGCTGTCTTTAAGACACCCCAGACTAAATATGTCCAAAACTAAATGATCTCGAGGTAGCATAAGTGAATTTGGGGGTGTGTGTGTGAATGTAGAACTATTGTTTTCTCCCTTGTGATGGTGGTTACATTAGTAACACCTCAGAATAGAATAGTTTCCCCTCCTGCTACATGGTTGTTGCACTGGAAGAAAATCATAGTTACTTTCGCTTCTGACCAATCCCTGTATTTCTCTATATTTATTCTGAGACTGAGACTTCCAGATAAGATATGACAGAGTGTAGAGGGGTAGACTAGCAGTGGTCCATTGTATTCCAAATCTATCTAGTGTTCACTCACTAAAACTATTGTGCACACGTGTATCGGAACAACCTTCAGGTTTGTGGGTACTGAAGATGATTTTCCCAGTACTCTATCATATGCTCAGAGTGACAAAGAACCAAGTAGTAGATATAAAAGCACATCTCCTGTGCCTTGCTACATAAATGCTTGCTAGAAGACTGGAAATTGGACTAAGAGTGAACATTAACTTTCCCACCTGACACTTAAAGAGAATCATTGTATCAACACAGCACAGAATGTGCCTGTGAACAACCTCACAGCCATTTATGTTGAAGGTTAAATCCTAGAACTCTCCCTCTTGCTCTAGGATAGTAAAAAGTACCAGGGAAGTATTTTCACAAAAGGCATAGGAAGCATTGCCCAGAAGACTCTGAGGGGAAAAAATGCCTGTGAAAAATGTTGCATTAAAGGAAACAGAAGAATATTATATAAAACACTTGCTTTGCAGTCTGTGGAAAAGAAATAGGAAATTATAAGAAGAGAACAATTTGAGATGAAAGGGAGTTAGCTAAGATGAGGATAAATTGCTAGTAAATTAAAAATATCAAGTCAGAATATAATCTACATTGAAAGTGGTAAGGAGTAGAATTAACAGTTTAGAAAATCTCATCAATGACATATAGGTTAAACCTAAGAAGTTCTAGTGTAGAGAAGAAAAAAGTTCTGAGGGAAAGGATAATACATAAAGGAATCTAAATAAAGACCCTATTTTATAAATTTCTGGGAGTGAAATATAGGACAAATATAAAGAAAGAAAATTACATAACTTTAATGAGATATATAAAAGAATATTTGAATAAGAAACAATATATTTTTGGGTGGACTTTACATATGGAGATGGGAACTTAAAGATATGATAGAAGAAAATACTGAGTTGAAAAAAACTTTATACGGATTAAAGAGGCACACATCCCAATAAGTTGATGAAAAAGATTTGCAAATAGACATGCGAAGGAAATACTTTCCTAATTACAAGAATAAAGAAAAAGTTATCTAACCATTCTTTTTAGAACTATAAAAATTGTTTAATATTAGGTGCCATATCAATGTAACATTAATGTCAAAAAAGAAATATTATACCATAACTTCAATAGAGTCTAAAAAGGCATATGATAAAATTCAATGTCCATATGAGCATATGTCCTTTACATAACAAGAATATTTTAAACCAACAGTCAACATACTTACAGTAAAGCACTAGGCATAGTCTCTGTAATAAAGCACGAAACAAAAATATTTTTACTAACTTTATCCTAGTGTTTTGAACAGTGTAGCAAGACACGAAAGTAAGACAAATGTACTATTGATAAGGAAAATACATTCTTAAACATAACATGATTAGATATATATAAAAGCTGTAAGTTCCTGATTTATTTAACCAAGGATACAGAAGTTAAGAGGAAGGATATGAATGCATTGCGAGCAGGTGTAGATGCAGCATATATTTCCACAGTTTTCTCATGTTCTCTTTTCTCTACGTGGGGTTGAGGTGGAACCTGTTAGACTAGAGAAAGAAGCCAGTTTCTTATTTTGCCTCTGCCCTTTTAAACTGGGCTTACACTCCCATTCCAGAAGAAAGTACACCGATAAATCTACCTAAGAGAAGATTCATAAGCATTCTCTTGTTTGTGAAAATAAACAGCACTAGCAAGACCACATCCTTCTCAGGGCTGGGGGATAAAGCAGAGCTGGTGCCCAGGAATTCCTGAACAATATCTCTTTCTCTAGCTCTGTAATGTCCCAGGAGGCTCATTTTCCACAAGTATCTAAGAGAACCTTACTGTTTTGGAATAAGTAAAAGGTCTCAGAAAAATGACCATACTCACTGTATACTATCAATAATTATTTAAACAGTATAATGAGGGAGCAGTCCACTCACTCTAGCACAGTGGTCGGCAAACTCATTAGTCAACAGAGCCAAATATCAACAGTACAATGATTGAAATTTCTTTTGAGAGCCGAAAACCGACTTCTGCGCATGGGCCACGAAGTTTCAATCGCACTGTATGTGCGCGCCCGCACGTGGTATTTTGTGGAAGAGCCACACTCAAGGGGCCAAAGAGCCGCATGTGGCTTGCGAGCCGCAGTTTGCCGACCACTGCTCTAGCAAACACAATTAAGTTCCTAGGCATAATCTTAAGAAAAGCATAGCTTGCTAGGTACAAGACTACACTTTATATGTGAAATAGAAAAGAAAACATGAAGCATGTTTCTGGAAGGTAGTAAATAGTATGAGAAGTTATTCTTCTGAAGTTGTTTGGAGAACAAAACAATCCTAAAGTTCATTTGTAAGAACAAATACTATAGGAGAATAAATAAAATTTGAACACAGAGAAAATCAAAAGGCTTGTCCCCAGATATAAAAAGTTTTCACAAAATTACAAGTAGATCAGTGTAGTCCTGACATGAGAATGACAGCCAGATCAGTAGGAAGATGGTGCTAACACAAAATTGTAGCATATTCATGGAATTAACATATGATAAAGGGTGCATGGAAAATCAACAGAATGACTAGACTGTCCAATGATTGGGTATGGGAAACTGATAAACTGCTTTGAAAAGTCAACCTCTGTGTAAACACAAATATTGTTGGTTTTCTCCTGTGTACTTTTGCAATTTTTTTTAATAATCATGGAGGAAAGTTGTAAACAATATTTCTAGGTTCTTCCACAGAATCCCACCTAGGGAGGAGTTAAAGCACTGAATAAAGTTCTAGAGGAGGTCTGAGCTCTAATCCTGATTCTGCCTCTATCTAGTTGTGTGACCTTGAATAAGTTATGTCATCATTGTGTCATTTTTCTTAATTTTAAGATGAGATCTTTGAATTTAATTTTCTCCAATTTCACATCCAAATCTAAAATTTCAGGTTCTGAGGTATAATAATATAGTAGTATTCAAGACAAATCTCACTACCATGAAGAACTACATCTCCCAAGGATAACAGAATGAAATCTGGAGTTAGAGTGCCTGGGCCCCAACCTTGGTTTCAACATTAGCTATGTGATCTTAGGGAAGTTTTACATCCTCTCTTTATCTGTTTCCTCAACCAAAAATAAACTGAGGGTCATGCCCTGGCTGGTGTGTTCCATGGTTATAGCATAGGCCAGTGATGGGCAACCTTTTGAGCTTGATATGTCAAACTTCGCCAAAAAACTGAGCATAATTCGGGTAGTGTGTCACTTTGAGGAAAAAACATTATTTCGCAAATGTTTCATCCTCAGGAGCAGCAAATGTTTCATCCTCGGCATGCGGCCGCCTTAGCGGCCGCGTGTCATCAGAAATGGCTACGCGTGTCAGTGCTGACACGCATGTCATAGGTTCACCATCACTGGCATAGGCCAATGCACCAAAGGGTCTCACATTTGATTCCTGGTCAAGGGCACGTACCTTGGTTGCATTAGTTGCAGATTACATCCCTGGCCCTGGTCAGGGCTCATGTGGGAGGCAACCAATCAATGTGTCCTCTCTCGCGCTCGCTCTCTCCATACACACACACACACACACACACACACACTCTCCCTCAAAAAAAAAAAATAAATAAACTGAGGGTCATGATACTACATAGTATGCTTGTTGTGAGAAATAAAGCAATACACGTAAGTGCATAAAACAGGGGCTGGCATATACTTACTCAATACATTGTTTTAAATTTGAGAGGCCAGGAGCATAACTCTACCACCACCTATCCATCCACTCAAGCACAATGAAATCAAGGCTTTCTTCTTGATTTTTGATGGAGATTCCGATCCACATTGGTAAGAGAGGTTATTCTGTGATTAGAAAAAAAGTCCAGGTGATTCTGATCCTCTGTCCTTTTATTCCTAATACTCAAGAGACACTGTCAGGGTCTTTGAGATAGAGTAGCCGTTTCCAAGCTCTATGCAGGTGAGTAATCTTGGGCATTAGCACATTCAAGACATAAAAATGCAATGAGGTAAAAAAATTATATTTTAATTTATTTGATAGTTAAATTTAGATGCATAGGGGATGGATTTGATTTTTTTCTCAACATATCAATATTTTCAGAAGTTTTTCAAATATAATTTGAGAAGTATAAGACAAAGTTTAAGTGCATTTTAACACTTACAAATTAAATTATCTGCTAGTACTTAATATTGGTAGTCAAATCAAAGTTGAATTCTTTTGAAGCATTAGTTCATTTTCCAATTATGTTCTAATGATTTTTAAAAATATTAATAAATGGCTATGATCAATTCTTTCATATTTTTCATTTAGTCATAGGTCCTCTAAATCTGCTATTGTCATTTAGTTTTATTACTGCTTTATTTTATTCACTTTAGTACTTCAATAAGATGTTTCCTTTAAACAAGAATGTGTACTAAAAATTTCCCCTAAATTCTAAAAAAGGAGCTAGTTACAAACCTTTCAGTAACTAAAATATAGGTTAAAAGTTTCTCCATGTTAAATCCTATCTTTGCTTTATTTCAACTGAAAGCAAAGTTCAGATTCACCCATGGATACTAATAATAGGTCTTATTTTTCTTTCATCCCTTACCGAGCATCTTCCATTTTTTCTAAAATACCCCGGCTGCTTTTACTATGTCTTCACCACTGCTCAGAGTTGACTGTTTGAGTCATGGAATGGGTTGTGTTTTATAGAGAACATGTCCACAGCCATAGTAAACCTTGATCCAAGAGCAATGGGAAATAGTAGGGAGCATCTCTCTTATTACTGCCTGTCTCATCAAACAGATGATATTATGGGCCAGATTGGGTTAGTGGGAAATTAGGCTTATATATTTGATATAAGAAAGAGTAGACATAAGTTTTCTAAATTGATATGGAAAATCCTAAATCAGGGGTAGCAGAAAGGGAAATGAAGTTTTTATGGCCATTGGGATTCTGGCTAGGGTAGCAATTTCACATAATTTTGTATGTAACATGTTTTGAAGAAAAGGAAAAAGAAGTTTGGTGTACATATTGAACAATCCACCTATAGAAGTTTTTTCTTTTGCTCTCTCTGTCAAATTGATAATTAAACTTAGGTGAACAGGGGACAATTTTGATTTGTTTTTACAGCATATCTCTTAATTTTCCCTACATAAGTTTGAAAGTGAAGATTTATTTGAAATAACAATAGAAATTTTGGATTAGATGCCAGTAAATCTGGAAAATGGGGATTTGTTGAATGAACAGAGAAGTCACTGAGGCAACTATAAAATCAGAATAATTATCAATTTCTTCTATTTATAGTATTAATTTCCTAGCTTTGGAGAAATGAACCTATTATATTCAGAAATTGTTTTGTATACTAGATTCTGATATTAAATTAATTTCAGATTCTTTTAGTGACCACTACACTCACTTTGAAAGAGTTGTGAAGGCTCTCCTGATCAATGCTTTAGATGAATCATTCCTGGGAACATTATATGGTAAGTTAATAATATGAATGCAATAATTTTTTTTCCTTTTTCTAATTTTTAAACCATATACACTGAGTGGCCAGATTATTATGTATTCAGGGATCATAATAATCTGGCCACTCAGTGTATATTGTATTAAAAAACCAAGGAGACGCATTCTTAGGGCCCTCCAGTTATTATTCCCTCTAGAATCAACTATACAAAAGTCCATTCAAAAACTTGTTTATTATTTGAAATGTGGAAAGGACAAAAGAAATAATGTGACAGTTCCCTGATCTTAGAGCATTCACAGAGAATTTGAAGATATAGGATATGTACTCTTAAAATAGCAGAGTAGTTCAACACTCAGGTGTTGTCCCAGCCTCTGTAGGCTCCTTGAATTTCACCAAAAGTTATGCTGATTTAAGCGTCTGTGCCTTTGCTCATGCTGATCCTCCCTAGAATATAAAACTTTTCTAACCTAGATTGTCCAGGTGGGTATGAAATCATTTTCACTATTAAAGCTATTTATGACCTACTCAAATAGTACTTGTCACTCCCTCATTTGTGCTATCATTATACTGAGTATGGTGGTACTGGCGTGTGTGTACTTTTCATACTTGTATTGAAAATGTATTTTGCCTTTCTCCCTTTCAAGACCATGAGAAGAAGCATACCTTATATTTATGTACTTATCCTTTGCATCTAGCACACTATATAAAGACTATAAATATGTTCTGTTGAAGTATTTATCTGCGTGCCAAAATAAGATTTCATTCGTAGCTTGTTGAACAAGTATTTGTTGAGAGCCTATCAAGGGCCAGGCAATATTTGAGGGCTGGAGATATGGCAGTGACTATGACATGAGCTTCCTGCCTTCATGTTGCATCAAGTCTAATGGAAGAGACAGACAATGAGTAAACAAATATATAACACTAGAGGCCCGGTACATGAAAATTCATGCACTGGAGGGGAGGGGTCCCTCAGCCTGGCCTGCCCCCTCTCACAGTCTGGGACCCCTCAGGGGCGGGAGGCGAGCCAGCGATCAGGGGAAGGCAATGCCCCATCACACCTCTGCTGCTGCCATTGCCGGCAGCGCAAGCCTCGGCCGGCCCTGGTTACCTGAGCCTCGGGCGGCCTTGGGCGGCTAGGCAGCCGCCATCTGAGGCTTGCCTGCGCCTTGGGGTGGCCCTGGGCATCTGGGGGGCTGCGGGGACTAGGGAACTCTGGAGGCAGGCAAGCGGAGTGGCCGGGCCCACCTGGGGACGGGCCTGGCCTTGCCGCATGCCTGCCGCCCTGGCGGGGCTGAGGGGACTGGGCGCTGCCATCTTGTGGCATGGCAGTCAATTCCCTCCTTATTGGCTGTGGGCGCCGCCATCTTTGAGGGCATGGCAGTCAATTAGCATATTCCCTCCTTATTGGCTGTTGGGCATTGCATCTTTGTGATGGCATGATGGTCACTTAGCATATTCCCTCTTTATTAGATAGGACTAGAAGCCCGGTGCACGGAATTCGTGCACGGCGGGGGGTTGTCCCTCAGCCCAGCCTGTACCCTCTCCAATCTGGGACTCCTGGAGGGATGTCCGACTGCCTGTTTAGGCCCAATCCTGGTGGGATTGGGCCTAAATGGGCAGTCGGACATCCCTCTCACAATCCAGGACTGCTGGCTCCCAACTGCTTGCCTGCCTGCCTTCCTGATTGCCCCTAACCGCTTCTGCCTGCCAGCCTGATCACCCCCTAACCACTCTGCTGCCAGCCTGGTTGATGCTTAACTGCTCCCCTGCCAGCCTGTTTGCCCCCAACTTCCCTCCTCTGCCAGCCTGGTCACCCCTAGCTGCCCTCTCCTGCAGGGTTGATCACCTCCAACTGCCCTCCCTTGCAAGCCTGGTCCCTCTCAACTGCCCTCCCTTGCAGGCCTGGTCCCTCACAACTGCCCTCCCTTGCAGGCCGGGTGCCTCCCAACTGCCCTCTCCTGCTGGCCATCTTGTGGTGGCCATCTTGTGTCCACATGGGGGCAGGATCTTTGACCACATGGGGGCAGCTATATTGTGTGTTGCAGTGATGGTCAATCTGCATATTACTCTTTTATTAGATAGGATAGAGGCCTGGTACAGGGGTGGGGGCCAGCTGGTTTGCCCTGAAGGGCGTCCCGGATCAGGTGGGGGTTCCCTTGGGGTGTGGGGCGGCGTAAGCGAGGGGCCTGTGGTGGTTTGCAGGCCGGCCACGCCTCCTGGCAACCCAAGGGGAGGCCCTGGTATCTGGAATTTATTTTCCTTCTACAATTGAAACTTTGTAGCCTGGGGCGGCAGCCATTTCTGGGGCGGCAGCCATTTCTGTGGCAGTTAATTCACCTTCTATAATTGAAACTTTGTAGCCTTAAGTGGGTGAGCCCGGCCAGGGTGTGCAGAAAGCTTTGCTTCCCCTGTTGCCGCCGGCAACCCTGGCCTGCTCTCTCAAGCTCCATTCTGCCGCCATTTGTTTGAATTTGTTTACCTTCAATAATTGAAACTTTGTAGCTTGAGTGGAGGCTTAGGCCTGCAACAGCTATGGAAAGCTTGGCTTGCTCTGTTACCTGGGAAACCTTGCTCTCTGTGGCTGTAGCCATCTTGGATTGGGGTTAATTTGCATACTCGCCCTGATTGGCTGGTGGGCGTGGCTTGGCTGGTGGGCATGGCTTATGTGATGGTTAATTTGCATATTACCATTTTATTAGAGAGGATAATATTAGTTCTTGGGGGAAAAGGATAAAGATACAAGAGTGATAAAGAAAAAGAAAGTCTAAGTTAGTGATATTGGTCAAAGAAGATGTCTCAAGAGGTGACTTTTGGACAAAAAGCTGCAGTGAGGGAGGACCTAGCAGAGAGCACAGCTTTGTAAAGACCCTTAGGAAAGACTCCGTGTGATGTGTTCGAGGAACAATTAGAAGGCCTGGGTGGTTCTTTCCTTTCCCTAATGCTCTGATGGAATGATGTTTTTTCATATTGTTAAAATTTTATTTTAATTTAAAATGCTTCTAACCAACTAACCTAGAGCTATGGAAAGAAATCCTTAAGTATTCAGTTATTTAAATATTTAAAGAGGGCAAAGTGATTGTTGTTGTGTTTTGTTGTTTTTTTTTGTTTTTTTTTTGTGTGGTTATTTCCCTGAACAGATGGCACCAGGCAGAAATCATATGCACAAGACATGCTGACATCTCTTCATTATTTGGACAACCGCTTTGTTCAGCCTCGTCTGGAGAGCTTATTCTCTAGGAGTCGTTGGAAAGAGCAGTATAAGGTACACAGTTTTGTTTGTTTTTGAATCTCTGGAGGGTGGGGTAGAGTGGGAGACCTCTCAAGATTTCAGTGTTCTGTTGGGCTGAGCAATCTCAATTATTAGCATTTTCCTCTCTTAAATAATCAGCTTCTTGTTTCTGATCACTTCTAAAGGCTATTATTGTTTAATTATTCACTTATCTATTCAATAATTAAGTGGTTCTAAGTGATGAATAACTTAACATCTTTAGTGCTTATCCCATGTGTTAAAATGAGGAGATTGTCACCCTGGTCAATGTGGCTCAGTTGGTTGGAGTGTCATCCTTACAACAAAAAGTCATGGGTTCAGTTACCGATCAGGGGATCAGGGCATGTGCTGGGTTGTGGGTTTGGTCCTCGGTCGGGGCTTGTACCGGAGGGAGCTGATATGTCTCTCACGTCCATGTTTCTCTCTCTCTCTCTTTCTCTCTCTCCCTCCCCGTGTCCCCCCAAAAAACTTTTCTTTTTTTTAATCCTCACCAAAGTATATTTTTTCATTAATATTCAGAGAGAGGGAAAAACAGAGAGAAACACCAATGTGAGAGAGACACAGCGATTGGTTGCCTCCTGCATGAGCCCCAACCAAAGCATGGGCTGGGGAGGAGCTCGCAACCAAGGTACACGCCCTTGACTGGAATCGAACCTGGGATCCTTCCGTCCACAGGCCGATGCTCTATCCACTGAGCCAAATCAGCTAGGGTCCCCCCCAGAAAATCTTGAACATGTTCTTGGGTGAGGATTTAAATAAATGAATGAATGAATGAATGAATGAATGAATGAATGAGAGGAGTTTGTCTTATAGGATGGTAATTGTTGTTTCAGAAAAGAAATTGTTTAAAAAGTTTGAGAAACAGTGGGTTTAACTTAACTGGAGGACTTTTCAAGGACATTAATGTGTTAATTTATACTGTAAATCTTCAAGAGAGCCATGTAGTATATAAAACTTTCCATATTTGTGTTTTACTCTGAGACTCCTTATTGTGAAATAGTTACACCTCCTAGGATAATGGATTTCCATAATGCAATTTGGGGATTACAGCCCAGGTTGTCTTTAACATCCTTCTCCACCTCAAGATTTTGTAATTCTACCAATTTGAGTAAAGCATCTTTTTAATTTATAAGATTTATTGGATTCCATGTTATCCTCTAGATTTCTTTATGATCTCTAATAGTAGAGAGTGCACTATATGAATTTTAAGGTTTCTTTTCTCTCTCTACTTCTAACATTCTATCTCTAATAATTATTAGCAAGAGGAAAAATGGCAAGGTAAGTGAGGTTCAAGTTCCCTAACATCCTTCTAGCACTGAAATCATTAGCTACTCGACCTCATTTATGTCAGGAGATTTAGCTTCTCTCAAGGCCTGTTCAGCCTTAAATTACCTAATGATAAATTAGCCACAGGTGGTTTCAGTTAAAAGACAGTTATAGGAAGAAGACGTTAATTGAGTTTAGGGTATCTTTTTGACTTTGGGTGTTTTTAACCTCTCTAAACTCCAGTTTCTTCCTCAGATCCAGAAAATATTTACCTACTTGAAAGGGAAATATTTACTTACTTGGAAGGTAAAGCAGGTAGTACAACTCTTAGAACATGATGTAAATATTTATTCTTGAATAGAAAGAAACACAGCATTATTATTTGTTCATTTAATTTTGCCAAATAATTTACATGCAAAGTAAAGTTTCTCATTCTATCTTCAAAGTTAACCCCCTGAGAAAGGCACTATTATTTCTTCCATTAGAGATGAGGAAACTGACTCAGAAAAATTGAGTAACATAAGGTTAGACATCAAATAATGAGCCAAACCAATAAACATGTAAACCTAGAAACCTCATGTTTCTAGGGTTTCTCTGACTCCAAAGCCCATACCACTATGCTTTACCCCATATGGTAGGTTATGCTGAATATGGGTAACCCAGTGTTGAAATAAGTGTAAGATACAAAAAAGAGTGCCTTAAAAATGTAGAGACACAGATGATTCTGTATGATCTTGGTCAGGATAAGCTAGGTTATGCTATAAAAATCAAATAATATGACAAAGAAAATACGCCCACAACAAAATCTCAATAGCTTAATCCAACAGGTTAGTTTTCACTTACACTGGTTGTCCAGTGTGAGTCAACAGGAGTGCTCTGCTTGTCGTCCTCTCTCAGGGAACTAAGCTGAGAGAGCTTTCTGCTCAGCATGTGCTTCCTGACTAACACAGAAGCAGGGAGGGAAGGTGCTTAGTCACCTATTCACTCTGCATGTCAGCCTGTGAGGGACATGTGTCATGAAGTGTCATGAAATATGAGAAATAGTGAAGGCAGACAAAAGGCAGTGTTGTTGTGAATCATCCAATGGAAAGAGAAAACTCTTAGTCTGTTGGATACTTAATTAATGGAGAATGTGAAAGTGGCTTAATAACCCTGCTAATGTGCTCCTTGTGTACAGTTCAAATATTGTGGTAAAATCTAACCTATACTACTAATTAGAACAGTAATATCTAGCGGGCCTAGAGCACAAGCAAGAATACTTAAGCACAAGTAATTTCACAGCTTAATAAAACTTATTTATGAATGCCAAATATTTTCTATTTTTTTACTTACTGCTAACTCAGCTATTCCACTGTCCACATCAATACTGACCATCTAGCAATCTTAGCTCCAAGTTGTTTATTTTCCAGTACTTTAATAAGCAACCAAAGGAGGATTAAAATATTTCTGGAATATTTGTGGAAATATGATATAATTCACACAATGGAGACTAAATGTGATCCTGTTTTTTTCAGTTGTTGACTAACCTAAATCTTTTAATATATTCTGAATTTTTGCTGCTCATTATTTCCTATCTTTAACTAATTAATACCTCATTAACACTAACTAGAGATGAGAGGAAGAAAAAGAAATAAAACTTGTGAAAATCACAACTTAGTAACTCATAAGTGTGAGGGATATAACTGATTTCTTTTCTAGTCTGGTTTCTTTCCATTTAATATTCCAAATTTTAAATTTATTTTTCTATTGTAAAAAATCCCTTGTCACACACTTAGTGTGTGCTCAGTATTAAAGTTAGAAATACCAGTGTTTTGCTCTTACATCTCATCCTGTTATGATTCCTAAAATTGGTTTAACCTGGTTACGTTCTTTTTATGTTGTTTTTGTTGTCCTCATTCTAATCCTTTAAAGCTTAATTACATCTTTTGTTTTCAGGAGCGGGTAGGAAGTTATTCTGATGTGAGCATCTATCCGAAGAATGCTAAAGACTGTTCCTGCCAGGCTTGCGGGTTGCAGCGCCACTGTGCATATTTAGTGAGCTTATCAGGGAAGGAGTATAACCCCAGGACTATGAAAGCTGATGATTTCATGCCATATGATAAGCAGGTATTTTCCCCTCTCTCATTTTAGTTTTCAGTATTTGGGAATTTTAAATACATAAGCTTGCACAAATAACCTTAAGTTATTTTTACAAATGGAGAAAGCACTAGGTAAAGGGAAAAGAGTACAAGTTTTGAATATGAAAAATATGTCTTACAAGCAGATTCACTCCTAATTCAGTAAAATACTAAAATCCATGCATATTCTCAGGTACAGTAAGTACACTTCACCCAAATAGGGAGGGGGAGTGGGAGGATAAGGATGAAAGGTTGGTAACTGGGGCAGGAGAAGCAGATGTCCCCTTTAGGATCCAAAGGAGAATTTGACCCAAGTGGAAAATTTTATGATCTACCAAATTGACAACCCACAAGCAAATAATTGAAGATGCCTGCTCATCCTAATATGAGAGTTGGAACAAACCATGCTCCCACCTAGGCTATATCAGAAGTGTGTCAGGCTAGAGCAATTACCACATACTTAAGGTGCTGCTAATTCTGGTGGAATAGACAAAACTGAAGAAAACATTTGAAATATTTAAATAAAAGTATTTGATAAATGACAGCAAAATAGTGCAAGGGGAAGAGAGAAAAAGTATAGATGTAGACTACTTCTATTTCTTTTAAAAATCTATGTAAAAGTGTTGCATTTATAAATGCAAAACTATTGATATTGAGAGCTTCCTCTGGTGCAGTGGTTGGCAAACTGCGGCTCGTGAGCCACATGCAGCTCGCAAGCCGCGGTTTGCCGCTCTGTTGACTAATGAGTTTGCCAACCACTGGGATAGGGGCTTAATAACAAGGAACAACAACAGCCTGTAATTATTGGAATCGAGAGTCTAGACCAGTGGTCGGCAAACTCATTAGTCAACAGAGCGGCAAACCGCGGCTCGCGAGCTGCAGTTTGCCGACCACTGCTCTGGTGAGTCTGTATATCTGTGAAGTGTGTATGTGTTTTGGGGGCTAGATCCAAAATCGACTCTAAATACTGCCAGTCAATTATTAAGATACAAAGATACTATTTATCTGAATTCTGCTAGATTGGGTAATATGATTCCTCAGTATTACTGGGCAATAATTGACCAGATCCCTCTGAACAAACTGAGTGGCAAGAATCACTTAGAAAGTGTGTATGAGGATAATGAATTCAGAATTCATCTTTAGTGTTTTATTTGGCAAGTAACTATAAAAACACATTTCTTAACATAGTCATATGTAAATTTCCCCATTCTTTAAAAGTGATTTATGACTTTATGAGATAAGACAGCTAGACTCTGATTAAAGTGATTTAATACTTTAAGGTTCATTTTCTGTTGTATAGATAAAACTATTGCTGTACAGTCCCTGTCTTTGCTGTCTACAGCTAATCTTGAAGGGAGGTATGAATTAGAAAACCATTTCTGGAGTTCTGATATCCTGTGAAGTTGAATAAGGACTCTATAAAATAGTTGATTCAAATACCTAAAAAATAAGAGATTTCATGAAATAAAAGCAAAGAACATTAATACACCAGTCACACAATGGAAAAATATAAAAGTTAAATATATTGGAAAATGATTATTCTCTATTTAAAGGCATACAATTAAAAGTACCTAAAGACGCCAGTCAGTAGCTCTCCAGTAGCAAAGTACTTTTAAATCAAGTGACAAAATGCAGTTCTGTCAAGGCTGCGTTGAAACTAGCAATTTCATGGGACATAAGATTCCTAGACAAAGAAAGGATGTGCTATATCTTTTTAGATACTAGATAACAATATATAGCCAGAGTTAAAGAGTTATACATATTTGGTGCCTGTAAGTTTATTCTTGGCAAAGTAATTCAGTAAAAGCAAATGACATAATCATGAAGTACATTTAAGCATCTTACCTTATAATAGACAAATATGCAAATTGACCGCACCTTCGCTACGCCCAAGCCACGCCCACCAACCAAGCCACGCCCACCAACCACGCCCACCAGGAAACCGTTGCAGGGACGTTGGGGTGTGGCGGAGCCCAAGGCCGGGAAAGCCTCGGGCACCAGCGGGGAGCCTACACGGATCGCAGGAAACCACTGGGGGTCGGCTCCTGTGATCCTTAGCAGGGATGTTGGGTGCGGCTGAGCCCAAGGCCACCGCCCAGGGCCAAGCCCTGACCCTGAAAGAAGGCAGAAGGCGGTGGCCACAGCCAAGGCCTGGATCCCCGGTGCCAGCAGAAAACTGGTGCAGGCAGCCAGGTGAATGAAGGTCTATTGCACGAATCTTCGTGCAAACGGGCTACTAGTTATTTATAATTAAAAAATGGGAAATAATCCAAATAAAATATTAGAGTAGTGATTTAATAAACTAAGTGCACCATTATTTTGTGATAGAACAAAATAATATTTTGAAGGTTATGAAATAAAGCTAGGTAAAGGCAAAATAATAAGAAATGTATATACTACCTTGCATCTATGTAAAAATATGTATATGTTTGTATGTATAGCTATATGCAAACATTAAACTAATTATTGTGTATATTAAGATATTGTGGTTGAAATTCTTCAATATTACATTTTTTCAGTAATTTTTTTACTTAAGACTAACTCATTTATTAAAATTCTGCTGAACTACAATGTCAAGGCATGTATGGAAACGAAAGGGAAAGAGGAAAAAAGGAAAGGAGAAAAAACAAACCTGTTTTTGATCAAAGGTATTAAAGAGACTGTGATTATCCCCACAACCACCCTCAGGTTATTTTGAAAAGGAATTCTCCATGTTGTGTTGCTGCTTATTGCTACATAAAATTGAGACTTCCTGGGGTTAGCTGGAATTCTCTTTTAAGTGCAAATAATGCTTTAAAAGAATAATCTTAGTGAATTTGTTTAATGATAAAACTTTTCTTTTTAGCTAAGATTGGCTTCTTTGAAAGAAGAGATGCTTAGATGGAAAGTAGACTTAATGGGAGGAGCAATGTTAGTTACAGCAGTCTTGGGTCCGATACTGAGATGAGAGGCCTTGGACCACCAGATCGATCGTGGTGAAGTCAGAGGGCGTAGATGAGAAGGAACTCACCTGCAGGGAAGAGAGATGTGAAATCTGAAAGGCAGTTGGGAGAACTGTCAACAATTAATTTTCAATTTTGCCCAGAGTCTGTCCAGATTCCTGAAGGTGCTTACGATCTGATGGGGAGAGGCAATAATTATGACACAAAAAGAAATGGATAATGTGTCCATTCAAAAAAGGCCAAGATAGGAGACAAAAAAGGCCAAGAGGAAGTAGAATCCCTTGACTCAGACTATTGCACTAAATGTTGCCAGAGGCCTAGTATCAGAAAACAAACTCCTTTCCATCTGTCTTCTTCCTGAGGATCTTTTTGCTTTCTCCTCCATACTTCCACAAGGAGCTGGCTCCTCCTATGTAAATAGGGCCTAGAGACATCCTGTAAAAAGTTACCTGCAGTTAGCTGGATATTGCAGATGTACCTGATGCATGTTTCATTGTATTTCCTTGCCTTCGTTTATTATCCAGTGTTTATCTACACTTCCACCTGCTGGATCTAATAAATGTGCAATTCCCCATCTTCTTCTGTAGGACATTTTGGTAACAATTTTTAGCTTCGTTTCCAGTTATATCTGTATGTATGTTGGATCCCTTAGACCAGTGGTTCTCAACCTTTCTAATGCAGCGACCCTTTAATACAGTTCCTCATGTTGTGGTGACCCCCAACCATAAAATTATTTTCGTTGCTACTTCATAACTGTAATTTTGCTACTGTTATGAATCGTAATGTAAATATCTGTGTTTTCCAATGGTCTTAGGCTCTACAGCAGCGGTTCTCCTAAGACCATCGGAAAACACATATTTACATTACGATTCATAACAGTAGCAAAATTACAGTTATGAAGTAGCAACAAAAATAATTTTATGGTTTGGGGTCACCACAACATAAGGAACTGTATTAAAGGGTCTCGGCATTAGAAAGGTTGAGAACCACTGCCTTAGACTCAGTTTTCCTCAGCTTTATTAGTTTATAGACTAGGCTAGCCTGCATATAATCATTTATGTCGTTTTGCCTATCTGCTCTGACAACAATCACAACAGTACTCATTTTTCTGTCTCTGGTAGGTTTTAATACTGTCTATTTTGTTGGAATTCTGTCCTTAATGTCCAGAAATGCAATTAGATAATTAAAAGTAGTGTCTGAATACATTTCTGGACATTTAAGGACACTATTCTAACAACATAGATTAGTTTTACTTGTTTTATACGTTATATAAATGGGGTCCTACACTGGACACTGCGTTGTACTGAATACATTACTTTATACGGTATAACAAGGCGAAAGTGCACTAAGATTAAGTACTACAGATGTTACTTACTGTCTTCTGTGAATCCTTACTAGCAGTGGCTTAGCTCTTCCTTATAAAATGTGATCACATTTTAGGGAAAAAAATAGTGTAGGAATATTCTAAAGGTAATTTTGGGTTTATTGACCTACATAAGTGTAAGTAGATGCTAGGAAGATAGGAATTAGAAATAGGAAGAAGTAAACTATAATGTGTAATGTTTTCAATGGACACTTTTGTTAACATACAGGGGGAAAAAATTAAATAAGGATTTTTAAACACCTTTCCTTCTCTCTTGTCCAAACTTAAAAATTCTGTACAAATAAATTCCTCTGTAGAATACAGTGTGGTAGAAATAAAAATCACATTATTCTCCTAATGTATTTTATCCCAAACATCAATAAGAGGCTTCCCAAAACAGTCTACTTTGATGGTAGAAATGGAGAGACACAGGGTACCCCTAGTGGCCACTGCAACTGTGGTGGTATTTTTTTACTCAAAATGGGAGGTATTGTCAAGTAAATTTTTATAATTGATGTGACTGATTTAATGATAATGTTGAAATGGGAAAGATACTTAGAGTAAGCAAGCAAATGTACAACACCTGATTACGCTGTTTCTAATGATCTGAAAAGCAAAAAGGTTTACACAGAACATGAACAGAAATCTGAACATTAGAAACGCTTGTAAGCTGTCCCAAATACCATCTTCACAGGGTGACGCATCAAACCTGACAGTTGCCAATTATCATATTTAACTTTTAATTATTTTTGCCACTATACTCTCAGATTATTTACTGAACTCATCACCTGTGTGATCCCTTGCAATGTGGCTTCAGAAAAAGGGTGCAATTCTTTGTCAAATAGAATACAAGTTACATAGATCAGTGTTGTTACTATATCACTTGTACTGAACCCTTGAAAGTATAACCCTTTAGTGAATTTATGCACAGAGTCAAATACATAAGTTAGCAAGGTTACTCCATGAAAATAAGGTTAATCATGTTAGAATGCCTGGAGCCCTTTCTGTTTCATTTTCCTACAGTGAGTAAAACAATGTGGGTACAGTTATATTTAATTAGCTCAGTGCAGTGACACTTTTCCCATTTTAGCTGTAGGTGTGGATAACAAAGTGTATATTCAGACTATTCTGAAAGGGAAATGTTTTTGTTGATTGATTTCACAAGAAGAGTATTATTAATCATAAAATCATAGAAGTCCATATAAACATAAAAATTAAAATCCTTGCAGTTTGCTAACAACAAAATATTAATATTATAATCAGATCAGACTCATTAATTAAGGACATAGATATGACTAAACAGTTATTGTTTACTCTACAAAATTTTTTTAGGAGACAGTATTAGGTAAAAAACTGCCAGTACTTAGTACTGGTATGAGAGTTTTAGTTTTACATGTTGCTTATAAGCTAGAAAATTATTGTAATCCAGGCATTTTAAACTCAGTACCTGTGTACGTACAGCAGCTTGCATGCATTTCTTGATAGGTCTTCCTATCATCTATATTACAAGCCATTTTTCTCCTCCTTCCCAAACTTTTTTTTTAAGCTCCACCTACTTGAGGACCCTTCTCCCCTCTAGATTGGGTTAACTGTCCCACCTTTGTGTCTTTATAGAATCGTGTGCTTAGTATTTGACAAATTGTTTTGTAATCATTTGTTTTACTCCCAAGCTCTCCTATAAGCTCTGCTAATACAGGTAGGGCATCTTTTACTTATGTATCTCCAGTGCTCAGCCCAACACTTGGAACATAGCAAATGCTCAGTTTTTGTTAACTGGGTTATATAAATAGAAGAAGGTAAAAGAACCATTGTAGACACATTTAAAAAATGAATAATGCACTAGATTCTACTATTAAAATCTGAAAGGCAGAAAGTGTATATTCATTGCTATGTTATTCACATCACATGCCAAATTATGTTTATTTCTTGATTTAGGAATTTTTTATTGGCAGAATTTGTGCAAACCGTACCAGAGTTTATCATAATCTGAAGCATTTTAAATTCAAGCTGTATCAAGACTGTTGCTCCATGGTAAATACAGAAGAAGTTGAGAATGAACAAGTTAAAGAAACAGTGGAAAGAATTTTCAGTCAGTTAAAAGAAAATGGCTGGATTAAGGAGGTAAGGTGGATATAAAATAACCCTCCCATTCAGTAGATTCTGGACCTAATTATGAGTAGCAAAAGGATATCAATGATTAGAAGGCAGCGAAACTTAAAAGGAATCTCTCCTTCTCTCCCCGTGTTTGCATTTTCTCTTTTTTCACCCATTCCTATCATGCTTATCATTGTCCTACCCTGAATAGGTGATGTTCTAAGGCAGTCATTCAGCTCGTCAGGTAACTTTTAATCAGCAATAACACTACCCCTCAGTGGAGGCTTCCTGTCCTTTCACTTTTATAGATGTGTCATTGCTGACGTGTGTATGTATGTATATACATATACATATATATATATATGTAAAGTCCCCTTGTTTTCTTTGCCAAAGTACAGGTCTCACCTCTGCTTGTCTGCTTCCTATTCTTTAGAACAGTCTTGTGACCTGAAAGTGAAGAAGCCCCTGGTGCGAATCTGAGGAAAGGATCCTGGCTGCCAGCTCTACTGCCCCCCACATCCTCTTCTTGAGGACATGGGACTTAGCAGTGAGCACTGCCCCTGAAGATTGAGGGGGAATGCAGAGCTTTTAGGCCAGGGCACTGATTTTGCTCGCCCCATATCCTGTTGATCACGAAATTTGGTACCAGGGATCGAGTGGCGGTTCTGAAGAGTGCACTGGATTCCTGGAGGTCTGCTGGCAGCTCTAAGCCCTGGTCTGCTCCCAGAGCTTCTAGACTTGTTTGTGGAACATGCAAAGGATGCTCCTGGGATTGAAACCTTTAAGACAGGTCTAGTCACATGAATGTGGAAGAGAGAACACATAGGAGATTTTCAGGCAGCTCAGATCAACAGTATATTTAATCTTAAAAAAAAAAAACAACATGATTTGAGATCCATTGCCTGAGTTATTTCTATCATAGGGGAATTTGTGAAAGAGGAAAAGGAAAAAGAAGAGAGCTCAGAGGACAAACATACGAGCAAAAGGAAAGAAAAAGAGAACAAGAAAACAGGAACTCCTTAGGACGTGTGATGCTCAGCAGTCTCCGGGTCTGGAGAATGACATCAAAACTGGTTTCCTTTTTGACAATATCCTCCCACTACAAACCACCGCCCAGGGATCTCTTTGCCTGCTCCCCACATCTTGACACTTAAGTCTCAATTCTCTCATTTGACTCTCTCCAGCCTTTTATCTTTTACTTTGCTTCTGCTTCTCTACACTCCCATTGCTTTCCTCCCTGTCTTCTGTGCTTTTCAGTTTGCCGTAGGGAGGAGCCATCTCTTATCCAGTAAGTCCTGTCTTCATTTTCCTAGATGACATTAAATTCTTAAGTGCTTTTATTGATGCATTTAAGTGTTGCCAGCCCTTTAGTGGAGTTGAAAGATCTATTGGGACAGCACATTTTTAAAGAATTGTGTACTAGAAAAAAATCACTGTGCCTGTATAATATATATTATATAATTATATATTTGAGAAGAACAATAAAATTTTTGCAGAAAAAACTAAAACTATTTTAAGATTAAATACCTTGGAGAAAGCTTAACAGGGTATGTAACAACAGAAGGGACCTGGAATAAGAAAAAATATTCTTAGAAAAAGAAAGCTAAGTGTCATATTCTGCTTAAAGAATAATACTTAGTGTTGGGCATTGATGGTATTTAAAAATCATACACATTTAGAACAGCATGCACATTTTTTTTTCACATAAAATGTCAAAGAGGCTCATTTTATTTTTGAGATTCCCTCCTACTTTAAAAATATTTGTCCATACACTATCTCAAAAGATTTCTCCTGGAAACTAAAGTTCGTAACCAACATAAACCCATGTGCAGCTTTTAGGGCTGTGCTTAAAATCCAAATTGATACGGTGCTCTGACATTCTCAGCATCACTCCGCTCACTCCCCTGTGTGTGGTCAGAGTGATGGTGCCTCCTCCTGTGGCCACAGTTCCAGTGCCAGGGCTCAGCGCTACTTGAATGGTTATATATTTGTGGCTCTTTATGCTCTTGCTTCCCAATTATTATGTCAACCCCTTTTACCTTACACAAACGATTTGTTCCTGTCACCCCTCCCCCCTTCGCTCTTTCATCATCTCAGGATATCTCAGCATTTCTTCCTCAAAACCTGCCACCTAGACTGACTTTATTCTTCTTGTTTTTCCTCCTAACAGTTGAACTAGGAAGATCTACTTATAACCTAATTACATTAAAGATTAGAGCAACTTGAGTGCAAAAAAATAAATAGATAAATTGCCCAGCT
Source organism: Cnephaeus nilssonii (assembly GCF_951640355.1). Classification (NCBI taxonomy): domain Eukaryota; kingdom Metazoa; phylum Chordata; class Mammalia; order Chiroptera; family Vespertilionidae; genus Cnephaeus; species Cnephaeus nilssonii. Next base: position 62,611,559 of record NC_137084.1, on the reverse strand, counting down.
GGCATGGCTCAGTGGTTGAGCATTGATCTATAAACCAGGAGGTCATGGTTTGATTCCCAATCAGGGCACATGCCTGGTTGCTGGCTTGATCCCCAGTGTGGGGCATGCAGGAGGCAGTCGATCCATGATTCTCTCTCATCATTGATGTTTCTCTCTTGCCCTTTCCCTTCCTCTCTGAAATCAATAAAAGTATATATTTTTTAAAAAGAACAAATGATAAAATTATAATAAAACCAAAATATATAATAAATATAAGTCTCATTCTAAATTTGAGTGGAAGAACATACTATTATATGCCATTGGCAAAATTCTAACAAATTTTATTTTGTTAAGAAGAAAGTGCAGCCGAAACCGGTTTGGCTCAGTGGATAGAGCGTCGGCCTGCGGACTCAAGGGTCCCAGGTTCGATTCCGGTCAAGGGCATGTACCTTGGTTGCGGGCACATCCCCAGTAGGGGGTGTGCAAGAGGCAGCTGATCGATGTTTCTAACTCTCTATCCCTCTCTCTTCCTCTCTGTAAAAAATCAATAAAATATATTTTAAAAATAAATAAATAAATAAAACAGGAAGAAAAAAAAAAGAAGAAAGTGCATATGATGATGGGGTTTCCAGGAAAGTTGAATATAGTTGGGGTGGGGTGGTGACCACATGAACACCAGAAAGTGAAGAAAATACATCAATAAAGTATCAAATTTCCATTTACAGATGTATTTTAAGTAAATTTCAAACGTATTACATAAATATTGTTACATAAATAAGAATTTTAAATTACAATTGGGTATCCTGTCCCTTCCCAAAACTCCTCACTTGTTCTCTTTCTTTATCCCGTTTTAACTTGAAAAGATTTTTTGTCTTCCACTCCTTAAACTGATGCTTCTCAAAACATGGCCCTAAACTACCTGTCAGAATCACCTAGAAGTTGGTGAAAAATCTGTAGTCCCTTGCTTCACTGCAGACCTATTAAAACCCAGTGGTTAACAAATTAGGTGATTCTTAACAAATTAAAAAGTGAGGGCCCCTACTTAAAAGTAAATGCTGCACTAGGTTCCCCCATTTATTTTTTCAGGTCAAACTGCTACTTCTTATATGTCACCAAACTTCCTTTTATGTTCTGAGCTCTTTCTCATGCTTCTATTCCCATAATTCCATCAGTTTTCATCAGTAGGTCCATCTGGCACTGTAAGGGCTTGACATAATAAGACCAAAACTCCACATTTTTAATTTAAAAAAATGATAGTAGAGAGAATGAATGGCCAGGCAATGCTGCCTTCTCTCTGAGTTTCACTTTCCCTTTTTCGTTTTTCACACTGAAGCTGCACCCTGGCCCCTCCCTTTAAACCTCAGAAATAGCATACTATAATGGTTAAAAGCATGGATTTAAATATTTTCTAGCAGTAGAATTTGGGGGCGAGTTTCTTTACTTCTGTAAGCCTAAGTTTTCTCTTCAGTAAAATAGGAACTAAATAATAATAATTAGGGTTTTGATTATGGAGATTAAATAAATAACACATGATAAGCATTTAGTATAGGACCTAGGAATTAGTAAGTGGTCTATTAATGTTACCTATTATTGGTAATAAAAGCAAGGAGAGGTTTTCCTTCCTTTGTAGAGCTCAGATAGACTGTAATTTTCCAAAATAAATTTAATAAATACGAAAAAAGAATATAATGATAATATGAAAGGCATAAAAACAGTGAAATATTTAAAGTATAGGCTTCTAATCCTAGAGAACTTTACTTATATCTAATAGAACTTGTCTGGGTATGAGGTGAAGAGAATCCCTAAGTAATCAGTAGGTTATTTCTTCTGTTCTTCTTTTTGAGTCAGAGATCTTTGTGGATAGGGGGAAGGTTCCATGCCCCTGTCTGGAACCTTCCATTTACCACAAAAGTCAGGGTCATCACCTCACTGGGAGAAGAATCAGAGTTCATAAGAAGAGTTAAGAAACCATTAGTCAGTTAAATCTCCCAACTGAGGTAAGCACTGGGAACTCTTACCACCTTGAAATCTCCAAATCATCCTGACTCCTCTCTCTCTCTCATTCTAACCTTAACTTTACTCTCCGTCTTCATTGCTGTCACTCAGATTTGGGCCCTTATTACTTAAATTATTGCAGTAGACTCCTAACTACTTGCCAAACTCTTCTAGAATGGATGTTTTACCTTTAAAAAAAAATACACCTTGGATCATGTCAATCTTCTGCCTTAACACCTTTAATAACTTTCCATTGCCTGCCATGTTAGTGCTAAACTCCTTAACCTAGCATTTCATACTTTGTATTCCCTGACCTCAACCTCTTTGGTTCTTCAGTCTTATCTCTCGAGTCCTCTAAAAAACCTGATCATAGTAAAATCCCATACTTTGTCTTGTCACTGTTGTATGGACTGTTGTCTCCTACAGAACTCTCCCCACCAAACCTTTGCTACCAAATGGTTTTTCCCAGGACAGCTTAAATGCCATCCTTTTCTGGTCACCTCAGCTAACCATGCTCCCTCTTCTGAAGCCTCAGAACAGTGTCTGTCTGCTTTATGGCATTTGTTATTGGTTGACATTGGTCTATTACTACTGAACTCTGTTCTCATTAGGGGTAGGAATAGCAGTTTTTTTGTACCTAGATAGTCATTAGCAGAGTGTTTGATATATGTTATGCATTCAACAAATTTTTAAGTTATTGAAGTTGTTACACTTCTACAATAAATATATTAAAAATACATAGTTTACAAGAAAGTTATGACATTTATAATAATGCTTTATGTGAGTTAGAAATTAAAAATTTAAATTGAGTCCCTTTTTATATTAAATTATTTTTATTCATGATTACCATGAAATGAAATTATTCCTGTTCCTGTCTGTAGATTGAAAAGGCCTAGCTTACCTCCATTCCTTTAAGTAAAATAACTAGTTTTTTTATTGTATACACAGAAATATGGTCTACTTCAAACATATCTCAATGATGCGGATTACTTTCAAGATGAGAAGTTTGCATTGTAACACCTTCAGAGAAGATTTTATAAATTCCTGTAGATGTGAAGATCATGAATATTGTTTCTCTGTATCATGTGACATATTTATATATTTTCTGTATATCTTCATGGCAAAATACCTTGTTTAAAACATGTTCATCTTAATTTCCATGAAGTACTACTCTACAGTCTAATAAATTTTTATCTGCTATACATAGAAAACATAAGCCTAATCATTTTTAAATGTATTTGAAGTTAATAACAATATCTTTATAACAGATGATTATCAATCAAGGGAATAAATGTTCATGTCCTGTCAATTTAATAGAAAAATACTTATTTTTAAAATGTACTTAGACCAATATCAACATGTATGTATTGCTGACTAATATTGACATGTATGTATTGCTGACCAACATTAACATGTATGTATTGCTGAATCCCTGCCCAGATGTGTTTGTTATCCTATTTTCACTAATGTATTTTTTACTACTATCATGTAAATCAGTTGACCATGGAATAAACCTCAGTGTTTCATTCAGTTCAATGCCCTTGCCTCAGAATCAGACTATAGTAATTTTTTCTTTTCCTAAAGTTTCCCTTAGAAATAAATTTCAGGTCTCCAGAGTTTTAATCCTCACATTCAGGAATCATTTCATAATGTGTATTTCCATGCTTCACAATGTTTTCTTTTTTTCTGTTCAATTTTGTCTATGTGTTAATGATTAAGATGTATTTTATTGCTTTTTATCCATAATTTTATAATATAAGTATTTATGTTAGGATCAGATCTCAGAGAGAGATATTCAGCCAAAAATATTTTAAAAGTATACTTTGGCATCTGCATTGCTTTGCACATCTAAATGTTTCCATAATTTAATAAAAGTAAAATGGTTTCAGAGTGAACAAATGGACTGTCTATCTGTATCTTTTAATTCCTAAAAGTGATGTTCCAGCAGGTTCTATTTTACTGTAATTTTAGATACTTGTTTCTTACTTCAAATGTTGGTTGAACCTGGCTTCATTATGTGGTTCATTTCATGGACTTCAGTGTAGCTGCATATATAAAATGCTACATGTTGTTTAGTCCTTTCATCAAGATTACTTAATATTTTCTGCAATTAATTTTTTGAAATTATTCCTGTTATTGTAAACAAAGCGGGTAGCAAAAGCTCACAAAGTGGTGAAAATGCCGATGCTGATGTCTCCTGTGAGGAGTCCAGACCTTATTGCTGATGTGTGAGGTCTTTGCAAATGAGCAAGCTTCTTCGGTGGGTGTTTGGAGAGAGAATACAAGAGGCTTGATACAGCCAACATGGCAAAGATGACAGGCTGTTAGGAAATGAGAATTAGTATAGATTGGGGAGCCAAAACCAAGAATGTCTAAAAAACCAGAAATGTTGAAAAATAGAATTAACTTTTACAGGTATTATGACATACTATATTATTTTTATCATCATCATTGATATCATTCTTCAATCTAACACTAAAAAGAAATAGTTTGTAAACTTAAAAATCTCACATGTCTGTGAACTTTTCAGATTTGGGCATTTAGTAATAAATGTTAGATGCTTTAGTGTTAGGTACCTATGGATAGTGGAGATGATAAGAAAGACAATGCACAAGTAAAAGGGAAGTAATGCTTGAAAGAATGTATAAGGTTATTCCGAAGCTTTAGGGTTATAAGAGGGGAAAGCACCATAAAAAGGGAAAAAATAATTATTTTATGGGGAGTTGGATGTAATTGACCAATTTTGTCTGCTCTCATATTCAGATGAGTAGTTCTATTCACTACTCATTTCTTGGCGGTATTATAGGACTTGCTTAGACTCCAGCATGTTGATTGAGGTGTAATTGCAGCCCTTGAGCTATTTTGGGGATAGTCTGGCTTCCCTGTAACTCTTTTCACACTTGATATTGAAGCAGTAAGCCCAGTGGTTAAGAAAGCATAAGCTGAAATCAGTCTTGAGTTCAAGTCCTAGCCTGTTTTTTCCCAGTTACGTGTACTGGAATAAGTAGTTTAATTCCGATGAGCCTCGGTTCCCTCATTTATAAATGGGGTTAATAATACCTATCTTTCTGGATGGTTTGTATATTAAGGGAGATATATGCTAAGCCCTGTGCCTAAAACAGTGATTGTAAATAAATGGTAACATTTGGATGATAATGATGTCAGCTTGAAATTAAATGGTTGTAAAGGGTAAAAGTGTGCAAAAGACACCCTACTGAATGTCCTACACCACTGGAATAGAGAATGAAAATGTGTTAAACTCTTGCTTGAGAAGTTTTTAAGATGTCCCTGTGTGGCATGGAAATCAAAGTTGACATCATTTAGGAATAGTGGACTTGACCAAGGATTTGTGTTATTAATCAAAACCCATGCTACTGCATGCCAGAGTGAACAGTAAGTGTTACATTTAAATATTACATGTTTTCTCATTTACCAAGTATAATTGTTGAATACAAAGTACCCATAGTACCAGCGGAGAGAATGTCTAATGAATACAACTTTTTAAAACTCAAACATAAAATGATCAAAACTCCTTCACTTTTTATCAAGACCTCCGGAGAGAGTTCTCCATTCAAATTTGCATACCAACCAACATGGAGTCCTGCCTTTCTCCACAGAGCCGTGAGGAACTTAGCCTGTGAAGGACAGAGAGAAGTATGTTCCAGGGAAAAGTATAAAATTTATATTCTATCAGCGTGTACTTGCCCTCAATTCCAAACATTCCCAGATTTGTGGAAATCAAATGGACTAAAGTAGGCCAGCTTATCTGGAACTAACTTGTAAATAAATTGCCTTTCAATGTTGGCATTGATTTTACCCACTCACGTCTACTCACGTCTCAGTTTGAAGCAGGACCATGTTGCTGTGATGCCAGAGTTGGTGTAAATAAAGCAGCATTGCTTGAGACTTCAAATCCAATGACTTCCAATGACACCGAGTAATTATGGTCCCCACCATGCCAATATTGTGTTCACTTTAATTTATCCTCCATAGCCAGTAATGGCGAGCAGAATTCAATGTATAGTTTGGGATCTCCAAGGTAGGATCACCTGAAGATGAGGGGACATTCGTCTGTGTGAGAGATCTGTTCCGCTTGTGTTCTTAAACTTCTTGAAGCTCACCTGCTACTACTACACATTGATTTTCCTCCTGACCCATGTAAACCAGAGAGCCATGCCTGGTTGTCATTGGCACGCTTGTATTTTCAAAGAAAATCTCTTTTTTTTTCTTCTTTTCCAGAACGAGTATTGGTAATTTCATCATTAAAATACTTTGTTGGTCTACTGATTTGCTTGTGATCACCCGGGTCCAGAGGCACACAGGAAGGTAGGCACGATACCTGCCTGCCTGTAGGAGCGCTGGGTGTGATTTCCTCTCCTCTCCACCCTCTCCCCCACCCCCAGCACGCACGCAGTCACACCGCCTGGTTACTAAACGAACGCTTCCTTCGTGTTCGCCCAGCTCTCTCTGGGTGCTCAGGGGTGTCATTTACAACATATTGAAAAATGAAAATGATATCCTCGGGGGGTGGGGGAGGGGGGCATAAAGTAGGTCCGAGAGGGAAAATACATTCCCTGGCCGGGGATTTCTTAAACACTTACAGCTGATGAAGTAGTTGTGCAGAGGTTGGGGAATTTCCCCGGCTTTACCCCTCTGCCCAGGCTGAGAGGCTGAGCTGAGCTGAGCTGAGCTGAGCTGAGCTGAGCTGAGCGCGGAGCCGCGCCGGCCTGGGATTTACCTCTTCAGCCGCTGGGAGGCCCTCTGCGTCCCCCTTTCCCCGGAGCCCGGCGGCAATTACTCACTCGTGCAGTGGCACCAGCCTTCCACCAGGGAGCCCCGGATTCGCTCTCCCGCCCGCCCCTCCGCCCCCCTCCGTCCCCCCATCTGCAGCTTGCTGGCTCTCTCTCTCTCTCTCCCTCTCCCTCTCTGTCTCACTCTCTTTCTCTCCCTCTGCTATCGGAGCACAATGAACGCCTGTGTGTCGCCGTGACTCCGGGCAGGGGAGCCCGTGTCAGCCCAGCGGGCCAACAACAGACGGGAAAGAGAAAGGAAAATACAAGCTACTTTTTTTTCCCTCCTTCTTCTTCTTCTTTCCACCTATACAGCGGAGCCATACAAGAGAGAGAGAGAGAGAACCACACTGCTCATTGCGAGTCCAGACCCCCGCAGACCCACTGGCCGGGATGGAATGTACCAAAGTGGACAGGAAAGTGGCTGGCCATGGCTCGGTGCAATTTGCTGGAAGTTTGTAAGTGGGACCATCGTTGGTAAATTCCTCTCGCAAGAGTTGGTCTCTCTGGATCCTGCCGGAGAACAGAGCCGGGGGCGAGGGACACGGAAGCCTGAGCGGGGACAGGGGGCGGGAATGTGCCGGAGGGGCTCCGTGGCCAGCGACTTCAGGCTGCTTTCCCGGGAGGCGAGCCGCCCTTAGAGGCATGAGGACTGCGCCGGGGGCCGGATCCGCCGAGGAGAGGAGCATGGTCCGACAGTCCAGCGACTGACATCGTGAGCCACTGAGAAGCCGGCTCCCTCGGTTGGGAGAAGACACCCCACTGTCCCCCCCCCCCCCCCCAAAAGAGGAGGAAACACCGGAGCCAGGGGAAGGGAGGAGGAATGAGGAGCCAAAAGACAGCCTCTCCTGGTGTTTGTACGGTTTGCACCGTGACTTCAGAAACCTCCTGAAACAGCACTTTTCTTTTTTTTTTTAACCTGAGGAAAAGTGAAGGCTGCGGGGTTCCCCAGACGGTGGTCGACATGCGTTTCTCTGCAGAAACATCCCCATCACCCCGAATGTCCGGCGGCAACTAGGTGAGGGGGGAGTCCGGCTCCCTGTTCATCCCTCGCTCAGTCCCCCTTCGCTGCCTCTTTCTGCCCCTGGCTCGGCACCCCCTGGATCCTTGCTCGAACCCCAGGTGGTGTGGTGGCCAAGGACTTCGTGGCTCTTGTCCGCTTGGGGCGGGGGAACCCCACGGATTCCGTCCAACGTGTGCAGAGCTGTCACCTGCCGTCAGAGTGAGTCGATCGGGGTTCCTCTCCTGCTCATCCTCCGCCACCGGCTTCTCTTCTTGCTCCTCATCCTCTTTTTCTTCTTCTTTTTTTTTTTACCAGCGCCCCTCCCCCACACCTTCTCCACTGCTCCCCCCGCCCCAAACCTCTGAAGACCTCTATTCATGTGGCCCTGAGCCCTGAGCCCACCTTGTCAAGAACAGACTTGCCTGTAATCGCCAGTTCCTGCCTCCTTCCACCCCGCCATCCCAGAGGCAGCAATCAGTGTGTCCACGAAGATGGGGGACACAGCGCCCCCGCAGGCCCCCACAGGAGGGCTAGGGGCGGCCCCCGGGGCGGGCCTCCTCGGAGGGGGCTCCGTCACCCCACGAGTGCACAGTGCTATCGTGGAGCGCCTCCGGGCGCGGATCGCCGTCTGCCGCCAGCACCACCTGAGCTGCGAAGGCCGCTACGAGCGAGGCCGAGCGGAGAGCTCCGACCGCGAGCGGGAGAGCACCCTGCAGCTCCTGAGCCTCGTGCAGCACGGCCAGGGCGCCAGGAAGACGGGCAAGCACGCCAAGGCCACGGCCGCTGCGGCCACCCCCGCCGCCCCGCCGCCCCCCGCCGCCCCTGCGGCCGCCGCCCAAGCCTCAGCGGGCCCCCCGCCCCCGCCGGACTATCACCACCACCACCAGCAGCACCTGCTCGGCAGCAGCAATAATGGTGGCGGTGGTGGCCTCGAGGGCGAGCAGCAGCCACCGGCGTCCACCCCCGGGGACCAGCGGAACTCGGCCCTGATTGCGGTAAGGCACCCGGTTTTCTCATGGTTCTGGCCGTGGTCGTGTGGCCTGGGGCGAGGGGAGAGCTGGCCTGGGCCCGATGCGGTGCAGAGGGCCTCGGGGTCACCGGCCTGCCGCCCAGGCCACGGGGTGTGCTGCGCGTGTGGTTGACGCTCTTACTCAGCCAGTTCCGCAGGTGCGAGCGCACGGGCGCCCCTCCACGTGCAGGGTGTTCCCTGCCGGTGAGGAGCCGAGTTCTCCCGAGGCGCTGCGAGGCCACGGCTTGTACGTGTAGAGGAGGTGGCCACCGGCGGGCAAGGTCTGAGGAAGGCCGCTGAGGAAGGCCGGGTCTCGGGGATGCGCCAGCTTCGGCTAGTCAGCTCTGATTAGGCCCAACAAGCCACGCTTCAGCCTGAAAACATTGATCAGGTGAACGGACCCTGTCCCCACCTGCCTTTGAGGGGGCCCCTTCCAGAGAACCCAAGTGGTGATCTGCAACACAGAGGTCCCCGGGGGTCCCCTCAGTACAAAACAAAATGTGGAGGGAACTGTCCCAGACCAGCGAGGGAATCTTTTTACGAGACCCACTCCCTGATTCTCTACCGCCTCCCTCAGCCCTCTCTCCAAGCTTCTTTTCATAGCCACGACCGTTGGACAGTGACAAATGACAGCGGTCATTAAAGTGGGCAGGCACCGGGGGGCTGTCTGTGCACAAGCTGTCATCCTGGGAAGTGGCTTGTCTGCAGCCACTGCTGGTGACGGGACAGCAGACCTGAAAGTTCTGATCAGGCTTCTGACTGGAAGTTCCTCCTTGGAGGCACAGATCCACCCCGTCCCAGAGGGAGTATCCCTTGACTCATTGGTTTTTGGATGCCAGGCCTGGTCAGGTGACTGCTTGCCATGTGCAAGCTTCCCCCCAGCTGCTGGGCCACCAGCCTCTGGGGAGAAGGTAGAGCCCTGCCCCCCAGCCTGCAACCCTGCAGCCCTGCAGCCCCGCAGCCCCACGGCCCCACAGTCCCGCAGCCCCACAGCCCCACGGCCCCCCACGGCCCCGCCAGCTTTCTCCATCTCTGAGCTCTGTGGGGCTCCTACGTCCTGAGTCTGCTCACACCACAGCTCCAGTTAGCCCAAGTCAGCCCTAATGAAAGTCAGCAACAGGAAATAGCCAGGCCAGCCGAAAAGTACTCAAAAAGCCCAAAGGAAGGAAGGCACCAAGTTGAACTTCTCCAACCGTGTTTGAAAAGGAGCTCTAGGCAGAGGACACCTTACCGACCAGCCCATAGCATGCTTCTCTGTGGCGCCCCCTTATCCCTGTAGGGATGGTTTCCAGAAACTCGGGGGACTAGGAGGGTGCCCTCCCCCACCACACACACACACACACACACACACACACACTTTTTGCTTGGGATGCCTAGAACTGCAACTTCCTGGCGCCGACTCCAGATGAAAAATAACTGCTAGCAGTGAAACTGCCCAGTGTTTGCTGCTTTATCCCTGAGTGAGATTGGTTTGTGGGGTTCTGCTAGAGCTTCAAAGGCTAATTTCCTCTCCTTGCCACCTGCTCTGTCCCCACCTCTCCCTGGAATTCCCTCTGAGAGCTAGGGGAGTTTGCTTTGTGAAGGAGAGATGCTGAGGTGAGGGGTGGGGGGGGGGAGGGGGAGAGAGTCACTCCAATGGCGAGAAGAATGAGGTTTGTATGCATGTGTGTGTCACCAGCATCTGCAGCCAAAAGTATCTAAATGCCTCGATTGTCCCCAGTAAATTTATAATCTGTCTGCAAGTCTCCCAATAATACGGCTTTGTGTGCTTCCCGGCCTCCTGGTAAGTGTTTCTGGGGATGATACAGGGACCGAGGCGCCCAGCCCTGCTCAGTGGAGAAGACTGACCTCTGTTCTGGGTGCCAAGCCTGGATGTGCCCCTCGCACCCCAGCCCCTGGGAGGAAGGCGGCGCGCCTGCTCATGGCCTTGTTCTTCTGGCTTTTGCTTTTCTCCCACTTGGAAGTAAGATGAGGCTGCCTTTCTTTTTTCTTTTTTTTTTTTTTTTCACTTGGGGGTTTTGGGATGCGAAATGAAACCAACTTCAGTGGTGATTGTAACTTTACGACTAGCAATATCCACGGCGGGAGGAAGTGAGAGCACGGTGTCTGGCCTTTCCCAACTGAAGGCTTTCGTGCTGCAGAAGCCAGAGGTGGCCGCTGTCCCACTCCCGGTCTTCGCGGGAATCCGTGTTCTCTCTCCTAACCACCAGCCATCGCCTGACACTGTCCCTGGGGGGTCCGCCCTGTCTGAGTGATGATGAGAGGGGCTGTGTGAGTTAGGGGTCAAAAGATAATAGTTGTTTTTCATTGAAAATGTGAGGCATTGCAAGGGACAATGGTTATTACCACCCCCCCCCGCCCCCCCGCTTGGCTATTGGAAATTCCCTTCTCCATTTTAGCTTCTAAATTTGGTGCTTTGTTACTCAGCATGGCACTCAGCGATCGGTGATGCAAGTACTGTATTAACCTGATAACATTGTGTGCGAAGGGTCTAGGTGTTTGGGAGTGATTCACCAAGCCCATTGGACCTGCAGGTCTCACTTCAACTCCTGCTCCTCTTATTTTCCAAAACACTGTGAATTTAATGGGGCCTCTTGTGCAGAACAAGCATCAGAGTGCCTTCTTCATTGTATTGCGGCGGTGTCTGTAACCAGATTTATTTCTGTCTGGGTGTGTTGAACGTATCACTTTAATCATAAATTGGTATCTCATAAGTGGCCATAAACACCCTTTGGAGAAAGGCAGAGAATATTGATCACCTCAAGTCAGATACGCACTGTATCCTCGGCTGAAAGCTCCGTACCCTGCCTACCTGCTAGCACAATGCCTTGTGTATAGTCGGTAATACTAGTTAGTATCTGAATGATGGTGAAAGGGGAACTTCTGTTCCACGAGATGGTGTTGACTTTGAGGAGTGTTATACTGCAAGAAATATACAATGTCGGAGTTATTTTAATAGCCTAAGATGCAAGAACAATGCAAGAATAACCCCCAAGCCAGTTCTAATTCTGTCCACATTGAGCGCCTAATTCTGCAGCCCTTACTCAGCCAGTTTCTTCATTTAGCTCAAGTACAAGTTCAGGGGAAGCCCCACGGCTGCAGGGACTGCAGGATCAGGGCCTTTTAGAGGGCCCGGATTGTAGGGCTTAAAGAAGATCTGCATTTCTAACCACTGGGAGCAGGCTTTAGGCACTAAATCATTTGCCGGGGAAGTATGTTTGAATCTCTGAATGAACTGTAAAACTGAGTAATTGCTGGTCCATGGAACAGCACAGTTTGAGCTTCCGTGGTGCATAATCCATCTTTCCCTTTTGCCTGAGACAAGCTCTTTTTCTGTTGCATACGCTGTTGCTAGGATGGAGAGATAAGTGGTTCCAAGTCATCTTTGGCTGTAGAGATTATCTTTTCTCTAATGTAGTGTGGAGGAAAGAAAGCAGATCAGATGAGGGGTCTGCATCCTCGGTTCTGTGCCTGCTTGATCACTACCAGCTGGGTGACCTAGGACAAGCTACTTAACAGTCATCTGTAAAGCAGAGAGAACAATAACGCTGCCCTGGGTTGTTGAGAGAAGCAAATGAATGTGTGTTTCCGAACAGGCTTTGGAAAAATTAAAGCACTGCAGAAATGCAAGGCATTATTGCTAGTATTTCTAATAATAAACGACGAAACAACGGGTCATAATACCAGTTTTTCCAGGGATTAAAAGTATCCTTAGGCTCTCAGTTGAGTGTTTGAAATGGTGAAATAGCTTTTATTGTAAATAGAGGGATTGGTGCTTCAAATACAGTGCTGTCAAGATAAGACTGAGATATCAGTGTGCTTAAGTGTTCCTGAAGGTCCCCGAAAGTCCTAGTTCACAGGGACTGTGCTGTGAAAGCGTTTGGGGCCTCGGAATGCACGTCCCTTACAGGCCCCTGCGTAGACCTGAGCGGCTTGGGAAAGGTGTGTCCACCGGGGCGTCTAAGGAATATTAGGAAAGTCGTTTGCACACGCAGTATGGGAAAGTTAAATATTTTGTCAACAATAGTCTAAAATGTTAATTGTTAGCTTAAGAAAGTCAAACAAGTTCAATCATTGCCAGAGTTCCCTGGTTATTTTTGACTGATAATAATCAAGTTTCCAATTGGCAACTCAACATTTCTACACTGTAAGCAGGGAGCTGAGAACAGGAGCAGTTTATTGGCCAGATGTCGGTTTCCTTGGCTGTCTGTGTGATAAATGTCCTCCCAGGACAGTGATAGGAGTGTTTACATTATTTATGTATGCAGCCATCATTTCCTTAAGAACTGACCTATTTTTGTTCTGTTTTCCAGAACAGAGTAATAAAGGGAGAGTTCTTATCTCTCCAGGACCTTCCTACTACTTCTTTCAAGTAAATACAATTATAAGAGCTCACAAAAGCAAAAGAGTTCAAGTGGAGAGAGAAGTTGGTACAACCCTTTATCAAAAAGTGACAGAAAGCTCGCTTTGACAGCGAAGCGATGTTATGTCAACCAATATGTCTTGCTTGTTTAGGTGGCTGTTTATTGATAGAAGTCATCTGCTTTCTTTGAAATAATATCATTGCTAGGTGATGTTCATCCAATGTTCCTGAGAGTTAAAGTTTGATATTGTATGGCTTCCCTAATACTGTACACCTTTTGGAAGTACCAAGACAAGCATGGGTTTTCAAATGTTCTGAAACATAACAGTTAAATGTGACTAAACGAGTGGCCATGATTAGCTGTTTTTGTTTTTAGTGATGGTGTATGTGTGTTAATCACTGCAATTTAATCTCAAAAAGCCTAGAAAGAAATTTGGAAAAAAAAAATCTAGTTCTGCTCTGCATAGCAGCTAAACCATCCAAGCCATCCTGAGTGGATTCTACTACTTCCTTGTCCTTTAATCTAGCCCCTTATATATGTTCATAGGTGGGGTCATGCTTAAGGAAAATAATTCTAAAGTTTTCTTCTCCATCCTCATGCTAATTTCCCTCACATTCTAACAGGCTCTGCCGGAGAACAGAAATACAGCAAAAGACATAGTCCCTGCAAACTTACAGTCCAGTAGGCTAATCATGACCACATCAATAAAGTAACAGCAAAATTAGGTAGAATGGACCAAAACTGATTTAGAAAGTCAGAGAAAGGAATAAATATTTATTGAGCCCTAGAATGTACAAGGCACTTTTATTACACAATTTATGTAATGCCTTCCAAAAACAAACGAAAACCCAAACAGATGCATAAGCAACATTTGCCCCATTTTAAAATAAGTAAACTGAGGCTTAGGGATGCAGTAAATGGAAGCATTTAAAGCATAAATTTTGTAGATCAACATGTGTTCAGATCCTTACTTCACACCTACTAGCTATATGAGCTTGGGGAAATAACTTTATTCTTTTGGAGCAGCAGTATCTTCCTCTGTAAAACAAAGCTAATATTCTTTGGCAAAACAGTTAGCATAGTGCCTGGCACGTGGGCGCTGTAAGCATTAGCACTGTTAGCATTAGCACTGTTGATAGTCGGTAGGAGAGAGATTCAAATCCAGGCTGGGAGAGCTCTTTGGAGACTGTGGGTCACCAGCAGGGCCTGTGAGGAGGGACCGAATGTGGAATGTGGAATGGGGTAGCTGAGAGTGGATGCCCATGAACGTTAGGTGTCTGGGGGCAGAGAGTGAAGCCTGACTCCCCTGTGGTTGGGTTTGAGTCAAGCGGGGCACAAGTAGGGTGGGTCTTCTTCAGGGAGGGTCAGGAGTTCTGGCAAGAGAGCAGTCAGAAGCCCTGGGAAATGGTAGAGCAAGGACGACCCAGAGGAGTCAGCATCTATGAAGCAATAATAATCTTTCATATACTTGAAGACAAGTATTACATTTCCCCTCGAGCCGCCTCTTCTCATAGCACATTGCCTAAGTGTTCTGTATTACCTGTCTCCAGGTCCCTTGAGCGGCTTAATGCCTTGCTATTTACACACTTCTCCCATTCACAGTGAGTTATAGACAGCACGACATGGCCTTTGGCATCCAGAGGAGATGGTTTTAAAAGCATACTAGCTAGACACCAAAGAGAAACTAAAAGAAGCAGAACCAACTCCTCCTCTGGAGGCCTTCCAGGGCCAATAAGAATTGCCCTGTGGGTAAAAGTGTGTTCTCTGGATGTGTAAACTGATCTTCCTACAAATGAGTTTGCTTGTTTACTAACTTGGAAAAGGTGATTTCATTAAAAAAAAAAAATGTGAGCAGAAATCTATGAAAGGCTGCAAGTCCAGATAGATGGTCTTTGAGATTTACTTACTTTCTGGCTTGCTTTTTAATGCAGATGTGTTACCAATCTTTTATACTCCCCCCAGAGTTTACTGGAATATTAGGCTCTCCTGTCTGGCCCACGGGGCGGGGAAGGTACCATACGGAATAGATGGCAGAGGAGAAAAGCCAACAGTTCCTTTGCCCTCTGATTCAAGGCATGATGCTGGGATGCTGACCATAGCTTGTGGGCTAGCTACCTGTGGCTGCCAGCCTCCACCCTTTCCCACACAATCTAAGGAAGAGATGCGAAAGAATAAAAGCTGTTTCATTTCCTCTGGAAGGAAGTGAGAAGTTCAGCCGTGCTCCACAAGACTTGAAGCACAACCAACTGTCAAATGAGTGGCTAGGAAAATGGGAAAACAACAGAGTTTACATGCACTGCCCTCTTCATGGTTTTAGTGAAGGTCCCGACATTTCCTATCAAGATTGTGGATATGAATGCTTTTTAAAGTTTGGAGAAATTTTTCATTTATCCATTAAAGAGTTACGTATTGTGTAGCTCTTCTATGCCATGAGAATGAATCTATCCATGATGAGTAACTTGATATAGCCTTTTCCCTCTTAGTATTGACAGTCCAAAAAGAGAGTGGGTGGGGTTGGAAACAGAAGTGTAAAAGTTGGCTGTTTAAGGAGGCAAGGCAGCATAGCAGTAAAGAGCCTGGGGTCAGGGGTGAGCGCTACCGCTTAATAGCTCTGTCTTCGTGGTTATGTTAGCTAACCTCTTCTGCCTCGGTTTCCTCACTTGTAACATGGAATAACAGTAATAGAACTAACTATTTAGGGTCATGGAGTAAATGAGGTAACTGTTGCCTGTCACCTGGTAGAGGCTCAGTCAACTTTAGCTGTTATTGTTGATCTGAGATGTGACATACCCGAGCCAGATTCGTGGTTTTCCCAGCCATGGATTCTGTCTCCAGAATGTGTCAGGGGCACCTTGTAGAAGGGCATGGCTTTTCTCTTTAATATTTACTTAAAATGGCTAGTGAGGGATAGCACAGTATCCAGTTTCCCTAAGTAGTTTAATATGGAGATGTCATCTGGGCTAGGTTTACATTTCCCTGGAATGGGTTAAATCGTGTCCTTCTTGAGAAAAGGGTCCATTAATATTTCTTCAAATCCTGGGATTCCAGGAGTCCTCATCCGGAATTTGACCAGAGTGAGTGTTTATTTGATTTCTCACTTCTTCGAGAATAGAGGCTGGGTTTCCCTTCATTTGCCCAGCGAGTGTGGCGTGTGGGCTTTGTGGGTAAATGAGAAATTTAAACCATCTATTGAGAGTTTGGAATCATTAGAACCGAATAGCCCAAATTTACCATTTAACTGAATTATTAATTCAGACTGATGAATAATTCTTAAGTGAATCTGGTCACAGAGTGACAAAGAGTTAGACGTTCCCAGCTGTGGAGCTTTAAATTTATGCTCTTGAAAGCCAGATCCCGGCTCAAGTTGCTGAAGAATCAATTAGCTCACTGCAAAGAGCTGCAAGTGAATGGGCAATGCGACTTTGCCCTCTTCCCCAGCAGCAGGCTGAAAATGTTATGCCTCGCTGTGGTCCTCAGCTTGGACTCCCACCTTTGCTCAGTGCTTCCTAAAATGTGACTTTCCGTGGGAAACATATGGAAAATTTGCCACGGCTTCCTTCCAAGCAAATCTTCGAGATGATAAATCTGAACCCAAAACACAATGCTTCTATGAAGAAGGGACAGGTTCAGAGTAAGAATAATCTTGTTGGGTGGCTGATGTTTGGGCAAGGATGCATGTGCTGGTGCTGACTCTGAGCAAAGGATGGAGTCAGAATTTTGTTTGTTTGTTTATTCCCCATCATTTAAACTTGCATCTCCCCCGCCCTCCTTGGGAGAGAATATTCTTACAAAAGGGAGCGTCAAGCTCATGCTGGGTTGGGTTTGGTTTGTATTGTTTTTACAATGTTCCACGAGTCATTATGACAGGCTCATACATTAATACGGAATCATTAACACTGTTGTTTAAAAAACTCTCTTTTGTCAGAAGTGTGGCATGGGTTATATTTGTGGATCTTTTCCAACCCACTAATAACTCTCACCCACAGACTTCACTGTACAACAGACTTCTTTTCAGGTAATTGTGATGGATTTGAATAGAAAGTTAATTACATGTTTGAGGGTTTTTTTGTTTTGTTTTGTTTTCAGAAAACGTACTAAAGGCAAAAGTTTGCTGCAACGGCTAATAACGTACCAGGAGTCTATTGGAGACACAGTGTAATCTCTTAGAATCATGGTAACCAGGGTGCAAAGAAGTGGCTTAATTGAATACAATTTGTACCGTACTGTGTCTTTGGAGTGACGATCGCCAGGCTTAAGTATACATTGCTCATTTCGGAAGGTCTCTGAGGTCTGAATTATGTAAAGACAAAAACATTATCCGGCCGAGAAGCTGGAGTGACTAAGTTTTTTGTTGTCATTCACCTAAGTGGACTGATACTTGCTAAACCGGCTAAGGCTTGCACGTTTGATTGCCACACTGCATCGTGTCATTTCAGGCTGCAAAAATTATGTGCTAGTGGCTTATCCCATTGGGTTGTTTCTCGGAAGTGTTAAGAACACGTGCAAAGTACAGACATCAGAATAGACAGGAAAGAGCAGCGGTCCTCTTCACAAGCAACTGGCGGGGGCTTTGGTTCAGCCGGGGTTGCGCCCAAGTCCTGCAGCCTTTGCTCTAGGAGAGCTTCCTTTTCTCGCTTAGATTCTTCGCATGTGGGTCTGTTCGCAGGCGCGGTCCCTGGGAGAGAGCTTCTGAGCTATCTTTGTGCTAAATTAAACATTAGTTTGCTCCTTGGGAACCTGATCTTCCATAGAGCAGGCAACAGTATCTTTCTGAGAGAGCTTCCAGCGACGCATTTCCCGCAGGAAGAGACCACTCAGGAGCCTTCCCACCTCTCCTGTCTGCTTAGCTGGGGTGAGTGTGCTGCCTGGGAAGTGTTTTGTCTAACCAGGTCCAGAAGCCCTTGATGTCATGCTGGAGGGCCTGGACCCCCTTAGCATGTAATATGTGGACATGGTCAGAGCAGCACCCAGATCATGGAAGAGTTCATTTGCTCACTGCCTCCCAGGTTCTGCACCCACAGAAATAAAAGGGAGCATGTTGCAAAATAGGGGCCATCTGCTTTCCACCCTTTTTCATTTCCATCCTGCCCATCCCCCAGGAAGCTAGTTCCTATTGATCTAAGAATAAGACACTGTCCGTGGATAGAGTTGCATGAGCCCTTAGAGAGAAAACAGACCAAACACTTTCTCATAGATGACAAAATTAAAGCCCACTTAAACGAAAGCGGTCCACGATCCCACTGCAGTAGAGATAGATCGAGAATTCAAGCTTTCTGACAGCTATTCCAGGTTATAGAAAGTAGTCCTTTTATTAAGGACTTTTTATACACCTATACAAAGAACTCGAAGGGCAATTTGGAATTTTTATTAAAGTTCTGCTAGTAGAAAGAGCTGGAGTGGAAAGCCTATGGTAGGTTGTTTTGTAAATGGTCCCGATGTTGCCTTCTATCCCTTTGCAATGGGACTTGACCACTTCTCCCAGCAATAAGTGGACGCGATTTCCCCCCTTAAGTCTTAAGTGACCCCAGGATTTGTTTTAACCAAGAGTATGTGACAGAAGTGAAACTGTGCTAATTCTGAGGATGGGCTTTAGGAAGATCTCTTGGACTTAAAATTTGTTAAGAGGGTAAATCCTATGTTAAGTGTTCTTACCACAAATAATAATAATAGCAGGAGAAAACTTTGGAAGGCAATGGATATGTGTATGGTCTTGATGGTGGTGATGGTTTCACAGGTGCACACTTATCCCCAAATTTACAGAATTGTATATGTTCAATGTGTACAGCTTTTTATATGTCAATCACACCCAAATAAAGCGATTTAAAAAACAAAAAACAAGCCCTCTTGAAACACTGACACCACCATGGAAAGAAGCTGGTCCCGCCAGTGGGAGAATGAGCATCCACATGCAGAGGACTAAGGTGCCCCTGCCTCGAACCAGCACCAACTGTGAACAGGAGAGTGAGGCCGTCTTAGACTAGCCAACTCTCTGACTCAGTGCAGCCTCTGAGTGAGTGAGTGACCCCGGGAGAAATCAGCTGAGGGGTAACTACCCAGCCAACCGAGAGAATAATGGGGAACATGGCATCACTGTTTGAAGCCACGAAGTTTTGGGGTAATTTGTAACTTAGCAAGGGTTAACTGAATCAGAGCCAGAACACCTCAGCCTGGAAGATGATTCCACCTCTTTAGATGTGTTACCCCAAGACTGGTTACTTAACACATTGTGGACAGTAGTTTTATTGCCAGCTTTACCCAGTGGCCAGATAAGTTTCTATTGAATGAGTACAAAAAACATTTTACATAAATGTTAAAGGCACGCTTTAAAATTAAACACCCATTGCATTTTGAAGTTATTTACTACATGTTCTTACAAGCTAACATCTTGTTAAAGTATGATACTTTGAAAAACACTGTGTAATATGAAGCGAGAATTCTCCTGATCCGTCCGCAATCTTTGAGACTCGTTTTCTGCTTCTGATGATAATAGCACTATCTCAAAAGGTTGTAAGGGTTAAATGAGATAATGCAGAAAGAACCTAGCATGCTGGAACCTAACAAACATTAGTTTCTTTGTCCCTTTTCACTGTATTCTAATTCGAGCCCCTCCCCTTTTGTCATCCCACTTTCACTTCATGGCATCAATATATTCTCATAGGCTTCCCCAGCTCACTGTTTCCTCCAAATAGCAATTTGCGTCTTCCCTCCTGAATGGTGGCCTGGCGCTGTCATTCCTCCTAACTACTACATTTCCAGCTTCTTGTTACGCTCCAGGGAACACATCTGCCTTCGGTAGTCTCCCCTTAAAGCAGAAAAGGGTTAACCTCATAAAGATGTCACTCCCCTTGTACTGTTACGCTGCCCTTGGGAGAGTCAAGCAGCATAGCAAATATATATGGGCAATGTAATTGCTTTCGATCTTCGAGGTCACAGAAGACTTTGCTAGCTAGCACAGCAGGCAGGGGGGAAAGGAAGCATATTCTTGATTCAAGCATAAACACTTGAAATCCAGTGTTTCTAAACTCAAATTACTCTAAATCCCTCATTTCCCCCCCCCCCCCATCTTACACCTCACAATAAATGAATAAGCAAGAAGGAAGTGATACTATATTATACTTACTATCCTTATTAGTGATAGAGTGAAAGAGCACTGGCCTGGGAATTCAGTGTTGAAGGTCCTGGTGCTCCCACTATACTAACTAGTAGGGCAAGTTGGTCAAGGCCTTTTAGCTTCCTGGTACTTACTTTCCTTCTTGGAAAAGCAAGGGACACTGGGTGTGTGGTTGGGATCACCTCTGTGGCCCCTTTTGAGATGACAAACCTTGAATAAGTTCCCTGATATTTTTCTTTTGCTTTTCGAAGTTCAGTCTCTTCTCAAATATATCTGTTAGGAAGACTCCAAAGAAGGAACGGTGCCCAGGGTGGTAATGCTTTGTTTTTAAAAGCAAGTGAAGAGAATCGAAAGTGATCTTGGGAGCAAGTCCCGCGGAGGGAAAGCCCACAGTCATGTCAGTTGCTTAACACTCTTCCTAGAAATAATGAACACGCCACTCCATGCCTGACCCTGCTTGTTGGGGTTTAGGGCGCTACTCTGAGAAACACAGTTGTAGGACTAGAGTTTGATCCATCAAATTTATTTTTTAGAGGGAACAGTGATTCCTCACCGCCCCCCCCCCCCCCCCCCCAGATTCTCCCAACTGCACTTGTGACATTTCCATGGATAAAGAAATTCCCAATAATTACACGAACTGTAAAATGTAAAATGGGAAGGAAAAGATGCTTGTGGAGCTTTCCTTCCTCAGGAATTGACTAGTGTTTCCGCCATATGCATCAGTCTCTCCATCTGTTTGCCTCTGTCTTTCTTTCACACACACATAACCATCGCAAAGTGCTGGCTAATGGATGGGATTTTACATGTGTCACCACTTCATTGTCAAAAGATGTTTCTGCTTTAAAGGGAACGACAAATGAGAGTCACTGAGAAATTAGCCTGGAGGAGGGGAATTCAATCCACTGCCTCCTTTCTCCCCCCCCCCCCCCCCCGCCCCCTCTTATCACTAAAACCCTAAGCAGAGAGAGTAATCACCTATTTCCCAAGGGCAGCTCTAAGCCCTTAAAACTCAGATCTGTTTAGGGACTTAATAAAACTGGGAGGTGGGGGATGCACAGGAACTGCTCCAAACAAACCAACAAAGGAAAATTTACCCAAACAAATATGAAATCTAGCTCATTTCTTTGAGAGCACAGGCCCCTTCCTCTGTAGCTCTTGATTTCTTTGGAGCGCCGCTCTTCAAATTGCATCTTAGGACTCCTCGACTCTTCCGGGTCTGGGGATCATTCCAGGTCTATGGATCACATCTTAGGCTCCAGTGCGTTTTCTCTCACAAAGCAAGATGTCGCTAGCAGGAAGCCAGAAGGGTCATTTGGTTGTGGTTGTTTTATTTTGTTTCAAAGGGTAGACACACTCAGCTTTATTGTCTGTTAGATTAGAGCCATAGAGGCAGTGACATTTTTTCCCTGTAACTTCTCAATTCCTTAGCTTTTCTTCTGTTAAGATTTTTTTGGATTTTTAGATGAAAGTATCTTGATTTTACACTATACAACATGGCTTTTCTTGTTTTAAAATACTAAGATAAAGGAAGTCAAATTTTCTTTCTTTTCTGATGGATTGGGTCTTACTTTTGCTTAGAAAATATGTATTGAATCCCCATCTCTCTCTCTCTCTCTCTCTCTCTCTCTCTCTCTCTCGCTCTCTCTCTCTCTCTCTCTCTTTCACACACACACACACACACACACACACACACACACACACACACACGCCCTTTGTTTACCATGGTTATTTTTAGTATATATAGACTAAAAGTCACATGCTGATTACATAGGTGACTTTACAGAGAAAATAAAAATGAGGAACTGCATTAAAAAGTATAGTATCCGTTTTAAAGGAAATTGCTGCAGAAAACAAGAGTATGCCAAATTGCAGAAACTAGGAAAAAGATCACTAGATCATTATGGTAAGTGGAATGAAGGGAACCAAGACTTACTACTAATTACCAGGGCGACATTGGGGTTAGTCACTCCTCCTTTTTCTGTACCCTCAAAGGGCTGGATTCCTCAGCACTTTGCTTGACTAGGTTATTCTTGTCTCATAGGATTCAGTTCAATTATCACCTCCTTAGAGAGACCTCCCTGGCTACCCTAACTAATGTGCACACAAATGATTGATCTCTCTTCCTCTCTCCTCTTCCCTATCACTTTATCCAGTTATAGAGGTCTTATCATCTTCATAACTTTTATCACTATCTGAACTTAGGTCAATTCCTTATTTATTTGTGCATTTCCTATTTTTCCCCACTGGAATGTAAGCTCCATGAGACCAGGAACCTCCCAGTTTTGTTCACCACCTACATCTCCAGCCCCCAGCTGTTTCTGGAATATTATGGATCCACAATAAATATTTATTGAGTGAATGACCAGATCTGTAGTGTTTAAACTAAAGCTGCCTATGAGTCTTTCAGGACTGGAGGTAGGAGAGAGAGGTGGAATAACATGTGGTAGGCAATTTAGGTCCCCATCTCCTATTTAATTAGAAGAATATATATATATATATATATATATATATATATATATATATATAAATTTAATCACACTAAAGCATATATAATTTTAAATATAAACACTAGTTTTTAATCACATGAAGGCATATATACAGTATATATACACTAAGTGGCCAGATTATTATGACCACCCCATCAGTACTCCGTTGGGCCACCTTTTGCCTTCAATACTGCGGCGATTCTTCTTGGCATTGACTCCACAAGATGTTGAAAGGTGATGTGAGGAATCTGACACCATGCCTGATGAATAGCACTGTCCAGTTCTGTGAGATTTGATGGTTGTGGAACCAGCTGCCTGATGGCTCTTTTAACTTCGTCCCACAAATGTTCAATTGGATTGAGATCTGGTAATTGTGGGGGCCACCTAAGCAAGGTAAAGTCTCCCTCATGTTCTTGAAACCACTCCTGCACAATATGAGCACCGTGGCATGGTGCATTGTCTTGTTGGAAGAAGCCATCTCCATTGGGATACGCCATCAACATGATGGGATGAACTTGATCAACAACAATTCTTAGGTATGTTGTGCTATTCAGACGTTGTTCCACACAAATTAAAGAGCCCAAATCATGCCAGGAAAACATGCCCCAAACCATAACACTGCCCCCACCAGCTTGAAGGGTTGTACTCATGCGTGTGGGGTGCATGCTTTCATGCTGTTTCTGCGAAATTCTCACTCTGCCATCTGCATGATGCAACTGGAAACGTGATTCATCGGACCACATGACTTTTTTCCAATGCTCGACTGTCCAATCCTTGTGTTCCTGTGCGAATTGGAGACGTTTTATCTTGGTAAATGCAAACAGCAAAGGTGTTCGAACAGGCCTTCGGCTTCCATATCCCATATAATGCACTGTACGGCTAATTTGCCTACAAATGTCAGGTGGTCATAATAATCTGGCCACTCAGTGTGTGTGTGTGTGTGTGTGTGTGTGTGTGTGTGTGTGTGTGTGTGTATGCAGATCTAGATATGCCTCATGTAATTAAAAACATGGTTGCAGTGCTACAACCCCCTTTGAAAGCTACAGGGGTATGATGATCTCCTAAGATTCGTCCCAGATTGAACCTCTATAGCCCCATTCCTCATGAGTAGAAAACACTGGTGCAAGGAAAAGGATGATGGAATAGAGGTTATGTATACTGAGTGCCTATTGTACACTGGGTCCTGTGTTAGGCCCTTGAACCACACAGGAGAGACAAAGTTCTTATTTAATGGAGTTTACATTTCAATGGGGGTGGGAGGAGGAGGACAGAGAGTAAACAAACAAGTACATGAAGGAGGTAAATTCAACTCTTGATACAATAATGTGCAGCTCTTTATTCCATAATGTGGCTGACTGGAGATTGACTTGGGTCAAAGAAAAGGAAGCAAATCGGGGAACCACCCTGGGAAGTGGAAAGTGATGACCATAAACAAATGGCTACCCTGGAAGATGCTCCTTGGCCAGTGCCTGCCGCAGGCCTGGACAGCTGCCTGCACAGTGGCCTTCCCGGTCCAGGCTGTGTGCTGCTTGGGCCAGTCTGAGCAAAATTCTGCTTCTGAAGCTTCTGCACAGGAGGGTGGTCATGTCAGCATCCTCTGTGCCTTGGAGCTATAGTAATCATTTTGTTAGAAGTCACTGAGGTTTGAGAATTAAAGAGAAACTGCTGAAAGGCACGTTTGGAGGCAAAGAAGGATATCATCTCTCTCTCTAGCAATAGAAACAGAAAAGAAAGGGTCAGGAAATTAGCATCCGCGCCATAAGGAGGTAGAGGCTTAGCAGGCCCTCGGGAGGCAGTAGAAGCAGTACCTGGCATTTGGCATTTGCAATAGTCAGTAATATCTTCTCAGATATACTCAACCCAGAGAGTCCTCACAGAAACCCTGTGCTATAAATAAGGCAAGTGTAGCTTTTTAAAATTTTACAAATAGGAAACAGACTCTGAGAAGTTGAGAAATGCTAACAATATCTTACTTTTGGATAGCCAATTTGCAGTTTATTGAATGTGCACGCACAGATGACCTCGCTTTGTTCTCTGGGATATCATCACACCAATTTTAGGGTGTGAACTGGCCTGTGCTAACTTCACCAGTGAGCAGCAATCCACCCTCTGACCCCTGAGCCTGTGCAGGGTGCACAGCTGGCAAAGTTGAGTAGCTGGGCCACAAACGCATCATTGAATTTGCATCTAAGATGAGGACATTGAATGTCTTGAGCTTCCCCCAAGCACACCCACACATACTTTGAAGCAATGACTCGCCTAGAAAGAATGGCAATCATGAATGGAACGAGGATGTCAGACAACCAGGGCACATCAAGTCTAGAATAAGGGAGGCTGGAAAAAAAGAGTCTTGTTATTTTTCTTTTTAAAAAAATGTATTAATTGGTAAGAATGCAAGGTGAGGTGAGAACAGTTTTTTTTTAATTTATGAAAGCCCACACTTTGCTCTCTATTTGAGTCTAGTGAATCAACTCGAAGGTCTGGGGAGAGAAGGCTAAAGGTTTTTATGAAGAGAGACTTGATCTTGAATCAGAGAAGCAGATTCATCTCTGACACCAAGATTGGTCTGAGTTTTTCTCCTTGCTGTTGCTTATTTTGGAATGAATATCTTAGATGGAGCTTAAGGGAGAGACCTGCAACCCTTCGCTGAAAAGTGATCTTGAATCCACTCTGATCCAAGTGAAATATCGTTTTTATGCTGACAGGCCTTTCTTTGCTCATCTGGAGAAAATGCAGGAGTTCATAAGTGATGGGATTTTGCTTCCAGGTGGAGAGGTGCCTTATTTATCTTTGTATTTCTAAGACATACAATACTGTCAGACCTCTAGTAAGCAAGCATTTGGTAAATGTTTGTTGAAATTAAACTGTGGACAGAGAGCATGATTTCGAAAAGGGCCCCAACCTTTTATATTTCTGTGACTAAATGTACCGTACACCAAATATGAAACACTGATCTTCAAGGTACCCTTTTGGTTCAATATACGTTTTTAAATCACATGTATTAAGTGTTCAACATATCAGGCACTCTTCTAAGTCTTTTTTTTTTAAATATTAACTCATGTTTCTTTACAATTACACAATGAAGTAGTTATTTCCATTTGACAGATGAGGAACTTGAGGCATGAGGTGAAGGAACAGGCCCAGATCATTCAGCCATGAGTGACAGAGTCCGGATTTGAACAGAGCAGGGTGATGCCACTGGCCATGTGTCTAGTTATGGTTTCCTACTGCGTACAAGAGAAGTCAGTTACACACGTGATATCAGATGCTAGCTCAGACGTGATCCAGATCTCTGAGTTTGGAAGCCAAGTGCAACAAGACCTTCGAAAATCAATAACAATTAGAATGAACTCATCACCTAAGGTACAGATGAAATTCAGAATGGATGCCTAGAGGGCCACAGATTACTCTTTGAGATAGTTGCCTCTGTCCTGTTTTTTAAGAGATAGAAAGCACTTGAACATGTAGGTTTTTTGAGTGACAAATATATTCAACTTGCACACCAGGAGGACTGTAGAGGAGTCTAAGGTGCTATCCAAGCTCAGTGGGAAAGAGAGCCATGGTGGTTCATTATTGCTATCTGCCATGGCAGAGAGAAGGCAGCATGTCTGACAAGTTTCTAGGTGGATTCTTCAGGATTCAGGAACCGAAACTTGGAGGATATTGAATATAGATTCCTGGTGAAATATTAACTCTTCCTCTGGAGGAATGTGTTAAGACCAGATTACACCATAAGTGGGCCTTACATCCATTTATAGAATAAAGTTAAGTTTACTAGTAAGTAAGTTAATTGTAAGTTCCTTGAATACACCATACACCAGAGCTCTTTCTGAGAGCTCTGATGGAGTGACTGAGGGGTTTTTTCAGTATTTTTGTAAAGTGCAGTACAAACTCAGCTTCACTCCCTCCCTGACTTGCAACCAGATTGCCCCCAAGCCCCTATTATGTGAAAATGTTGGAGATACTGTCACTCATTATCAGTATTCTGAAGGAAATCCATTTTTTATAGAAGCAGAGACAAATAAAAGGTAGAAATGAGGAAAGTATGCCCTAAACATAAGTGAGATCACTGGAACTTTTTTGGGAGAATCAAATTCTCCTATAGCTGCCTCAATACAAATTTTAGCAAATATGTATTGAGCTATTATGTCCAAACCCCACTTTAGGGATCTGGAATGAAGTGGTTCCATGGTCTCTTGGAAAATGCCTTCTTTACTATATCAATTGTTTCCTTTTACCCTAGAAAGCTAAGTGTTAGAGCGTCTTGAGTTTGTGAACCACCTGAATTGAATGTAAACTTTTGTGTGATGTATACATTCTCAATGTAGACATGTCCCTCAGTTTTGTCCTATTCTCCAAGGATTCCAAGGGCCAAAGAACCTGAAGTGAGGCAGTGAAGTGTGGCAGGAATAAGAATCCACTGAAACTGGGGTAGTATGATTCTTCACTCTATACAGTGCAGCCAGTTCTTCCTAAGAGATGCAAATATTTCCTTCGAGTTTCAGGAAACTGGACAGAAAGCACATGTAGCTGTCTTCATACTTGACATGTTTCCTTTACCTTGGACTTTTATTATCTATCTAAAACATGTCCTTCTTTCCCAATAGGCAAGCAGTCCTTAGGTAGCAGCTGAACTTTTTTTGTTCTGTTTTGCAGTTTAGTTTTGAGTCTGGTCCAGCAATGTTTTTCTTTGGTTTTAAGTGGCCTCCCACCATTCTGAGCCTTCTTCCCCTCCCACCTTGACCTCTAAATCCAAATTTATGTGTCTGTGTCATTGTGGGGAACTTCTTGGTGAAAAGGATAAAGCTCAGTCGGAGCTTGGTCTCGGGGATTTTCGTAGAAACACTGACTCTTTATTATTAGCTGTGCACTCCAGGCTGCTAGAGCTCGTATTTTGGCAGTGGACCATCAAACACCCTATTTTTAAGAGCCTTTAACTTAGTTGTAAACATGTGCTGTGACTGGGAGCTCGTTTTCTTTACTCATATTTACTAAAGAGGTTGAACTGTTGAGAAGTTGTTATAAAAAAAAAATTTGAAAGTCCAGACTTCAGGACTATTTTTCCAGTCATCTAACTCAAAAATGTGTGTGATCTAAAAAAAGAAAATTTGGCATTTAGCTGCTTAATTTGATGGTCCAATCATATTGGTAATTTGAGGGGAGGAAGAAATGGAATTGCTAGGTGGTTTTACTTTGACATATGCCCATCAAACATGCACAGAGGGAATGATGGTTGCTACATGTGTCTATGATAGACAGGACAGCTCAAAGAAAGGCAGTCCAGTAAGCTGAGTAAATTGTTTATGCCTTTAAAGTCTCCTCTATTTAGAATAAAACTGTTCTATAGACATTTCGTGTACACACTGAATTCTGGAGATTTTACTAGTCCTATTAGGAAAACATAAATTTCTAAACTTTCGTTGACTTGCTTATGCATGGATGCATCATTGATTACTTAAAAAATAATACCCAGAAATTGAGTGAAGTGAAGGGTTTCACAAATATGGCTCTTTCTTTTACCTTTGGAATATTTTTAGTCAAGTATAACAAAACGCAGATTAATTTTTTTGAAGAGATTGTGACCTACAGCCCTAAAAGCAGGAGCTTCAGGAATTTAAATGTTAAAAAGGGGAGGTTGGACTTGGAGATTTTTTAAGATTCTAAAAGGTAAACTCTCGTATTCCATCACAGGAGAAATGACAATGTTCCATGAGGGTTTAGCATTTCTTGAAACCTCTTGCAGCAGAGGAAGGCAACTGTGCTTCGGAGACTGGCCACGTTTATGAAGTGGAGAGAATAACAAGATCTGGGAGTGTGTGTGTTTCAAGGGTGATGAGTCAAGGGGGCAGCCATAGGCTGCTGGAGGTACTTGGCCTGGAAATCCTCTGGCGAAATGAAGGGTGCATCTTTCCAGCACAGATCCTGTTTGAAGGCACCTTTCCTCGGTGTTTTTACCCCTTAGGCTGCTTCTCATTGTTTCCTCCCCAATCCCAGGCAGATGAGCACCTACACTGGCCAGCACGTGGCTTCCATGTGTTCTCTCCCTGTTCCCTGCGTGGCTCTCCTCTGAAGACACTGGCTTTCTTGGTACTCGTCATGTAGTATGTTGTCTTGCTGCTATGCTTCTTGCTCTGGCTTTTAAATCACTATTTTTACCCACAGTGTTTTTAAAGCCAACAAACTTTTGGTCTTGATGAGCCTTCCTTTTGCTACAAATGCTGGCTAATTGACTTTTAAGGAATAAGAAATACAATGAGCCTACCCAGGCACACACACACTCACAAACTCTTAATGTCCCCATCTTCTTAGAGTAATAATAAATTGAAGATTATCACTGTATATAAATCCCTAAATTTACAAGAAAATGTCTCCGTGCTAGAAGAAGGAGGGTAGGGGAAGGGGGAGAAACACAACCAACCCACAGATCTGCTCAGAAGATGGGACTAGAGGTTCTATCAGAGTTATCTCCAGAGTCAATAAAAGTGCTTTTGCCTTGAGTTGCCACGAGCCTGGGTATACCAGAAGGCTAGAGAATGATCTGAAACTTATACTCCTTAGTCAGCTGAACAGAGCTGCTTTGGGGCTGTGGTGATACTCTAAGTAGTATATTTCATAATGACTGCCTCTCTCAGCCTCCCAGTGTGTCATCACACTTTTGATTAGACTTCGTTGTTAGATTTGTGGTGGGGCAGTGACTGACAGGTGACATAAGCCAATCACTATAAAAAGGAGTTAATTCTACTTCCTTTCCTTTTCCCCTGTTGAGCTGCAAGTATTTCATAAATATATCCTACCTCTTAACACTCATTTGGTGGAAAACACATCATTGCTGTGAAAGAGTCTTGGCTAGTTTGTGTGTCTCACCTCCCTGGGCCATCCTGGAAAGCTCTCTGTGGCTTTTGCAGGATAGGCTGGTGGTTATCACTGATGAACGTTTCTTGCATGATTTTTGTTGTTGTTGTTGTTAATTCTCACCTGAGAATATTTATTTTTTTCATTGATTTTTAGAGAGAGTGTAAGGGAAGGAGGGAGGGAGAGAGAGACATCAGTGTTGGAGAGACACATCATTTGGTTGCCTCCTGTACTCACCTGCCCCAGACGGGGCCCAGGAACAAACGTGCAGGTGCATGCCCTTGACCAGGAATCAAACCCAAAACCCTTTGGTGGGCTGATGCTCTAACCACTGAGTACCACCAGCCAGGGCTCCTGCACAACTTTTTTTTAAAAATCCATTCATTAATGTACCTATCCATCCATTCATCCATACCTCTACCTATTAATTAATTCATTCATCAATCCATTTATTAATGTATCCATCCACCCATCTACCCAAATATCTGTCCATCCATCTACCTACCTATTCATCCATCTACCCATTCACCTATTAATCCATTCATCTATTGATCCACCCATTTAATGTATCCATTTATCCATCCACCCATCCATTCATCTATCCATTTGCTCACCCATCTGTCCATCCATTTATTCATTTATTTATTTACACATCTATTATTTTCTGAGATCAAATGTTTACATCCATGCATGTGCAGACCTACCTCAATCCCTAGCACAGCCTAGCAATCAGCATTCATCCAGTAAATGAGTGCCATCATGAATGAATGAATTGTCTTTGTCAGGATCATTCTACAGATGCTTTGCAAGGCTATTTTATTTCTTACCAAGAAATAAATCCAAGGGAGAAAAATAATTAGATTGCAAAGTGTTTTCCTGACTTTACATAGGAGAGATTAAATGTTGGCCATGAGTATTGTAATATTGATTCAAAGTTATGGTTCATAAATAACACTAAAAAGAGGGATTATATTCTCCTGTTGGTTCAGGAAATTGGAAACGGAGGACTGCAATACAGAATGCTATTCACATTTCACTCCAGAAATTTGGAAAATGGAGGAATAATGCTCATAGTTCCTTATTGACACACATTTGAACAAGGCTGAGATATTTTATATTCGAAACGTCGCTCATTGCATAATGCCTGGAAGATCTTGTGTGTTCCCCACCTAAAGATCCTAATCCCCATGTGGTAGAACAATGTCCTCAATGAGATCCACATCCAAATTTCCACGTGGTAGACAGACTAATGTCCCCAAAGATGTCCGCATCTTAATCCGTAAGACCTGTGAATGACAAGGGGACTTTGTGGGTGTGATTAAGTTAAGGATCTTGAGATGAGAGATTAACCTGGAAGATCTGCATGGACCCAGTGCTATCACAAGGGTCTTTATAAGGGAAAGAGGGAGGGTCAGAGAAGAGAAGGAGAAATGATGATGGGAAGAGAGGTCAGGGATGAGAGAAGATGCTCCCTGCTGGCTTTGAAAACAGAGGAAGGGACCATGGGCCAACATGCAACTAGAAGCTGGAAAAATGGAGGGAACATTCTACCCAGAGCCTCATGAAGGACCCAACCCTGACAACACTTAGGTTTTAGTTCAGTGATACTGATTTCCATCATTGTACTTGTTTTATTTTGTGATTCCTCTCTGAGGATATTTCTTCCCATTGATTTTTTTTTTTTTTTTTTTTTTTTTTTTTTTTTTTTTTTTTAGACAGAGTGGAAGGAAGGGGGAGAGAAAGAGAGAGAGAAACATTGATGTGTCTCACATGGATTGGTTGGCTCCTGCACTCATCCAGACCAGGGCCGGAGATGGAGCCTGCCAGAATAAGGATAGGCCTTTTGAGTGATCACATTCTCCTATGAATTGTCATAAATGTCTACTGTCTTTGATAGCAAAGTGAGGAAGCAAAGTACATTCCTTAAGAATTAAGGTTTAAGAGTCAGACCCTCCCAGATTTGAGTCATAACTCCTGCTTTCTTACTCTTTTGTTTGACTCATCTGAGCCTCAGTTTTGTCATCTGTGAAATGGTGATAAAAATAACACCTTTCTTAGAGTTGCCATCAATGACTGAAAGCACTTACCATAGGATTTGGTAGATAGATAACGTTCAGTTTTATCTGTCTTTTCTTCATTCTGACTGTATCTGTGTACCACATAGAGACTCAGTACCAAAGATGTTATCAGCTATGATCCTTCAGTTGAACCCTTTAGTTGAACAAACCATCCGAGACCTAAGAGGAGGAGTGACTTTACTCCCACAGCAGCTTTCCTCCCTCTCACTTCCCAGAGCTATAGCTGCCACGAGTGTGTATATTTGGTGGGAAGAAAAACTCAATCCGAGGCTCATAACTTGTGTTAAAGCCTTTGATTTATCATTGGGAATTTACCAGTTAGATATGTGAGCAAGCTTCCCATAACCCTCTGGTGGTTTCTTACTGACGCTGTTTCTTTGTTGAATACACTTTGCCAATAAGTCACCTGTCAGCAAAGGGGCCTGGAGAAGAACGGCTCATGTGCTTGGGGTTTCTGTCTCACTCTGTCACTCTCGAGCACCTCGCTAGGAAGCCCTGGATTTGCCTCAGCCCGTCACTGAGCAGGCAGCTACTTCCTGCCACAGAAGTGCCTGCCTTTTGGAGGCTGGGAACCCTGTGGCCCTGCTCCCAGTTCCTCCCTCATTTTCCTCTGTGGATGATACCCCAGACAGGGAAGGGGCTCTCGTGACTGTAGGCCCAGAAAGAATATGCAAATTAAGCAGGTAGGTGTGTTTCGGTGGAGGGCGGTGCAATATGACTCTTGGAGATGTCTACTAGTTTGGAACTCTATGTTTTTACATACCCTCCTAATTTCCCATTGCCTCCATTGGGCCGGGATGTGTGTGTAGGAGATACATAATCCCTTGTACCACTGGAAGACATGAACAAATGTGACCAATTTCCAGGCAGTGTCATGGGCTCTGGCTTCTAAAGACACAGGAGGATGGAGAGGTTCTGGGGAAGAAGGAACGATGCTTTGAACCGGGCAGTCCTGAGTTTAAATCCTGATCCTGACACTTGTTGGCTCTGTGACCTCCAGGGATGGTATTCCTTAACCTATCCGAGCCTATTCATTTGGAAAATGGAAATAATAGCCACCTGTGAGTGTATGTAAGTCTCATAGCACTTTGAATAATAAAAACCAACAAGAAGAAAAAGAAGAAGAAAAGGTCCCAGAAAACACTATCTTTTGTTCTTTCTGAACGCTACCAATTTTCTAATTAAGTTAGAACATCATTTTTTTTTAATTAGGAGAAGATATTTGCGGCTTCCAGGGCTTTGGTTCTCAAACATTGCTGTATTTAGCAACCACTGGGGAGTGTGCTAAATTGCTGGGCTCCACAGCAGAAATCCAGGAGCTCTGGAGTGTGGTCTCTGTAGAAGGCTCTCAGGCCACGTTTGGAGATATACCTGTGGGGGGAACTCCAAGTCTTAGAAGATTTTGAAATCACCTGGGCTTAAATATTTTAGGTATTTGTTAAAGTCACACATAAGGCACATTATTTTAGCTTTGAAGACGTGGAAGCAGAGATGTTTTAGAATCCTATAAGCTTCTGTGTGCCTCCTGGGAGCTTTAGCAGTCACAAAAGCAGAGATTTGCAAAGTGCACCTTGCATTCTGTGGAAAATATGTCGTCTTCATGTGTGACCTAGATAGAACAATTCACTACTTTCCACGGGCATCATTTCAGAGTGCAAGCAGGAACTGGTCACCCAGGAATATCTGTGGAATGCAGGCCTGAAGCTCAAGGACAAGTAGAACCAGAGGGCTTGGGCAGATGATGAATGCCAAGACACTGAGTGCTTAACTGGAAAATGAGTGGAGGGGGCTTGGAGCCCCGACAGCAGAGGAGCTGTCTAGCTCTCTGACCTTCTATGTCTGTTCAATCATTTCCCCAATTCAATCTCTAAGAATAACTTGAATTCCCCATCTAGTCACATCCTTGGCCCAGGTCTTTACCCTCAACTGCTACAACACCCATCTGACCCATTTCCCTTTTGTACATTGAGTACAACAGAAAAAAATACCTCCTTTTTACTGCAAAAAAAAATAGTTCACATCATACCCCTGCTTAACACTCTTAAGTGGCCTCCTGTTGCATTTGAAAAAAAAAAATCCAACCTCTTACTCAAGCCCGTAAGTCTTGCACGTGCTACTCCCTGCTGTACTTTTTAAGCTACACTTGCCCATTTTGCTCTCTCTTTTTCACCCGTGTGTCTAAGATACTTGTCAGGGTGTTTGAGCATTGCCTGTTGAATGAGCAAACAAGTGCTCTGGCTTGCTGAGTTCCAGAGGATAGGGTATGAAGAAGGATTAGTGGCAATAGCTGCTATTGTTTTCCAAACAAACTCATCCCTCCAGAATATTCCATGGAAGGAAATTGCAGGAGTGTGCAATCTGTGACTCACTCACCCAAACTGAAACTCAAGGAGCCAGAGATGCCTTCACTCCGTTTTGCAGGGAAATCACAGGCCTACCTATTGCTCAAGGGGGAGCAAGGCTGGGTCCCTGTGCTGGAACACTGGTTCATCCCAGCGTAATGGTGCTTTTGGCTACCTTAATGGCCGAAATCTAACTGCTGTTTTGACCATTGGAAGAAGTAAGTTCTGAAGTTGGGTTTCTATGAAACTGAAGTTTGTATGGACAGGACCAGGGTCTTCACAGACTTCCTCACAGCCAGCCCTTCGTGTGTGTGGACACTCAGGGCGAGATGCACAGCCCGGCTCAGGATGACAGGGAGACTTTGACCAAACGCCGCAGGGACAGACCAGCTTTTTCTCCTCTCTGTTGGGCCTTCTGGGTATCAGGAATGAGGAGAGTAAATCATCTTGACCTGTCAGAGTGGGTGAGTAACTGCTACATGAAGACAAACAAAGAACATTGAAACTCTTTGATTCCAAAGAGATGAAATGTTAAAGGGGGTGTATGAAAGAGATAGAAATGTGGAAGCCATTGACAAGGTCCTAGGACACGAGGACTAGTTTACATTTTTAAAAGTTTGAAAGAAGATAGCGTTAGAATAAATAAAAGGTAGTTCTACTTTATACAATAAGCAGGAAGCTTATGGGGACATCTATTCCCAAGAGGAAGTAGGCTGATTGAAAATATGTGTTAAAACAAATAAGATGAAATAAATACCTTTTATAAGCAAGCATCATGGAGTATTCAGAGAGTGTTTGGGAATGTCATTTCCAAACTTTGAGGTTCACAATAAGGACAACGTTGGTCTCCCACAAAACATCCCTCATCCTTTCAATAAATAAAGCCTGTCTATTGAGAACCTCTCTTTTAGTATATTCTTTAAAACTGAGGAAAATGACCGAGGTTGCCGAAATTAGATTAGGGACCCCATACCATATATCCCGAAAAATTCCTAGTGCCTCCTGTGTACCCTGATAGAACCTCTGGAGTTGGAACCTGTTGTTTTGAGTAGAACAAATGCTTGATCTTTTCTATTGTGACTAAGAACCCAATTCCTCTCTGGCTGCTGCGACACCTGCCTCCAGCTCAGATTGCTGACTTCCTGTGTCCTCTGGCCTGTAATCTAAACAGAGCCACGCCTGCCCCTGCCACTCCCACGGCAGTTTCCCCTGTGGACCATCTTGGGCCACATATTTTTTCTGGGTACGACATGAGTCTACGTTATCTTCTATACAGAATAATGGAACAGTAGGTGACACAGGGCAGGAATCTGGGAGGCATCTTGGAAAAGGGAGAAAAAGTTGAACTAATCTGCCCATTGCCCAGTCTCCCTATGGTTTAGGTTATCTTAGCAGAAGTAGTTGAGACAAAGAGAAGGCGGTGACAATGACACGGTGAAGAATGCTCATTATACCTCTTAGATACGGCACTGGTCACCAACCCATGGGAAGGATGCTGTTATTGTCTGGGAGTGGGTGAGGCCTCATGTAAAAAATCTATGGTATGAGGAAATGTTAAACAAACAGTCTTGTTCTTAGTAGAAAGGAGGGGGATATCAAGATAACTTAAAAGTGATTTCGAACTACCACTCAGAATGAAAGGTGTTGTCTTTGAAAGAATCAAAAAAAACTGTGTCAGGGCCTCGGAGGCCACAAGGTTCTAACCAGCAGCTACTTGGCCCTGTTGGTGGGGCACAGGCTACCAGAGTTTGCCCTTTGACTCTTTGCCCTTTTGTGGCAACGTTTGCATCTTTAAATCTCATCAGCCAGGGTTTAAGCTCAGTAGCATATCCTTGGCAGAACTGGTTGGGGGAGACCTTGGGAACTTTCCCTTCTTGAAAAAGTTTTTTGCTTTCCTTTTTTTAAAAATGTAAGTATAGTTGGTACACAATATTATATTAAAAACCTAAAACTCCTAGAAAAAAAAACATAGGTAGTAAACTATTTGACATCAGTCTGAGAAATATCTTTTTGGATATTTGAACAAGGTACAGAAAAGCAAAAAATAAACCAGCAGGACTTCATCCTTTCCTTTTTCATATCCCACCCCTGCCCCTGAAGAACCCACTGTGGGACGATAACAAGTAAATTAAAAAAAAAAAAAAGAAAACCCAGGTTAATTACTATGTACTCCTAATCAAACTACTTCAGAGCATGATTCGGGCGTCAGAATCACTTGGAGTGCTTGATAAAATGCAGATTCTAGGGTTACATGTCAATCCTAAAAAATCGAATTTCTGGCATAGGTCCCAAACATTTACATTTTTAGTAACATAGGAGAACCTATATGAGGTCAGCTACCTGTGCCTTTTATTTACAAATGTACACTAAATAGATCACTTACTAAGAACACCTAAACTATTAGAGGGCTCTATAAATATTTATTCAATGAATAAAGAACCCACGCTCAGTAGAATTTATTTATTATTAAATAATAGCAGAAACCAGTGGCAGGAGAGAGGAGTCTTTAATGGGGGAAAGACAGGCTAAAGAAAAGGAAGGAGAGAAGTCAAGTTGAAGAACGGAGCAACTTCTGGGAGGCGAGGCTTAGGTGGGCCACAAAAATGGAGACCTTGTCTGACTGAAACATGTGATGGGACTTGGCAGAGGAGGAAAGAAGCTTAGTTCTTAAACTGTAGTGAGCCCCAAATCACCTGGAGGGCTTGTCAGAGCACTGATGGCTGGCCCCCTCCATATCAAGTTTCTGATAACTTCCCAGCTAATGCTGCTGCTGCTGAGAACTCAGGTTGCGAATCACTTGGAGTTAGGCTGTTGGCCTCAGGAGTCCAAGTTTGAGGTGTGAACCCCAACTCTACACCAGGCTGGTTGTGGGACCTTGACAAGTGATGTAACCCCTGTATCTTAGTTTCAGGCATAATGATGACGATTAGAAGTTTCAAGTTTCATGAATGTATCCCAAATATCTAGATCATTTCTTAGTTGATCTGATATGTATAAAATAGCAAAGTGTTAACACATCCAAACACTCACCATCTTAAAAATTATTCTTTTGTCTAGTACATACCTTTTGGGGGAAATAGAAAATTGAACTGTTCTTCTAATGAAAGAGCAGATATGACTTTATAGAGAAAGTATGATGTTTAATAGAAATATGGGAAGGTTAGATTCCGATATAATTAAACTGCTTATCCTATATAATAAAGATGTAATATGCAAATGGTTGTTACGTAAGGACCGACCGCGTAACGACCAGATCACGGATCAGCAGGAGGGTGGGGCAGTGAGCTACAAGTGGGCAGCAGAGAGCTACAGGAGGAGGCAGGGCAGCAAGCTATGACGGGGGAATATGGCGGGGGGGAGCTACAGGAGGGCGGCAGCGAGCTACTGGCGCACCGATTCGTGTGCAGGGCTACTAGTTTCACAATAAGTACCTAACTAGCTGAAATTATCCTAATAAGAAAGCACTTAAAAATTGGCCAATTTTGGCAACAAATAAAAGTAGATAGCCTGACCAAAGGTGGATGGTGGTGATGGTTGTACAACAATGTGAATGCACTTAATGCCACAGAGCTGTACGCTTAAAAATAGTTAAAATGGAAAATTTTATATTATGTATATTTTACTACAATAAAAACAAGATGTGGATAATCGAGTACTACTTTCTGTTCCCTCCCTTATGATCTCCTATAGGGAAATTCATTTTAACATATAGTTTAGCAACTATTGTTAAACTAAGCCCACTTAATTTGAAAAGTGACTCTAAATTTTGAAACACATTGTACATTTTCTGGGGCGAGCTCTCCGGGCCTGCCACTGTCAGTGCAGTCTCCAAAAAAGCAGTTTTAAAGATTAATCCAGTAATGTTTTAAGGTCCCTACTGTTGAATTGCAATCACTTTTTTATACACAAAAACCTACCTTTCTGGGTTCTCTGTGGGTGATTGACAAAGGAAATGCCCTTAAGGACTTGGCCTGAGACCCAACCTGCCTTTTGTTTTGAAGTTTTCCTTTGTGATATGATGAATTTGATTGAGAAATATGGGCCTTTCACTCATTCCAATTACATAGGCCTTTATTTGGTGTCTATAGCTTTCTTTTTTATGGTTATCTACTACACTGGCAAGGAAAGATACCTTTGTTCTTAAAATCAAATACTACATCGATGGAAAAAAAGGCCTCCTGATAAAAAGCATACGAAGGATCTGGGAAAAATCATTTAGAAAAGCAAATGCAGGCCACTTTCAATTGTCCAATTCAGAGGGAAACTCAACATCACATACGTGGCCTTTCTAGTATAAGCAGCTTGGATCCCAGAAGTGTGCAAGTATGTTGTGTGTAACTTAGTATGCATTGTACGATAGCACCATTTCTACATGTAAGACTGGATTTTGAACTTTAGAATGGAAGTTGGAAAATCAAGAAGAGATGTCCTTGCTGGTCTCAGCAATGAGAATCCGACCTAGGTCCCACAAACTTATTATACCTCTTTCACTCTGCAGTACCAACCCTGGGGTGGGGTTCCTCACCATCACACTGCTATCCCCATCGGAGGAACCTTGCAAGTTGTGCATTCATGTCTCAGGGATGACTAACTTTCAAGGCTGGGGATATTCCAGAAATCAAAATTTGATTTTATAAGATGGTTTGCAGAAATATTTTAGATAATAAAGATGTCTCATGGTTTCATAAAAAGGAATTAAAATGTGTTTAACTATCTAGCTTCTTCTATTTCTCCCCACTCTCCAACTTCTTCTTTAGTCTAGTTTATCTTTCTGCTGTGTGCCAGAAGTGAGCTTATTTCTCAAACTCCTAGCCAATGTACGTACAGCATAGTGAAACATGTTGGAGTCGGAAGGAGCTGTTGGGTCCTGGATTTGAGTCCATACACTTCCTGTTGCTGTGAACTCTTGAACAAATTACCTAACCTCCCTCAGGTATAGTGTCCTTATATATAAAATGGGATAATAACTCATAAATGGCTACTATGAGAATTAAATAAGATGATACACGTAAAGTGCTCAGATTCATGCCTAGACATAGTTGGAACTCCATGAATGTTAGCCATCTTTATGGTTACATGCATGCCTCTTGTGCTATTATTTATCACTACTTTTCTGGTATATAGTTAATGCACTCATCCACATTTGCATGAAAATATTGTAAAAATATAAGCATCCTGTGCATTTGCATAGCAAGTTATAGTTTATAAAGCAATTTCTCATTTGTCCCTTATAACAAACTTGTGGAATCAGAAGAACTGAAGATATTTCCTCCTTTTACTCATGAGGAAATGTAGTAACTCAGAGAGATGTAGTGACTTGGGTTGGATTAACTTGGGCAGAGCAAACAGTCAAACCAGAGTCAAGACTCTTTAGTTAAGTGCTTTCTGTCATGTATGAGAAAGCGTGTTATAATCACTCATACCAGAGTATTGCCAACTAAGGGCTCAGGGGAAAAGGTGTACCTGTTTCTTGCTTTAATAATTTGTTTTTTAGAAAGTAGATCCAAGAAGCCACGCTTTCTGAATAGGGTTAGAATGTTTATTTTTCTTTCATGTACTGATATTTTTCACCTTGTGTGCAGCAGTGTGGTAACTTGAAAGATGATTCCAGGGATTTCATGCTTCTGGCAGTTTCAGGTCGCATTGGGTGAAATATGACATACTTAAGTCGTCCCCACGGTAATAATGTTGATGAGATGGTGGAAACCCTGATAAATCCTTAAGCAAAATGAACTTCAAAGGTTGTTTCAACATTTTTATCCCTTCTAAGTGACTCTGACTTTCCACATACTGATATTTAGATTACTTAGTTTAAAAAAATCTTTAAACTTCTGACACAACAATAATAGTTTCGGCTATTTTCTCTACTGTAGTCTCCTTAGCTTATCAGTGCATTATCTATCTATAGTACAGCTTCTTTTGTTGACATAATCACAGCACAAACTGAACTCTTGTTAAGACTTCTTGACTCCAAATGTGACATTAGTTTTTAAAAGAGCAAGAAGCAAGTGTTTTCTCTGTCTGTCATCATATAAATTTTGGAAATGTAAGAGTCTTGAAAATCATCCACTTGGAGTTGGAATATCATAATGGTTAAGACCTTGGGCACTAGAATCCAAGCTCTACCACATATTAACTGAACAAACTGAGGAAATTATTTCATTTTAAGACTTTAATTCCCTCCTCTTTCAAATGGTGTTGTAATAGGATCTACCTAACAGGATTGGTGTGAGGGTTAACCTTTTGCACTCGATGTCGAGTGTGACTCGACACGGTTAGCATCAGTAGCAGCTCGTATGTATTTGAAATATAAAAAAATCCAAATAAATAAGTTTGTATGAAAAGAAACTCCAGTTTTTTATTCTACTGCCGCGCTTTGTAAAATCTGGGGTATTTAAAAAATTAAATCCCGAGTAGAATAAAGGAATCGAGAAAAAAGCAAGCGAGTGCAAAGGGTTAAGTGAGAAGGTATAGTTACAGTGCTCAGTAGTGGTTAGATATCATCATCATCATCATCATCATCATCATCATCATCATCACAATCACCCCTGATGGTCTCAATCTTGATACTGGGTTGGATTCATCTCTCTGTAAAGATTCCATGGGTGTAGGTGAGAACGAATCACTTGTAATTATGAGCAGAATACTGTAGTTACTATAGTCCTTCTACAAAACCACATCTATAGGGTTAAAGTGAAGGGCAGTTTTGAAACTTTGGCCTGTGAGTGTGAACACATTGTCAAACACTTCACAGTAAAATACAATACTGCATTCCAGATCTCAGTATGATGTCAGACACAATGGATTACTCATTTCAGTGGGAGTTCATTCTCTCCCCAAACCAAAAAAAAAAAACATCCAGCCAGAAAATTCAAGACATAATGATGAAGACATTGCCAGCTAACTCAACCAAGGACACTTGGTTCTCTGTCTTTCTCTCTTTTATGTCTATATTTTGCTGAACTTAAGCAATGAATTATTTTTATTCCATTTTATCTCTTTATGTTGTAGCACTTTTACATTCAGACAGGAGAATGCAGAGAAGAACATATACAGCACATGTGTTGTTCACTATGTATATATGAAGGATTCTTTCACTCAACAGATATTTGCTCAATATCCATTATGTCCAAGATACCAGATTAGGTACATGATCCCTGACTTCAAGGATAAGAGCCTAATAACGAAATGGCTTAAAAACAAGCAAACATACCAAAAATTCTATAAGTGGTAATTTTTGACCATGGAGACCCACTTATTTTAGATTTTGGTTAAGAAATAAAGGAGTAGGAATTACTATGGAAATAATTTTGGAAAGTACATTCTGGGATGATAGAGCAACTCTCAAATCTCTGGTTTTTGTTTTTGTTTTTTAAGCTCAATACTTTATGTCGATGATAGGTTTCTTACTGATAAAAATGACAACATAGTTAAATTGTGATGCCATAATTATTTAAATTGTCACTAGACTCTAGAGGGTCAGTATTTAAATACACGCAGTCTTGAATGACAGCACTCAACCATGTGCATGTTAAAAAGACTTCAGTTACATTTCAGAATTCTGCTATTGTTTAGCAAATCACTAGATTTTTTTTTTCTTTCCTGGTTTAGGATATCACTGAGCGATGCTGGTATAATTACTTCCATACTTTGTCATTAGTATTTTACATTCTTTATTACATGGACTAGCTTCCCAAGCTGTAGCTGTGGGGAAGGGAAGCTTCCCCTGAAATTGTTATTGTATTTCTGAGTCTGGGGAATCCAAAT
The DNA here is from genome assembly GCF_951640355.1 of Cnephaeus nilssonii. Taxonomy (NCBI): domain Eukaryota; kingdom Metazoa; phylum Chordata; class Mammalia; order Chiroptera; family Vespertilionidae; genus Cnephaeus; species Cnephaeus nilssonii. Next base: position 62,569,783 of record NC_137084.1, on the reverse strand, counting down.
GTAATCTGTAACGCTATGTAAGACTTGCCTCCCACCCCCCTATAAAGTGATAGCCAAGGGAACATTCATTCCCTTGGGTTTGGATTTAGTTCTGCTCCTGAAGGCTCATGGGCCAGCAGTGGACTGAAAATCAAATTTATACACCGGGGAGATTATCGTTGTAGGGGATTTGTGGGAGCCCAGATACTTTTTAAGAGAAGAGACTGTCACCTCCAAGGATGTTATTTGAATCTGAAAAGGGGCAATCATAAAGGAAGCGGGCTTGCTTTAATCTGCCCTGGTTGCTTTAAGCTGCCACCCTGCCCCACTGCGAGACGGCCACCCCCCGCCCCCTGCCCCCCAGCATCCTACTGGAGAAAGCAGCTGAGGTTTGCAAACAGTTCCAGTTTTGCAGTTTCAGGAATGTGTCAGAGCTGCAGCTTTAAGATGGCATTTCCCCCTCCTCGCTGCTGTGGAGGGAGCCTGGCCTAGTGAATGGGAGTTTTGTGTGAAGGTTGTGGGGAAGCCAGAGCCACTTGGTAATCAGGGCAGCCGGGCCCATTAATCCTCAAGGAATATATTTTACATGCAGCCTCTCGCGTCTCTCTTACAGTGAAAGTCTAAGTAAAACTTCCCCATGCTCCTGTAGTTCTCCTGCCTTTGATCTCATTTTAAGTTCAGGCTGAAGGCAACTTATCTCCGCCTCTATCTCCTTTTGGAGATGATAATTAGCACAGTTCTAGGGGGCTGGCTGCAATGATATCCTCCGCTGTTAGAAAAGGGGAGCGGGAGGAGGGACTGGAGCAATTGTTTGCTGTGTTGGTGACTGTGATGTTGCCATGGGAAAGCTCAAGACTTCAGGAGAGTTTGTGTTTTGTTGGGCGAGGTGCCAAGCTGTTGTGACTTATTACAGCGTGTGAGTGAGCCGCACAGAACAGGATCCTGTGCAGCAATTCAAAGGGCAGGATCGCTTTCATCAGGGAGAGATAGAGCGCTGAGTATTCACATTATGCTTTATTTCAACTTGGAAAGGATAAACAAACCCAACATTTTGGTAGTTTTCTGTGTTTGGTCTTTTAACTGGGGAGGGAAAAAAAAAATCAATTCTTTGCACGCACTCCAACTAAAAGGCAAAGCCCCTGTTTTACAAGGAAGAACCTCTTGTGAGAATGGTGAGCTCTCAAACAATTGCCCCCCGCCCCCCCTCCCCCCCAGTGCTAGTTCAGCTTGACTCAGCCTCATGAAAAGCAAGACATCACAGGCCAATTTAATTGGTGTGGAAAAAAAAAAAAACACAAGTGGGAGATCAGGAAAGTTACTTCTAAATTCGGACTCCAGGAAAGACATTCCTTTGCCTCACTTATCCGGGAAATGTAGCATTTGTACCCCTAGTGCCTAGCACAGTGCCTGGCCCAGTCTTGACCTTTAGTTACCCAACGCAAGGCGTTTCTGTCATGGTTGTGTGAAAAGTTAACACGCAGATCCACATAAGGAAAATTCTGGAGCTTTGTGAACTATTTTGACCTTTCAGACCACAAAAGGAGCAAGCTATAGCCCCCTCCCCCACCCCACCCCCACCCCCCCCTCTTTTTTTTTTTGCAGTAGTCAACATAGCCTGATTCTTCTGGAAGATGCCAAGTCTCCATCTCATTTTGTGCTGTGTAGACATTGCCTAGAAGTTCCCTTGGTGCCAAGTCTTTTGAAGGCTTTTGATCCATTCCAGGGAACTCTTGGAAGAGGAGAGAAGAACTTCACAATTTCCATTTTTAGCCTAAAACAGATGTCCACAAGTTAACTCTTCTCCATTTGATATTGTGGGCCGGGGCCTCTGCAGTCACAAAGACACAACTGAAGGGCTTCATATTTTCTGAGTACACAGGGCGTCCCCCAAAATGTACACGCAGTTCAACAGCTGATAGCTCAATTTTGAAAATGAAATGTGTTTTTATAAACACTGCCTTTATAATTATTCAAAGTAATGTGTAGACATTTTGGGGGACACCCTATATTTTCATGAGAGGCTTGTAAGAAGTGTGTATGTTGCAGATAAATAAAGCAGTTATATCTTGTGGCATAATAGGAAGAAAGGTATCTTTCGTATTTTAAAACTCTAGAGTAAAAGTTTCAGGTAACACATTTTGAATCTGCATTCTCTTTTTTTAAAAAATAACATTGGAAAGGCTTTAACAGATGGACAAATAAAGGAAGTGTAAGATGTTCAGCAGAAGTCTATCTGTCCTCGTGATTTGTTTAATGCCCACTTCTCGGAGCAGTCCACTTTATCTTTTGAAACACTTTACAGAATGTTTATACTTGTGTTTGTTGCTTTGTAGTTTTATTTGGTTGCCAGGTTAGCTATTCATTTTCACCCAATTTGACTTCAGAGGGACATATTTTGCATAGAGACAGATGCTTTCATCTATCTTAATTTTTAGTTACTATATTTCCAAGTTCTGATAACATTCAGAATAATTAGAAGTTGTGGAAACTTTCTTTAATATAGAAAAAAATTATCTTGTGTACTAAGAGACTTGAATAGTAGCTTATAGATATCTAGACTCTTGAGAAGTAGAGAACTGATGAGATTTTTTTTCTCAAATGTTTTCCATATAGTACAGTTTCACATGTATTTTAATATAGGATACAGCCTATATCATCATCATCATTATCATCATCATCATCATCTTTTAAATAGACTTTATTTTTAGAGCCATTTTAGGTTCACAGCAAAATTGAAAGTTAGGTACAGAGATTTTTATATACTCTCTGACCCCACACAAGCACAGCCTCCCCCAGTATCAACATCTCAGCACCAGAGTGGTACATTCATTACAATCAAAGGACTTCACTGACACATGTTATCACCCAAGGTCCACAGTTTACATTAGGGTTCACTCTGGGTGTTTTACGTTCGATGGATTGTGACAAATGTGTAATGACTTATTTCTACCTTTACAGCATCAAACATCTGGGAATTTGGAATTGTTAAAAAGTGATTGGGTCAGTAGCTCCTTTAATAGAAGAAAAAAAGAGCATGACACATAGAGCATAATACAGCACAAATACACTTAGTTTTTTCTTTCTGACTGATCCTCCATCCTGGATGACCATGGTGTAGTCTCACTGGGATCTGGGCTATGTCTGCGGAGCACTGTATGCAGCGAGCTGCTCAGATATTCATAGCTTCTCTGTTCTAGGAAGAATTTATATGAACACATTAGTTACTCACAGATCTATAGAAGGTTATCAAGGAAATCAGGGCTAATGAGAAGCATTAGCCATTTTTTGAATAGATGCTCTGAAATGTAAAAGAATAGATAATCCCCGTAGGTGTAAAACACACCTGGGTGTCACTTTCAGGAGACAGTGCTGGATGGATGGGGTGCCTGTGAGGGGCATCTCTTTCTTCCTTCTAAATTCACCTCAGCCCATTTTCCTCTGCGTTTTAACTGTTGCTTTACTTTGAAACTAGGTTCTTTCCCTCTTAACAAATCCCCTATCCTTTTACTAGTTAACTGTCTAAAATGCAACTCTTCTATATCAAATCCCTGCTTAAAATCTTTCATGGACACCCTTTGCCTACAGAAAAAAATTCCAAGCTTCCTGACGGCCCCTGCTTTTGGTGGATCCCAAAGTCAGGAAAAGTCTGGGCTTGTTACTGGAGACACACCTAGAACGGTGGTGGAGGTCAGCCTGGCTTCTCATTCTGAGCAGCCTGGCTTCAGCCATGGAGCCCGTACCCCCTCCTTAGAATTGGGACGCGCTCTGATCAAGAGGCTAGTAGCTGAATTGTAAGAAGTGGGGCTGGAACAGCTTCATAGATTCAAAGGAGGTGCACACACTGATGGGGACTTGAGGCCTATTCTGGGTCCTGGCACCCACTTCCTTGCCCAGAGTAGTCATGTACAAACCATTTGCTCATAGTACTGGCTTACCCACAGCACCAGTTCTTAGGATTTATTTTTCACTTTTTCAGAGACCCCGGTCATAGGTCAAGTGGCATAGGGAAGGCACCAACCAGCTCCAGAAGCTTAGGGTAAGCCCAGGCGTCATAGACAAGAACCCTGGGCTTTTGTGGGTACCAAGGGCAGCTTGGGGAGCTTGCCTTACATGCTGCCCATCTATATCCCTTTAGGGCTCGTTTTCTTGGATCTGTTCTCACGGGACACATTTTATCTTTTGTACTCAGATCTTGTTCAGAGACCTATGACAGCCATTATTGTTAAGGTATACTCTTCGCATGGAAATAGCTCAAAAGAGCAAAGAAAAATAACCCCTTTCCTTTATTTAGAAATTCTTAGATGCATCAAAAGGAGTTATTAGAAGGACAGTCCCACATTTTTTGTATTAGTATATACTTACTAGTATATCAGAAGTGATGGAAAACTAGGACCCATCGGCTCATTAGTTGATGGCCCATTCCTTAGGGAAATTTGCTATTTTACTATAGAGATAACTATAATTCTAGCAAGACTAGAAAAGGAAACAGTATCATCTATACTTTGAGATTACTTACAATTTGACACTGGAGTGATTTTTATATTGGTATTTATGTGATACTTCTACAAAAGTTAAAGAATAGCCCAGCCTCAGTGGTTAAGCGTCAACCTATAAACCAGGAGGTCATGGTTTGATTCCCCATGAGGGCACATGCCTAGGTTTCAGGCTTGGTCCCCGGTGGGGGACATGCATGATTCTCTCTCATCTATGTTTCTAATCTCTCTATCTCTCTCCCTTCCTCACTCTAAAAATCAATTAAAGTTAAAGGTTATACCACTATTTGACAAAATAATTTAGAATGCCTGAATAGGAAGTACCTCTCCTAGAAAATGGGAAATGCTATGTTCCACTATTTCAAGGAAAATATTGGCTGCACAATGTCAAAACTACATGGATGGTAAGTATCAACCAGAACTTGGATAAAAATGAGTCATTGAATTCATTATAAATTGTCAGAGACCTTTTAGGAAGCATTTTGGCAAAATATTTCAAGAGCCATAATAATATCTGTGCTCTTTGACTCAGTAATTCCACTTCTGGGACTCTCTCGGAGGAAAGAATCCAAGATAGGAAAAAGCGTATGCATGAAAATAATCATTGTAGGGTTATTTATAAGATTAATAGAAACCCTTGGAGACATCCATACGTATAACAGGGACAGAACTAAGTGAATTTTACCTATGTAAACATATGATTATGCAAAATCCTTGAGCGTACTAGATATAAATTAGAAGTATTAAGATGATATGTATCAGTATATATTTTTGGTTGCAATCCACAGACAGAGACTCTGGCTAATTCAATCAATAAACTAATTCATTAGGAGGACATGGGGTTGCTTGTAGAATTCAAGGAAGTCAGAATAATCAAACCCTGGGAAGGGAGGAGGCAGTGCAGCTGTGAGGTCCCAGCGAGCAGAAACTGGAAAATCCTGTCTCCAGGGCACCTCCTCAGGGGAGAATCAGGTTCACCTGTTTCTGTTCGGGTGTCATTGTCCCCAACCTCCAGGAAATGAGAGTTCCTTGGGTCTGTCTTGGATCATATGCCCACATCCTGAAAAGGAGAGGAGGGGACTTGATGGACAGTCCCATGTAGGACAAATGCAGAAGGAGGGGTAGTTCCCTCAGGGGGACAGGGGGGACACCATACACAGAGAAGAAGGGACAATGGATGCTGACCAGGCCAAAGCAGCTGTAAGTACACAGCAGTGTTTGTTTTTCTTTTCTCTTTATAATCCTAACTTTCTAATACTTTTAAAATCAATGAGTTTTAATCAATAAAATGTATGTCTTAGGAAGTCAATGTGGATAGAGATGGAAACATTTCCCACTTGATTATTGCAAAGGACAACGCACATTGCAAAGGCTGATGGTATAAAATAACATAGCATGAAAACAAATTGTGTCTTTAACACTAAACTAAGCAGTAATGTTGTCATAACTGGAAATACCTGATGGGCTTTGATGAAGATTAACTGAAGTAGCTCGTGAGTAAGTACTTTGAACAATGACTAACACACACCAAAAAAAAGTGTGTATTAAACCCAAATAAAGGCTGAAAGGTGTAAAGAATGAGGTTGCAGTAGCTCTTCAATGTTTATGTTGTAGCCAAAAAGCAACTGCTAAGTTATATACATATTGGCAGGTGATAATGATTATAAAATGTGTGAATCATGCTTCAATTTAGATTTTCTTTGCCAGTGCTATTAATTTGTGTACATAAAAGTGTCCTCACCTGAATGTATTATCCGTATGTGAATCCAAGAAGCACAGTTCATGAAATAGCTGATTAATTCTCCCGGCTTTGGATTTATTAAGATGCTCTTGGCCATGTTTAACTTAATTTGAAATAGTAATAAAATATTTCATATAGGATAGGAATCCGTCAATATAAATTCTAATGCAAAGCTCTGAGACATATTTTTTTGGCCATCCACAGGGTAGCAAGATAGTCATCCTACTTTTTAAAAAAATTTTTAAATATATTTTTATTGATTTCAGAGAGGAAGGGAGAGGGAGAGAAAGATAGAAACATCTATGAGGAGAATCATTGATTGGCTGCCTCCTGCACACCCCCCATTAGGGATCAAGCCCGGGACCGGGATCGAACCTAGGATCCTTCAGTCCGCAGGCCAACACTCTATCCACTGAGCCAAACCAGCTAGAGCAAGTCATCCTGCTTTTAATACATGTCCATATACTTCATTGATTGCCTTGACCAGGGTCTGTATGTGGAATGGCTCTTCTCTGGAGTCTTAACTACTCATCTAGTCTAAACAGGAGTTACTGACAGACAGGGCCAGGATTAGCAAGAGAGGCACATAGATACCACATTCAAGGAGGCACTCATTGAGGTTCTTCTTCTTAAATTCCATGCCTCCCTCTAGTCCCAGCTCTGGTAACAGAAAATCTGGCATATACACAGCTTCATAATTTTTAATTTTTAAGAAAAATGAATCTATTTTAACTGATCTCTCTCCTTCTCCCTCCCTCCGTCCCTCCCTCTCTCTCTTTTAAATTTTTGCCTGTTAGATACAAAATACATGGATCCTAACAATACCTAGGACCCTTGGTCAACTTAAATCTGTGGTACCAAAAGATTTATTCAAAACCATGTGGCTATTTAACATTTATTGAGTGCTTACTCTGAGCCAGAGGTGAGACTAAACATTCTACATTTCATCCTAAATAATTCTAAAAGGTAACTATTGCCCTTGTAAAAACCAGGAAGCATTTAGACAATGGGACCAAGATCCAGAGTCGCCAAGATCCCAGAGGCAATTGCAGATCCAGAACTTACATCTGACTCCAAAACCCATGCTCTCGCATGTGGTGTGATGCCACCACCATCCTGGCCTTTTACCCAGTTATTCTCTGTCTCCCACCCCCTCCTACTCAGCCCCCATAGCCTCTGGGGTCCTGAGTCCTCTCTTGTGATGTCACCTGACACAGGGATCCTCCCTTTCTCCCACCAGCTTATCTTCCCTTTGCTGACTTCCCTTCCAGCTCTTTCCACTGTGCACACTGAAAACTCCTTTCCATTGTAGGAAAAAATTAAAAAAAGGCCTCCTCCACACCCACTGTCTCCACATAGTATGCTGCCTTCAGCTCCAGGCCTTTGGGAAAACCCGGTGCTCCCCCAGAGCATGTCCTTTCTTTCACTCCTCTCAGGTAAGGACGGGAGAAGCCCTGTGTATGCAGTACCCACAGGAAGTGGCGTCGCATTGCATTATCCAAGTTCCAAACTACCTCTTTCACCCTCTCCCTCCTCCTTTGAAAGTTGCCTCCTTCAGCTTTATCACCTTTAACATGCTTTGTCATGTCTGTCTGCCTATGTTCAGGTCACTTCCTCCCTTGGACAGTCTCCTAGGCTTCTCTTCTTCACAAGCATCCTAGCAGATTTCAACATTCCTCGAGGAAACACCTCGATCGTTCCAGCTCTTAGTTTCATGACCGCCACTTTCATTAGCATTCAGCTCTACCCTTGACCTTATCATCACCTCCAACTGTCCTACCTGAAATCTCAGTCCCAGGTATCACACCCTCTCTTGTCTACTTCCACCTGCCCGATCTCCTCACTCTCACTGAGCCTCCTGGTCTTCCTTACAAAGACCTCAGCTCACTTGCCCTCTTAGCGATTCCTTACTCCCCTCACCTCCTCTGGACTTTTGTTCTTGTTTTATTTAAATGGATCTCATGTTAGGCATCAGAATTACTCTTTCACCAGCACTTTCAATTCCTTGACTTCTTATCTCTTTTCTCCACTGTTTTGGTTTTGATTCCCCAGAATTGGATGGTGAGGAATTGAGTGCCAGCAGTTTACTCAGGAAGTGATTCTGGGAGGTATGGGTGAAGGCATGAGGAAGTGAGACAGAGAAGGGAAGGAAGCAGGGTGTGTTAAGAAGGAGGTTGCTGCTGTCGGCAACTAGGGCTCAATTAAACCGTGGACCTCTGTGCCACTGTGAGGAACATGACTCACCAGAGGCAAAGCACACAGGGAAATTCACCAACATCCATGGGACATGGGCTGAGGCTGTTTCCAGGGGGAACTGAATCCCTTCTGACTGAGGGCCAAGCCTGTTTACACAGCTAGAGAAAGCTCCAAGGCACAGGGTCTCAGTTGCTTGTGTTAAGAAGTCCTCCACATGCACAGGAAAGGTGAGTGCCAAGAATATAGGGGAGGGGCATTGGCAGCATCTACTGCTTCCATCGACCATGCAAACCTCTCGATAGGGGATTGATCTTAAAAGCTGCCTTCTGATAACCTACTGTACATTTCTATTATGAATATACTAGAGGCCTGATGCACGAAATTCGTGCAATGGGCTTGGCCCTCACAGGCCGGGCTTCGCCTGGAAGGTCATCGGGAAGGTTGTTCCGCCATCTGGTCTAATTAGCATATTAGCTCTTCATTATATAGGATCATTTCTGATTTTGTCAGAACCTATAAATGACATTCCATGATCTTTTAATTTGTTGCTTCTCTTTTATTCCCTCCAGACTTATGATTAGAGTCAGACAGATTGAGTTCCCATTCTGGCTCTACCACTTTGTGCATTTGGGCACATATCAAACCTCTCCCAACCACACTTCCCTCTTTTGTAAAATCAGGAGATTAATGCCAACTTGATCGTTTGTTATAAGTCATTTGATGAAATAATAAATACATGAATACATATACATAATAAAACATGCACATATATAATGATAGCATATTTTATATAAATAGATATTTAACCTAGCATGACTAACACATAACAGGAACTCATTCATTCTTTATCTGTTTAGTCATCTTCTCTTATATAATTCCAACACTTAGCGAATGGCCTTTCCTCACATAGCTTACGGAGAAAACAGACCATCAGCTCTTAGCTCCTCAACTTCTCGATGCCATTCAAACAGAGAATACCTACCCCGTGTTTATATATTCCTTGTAAATTCCTTGAGTCTCAGAGGCAGGGATGCTCTTCTTTAGTTTGAAGCCTAACCTTTATCTTAGACCGTTTCTACTCCTCCGGAACTTTATATCATTGGTTACCAGTATCCTCCTCCCAAATCCTCAATCTTTCCACATTCATTGTTTTTCTTCAGAAATCTTTCTTTAAATGATAATAATCACTTGACGTATACATACCTTTCATTTTTACTTTAACTCAATCAGAAAATATATGATACTGTTTATTAATTGAAGCAACAGGAGATGTTCTTACATCACACTGCTGCCAAGATGGATATCAGTGTTGCAGGAAGTCATGTTGCTTTCAACATGATCACACAGACGTTGGGGGAGGGGGGCTAAAGTGTTTATGTTTCCTCGGCATCATAGGAAAGCTATGAGAAAACGAAGAAGATGGAGTACAGGTAATAGGTACTAAGTAGGAGAGAAGGCAGGTGGAAGGATTACAGTCTTTCAAAATCAAGACAAAGAAAACCCATAACTGTGTTTTAAAAGAAATTTTAACATGTATGACCACCCCTTATCCAAAACAAAATATCATTGACATACCAAAAATATTTTTTATAAAGTGTTTAGGCTTTAGGTTGTGAAGATAAAAACAGGTGACAGACTGCACATGACACTTGTTGTGGGACTTGCTTTCTATAGTAAGTCAACATACTGAAGAAAATCTGTTCCTGTTGTAGGTGCCAATTTATCATTAGTATTGTTCTTTTATTCTGCGAACACTCACTGAGTGCCTACTCTGTGGATTTTCTCATTAGCGCTCCGCTGTGCTGTACACAGATTGTAAAAAGAACAGTAAGAGGAAGTTATTCTTAGACTATACCATGTATAGAATGATTAACTCGTCAGTGCGAACTTGTTCTTTTGATATCCCAGGTGCTAGAGGCAAGGTCAAATCACCGTTGCTCCTTTGTGGGAATTAATGAAGCATTTTCTGATAATCTGGGCTTCAATTTTGACCAGATCTATAATTGCTATAATTTCATTGGTGATAGGCTTTGCAATTTTAAGACGGGAATAGTGTTCTTTATTGTTTTTAAAATAAAATGATTAATAGAGAAGAGAAATATTTCAAGTGACTTTCATAGTGGAGTATATAGTATAGTCCAAAATCAAATAGAGCTGCAGAGAAATTTGAAATCGTATTTAATAGTTCCACTTTGGCAGTTACATTTGTTGGTGTTATTTTGAAACCATTTGCATATATTGTAAGATAAAATAAGTACCTATGTTAATGTTCTTGGGAACCAGGTTTTCAGCCCTACATCACTCAGAAAATCCTGTAGTGTTAAACTTTAATTGGAATTCTTTTTTTGTTTGTTTAATAAACTTTTTAAAATATATTTTTATTTATTTTAGAGAGGAAGGGAGAGGAAGAGAGAGATAGAAACATCAACGATGAGGGAGAATCATTGATTGGCTGCCTCCTACACACCCCCCACTGGGGATCAAGCCTGCCACCTGGGCATGTGCCCTTGACCAGAATCAAACCCAGGACCTTCAGTCCACAGGCCAACGCTCTATCCACTGAGCCAAACTGGCTAGGGCTGATTTTTTTTTTTTTTTTTTTTTTTACAAAAATGTTCTTCTGTCAGAACGGGAACAATGAGCACTCCTAATGCCCAGATTGTGGTCTCTTCATACCATTTTTTACTAAAAGGAATCAGGGCTTTTCCCACTAAAAGGTATCAGAGCTTTTTTGAAGAATAGGTCAATCCAGAAATGAGGCCAGAGATGTACAAGACGTGCCTGGGTCATCTTGTGTTGCCAGTAAGCAAGGAAATATAAAAAATACTAATGATGTCTTGTTAAATAGACACAGAAGAATGTGAAGGGATGTGGCTAAATCTAAAGAGGAAACTATTAGATTATCAATAATAATTATGATTATAAGTATTTGAAACACACTGAATGCATACAAGTCCATACGTTTAAATAAAAAACTCATTATTTTCCAAATTATTATTCTGAAAATTGGGAATTAAAGAGAAAGACCTAAGCATTCATCCTGCTTTTCCTTTAGTATTCATATTTCTGTGTATCTAAACAATTTAGTGGAGACGTTCTTCACAGAATTGTTGCTAATAGCTGTATATAGAGGGGAAGAATTAGACCAACATTTTGCAAACCCTTATAAAACAATTGATTCAGGCAAAGGTGTCAGTGAATTAAACCATTAGATGAAATGTTGATAGAGAATTTTCCAGTGGCTGAATCAGTTTGTCACCACCTGAATTCACTGATCAATGATAGAGTGGCAGACACTGGGGCAACCTAACATTGTGTACCTTCTGACATGATATCTATGTATATAAAAGGCAAGCGACTGGAACAACAGAAGGACTGAAACAACCAGAAAGACCAGTAGCTATGATACTCACAGCCCAATCAGGGCCCCAATTGGCCCCTCCCAACCACCCACAGCCCCTCCCCCCAGTCAGCCCCACCCCTGATCAGGATCCCCACCCCAATCGGGGGTGGGGCCAACCGGCCAACCTCCCGGGTCCCCTCCCCCCCCGACAGCCCAGCAACAATAGGCCCCCATCAAGGTGGGCAGCCGAATCCCATCCATGCATGAATTCGTGTACCAGGCCTCTATATATAATAAGCAGCACAATTTATGAAATGTTCTTAAAAAAAAGTTGAATGGGGATCTTATTTAAAGTTAAATTCTAGTTCGTGGGCAATATGAGAGATAGAGGAATATGTTAAATGATTCTTGAGAAACTAAACAGATAAATCTGGAATGTGGGACATTTTACAAGAAAAGTTACTTGATTTCTTCAGTAAGTCAAACGTGTGCAATAAAATTGAGGTTGGGATTGAAGGATGAGTGCTACTCTAGGCTACAAAAACATAAGACACGTGTTAACCAAGCGTTATGTGCAGACCTTATTTAGATCTTGATTCTAGAAAACTAATTAATGCAAAACAATTTTGAGATAGTCTGGTAAATATGAATATGACTTAGAGGATACTAGGGGATTGTTAAATATTTTTAATTTAATATTTTAATGTGTTTATTTACTATCTGTATATTCCTTTTACAGAAATGTGTTAACCTTTGCACATTTTCGAATGAATTTTGTTTGCTATCAATTTTTTTTAATTTATTTTATTGATTTTTTACAGAGAGGAAGGGAGAGGGATAGAGAGCTAGAAACATCGATGAGAGAGAAACATCGACCAGTTGCCTCCTGCACACCCCCCACTGGGGATGTGCCCGCAACCAATGTACATGCCCTTGACCGGAATCGAACCTGGGACCCTTCAGTCCGCAGGCCGACGCTCTATCCACTGAGCCAAACCGGTTTCGGCGGATTGTTAAATTTTTTAAGTACAATAATGACATTATGGTTATACAAAGAACATATATTTTTAGAGATATATGCTAAATAAGTAGGAGTGGAATTGTGTCTGGAATTTGCTTTAAAATACTTCTGCAAGCACAACCACAACATAGATCACATAGTAGTATATGTATATCCGAGTGTGGCGAAATCTTGATAATTGTGGGATGTGGCTATATGGGGGTTTATTTTATTCTCTTTATTTCATGTATGTTTGAAATTTTTTCATATGAATGTTTGAAAAAAAGAAATGGTCAGAAATACTGCTCTACTTTTCTATTTCAATTATAGTGTCAAATATTTACATGTTTAAATGGGTAAGAGTGTTCTAATAAAGCCTGTGGAGTCTCACTGCAGAAAGTTTTCAGTTACTCCCTCTCCCCATCACAGCTGAGCTCCTGGCCCCGCCTCAGCCATCCCCATGCTGCAGTGGTCATTGAGATCAATGATGTTCTTCTGCCAAACAAAGCTCATAGAGCCTGCTCTGTGTGCAGGTGGGTGGACAAGACTCATTGCTTCTAGTTATAGAAAAGCTTGACCATGCTGGCTGGGCACCATAATAGAATCCTGTACGTGTGAGGATTCTCCTGGGGACTAAGTGATCAAGCAAACAAAACATTTATGCTCTTTTCCCTTAGTTTTCCCATCTGGCTAGTGGATGTAATACTATTTTTCCTTTATTGTTCAAGGGCCAACTCAAATATCTTGAATACTTTCTTGGCCACCAACCCAAAGAGTTATTTTTCCTTTGTTCATCCTTAAACATTTTACTTGGCAGTTAGGCACTTTAGGGTGCTATTTTTTTCAACTTGCTGCCCATGACCCATTAGCTGGTCGTAAAAGCAAACTAGTGAGTTGTAATCAACATTTTCAAAAGTGAAATAGAGTACAAATCAGTGTTTGGAATGTAGTAAGAGTATTATTTTCTAAAATTTGTTCCAATTGTGTGTGTGTGTATGTGTGTGTGTGTGTGTGTGTGTGTGTGTGTGTGTGTGCGCTTTCTGGGTGTGATATAACATGTATTTCTTGCTGTGGGTTACAGTCAAAACAGTTTGAAAGCCACTGTTTTAGGGAGCACAAAACCTACAAAGAAGAATGTGCTACAGATGAATGATTAACAGTTTACTTGAGTATTTGTATCAGAGCTACTGCCTTATAGTTTATTTTTAACACCACCCTCAGACACCACTTGGTACGTGTATGTTCATGGGTGAGTGCGTGTGTGCTTCGGCAGAACAGTGATAATTTGATGGAACTGTAATGTAGTTTAATAGTCAATAGGGATTTTATCAGATAACATGACTGCACATTTAAATTACTATTATGCTATCCTAGCTGGTTTGGCTCAGTGGATAGAGCGTCAGCCTGGGGACTGAAGAGTCCCAGGTTCAATTCCAGTCAAGGGCACATGTCCAGGTTGCGGGCTCCATCCCCAGTAGTGGGTGTGCAGGAGGCGGCTGATCAATGATTCTCTCTCATTCGGTGTTTCTATCTCTCTCTCCCTCTCCCTTCCTCCCTGAAATCAATAAAAATACATTTAAAAAATTAATTAAAAAAATAAATTACTATTGTGCTACCAAGTTAAGTAATAACGTAGGCTTCTGAAGGTCTTGGGGTAAAACAGATCCCAGATGATGGGCTTTTAGTTCCTCTGGTTTGTATTTTGAGCGAATTCTTAGGCCTTTAGCAGCATATCATAGTGTGTATTGACTCTATTTACAGCTCATCTCAGGCATGCAGGAGGCAGTTTTGAATGTATTTGGTGTGAAGCTGGACTTACAAATTAATTTGAAAAATGCCGGTTGGTTTTTATGTTTCCATATATAGTAAAGCATTTTAATCCTGACCATCTCTGTTTTTATTGAAAGTTTATTCACCTGTGGTTTTTCTATTACTTTTAAAAACTCTCTTGAAATGCCAGTTTTTTTCAGAAGAATTCTGACCATTGCAAAAGTGAATTAGTAACAGAAATTAAATTTGCATATTTCAAGTTAATTCCAAGCTAAATAGGCTTTCATTCACCTGGTGTTACCTCAGTTTTGGTGGAGCGTTTGACTAAATTTTAGCCGGACAAGATCGTTTGAGAATATGTTTTTACGTTTGGGAGAAATTCCTAAATATGCTCTTATATTGATGCTGTGGTCATTTCACTGAATTCAGTCTTCTTGGCCAAAGGGAACACAATTAATTTGTATTCAAATACCTCACTTCCTGGTGGTCAGTTTTTTTAGTGGTTAAATACACGGAGCCTGGGAATCAGACAGGGGTCCCCAAATCCCATGCTACCTCTTCGTGACAGATCACAATTTTCTTAGCCTCCCTGAGCCTCCATTTTCTCATCTGTAGATGGAGATAATAATAGTGCTTTCCTAATAGTGTTCATCAATTAAGACAGTGTATATGTAAGCATAAAGCACAGTCCCCAGCATATTGTACGTGTTCAATAAATGCTATCTCTTTGCTTATTCTGGAGGAGATTCTTTCTGTTCTTATCAAAATACATGGAAGCTTTAAGAGGGTAACATTCTTGAGGAACGTTTGCTTGCTATGCTCTGAGTAAATAGTGAGCTCCTTACGAATATTAATCTCTGCCCTCTTCTTCCTTTGGACCCGACTCCCTATAGCTCTCCCTGGAACAAGTCATACAGAAGGTACTTATAACAGGATGTTATCATTTACCTACAACTGATGAAAAGGTGAATATTTTCACAAAGTGAGCCCAAGTTTGCCATGTGGTTTTTGTGTTATAGACATCTTTAGAATTTATCGATGTGCTTTAAAAAAAAATCAGTAAATGCTTTTTTTTTTTTTTTTTTTTACAATGGGTGACCTTTGCTATGCGAACATTCTTGTTCTGGCGAGAGAAAATTCAGTCTCAGCTGTTTGTAACGTGTTTCTGGAACTGGCATTGTTTGCAAAAGGAAAATATTTGAGCTTGGCATTTGTATAAGTTTTCCTTATGATGTCCTTATTTCTAGGGGACAGAATTACTTTGGGGCAGGGATAATTAAGAATGAACATATCAGTCTTCTGAAGAACTGTTTAAAAATGAAAGCTAAGCTAATGCTGCAAATACTATTTAAAAATTCACTGGTCTCCCTCCAGAGTAATTTCTGAGCTTTGGGCATTCAGCATTTATATTTCAGCTGCAACTGGATAGTCAGCTCTTGCCTGAACAGCAAAAGGTTAAATAAAGAGCCAAGCAAGGATTTAGCCAATCCCCTCAGACTGCTACACTCTGGATGTTTGCGCCGTTTAGAACCCACTGGATCTTTCTATAGTGTTCTTCTCTGCTTCTCAGCTACACACATACAATCTGCAGTATTTTCATCTTTATTTGAAACATTGACCAATCTGTTCCCATGTGGCTCTGTTTCACTTTAACTTCCTCACACTGGGCTGCCACTCAGAATGGCATGCTATCGAAATGATCATTGTTCTACATGTGTTTCTGTGGGCTGTTAGGCTGTGTCTCATTTTTTCAGTCTGACATTTTTGAGAGTCCCTACTGCTAAAGTCTTCAAGTTTGAAGTCTTGCTGCTGCTACGAGTGCTTTTTTTTTTTTTTAAAGTTTGCTGTGCTTCAAACATTCTCTTTTTGGAAAAGCATTTGACATTTTTATAGTTATTGTCTTAGTGTGCATCAAAAAAGTTGTATGATTTTATATGCTTCTGAGGGCCAAAAGCGCTGCCCGGTGCTCTTCCTCCCTGTCATCCCAGGAGAGACCGAGGAAGCCACTCACTCTGCTGAATGATTTCAAAGCTATAATTTTACAAGATCTGATTCAATGGTTTTTGTTGTTGTTGTTTGAGTCTGTCACAGGCTCACACATTTTGAATAGGTGAATGAAAACGGATATGCTCCAAATTTCTCCTGTGTGTAACCCTCAAGTGAACTGGGAAGGAACATTGATTATGGATGTTTTCATGGTACAAATATATACAGCTGAGGCATGATAAAGGCAACATCATGTCCACTTCATTAGAGACTCTTTTTAAGGAACATACAGTTGCATGTGACTTTATAGTTGCTGTTTTTTAAAAAATATTTACGTTCTAAGTTGTGGATAACCTTTTCAAGCATAGTCTACAAGATAAATGTTTACTGCCCATTTGAAAGGCAGTATAGTATTTGGGGGAGAATCCAATAGAAAATCCGTAAATAATGATGAACTCATATGTCAGATCTACTTTTTCTAGCTTGAATTGACCCACGGCTGCCCCCTTTGTCGTCTGGAGCGGCCTTCTGGGAGGCAGCTAGACTTTGCTCCCCATTTCTCCACTTGTTTTTATATCCCAGTTCCACAAACTCACACTGTGCCATTGAAAGAGCAGACTTCATTCACGAATTTGCCTCCCATCACGATAGGCAGGCATCAATGCATGGAGAGAAGTAGAAGAATAGAAAAAGATTGAATTGCTACTGAAAAGAGACAGGCTAGTCTTGAAGTGTTGCTGGGAATGACTAACCCAGCTCAATGAGTTTTTTGACAACAGATATAAAAAAAATTCTCCATAGGAGAGGCATAGGAGTAAAACAGTGGAGAGAGCCTGGTCTTTAGAGTCTAATAGACCTAGTTTTACATAATGACTGCTCTGTTTAATACTTATAAGATTGGGCAAGATGAATGAACCCTTCCTGGTCTCGTATTTTTATTATCTACTAACTGGGATAACAATATCCATTTTATATGATTGTTTTTAGGATATATTTTAAATTAAATTTATTGGGGTGACATTGGTCAACATGAACATATAGGTTTTAGGTATGGGTTTCTGTGTTACAAGATCTGTATATTGTAACATGTGCCCACCCCCCACCCCCAAAGTCAAACTTCTCCTGACACTTGTTTTTAGGATAAGATGAGAAAAAAATATCTATAGCATTTAATTCAGTGCCCAATACATAGTGGGCATTTAATGTATGAAAATTAAATTAATTTCATTTTCTCCACAGAATGCTCTTCTTTGTATAGAGTTTGTGTATTCCTGCTACCCAAAGTATTATTGTTAAGACCCCTTATCATGCTAAATTTTTATGAATCTGTGACAAAGCCAGTTTTTTACATTGGACCTATTCCATTATATGCTACTTTTAAAATAGTAAATCTGATCACCTGGAAGGGGAAGGAACTAATTTAGCTAAGTTTCATCCAAGGCTGACAATAGTTCTTTACTCCCAGGTAAAATGGTGCGTGGTGACAACAGCAGGGACAATCTGCTACATGCATTTGCTAAGTGGCCAGACATTAGTACTCAGGTATTCCTAAAGATTCCTAAGAAATGTGCTTTTCTTAATATATAAGTGTTAAAATGGAGACTTGCATGCTTCGTAAAGATATGCTTGTTTGCAGCACACAGATCTGTGGCAGGGGAAAGCCAGCCATCCCAGAGTTCAGCCACTTGTATGTCACAGGGGCTCCGGAGCAAAGATGATAAACACGCAGGAGGTGAAGATCATCATAGCAATGACAGGCACACTCACATCCTTCAAAGAGACTATGATTAGCAACAGTGTTTTCTGAATAAAAAGACAACGCATACACACACAGAGGCAGGCACACACAGACACATACCTTTGTGTGCATACATATATCACACATATATACACACAAGAGGCAGAAGGCAGATATAAATGATAAATATCTGCTTCTACAAAGGGTCCAAAGACGCCTCCAGTAAAGTACTACCAATAAAAGGGAAAATAAAAACTATAAAATGAAAGGAAAAAATAATATACTGAATGTAAATGAGCAAAGATTTAACTTAGTTGGACATTACTTTTTCTAAAACCTCAACATTAGGGAGTATAGTTAAGAATCAGACAATAAGCCACAGAAAGTTTGCAAGGAGCTAATAGAGATGTCCCATGGTTATTAGAAAACCCAGTTCTATTTTCCAAGCCCTTTTCTTTGCAAGTTTTCTTGCCTTTAGAAATCAGGCAAATTGACCTCAGCAAAAAGTGACAAGCCCAGATAAAGATGGAAAGAGTCAGGAACATTAGAAGAAGCTACATAAAACAAAAAAGAAAAACCCAGTAGGCAGACACGAATGGCACATGTGGAGAGACGTGTGGGGGCTTTGCCATGTTGTAGCACAGTGCAATAATTATTGTTACGCATGGTGGTTATGAATAATTTAGACATCGGTTAAATTTTGGTAAATATTCTTTAAGAAAGTACTCATTGTACAGGACCACTTTACAAAGGCGTCCATCCCAACTTATGAAAGGAAGAAAAGTTGGCATTTCAAGGATAAGTATCAAATATCCAAAAATTTACTCATACGGAACAATATCCCACTTGGGATTTGTGAAGATGTATAATGCATTTGTGGATGAAGAGGGTAAAGTGTGGTTCAGGTCATGGTAGCCCATTAGAACCTTGGTTGTCTCCCCAGTCAGCGTGGCCTCCGTGCATCTGTCGGGCTAGCCTGGTAGTTGGCTGTCCATGCGGATGAACCGAACCGGGCTAATCTCAGTCTCACAGAAGAAGCAGAATGGGAAGCAACACACTTATTCTGGCAGCAGCACTAACATTAATGGTAGCAGCAGCATCAATTACGATGTAATGAGCCACATTCTCCCCACTGTGTCTTTCAGGCCACGAGAGTACCATTTTGTGCAGTAGAGTGGTAAATCAAATGGCACTCTACTGGGTGGAAAGAGTAGCTGCATCTCTCTTAGCGTCCAACTTGATTACCTGAGTGTGAGAAAAGCTTTGGGGAGATATAGGCCATGAAATGCCCCCAGAGTGTACAATGTGGTTAAAGTACTAACATTTCCCCATTTTCTATAGGACAATATGGACATCACCATCAGGAAGAGGTGGTCCAAGGGTACTCTATGTTCATTCTCTGCCGAAGGCTAACAAAGGAATAAAAATATACTGCTTACAAGTTTCAGAAAAAATGAGGGTAAGATTAGAGGACATTTTCCTCTGATTTCAGTTATTAATTTAGTTGGGATTTATGCCCAGTCTCCTTACACACATTTTAAGTAGTTTATATAACAAGAAGGATATTAAAGTAATAAAAATACTTCAAAATGATCAAAGAAAGTCTGTTCTGCCCCTTTGAATATATGGTGTGTGTACCCAGTTCACTTAAAATGTTAGGCACACCAAATAAATACACAATGCCAAATAAGAAACATGCTCTCGAAAATAAATCTAGCCGTATTTCCCTATTCTAACTACACAGCATAGTCTATAAATTATTTCAAAACTGACCCAGGTTAACTAGTTTATGAATTTCTATTAATTTAAATAAATACCCAGAGTAAGATTGTTAGTGGCTCTTAGCATAGTCTGCTCTTAAGTAAAATGTGATGCATTTAGGCTTCTAAAGGAATCAAGAGGGTTACTTTTATGGATTTATTACAATTCTGGACTCTGTATTTCAAATCTATCAGCAACTACAAATCACTTATTCATTTACACATGAGTTATATGAAATTCCACAAACATTTATGAAGTGCCTTCTAAGATTCCAGACAATGTAGTATAAGGATCTGTTCCTTGGCATTAAGAGTCAAGACAGTCTAGATAATTTTGTAATCTGTCTAATCATATAAAAGTGCAGATATTCTTGAAGTCTGATCGACTTACAGTTAAATCAAAGTGACGTTACTTAGGTGAGATTAGACTCTGCATAGAGTTAAAGGATTACCAAAAATTTCAGTCTAAACATAATCTATTCCCAGTCATGCTTTTAGAAAGCCAAGTTTCAGGTAGAACTAAATGCTTTGAAAGCCCTCCAAGCCTTCTTCTATCCTTCTGCCATTTCATGACTAAAGTATTAAAATTGAACATAGGTCTCAAAGGTGGTTAGGAAATGAAGCAAGCTTTGTCCACTCCACTGTCACCTTTCCCATGGTAGCCTTATGTCAGCCATGGAATGTGAAAAATATAAACTTAATTATCAAAACACATATCAGAACTTCAACACATGCTGACTTGTTAGTAGAAAAAGTATATTTTTAACTTAAAAAATTTTGTTCTAGCCCTGACCAGTTTGGCTCAGTGGATAGAGCATCAGCCTACAGACTGAAGGGTCCCAGGTTCGATTCTGGTCAGGGGCATGTGCCTTGGTTGCAGGCACATCCCCAATGGGAGGTATGCAGGTGGCAGCTGATCGATGTTTCTAACTCTCTATCCCTCTCTCTTCCTCTCTGTAAAAAATCAATAAAATATATATATTTTTAAAAATTTTGTTCTGTGTTCAGGTATCATCATTTCAGAATGACCTTCATTTACAGGTATAGCATGACAGCATTTTGAGTTTTGCCAAACTTTCTGGAGATCATTAAAATTAATTTAAATTCATAATAACTAAGTGTTGGCATGCCAGACATTTACCAGCATCATCGATTAATTTAAATTTACATTGGAGGCTAATGAGGAGTCAGATTTAATATTACCTGAATAATCACGGTATTACCATTTGCTGCTTGGTAGCTTGATTCCTATCGTACAGGCCAATTGGAAAATGTGCTTGTCTGTTTTGTTCCTTGTTCTATCAAGATGGTAGCCAATTAACATCCTGCAAAATAGTAGATATTCAGCTTCAAGTAACAGTATCCTCATCGTGTTAGGAGATACTGCACATTAGCTCTGAACTCTGAATTTTGTTTTATTTTTTTTGCCATCAACTATTTCCATAGATTGAGCAAGGATAGAATATTTCCTGTGGCTTTCAGGTGGTTTCCAGGATTTGTCATGTAGATTTATAACACCCAACGTAAATATTTCAGTGACATAGTAAAACGTGTATTAGGATACCGTTTCACTTAGTCTCAGAGTTCATGCGGGGCCCTTTTGGGGTTGATTCAAGTCTCAGTTCCACGAAACTGCAAGTGAACTGCATTTAATGATTCAGCTGATAACCCCTTTCTTCAATGCACTCTGAGTTAGCATTAAAATGAAGGATTGTTTTTTTTTCTTTGACTTTTCAGCCATTTAATCTCCTAACATGCAATCAAACAATAGCATGTATCAGAAGAAGAGTATTATGATGGTGAGAACATTGAAAGAGAACATAAATGCTTGATTCTCCCACTTGCCATGGTGACTAAGTATTTAATGACTCTGCATTGTAATTCAGTTACTGTAAAATAATACTGGTACACTAGTTTGCGTTGTTAGGACTATTCCAGTTCCATATGTTTTGATTCTAAAATAAATATTATGTTTAAAATGTCTACATTCTCTTAGAAATGTTTTAATCTAAAAAAAATATGGGACAAAAATCAAAATAGGTGTTTCTATAAAGCATTTATGAGAAATTAATTTGTACTTTTGCTTAGGTTGCCAGTTCTAGTCAAAAGACCACTGATAGGGCACTGGCGTCTAGTACAACTAGTACAGCATTAAACGTGGAACTTTGTTTCACTTTAAAAAATGTATCCCATCCAAGAATAGAAGTAGACATGTGCATTCACATAATCCCCCTTACATCCTCCAGAGGGTTTTCATCAGATGAATTTCCCCCAAAGGGCCTCTTAGCTACCAACAGCCTCTCCTTAGGACATATATATTTCTGGCTGTGGTCATTTGTTAAAGAGAATTTTAGCAGATGTTGTTAATCAAATACATTTAAGAGAGCTATTGCTTTTCAGTTTCTCCCATGGTATAACACTCTTATAATAACAGTTTGTCTGGGGTCCCCTTTATGAAACCATCTGATGACAATAATCTTTATTCTTGTAAGCTCAGTTAACAACTTTTCTTCTTCTGAACCGATCAGCACTATCTGCTGATTTCTTTGCATAATATTTTCACGTATGTCAATTCATTTTCATCCTTGGAGCAGTCCATCAAGCTGCTCTCTCTTGCAAAATACTTTTTTTTGTTGTTGTTCTAGAGAACACAACTATCAATGACTGAAAAATGTTGGGGCCACACTTCAATCACTGGCTGATTTGCCGACCATGTGAACATACATGTGGCCCCGGCTGACGTGGCTGAGTTGGTTGGGCGTCATCCCTTGCACCGGGAGGTTGCCAGTTTGATTCTTGGTCAAGGGCACATACCTGGGTCATGGGCTGGATCTCCAGTAGGGGGCGTGGAGTAGGTAGCCAATCCATGTTGCACTCTCACATAGCTGTTTCTCTCTCTCTCCCTCTCCATTTCTCTCTCTCTCTCTAAAAATCAATAAACAATTTTTTTAAAAGATACATGTAACTTGCTTAACTCCACATTTGAATGCTTGAATGAATTTCTGTCCCAGAGTCTGATCAGTAAGCTTATGTAGAACAAAAATTAGTTAACATCCTCCCCATATAATTTCCTTGAGATCAGGTCTTCAGTATACTCAGTTGACACACCAAAGAATTAGCATAGAAATTTATTTAACAATCATTAATTAATCATTTACTTTGTGACAAATCTGTAGTAAGAATGATAAAAATGAGTAACATTAGCTACAATTTATTGAATGCCACTATATACCAGGCCCTTTTTATGTAATAAGAATAGCAGTTTGAGAAATTAATCTCTTCTTCTCCTAGTGAAATTCATGTTCTAAGTGAGGAGACAAGCGCAAAAGCAAATATTTGTGATATCTGCTACAAGAGAAATATGAGCAAACAGGGTTTGGTATATTACTTAAGCAGAAAATTAGGTGCCAGAAAGTTGGTTTACATTATTTGAATCCTTGCTCAGAAATGGCTTAGCAGCTGTGTGACTTTGGGCACTTTTCCTAATGTCTTTCTCTGATTGATATCTTCACTTGTAAAATAGGCATCACCAAGGACAAAAGATATGTCTGCAAAGATTATTGTCCTAAAGGGGACCCCACTGCACAACATGCAGCCATATACAGCACCACTCAGGAGTCAATGATGGGTCCCTCATAGGCTAGTGATGTAGTGATGAGGATCAGCAGGGGCTTAGACAATGTCAGCCACATTGCAGGTTCTGAGTAAATGTTTACTACTGTTATCTAATCTAATAATAGACAAATATGCAAATTGACCGCACCTTCGCTACGCCCAAGCCATGCCCACCAGCCAAGCCACGCCCACCAACCAATCAGGACAAGTATGCAAATCACCCCAACAAAGATGGCGGCTAATTTGCATATCAAGACAGCGTCAAAGAACCCAAGAGCTGCAGAAGGGAGTAAAGCTTCGGAGAAGCAAGCAAGCCGGGGGGAGGAGAAGGGAGGAGCGAAGGCAGGGCCGGGGGTGAAGGGAAAAGCAGGCAGGCTGGTGGAGAAGGCGGGGCGGGCGACAAGGGAGGAGTGGAGGCGGGGCCGGGGGGAAGGGAAATGCAGGCGGGCTGGGGCTGGCGGAGAAGGTGGGGCGGGCAACAAGGGAGGAGCAGAGGCGGGGCCAGGGGCGAAGGGAAAAGCAGGCGGGCTGGCCGAGAAGGCGGGGCGGGCGACAAGGGAGGAGCGGAGGCGGGGTAGAGTGCAGCAGGAAATCCTATTGCAGGATTTTTCCTGCAACGGGAACGCTAGTAAAATAATAAGTTAGAGTAACCAAAGAGATTGATTCTTCATCAGGAAGGAGCATTCATGGAGATGTTTCAAGAAAGAAAAGACATCAAACACAACTCATGTCCTTCTTTCATCAAATCCCTACTATGGGAGCTATTATTCCTGGAAAATTACAGCTGTGTTATTGGAAGAGTTCTTGTCCTATATTGTCAGAACTCAGAAGCTGTTTTTAAGATGAATTAATGGTGTCACAGGTACTTGAGCACCGTGAGATTGGTGTTGGCACTCAAAGTCCAGAATAATCATTGCAATCATAAGGAAGCATGCCGAATCACTGTTAGACTCAATGTTGTATTTCCAAATCTCACCTTTGGAAAGTGGCTTATCAGTGCCTGAGGATCAAAGAGAAGAAACCATTAGTCATCTAGAAAAGTAAAAACATTTCCAAAGAAGTAAGAACAGGAGGAAAAACAGGCTAAAGACAATGGTTGGATATGGAATATGTGGAGTTAGAGGAATTAGCAGATTCCAGGTGGGAACGTTTATTGAGCAGTTAGAATATGGGTCCAGGACTCGGGAGAGGATTCATAGTCAGAGACACTGATTTAAAAGCTACACACATGTCTTTGAGGAGAACATTTGTGGGGGTAGACATTCTTACTGAGGAGATAAATTGAAAAGAAATGCCTGTATTTCAAGTGAATATGTAGAGAAATGGTTTTCCATTTGACTAATAGGCAAGGGAGAAATGAGTCGTACGAATGAAGTGATATTATATAGTATCAAATGCTGCAGAGATGTAAGCGGACGATGACGGACGGGAAAGTTTGGTAATTAGAAGGATATATGTGATCATCTAAAGGGCTAAGTGACCAGCGCTTTCAGTAAAGTTTTGAGAATGGAAGACAATTATAGATTGAGCAGGAGATGAGAAAGTAGAGACAGAAGACATAAAGAACTCTTAAAAAATTTGATGGTTTAAAGAAGAAAGTAGTCCTCAGGAAGGGAGTTAGAGATAAATTTTTAGTTTAGAAAAATGAATAGCTTTATAGGCAAAGGTAAATGAGCAAATGGAGAAGAGGTTGAAAACGTAAAAAACAAACAAATAGGAATCCATCCCTAGTGTATAATAGCTCGATCAAGAATGATTGTTGACCATTGTGAATCCAACTGGACTTTGGGAGGTAAAGGAAAATGTTGGTCGGTCTAGTAGGTCCATGAATCAACACGTGCCTCTTCTAGCTTTTTAAATGTAGGCTTCAACCACATTCTCACCTTCTTAATGACTTCTCAGCTAGAGACTCAAACTCCGTAGTCTTTAGTTCTTTGAGGACAAAAGGAATCATTCGTCAGTATTAATTTTCACTTTTGGAGAAAAAGAAGACTATAGCACACAGTCCTTGCATTTTATTTTTATTGGTATAAAGGCATCTTGCGATCCACGTGCTCAGATAGGCATTGCAGAAAAGAATGCTTCACTTACAAGTATAACGAATGTGCTGAGCAGTGGCTGCCCCTACTTCAGTTCTGGTTTCGAAACCGATGTGAGATTAAAATAGATGGGGATTGTGATTGTGATTTTGGTGTTGAACAGTAAAGGCAAGAGAGGGTAAAAAATGTAACAATTCTGCAGTGAACAAAGAAGGAGAAGCCCTACACCTTGACAGTTACCATCTCTTTAGTTTATGGCTTATTTAGCTTTTACTTTTATAAGTGATCAAAAGTTAAAGTTTGGGGATTACACAATCTTTTGTTTGCCCTTGTTGATGGATTGGTTCCTGCTTTCCTGAGTTTTAGTGGAAACAATTATATCATATAAGAAACTATCTCACTTGTTTCTATTCCCTGGCATCATATATGGAAAAATACAGCAGTTAGTTGAATTGTCTGCTAGAAACTGGCCTTTAAAGGAGACTATAAGAGAAAGAAACTTTGCAAGTGTATACTTTAAGGTTGGAGTGAAGGGGGGGGGGGGGGGGCGGAGATGGCAGTTAGGGGGATAGCTGAGTTCACATTTCACTTTGTGAAGGTTATTTACTAATTCATGGAGGAAGTAACAGTTACCTCTGAATTTAGTAGACGTTTTTTGAGTTCATTTAGACTTGAATTATAAAATTCAACATGATTATAGATTGTAGGAAGATAATATCTGGCCTTGGCTATATTGTCCAGCAAATATTTCTGCTTTACTTGATCCAAGAAACCTCACATTTTCCTGTGCAATTGAAATGAATATCTCAGGCAAAAAGTATATCTTCTAATCTAACATGAAGATGAAGAGTGTATTTAAACAGGGGTTTTAAAAAAAAAAGTGATGAATCGGGAAAATGGCTGCAAACTTCTACTCTGCTTTGATTTTAAAGACCTGACCCGGCCTCGTCTGTCTGTGAGGGTGGACAGCAATATGTTTTGTTCTACACAATAAATGTGTCTTTGAAAAGTTATATTTAAAACCAATTTTCAGATTGAAAAATAATTTAAATCTACTCAAGTGGCTTCCATTACAAGAATTCTCAGTGAATCCCTTGCGAAATGGAAGGTGCCTTCAAAATGGCCATTCCTCAGCTCAAATATGTGCACTCTACCATTTTTTTTTTTTTTAGTTCTGATTGTTTTGTTGTTGCGGTAATTTATCTGTTCAGTAGATCAGGGAGTCTTAAACTGGGTCCCCACTCTACTTCACTGCAAAACAACGATAGCACCAAACAATCAGCTGCCTATTTTATTATTTTTGCTAACCAGTGTTGCTAATTCAGCTGATAAAACTAGGGCAACAGCTCTTTCTTCTTTTGCCCCAACCAATGCCTCCCACCACTCTGTGAGCCCAGACCCCAGGGAACCCTGACTGGGTACCACTGGGCCTACCCTAGCCAGCCCTCTGCATCTCCTACGTGAGAGCCATCCCTCCCTGCTCTTCCTCCCCCAGCCAGAGCAGACCTGGACCCCTGCAGCCACACTAGCACCCTTTGGACAAATGTTCAGCGTCCCATCCACCACCTGTCCTCCTCTCAGCCTGCCCCAGCTGTGACTGTCCTCTTTTGCCCGAGATTCCCCTGGAATCCCCATTCACTTGGCTACTTGTGGGAGCTGTGGCTTCCATCATCTTCTTTGGGTTGTTAAATATCTTCAACTAGAGGCCTGATGCACGAAGATTCGTGCAAGAATAGGCCTTCCTTCCCCTGGCTGCCAGTACCACCTTCGCTCTGGCCTGGGGCCGCCTTTCCGCCTTCGCTCCGGCCCTGAGCCGCCTTCTGCCTCTCTCCTTGTCGGATCAATTTGCATATTCCCTCCTTATTGGCTGTGGCACCACCATCTTTGTTGCAGAGTTACAGTCAATTTGCATATTTCATCTTTATTAGATAGGCTATTACCCCCAGTGATAAAACCATGTTGAACATTCAGCCTTGTGATACACTTTAAAACAAAATTCATAAGTGTGCATGATTTGAACAGCTGCAAATAGTAAGTACACTACTCTGCATTTTAATATCATTATTTCTTAAATAATGTATTCACTCTATTTGGAACTATCATGGCAAACTTTAGTTCTCTCATCTGCGAATTAGACCGAGACACTGAGTTCTTATAACAGATCAAAGGAATGCTAGGTTTGGGGAGTACAGAAGTGAAGATAAAGTGCCTACCCCTCTGGGAGCTTGCAATTGATAGTAGGAAATGTATGTGCTAAATGAGAGATGTTTATACCACAGAATATTATGCAGATCAATTAAACCAAGTAACAAATTAAATTACACCAGAGGGAAAGTATTTTTAGCTACAACTCATCATTATGACCCAATATAATGTTTCAGCTTATGTTGCAAATAGAGCGGTACCCTGAACATTGTATGGTGGTGTACACATTTCTATAATGCCACGAAATCTTTCCTGACTTTTTAAGAAGGAGATGAAAACTGGATACACAGATGGAACAAAACAATAAAAACTAAAGTAAGAAGAAAAAAAATGAATCTTGGCATTGTACAGGTCAGAAGAAAGAAAGAATGCATTAATGGTTTTAAGATCCATAGGTTTTCACTTGGCAGAAATCAAATTACTGTGAGTTAAGGTGGGGGAGTTACTGGCAATTCATTGCCTTCTTTTAAAATCTTACTTTAAAAAATTAAATAATTTTAGACTATTGCCCCTTCCCATGAGAAATAGAAGACCAGTGAAAGCAGCATGCATACTAATTTTTCTGTTTTCTTTTTCCTCCACCTACCAACTACACAGTGTCTACTTTCCAAAATTAGTTTAAAAACCCACGACCTGTGTCTGAACTGGGCGAAACAGCACAACAGTTTACACCTGAAATGAAAGAATGATTGTACATGAGTCTCTTAGTGGCTGTATAGAGCTCAGTCTGTATATGGATCTATTTATAAATACATATTATACATGACAGATTCATTTAGTCTTGAACTGATCCCCGGGTAAAACAGGACGAATAAAATATTATTTCTGATAAAGCCTTCACTCAACTAAGAGAAATGAGCTCTTGCAGTTACCATTTCCCCTATGACTTTTTGAGATGCAGAAAAAACTCATTATAATAAGTGCCTAGTTACCCCAGTGCTGCAGCCATGCTGTGGGATACAACGCAACCTCGTCTTCATGGGAGGTACATGAGACAGTGGCTCCTGTCTCAGCAGCGAGGCCTTAGAGCTCCAGTCATTTCTGCTTCCCTTCCAGATGGTCCAAACCAGTAGGTCAGCAAAGACACAGGTGAGTCACAGGTGTGGCCCATCCATAGGAAGTAAAATGTATTTTCATGCAAAACATATAAGATAAGGGGACTGGAGAATGTCTGATTGACTGACAACCAGGGAGAACCCCATTCAAAACCCTAAGTCCTTGGCTAAGCCCTGAGAAGCTTGTCAGTTGTCCCCTTTCACCTCTCTATGTCTTCCCTTACATATTGTGAAGGGCTTTGTAGTCTGCAAAGGAGTTTGACATACACTCTCTCCTTGTTCTTCTATGTACTGAATGTAGAAATGAACAAAAGGTCATCATAAGGACAGATTGTGAGCTTATGTACGGCACACTGCAAATGATCACCCAGCAATGGGGAGACCCTCTTGATGTTACCTCTCTCCCCATAATGAAAAATACTATCCACAACCAGCTGTGTAATGGATCTGCTCACTCGATGCACTCATATCCAATTGCATAATGGCAGGCCTACTTGGATGACACACGGTCTTGTCTATTTTGATGTCCTAAACGTTCTCCTTCAAATCTGTTCTTTCTTCCATTTTCTTTATGTTAGTGAGTGATGGCCTTTCATCCCAGCCATAAACATGGGCGTTCTTATGGATTGCACCCTCTCACTCACTTTTCAGTTTCTATAATGACCCAATTGCTATATTGTCTGCCTCTTTCTCCCCACACCCACAGTTAGTTCTTCTAGATCTCACACGTTCTCACTTTTATTGCTACAAAAATATCACGGTTACCCTGCCTCCGGGCTAATCTGATCCAATATGTAGCTGCCAGAGTGATTTTTAAAAATGTTATGTTTGTCCTAAGTTTAAACTCATTAACAAAGGCCTTTGTGATATGATGTTGCTGAGCAAAACTGTTGGCAGTCCTAGAAAGGCAAAGTGTATTTGATGCCACAATGCTGTTCCCTCGGTGTGGAAAGCCCTTCCAATTTTTGTTTAAAAAACTCCTATTCATCCTTCACTGCTCACTGAATCATGAGTCATCTCGTTAGGAAATGCTTTGTGATCCACCTCATCCCCAACTCGCAAGCTTGAGTTTGCCCTCTTTCATCCCATAACACTCAGTTATCCTAATGTTTTATCATGTTCCATCCTAGCACGTAAGACATTGAACCCTAACGACTGTTTTGCCGGGCTGTCCCCCTCATAAGCTCCTTCAGGGCAGAGACCAGTTCTGATGGGCTTAGCACAGGGAACAGCAACAGAAGAAGCATTTGGTAAATGTTGAACCGAATCCATTTTACTTTTTCCAGAGCACAAAGCATGCACGAAAGAGATTAATTTACTCCACATGGGAAGTTGTTGCCAAGACTTACCAAAAGGTCAGGTCTATATAAAGTGGTTACTTCCCCCCCCCCCTTTCCTTTAATAAGACATTTAAAAAAACCATACAATTTAAAAGCTGGGACCGATCTCTGTTATAGAAAATGATCACAGAGTCAGATTTACATAGCCTAAGCTACTCTCTAGGGCAGTGGTTCTCAAAGTGTGGTCCCCAAACAGCAGCATCACCCGGGAACTCATTACACATGCAAATGATTGGACCCACCTCAGACCTCCTGAATTGGAGACTCTGGGTTTGGGGTTTAGCAGTCTGTTTTAATAAGCCCTCCAGGTGGTCCTAGTGGTCATTCTAGCTTGAGAACTACTTCCTTGGGACTAAAAAAAAATTTTTTAAAAACCAGTAAAGCATATTATCATTTACTAGTATAGTGGGCCTACTAGTGCTGGACCATTTATTTGGTTTGTCTCATTAATTTTTTTTTTACAATACCAGACTAGCACTGCAA
Source organism: Cnephaeus nilssonii (assembly GCF_951640355.1). NCBI lineage: Eukaryota > Metazoa > Chordata > Mammalia > Chiroptera > Vespertilionidae > Cnephaeus > Cnephaeus nilssonii. The sequence goes on along the minus strand of NC_137084.1, from coordinate 62,539,040 downwards.
GATTTAATTCTGCTAAGATACCTTTTATTCTATTTAAAGTTGTTTTAGATACAGTAGTCTTGAGTTTGCTATAGTACCTAGCCAGGCAAAAATGGTGTATCTTACACCTATCACTCTCCAGTAGTGATTCCTGGCATTCTTATACTTATCTATTGCATTGAAGGGACCTCAAAAGAGATTGCCTTGAATCACAGATCTGAGCAGCTTGCTTAACTCTCCCACTGTGAGTTTTTACAAAGCATAGACCCTGTTTTGTGTGCAGAAGCCTGCACTCTGCTCTAGATAGTACTTTTCACATATAAGCTAAACACTTGATAAATGTCCCTTGGATGGATGAATGAATGAGTCTTACAACATTTATCCCAGTACTGTCCAGATTTAGGTTGTTTTTCAGACACTACACTACACTACACACACACACACACACACACACACACACACACACACACACGTTTCTAATCCCTACACAGAGCAGCGATTAGAAATTTGTGTGTATATGTGCATTGTGTGTGTGTGTGTGTGTGTGTGTGTGTGTGTGTGAAAAGCCCTATCATTTGCTTATATAGGTGAGAAGGGCAGAAATAATTATGGGATTGGAGAACTAACTACGTTTTTCCCTGCTCTTCTGCATTTTGGTAGCTATCTCTAAAGCTACTTCAGCCTGACTGGTGTTTTAAAGACATGGTCATTTAAATATGTGAGTTCACTTAACTTCATGAACTCCAAAAGCTAGTTCTTACACTTTGTCTCAAGTATAAAATCTTGCTAGGTTGGAAGTACGGGCACAAACACAGGTTGGCACGACCTAAGGTATCACCCTGAGCTTTAGAGGTGTTCTGTTCAAGGACATTATTTTTCCTTAAAAGTGGCCTCCTGTGACATTGCTGTTTTAGATTTGGGGATTAAGCTAAAAAAAATTGGGCTGTGACAAGAGGAAGAAGCTGTTCTTGCTGTCCTCTCCCAGAGGCAAAGAAACCACTCTTTGGGGGTGAGAAATGGCAAGAGTATAGCATTGACAGTGTAGAGGTCTCAGTGACTAAGAGTGAATATGCACAGCCTTCCACTAAGTAGAATGAATGAGTTTGAAGGAAGAAATGAAACAAAAGTCTCTTATACTATATTCATCCCCCAGTTCTTGCTTTTTCTAGGACTGGAGAATGGACCAGGTAACTGGTTATTCATCATTTCACTTTTTGTCTTTGAGATTCTGCACCTATTTCCATGGACATGAGAGAGTAGACCTTCTGAGAGAAAACTGTGATTTCCCTGCTATCCTTCTTGACCGAACATTAGGATTCTTAACATACTCACCATGCTAGACATTTCTCAGTCATTGTAAAACCCTCTTTCTGAAGGGATGTAGATTTCCGGAGGGTGGAAATAATGTCCTCAATGGGATAAAAATTTTAGCTCTTGTTTGTAGTAAGGAACTAAAGCTATTGATGGTATTGTTCATTATAATCATACGAGAGGCCCAGTGCATGAAATTCATGCACGGGGAGGGATGGGGGTGGTGTGTGTCCCTCAACCCAGCCTGCACCCTCTCCAATCTGGGACCCCTCACAATCCAGGACTGCTGGCTCCCAACTACTCACATGCCTGCCTGCTTGATTGCCCCTAACCGCTCCTGCCTGCCAACCTGATCACCCCCTAACCACTCCCCTGCCAGCCTGATCGGTGCCTAACTGCTCCCCTGCCTGCCCAATTGCCCCTAACTGCCCTCCCCTGCCGACCTGGTCACCCCTAACTGCCTTTCCCTGCCGACCTGGTCACCCCTAACTGTCCTCTGCTGCAGGCCTGGTCACCCCCAACTGCCCTCCTGTGCTGGCCTGGTCACCCCTAACTGCCCTCCCATGCTGGCTCAATTGCCCCTAACTGCCCTCCCCTGTAGGTCTGGGTCCCCTACAACTGTCCTCCCCTGCAGGCCTGATCATCCACAACTGCCCTCCCCTGCCAGCCATCTTGTGGCGGCCATCTTTGACCACATGGGGGCGGCCATCTTGTGTGTTGGGGTGATGGTCAATTTGCATATTACCTCTTTATTATATAGGATTATTATATAGGATTAGCTAACACAGTCATAGGAATGGGCAAAAACTGAAGACTCTTTATTTTTATTGATTTGTAGCATAAAGAACCATTTTTGTAGAAGTGCTACTTTTTATACAGCAGGAATACTTACATTAGTGAAAAGTAATAGATCAAACAACAGGTTTTTCTGTACTTTTCCAGTGTCCCACATGGAGAGTTGTACTTACACCAGCACTGATATTGGACTTTGCTTTAAGGACTTACATAGTCTGAATTCTACACAAAGAAAAAAAATTCCTTCATTTCTGGATATAAAGGAAAACTAGATGTGTGTAATAACTAGATTACCAATTGTGTTTTTACCCGTTATTCTAAAGGGGTCTGGGTGTAAAAGTTATTTCTACAGTATTGTTTGTAATAGTTAAATAGGCGGAAGTAACCTAAATGTCCAGCCATAGGGAAGGAGCTACATTATGATGCATCTATATACAAGGGAATATCATGCAACCATTAAATTTTAAGGCACATACACATTAAATTAACATGGAAAAAACTCAACAGATATTAAATGAAAAAGTAGGTTCCAAAATACCATTTGTAATATAACCTATTTATGTAAAAATATACATGTTTAATATGTGTCCAATGAAATGAATGACAGCAGATCACCAAAATATTTATAGTGATGATTGCTAGGTGGTTAGATGCAGGTGATATTTATTCTCCTCTTAGACCTTTATGTATTTCAATATTTATAAAAAGAAGGTATCATTTTTAACTAATTAAAAATGTAAAAGTATAAAAAATAATAGGCTAGTCCTGGCTGGTGTGGTTCAGTTGGTTGGGCATTGTCCCATGCACCAGAAGGTTGCCAGTTCCATTCCTGGTCAGGGCACATGACGGTGTTGTGGGCTCAATCCCCGGTAGGGGACATGTAGGAGGCAGCCAATCAATGTTCAATGTTCCACTCTCACATCAATGTTTCTCTTTCTCTCTCCCTCTCCTTTTCTCTCTCTATAAAAATCAATAAAAATGTTTTAAAAAATGAAATAAAAAACAGGCTACATGAGCTATAGCTCTTTCACAGCTTCTATTTCAAATTATGTTTTGATTTTTCCAGTGCAAATTCACATACTCTTTTCATTAGAAATATGTTTAATTGATAGGTGACCTGATATAATAATTTTTTAAACTCACAATAGAAATAACTACATGATTTAAAAAGAATAAACAAAAATAGAAGAAATGCACTAAAATTTAATGGTTAATAACAGAAATAAAAATATAACAACAGGAACATTATAGTAGAAATACATGAGTAAAGATGTCTATAAAAGAAATGATGATAAATGCTTTGAAAGATAACTAAGAATAATATTAAAATACCAAGAGATTATGCAAGACCAAGGAAAGGAGACAGTACAATGCAATGATACCACCTATAACTAGTGTGAATTATCCTACCTAATAATAGACAAATATGCAAATTGACCGCACCTTCGCTATGCCCAAGCCATGCCCACCAGCCAAAGCCATGCCCACCAGCCAATCAGGGTGAGTATGCAAATTACCCAACCAAGATGGCGGTTAATTTGCATATGCTGAGGGAGGGAGGAGTGAAGACTGAAGACAACTTAGAAGGAAGAGGGAGGAAAAGCAGAAAGCAAGGTGGCTGCCAGAGGGAAAGCCCGGGCAGGGTGGGGCGGGGCAGAGCGGGGTGGGCGGCAGCGGTGCGTGCGGGTGCAGGTGCTGTGGCCACAACAGCGGCAGCAGCGGCAGCGCACGCGGCCTCAGCGGCCGCTTGCAGGATTCTTCCTGCAAATGGGCTACTAGTCTATTATATAAAAAGCCTGTGGTCATCACGCCATCACGCCGTAATGACCAATCAGCAAAAGGCTGTGTGCAAGGCAAGCGTGCGCGGGTGGGCAGGGACTTGACTCTGGAGGACTTGACCGGAGGTGTGGGTTGGTTTCTGGGTCCTGCCTCCCACAGTGGCAGCAGCGGCAGCCGCGGGACTCCTTTTGGGTCTCACCGAGCCACGGGACTCTGGGTCCTGGGTCTTGATGATTTTGCACGCTGAACCCCTAGTATGTTAAAATAATGTAGACATTATTGACCTCTACAACAGTCCTAAGAATTTTGTAGCTGAAAGTTTTTAACCCCCATTTTGTATATGAGAAACGACAACCCTGTAAAGGCAAGCATCTTACCTTATGTCACAAGTTTGAGGCTGCAGCTGGAGATATCTCTACTTTTTATGTACCAGACATCCTAAAAGTTATTTTATTTAAACCTCAAAACAAATTCAGGGGAGTATCACCCCATTTGGAAGATGAGAAAACTGAGTCTCACAGCCACGAAATAGCTTGCCCTACCCACATATAGCTATTATAGAGAATTATATGTACTCAAACTTAGATTTCTTACCCCTAAGTCCAGTGTTTGTTTGTTTTTTTCCTTTTTTCTTTTCAGCATTATGGAGAATAAGTTGCAATAGAAAGGGAAAATATAAGTAAAATAAACAAAGGGATAGAGATGAAAGCTATAAAAAAAGAAAAAAGCTTTCCAAAATTAACAATCATTCGTTTAAACATAGGAAAGTAAATTACTTTCATTTGCATGAAATTACTATTTGGGGCTTGGGTAATTTTTCCCAAGTCAAATATTGATGAAACCCAGTAAATTCTGTCCTTTTTCACCTAAGTTGGACTTTTTTTTTTTTTTAACTTTTCAAGAGGTAAATAAACTATTCTTCCAAAACCATTTACAATTTTTATGGGAAAATAAGAAAGACCATGCAAGAGAGACAAGATTATTGCCTTGATTTATAAACAGTACAGAATTCGGATTGTTTTTCATTGCTGTCAAAAGCAGTGCTGAACTTTTAATGCAACTCGATGCCAATTCTGATTGTGACTTTCCTCTTGTTTCTATGGTAACAAACTTTAAAGGGATCAGCACTACATAAAAACTTTTTGCATTGAAACAAGCAAGGAGAAAAAACAACAACTTGACTCTGTGTGCCTGCGACACACACACACAGTGAGGGCTGAAGAAATGTTTACTGAATGAAAGAGTAAAATAAAAATAGTCTCAGTCATACAATTGCATGCTAATCAGATGTGGTGCTAAAATTTGCATATGCAAACATCTTCATGGGACAGAACAAACTTTAGCAAAACAGTAAGGTGTAGTGTTGTTTTTGCTTCACTTTAGACCCAGATTGTAGCACAAAGAGAGCTAAGTCGAAGGCTTAAATAGCTTAATTGTGCAGCAAGTTAGAAGCTAAAGGGTCAGAGTAATGTTAAGTAAATGAAGCTGTTTTGGAGAAAACCTGTAATGCTGCATTCCAGGTCTCCCAAGGCACAGTGCCATTTTTGTGTGTGTGAAATCAGTTTAAGGCCAAATGCTGGTGTTTGCCGACTTCCAGAGCTTCCTTACATTTCCACTCTTTGCAAAGCAACATTGCCAAGTACATGATATCTAAATCTGGTGGGCTTCTGAGATTTTACTGGAAAGTATTTAAATACATGTTGTCTTATTGCTGTTAGCTCATTGGCTGGCCTCTCTTCTAAAAACTTTAGGTTCTGCTGTTGACCATTTACATTTAAAATTCTGACCCAAGTAAGGTGTGTGCCTTTTGTGAAATTATGGAAACCTTGTAACATGGACAAGAAGGATAGTATCTAGATATATGGACCAAGAGGTTTATATACAGGGTGTCCCCAAAAAATGTATACACACTTTGACAGCTGATAGCTGTAGATTCTGTTACATTTTGAAAATGAAATGTATTCTGCCTTTATAATTATTCAAAGTGTGTGTAAAATTTTGGGGACACTCTTGTATGTGTCAACTCATTCAACAAATATTTGAGTCCCTTTTATGTGCCAGACACTGTGGTAGGTGCACAGTAAACAAATACCGTATTTTCCGGCATATAAGACGACTTTTTAACCCAGGAAAATCTTCTATACACCCGGTCATCTTATACGCCGGAAAATACGGTAAGCTAAAATCCTGCTCTCTGACATTCTAATAGAGAAAAATCCTATATAATAAAAGCCTAATATGCAAATTGTCCCCTTGGGCCGACAGTCAACCAGGAGTTCAACAGGGAGACCGGGAGTTCAACCGCTTGCTATGATGTGCGCTGACCACCAGGAGGCAGTGTCAAACATGGCAGGCATTAGTGACATGGCGCTGGCAGTGGGTGGCAGTGGAGGCACTGCCAGCCCCAATGGACCCTGACGAGAGTGGGACCACGGCGGGATAGTGGAGCAGGTGAGCAGGCAGCACCAGGCCAAGGCGGGTGCTAGCAGGGGCCTGATTGCCCTGCTGATTGCCCCACAGATGGCGACCAGCAGTGGTGGTGGAGGGCGAGGCCCCCACGGGCTCCCAGGCACTGAGGGAGAAAGGGCAAATAGCAATATTAAAATATTACTTCTAATTGTTTCCCTTTCGATGTGCACGAATATGTGCACCAGGCCACTAGTAAAACATAAACAAGCAAAAGTAAAATAAATAGAATAAGGCAGAGAAGGTCAATTTTAAATAGGAAGGTCATAGAAGCCTCACTGAGAAGGTGGCATTTGAACAAGGACCTGCGGAGGCATAGGAGAGCGCCAAGCAGATACCAGATGGAAGAGCTTTCTGGGCAGGCTGAATGGAACTACAGAGATTCTGAGACAGTAACATCCCTGAGAGGTTCCTGGAATAGCGAGGTGACCAGTCCCACTGGAGCAATAAGCAGTGGGCAGAGAAATTAAGTTGATGTCAAAGAAGTAATAGGATCTGGTAGAGGAGGTCAGAGGCAGATTGCATAGGTCCTTGTCCACTGTAAGGATTGTAGCTTTTTTACCAAAGGAGATGGGAACTCCCTGAGAGTTTTAAGCAGAGAAATGGAATAATTGGACTTAGGTTTTCAGTGGTTCATTCTGGCTGTTGTGCTTAAAAAAAAAAAAAAAAGATTGAAGGGAAGAAGGACAGAAAAAAGAGATTGGATAGAAGGCTGTCATATTAATCCAAATAATAAATGATGGTGATGGAACAGACTGGTGATGTCAGAAGTGGTGCGATTTGTTAGGTTCTGGATATCTGGTAGGGACAACTGCACTTTCAATGGATGGAATGTGAGGTGGGAAGGAGGAATCCACAATTATACCAAGGTTTTTCACTGGAGCAACTAGAAAGATGGGGTTGCTCTCTACTAAAAAGATTGTGAAGGATATATGAGTCTAGAGTTCAGAGGAGATGTCTGGGTTACAGATGTAAATGTACAGTCATCAACGACTAGAATGATAGATATTATTTGAAGCTGGGAGGCTCCATGAGCAGTCTTGAGCTGAGCTCTGGGACTCCCAGCATTTAAAAGTCAAGGAGATAGGGAGGGACCCCAAAAGGAGACTAGAAGGAGAGGCACGTGAAGGAGGAGGACAGATTGGGAGCCAAATGAAGAACTCGTTGCAAGGAAACATAAAGAAAAGCAAAAAGAGCTTCTGAATGGGCTACGTGTATTTACCAGGACATGCCACAGTGAGTAGAAGGAAACAGAAGATATTTAACCTTAGTCCCGTCAGTGACAGCCATGTTAATACCTTCTCAGGAGAATGTCAGGCGACAGCCACTGAGCTGAACGGAGAGCTGAAGCATATGCAGACCATGACGATTGATGCGACTGCTGCTGTAGGAAGCTCGCTATGTTCACAGAATCACGGACTCTTTGGAAAGGACCTGAAAAGAAACCTAGTTAATCCACCTGATTCAAAACCCCACCATGAATTCATACGGCGATTTTTCTTAATCATCTTTAGTAACAGGCAACTTCAAATTTCTAAAAACAAGTTGTGCATCTTTGAATTCCTCTCGTTAGCAGCTTCAAGAAAAGTGGCCACGTCACTTCTGTGGTGGAAGAATGAAGTGGATCATGATGCCGTCATTGTATTGATTCATAACTTTCTGAGTATGTATCTCAGTGTTCAGAGATTTATCCCAATCCAAACAGGCATTTGTTCAGGTAATCCGGTATTTGCTAGATTTATTTACCTACTACTATTCCTCCAAAGTCAGGCTTTTTATTTTTGTTAATCCTCACCAGAGGATATTTTTGCCATTAATTTTAAGAGAGAAAGGGAGGGAGGGAGGGAGGGAGGGAGGGAGGGAGGGAGGGAGGGAGGGAGGGAGGGAGGGAGGGAGGGAAAGACATCAATTGGTTGCCTCCTGCACAAGCCACATCACAGGGGTGCCGGAGATTGAAACTGCAACCAGGTATGTGCCCTTGACCCAGAATTGAACCCGTGATCTTTCTGTGCTTAGGCCAACGCTCTAATCACTGAGCCACACCAGCCAGGGCAGCTTTTGATTTTTCAAATGTTTGGTTTTGGGAATCTGCAAGAGAGAAGATATATTTACTTACATTATCAAATGTGTGCTTAATTTTGCCCTGATAGAGGGGAAAATAAAAAATTAAGTAAAGACCTCCCAATTCCATCATAACACCAACCTTTATTATACACTGAAACCCTAGGGAGCAGAGGTGGCCTCCTCCAGCTTGTTGATGTCTGTGCTCGTCTGTAAGAGAAAACCATCTCCGTGTCCGCGGAGTCACAATGCAATCGCATTCCCAATGGTGTCCACAGCTGCCATATATCGAATGCCTGGTCCTATAGGAGCAGCGGCCGAGTTGTTCAGAACAGCGCATAGTAACAACAAACGGGCTGCGTGAGCACAGTCAGGACCAGAGAGATGGAAAAAGACCCAGATTCGGCTCCCCACGACCCACCACAGTGGGGGTCCCTCCCATCATGCTGGAGGGGCAGCCCTTCCATAATTAGACTCACCTCACAGCCCCAGCCTGGAGTGTGTGGAGCTGGAACCAGCCACCGGAGGAACTGAGCCCCTGCGGGGAGGGCAGAACAGGCAGCTTTCCTCCTCGTGCGCCTACCACTGCTGGCCCCGGCGCGGGGTTTACCCCCGGGCAGCGCGGGGCAGTCAGTAATGCACCTAGAATGTGAAGTGCAAATCAGCACCACGTGCGGTAAGCAGCAGGTAATTACATTTCACTTGTTTAATTAAGTTTCACTTTCTGGTTGCCTTGGGGGGACTGTAGGGAAGGTGTTTTTTTTTTCCTGATGCTTTCCCCCCCTCTTTTCCCCCTAGCCAGAAACTGAGCAATTCTACACTGTGTTGAAAGGGATACACACTTACTTGTGTTGGCTAGATTAGGCATCTATAATCTTCTATTTCCCCTCCTTTGTCTATTTGTGCCACAATCTTCATATGTGGGACAGAAATTGCACTTCGGGGAGACGTAATTTTTCCGTTGTCTCCGGGCTTATTGAAATCAGCTCGTTCTCCATGAGAATACTTTTCTGTACCTTAGTCATTAGCTCAGCACTGACTGACTCCATAATCGATTTTCACCGTTTTCTTTAAATACCGTGTATTTTTCATGAAAGTGCAAGTAGCTGATGCCATTTGCTACATCTGCAAGGAACCTTTCTGCCTTTCACTGCCAGGTTTTGCACATATACGAAAGGGTGCATTTAGGAATGCTGTGCCCTTTCTCAGAAGGCTGCACGGCCACTCATTCATTTCCTTGAAAATCACTTGTGGACCTACTATGTGAAAGCATATGTGATGTGCCCAATGGATTTGCTTCTCAACCAACTTATGGTTTGGTAAGCCTCAACTATTTCTATTTAAATGCCTTGAACGTTCCATCACAGAGGGGCCTTACTGTCACACATCTTGGCGAGTGTTCTATTCATTGAGGCATGTCCTTGGCACATACTTAATACAGAAGAGTGAAAGCCTGTCACAGCCCAGGAAACCTAGACGGTGTGCATCTTGCTATGAAGCACCCAGGTATTCACATGTCAACCTGTATTCAGCTTCTATCCTTGAGGACAAGCCAGCGTTGGAAGCTTATTTTGAGATGCAACGTATTAGAAAGAGATGTGGTCAACTTCACTTTATCAGAGGTCAGAATGGCACCACCACACTGTTCTCTAAAGACTGTCTTCTTCTGAAAGTCCAGCTTAGTGGTGACGTAGGAGGGCCATCTTCCCTGCTGAGTCGCCTTCCCTGCTCTTTGGAATTAGGGCGTCCACTGTGCAGACTTCAGTGCTGTGAGCTGCATCATAAGCCATATTCTAGTTATTTCCTTAAAGGATTATACCCCTTGCAGGAGTGATTCCTGGGGAAAATACCATTTGTCTTTCCATCACACTTTTGGCTCCTACCAACTCTCCTTTTCCAAGCACGGAGGCTGGGCGAGGGCCCCCAGCTGTCTGTCCATTTGCACGGACTGAGACGCTTTGCAAGGAGCATTCTTGGTCTGGCGATTTCTTGGCCTCATCGGTAGCTTGTCCTCCTCTGTGGCAGTCTTTACCAAATTCCTGATAAAAGTCAGCTGACACCGTTCTGTGCACTCAGGAGTAAACAATGCCGTGTGTTTACATAGCAAATGTGGATGCACTGATTTCCTTGGGTTAATATTATCGCCTCACTATTGTTAAGTCCTGACCATCTGCGAACTTTTTGAAGGCCAGAGCGTCTTGCACTTCAGAAATCCTCTCCTAAAGGAATGTTGTATGTTTGTGGCCGAAGAAAGGATATTTAGTGTGTTAAATATGTCAGTGATGTGTACTACTTCCTACCTTCTCAGAAGCATCTGAAGTGGTTTAGCATCACAACTTGTATAACAACAGCTAGTACAATTTCTAATGCGTAATTTGCAGACCCTCCTTTATTAACGTAAAAGACATCAAGTCAAAACCTCAGTAAAATGGAGTGGAGGAGGAGAGATTCCAAAATGGATAAAATCAAGCTGAAGGAAATGGAATTGGCTTGCCCAGTGTGACTAAGAGGTCAGGAATAGAACCTGACTCCTAATAGAACACATTTTTGTGTGGGTGGCACAAAAGAATGGGACATGTTAACAATCAGAAAGAGCTCAAGTTCAGCCACGAAGCATATTTGTACACACTCTTGCATATTGTGTTCGAATGACTTATTTTTGCCTCATTCTGTTCCAATGCGCATTCCTGCCAGAGGTAGGTATCGTTTTGGAGATCTTTTTTTTTTTTTTTTTTTTCTCCAGCAGCACGCAGCAGTCAGAGTTTCCAGATCCTGAACTGAGGAGGGGGTCTGGGTGGCACAAACATGAGCCGATGGGTCCCACGCCTCGTGGCCAGTTCCACAACAGCTGGCAGCCTCTTGGTTTGCGAGAGGGCTTTTCCAAGGTTATGGGCCTGTGAGCTGGGCATCGGACAAAGCACCCCAGCCGGTTTACAGGGGGGATGAATAGTCGCTGAGGCAAAAGTGGGCAAATGTAGGATGACAGCCCAGGCAGGAGACACTTAGACATGCTTGGCCACAGCTCAGATGATGGGATCTAGGGAAGCGATCTGGCCCTTCTTTGAATGGTAACTACAACCAGCATTTATTTCCGAGGGATTTCCACACACTACCTCCGTTTTTCCTCACAAAGGCCCCAAGAAGGAGATATTTTAATTCACGAATGTTACAGCTCTTTTATGAGGGCAGAACCAGGCTCCTGGAGATTGTGACATGCTCAAGGTTATGCAGCTAATAAGTAAGGATGGCAGAACACATACTCAGGTCTCTTGACTTCAATTTGGGAACCTCTTTCACTACTCAAAGGGGTCCTTGTGGCCACACCAACCTCCTTCCACACCATAGAGCCAAAGTACACACTCAGAGGAATTTCCCTGGTGCGTAGGGGTGTATAAAGTGTCAGGACCCCATTCTACCTCTCCTTTCTTTCTCAAAATGTCCCGAGCTCTCCCGTTAGGTGAATGCAGGTCATCAGTGTGTAGTGACCAGCCTCTTAGCTGCTCATCTTTCACAGTGGGCATCAGACTTCCTTTTAAGGTGCTATGTATGATTCATTAATAGTTTGATTTTTTTTGCAAGATACACAGAACATTTTTTGATTGAGAAACATTTTAGAAATGCTGAACATATTATTGTGATGAAATAGCAATGACTAACATTGCTGTTAAATTGTTGAAATTATAATGGCTTTAACCTTTTTTTTTTAATTCAGTGTGTTTACTTCTATTTGTTTTATCTTGTCTCTTACATGGCCTTTTTGGCTTTGAAACGCTTAGCAAACAACGTAAGTCTCTCTTGCTGATCTAGTTCCTACTTTTCTCAGCCGTAGGTAGTATATTCCAAACATACCTGAATTTAACATGGTATTTTAGAGAGCATTTTTGCTAAGTGGTAATAAAAGAAAAGCTGGATAAATCGCAATTGATTAAAGAAGTGTGCGTCACTTCTAATCTGAGGGTGAATCAAGTACTCTTTAGAAATACAGTGTTTATGTAGCTATTATAAAACTGTAGTATTATCAGCCCTGTCTTTTAAACTCCTGGGAAACAATTTACTGTGAGAAAACAGTGTAATGATTCCTATCAAATCTAACCAAATAGAGAGATCCCTAAACACATGGATACAGAGTAAATGCAAATTCCTTGGTTTCATATGGATGATAAGATTGAAAAGCCAGAAAATGCAGGAAGGTGAGATGATAGTAAACCATAAAAGCATGGCCCCTGCAACCAGCTGATCTAAAAACTTGCCATTTTGATCTAGTCCGAACATGTAAGGGAGGCAACCAATTGACCAATGTTTCTCTCTCACATAGATGTTTCTCTTTCTCTCGCTCGTTCCCTTCCTCTCTCTCTAAAAGCCAATAAAAACATATCCTCAGGTGAGGATTAAAAAAAAACACGATTCAGTTTTAAAATTAGACCAAATGGTGACTGGAAACTAAAACAAAAGAAGCAAAATGATCAGTAATCAAGCTCCCGGGGTGGGGGTGGGGGGGGGGGCGGGGGAGTCTTTTCACTTTGACTTCTGTGAATTTTATTTGTGCACTAGATGATGCTAATTGAGGGAAAAGTTAAATCCATTTTTGAGAACATTATCAATTACCTTGAATCAACACCTTTAGAAAAGTAAAAATCCGAATTGGTGACTAAATTCTCTATTATCATAGCACACTCTATAAAATTTTAATCTACCCAAGTTCAATTTCATACTTTTAGTAACAACTATTTCCAGACCAGTGATGCTCAAACTTTTGCACATGTCAAGATGTTCCAGAATGCTTGTGGAAAAAATGCAGATTTTTGGGTTCCATCCTCAGATATTCTAGTTCAGTAAATATTGGGTGGGACGCAGCAAGATATAAGGACTTCAGACCACCTTTTGAAGATGCTAGCATCTATAATAAAAAAAAGCATAATATGCTAATTAGACCGGACAGCCAAACGACCTTTCGACATCATTCCGGATGAAGCCACGGTGGCGGGGGCCAAGGCAGAGGCGGTTGGGGCAATCAGGCAGGCAGGCGAACAGTTGGAGCAATCAGACAGGCAGGCGAGTGGTTAGGGGTGATCAGGCAGGCAGGCGAGTGGTTAGGGGCAATGAGGCAGGCAGGCAGAGTGGTTAGGGGTGATTAGGCAGGCAGGCAAGCGGTTAGGAGCCAGTAGTCCCGGATTGCGAGAGGGTGAAGGCCAGGCTAAAGCCCACCCCCCCCCCATCCCGCCCCATGCACGAATTTCATGCACTGGGCCTCTAGTCCTATATAATGAAAGCCTAATATGCTAAGTGTCTGACCATTTGGCCGTTCGACCAATCGCTATGACGCGCACTGACCACCACAGGGTAGATACTCTGACCGGTGGGTTAGCTTGCTGCTGGGATCCAGCCAATTGGGACTGATCATGCACCAGTGGGGTCCCTCAACCTGGTCTGCGCCCTCTCACAATCTGGGACCCCTCAGGAGATGTCGGAGAGCTGGTTTCACCCGATCCCTGTAGGCCAGGCCGAGGGACCCCACCAGTGCACGAATCTGTGCACCAGGCCTCTAGAAGAGAATAATAAGCAAGGAGAGAAATTCTCATTTGGTTGCAAATGCCATTGCTTTTTATATACTCTGACTCTATCAAATATAAATGTTTAAATTTAAATTTTTATTCCTGGTGATAGAATACATGTTGATGAAAAGAGAAATATAAAATTGTCTATGGTTGGATAACTTGGTTGCTTGTAATCAAACTTCTTAAGACATGGAGCTGAAAGAATTACCTAATCCAACTCTACATTTTATAAAAGAGTGGAATGAGGCTCCAGGAGATGAAGTAACTTGCACAATGTCATGTAGCTCACCAGTGATCAACCAGGATTATTTTTCTCTTTTTATTCATTATATTAAATTTCTTTTAAAGTTCTCTGAAAATGGTCCAGTGTAATAAAAGGACTAAGGGTAAGCCAAGTATCCATTAGCTTATACCTTTGCCTTACACAGAAAAATAACATTAGAGACTTGTATAAACATAAATGCAAACATTTAACAAAAGTAATTCTATGGTTATGCTTATATGATGTCTTGTCTTTCATCTAAATAAGTATCCTGAACCACTGTATGGAGTAAAGATGCTAAATTGTTGCAGGCATAAAATTAAAATAAACTATGAGGCTCAAGGATATGCTAAATTGTTACCTTCTGAAAGATACTCAGTTTCGGTTGGGTTTTTCAAAATTACCCTCTCCCCCTAAAGCTTTCCTACAATAAATAGCTTCTTATTTAATCTGCTTCCCCTGACAAATCAATTAGGATATCGGGGGAGGTGTACGGAAGAGGGGGGCTGCAAATAACAGAAAACTGACTGACAGTGTTTGAAACAAACAGAGATTTTAACCCCATATTACATTATCTCCAAAGATAGGTTGTAGTGACTAGTATTGCTAGTATTAGTGACTCACTATCATGGTTCAAGGTCAGCAACTCTGTGATTCTCTTGTCCTTCCTCTCATAGTCTCAAACTCCAGGTATCACACTGGTGTTCACAGTTGGGATGAAGGGAGGAGTAGGGCCAGCAGAGATGTGCTTTTATCAAGGAAAGCTGATGGTTCCCCAAAGCACCCCCCCGCCCACCCGCCGCCCAGCAGACTTATTGGCCAGAACTCTGCCTGTCCAGTACCTCCCCTCCATTCCAAGAACAAGGGAAGCTGGGAAAAGAAATAGTTAGCTTTACCTTCTAGAGAGGAGATGGGCAACGGAGAATTGAAAATGAGTGTCTGCCAGTCTCTCATTTCTCCAGGAATCTCCTCTTCAGTGATTCCTGTGTCAACTGAGTACAGACTGGCTCTCACGGGACATCTCTCGTTTCAGACATTCTCTTTGCTTTCTTCTTCTCTCCTTCCACCATCCTTCTAGACTCTGCTACTTTGCCTCCCTCCCCTCTCCCCCATACACCCCACAGAGGGACCACGAGCCAGACGCACCACCTATCTCATGGGACCCTATGTTTTCAGAGGAGTCCTTTGACTGCCTTTAGGAATGTGACACAGGTGTCTCTAGGGTTACCCAACGCTTTGTCCAATCAGCTTTCTCTGTGGATGTCCAACAACCCTTCCCCCTGCTGCTTTAAAAGAAAGATGGAATTCGAACATGACACCCTGATTTATTTATTTTTTTTTAATCAGAAGTCAGTATCTTGAAAGCATATCCTGAGGCTTTTCTTCAGATGACCTTTATATTGAACCATAAAGAGATGACAGGCACCTTCTGCTGGGCACAGCCCAGTCATTCGTGTTGAGATTGCTCAGACAAAAAGAAGTGCTGACACCTTTACTGAGACAAGTCAAGGTCCTCCGCGCAGGAAGCTGGTTTGATGACAATAGGCCGACGGGCGGCTGCCCTCTGCGCCCACTGGAGACCAGCTCTCTCCTTGACTTCTGGCTTTTGTGTGTGTGTGTCGGGAATCTCATGAGTCATGGTTAGCCTTTCCAGCCTGATTGAGTTTGAAGGAACCTATGAATTGTTGCATAAAATGGATTTTGCAAGCAGTTGTCTTCAGCATACCCACAGGAGAAACGCGAGTCGGTTCATAAATGGAAATTCTAGACAAACAACTGAAGCTAAAGACACCTCTGTGTGTAAACGCTTCCAGATGGAGGCCAGCTTTTCACTTCACTCCGCGCAGTTTTCATTTTAAAGGGTTATTGAGATGGAAGCGTTGGAGCAAAGTGCATTAGACTCACTCGCCCTGGCTTTCCTTCCAAGGGAGGCCGACATACAGTTGCAAGGGGAAAACGCTGTCTAAAAAATAAATCTTAATCAATTCCCTGTAGTCTATCAACACATGCTTTTCAGAAGGGGAAAAAAAAGAAGAAGAAACATCTGAGGAAAACAAGGCGGTGTTGGTGGAACATCTTGAAGGGGGCTGGTCTCCTGTAAGAAAATTAAAAAGTCATGCGGGGGGCCGTTAGGAAGAGTCTGTGGTTGTGAAGCAGAGTAACACAAAGGAGGAACTTCAAGATACAAGTTTAAAACAACACTCTGCAGCTCTTTGGACCACACGTTTGTTAGAATTATTTTCACCCTTTGGAAGAGATCTGAACAGAGTTACAAATAGCGCTGTTTTCTTTTTTTTTTTTTTTTTTTAATCACTGGGCCAACAGAAAATGCCATTCAGCCTGTAAAATATTCCTTATTCCCACCCTGCAAGTCCTCCTCCTATTTCCCACCAATCGTCCTCCCCTCCTTCTACAGCTTCCTGTACAAAAGGCGAGGATACCAGCCCACATCTGCCTGAAGCAGGAACACATGCATTTCAACCAAGTAAATAAATAAAAAGGAACGAAAGTCAGAGCACACCGTGTTGCTCTGATTCTCACTGCTGCCTCCCCTTAGGCCTCTGGGCATTGTGATCACTTCTTTCAGGCCCTGGGCAGATGGCCTCAGTGCCTGGGTGATTTAGAATCTGCTCAGAGTGGCTGGAATGGAGCGTGGAGAACATTTTAAACGGAAGGTGTAAGCTCCCTGGGTCAGACCACTGTATTCGCGGGCTTAGATGTTTACTCAGTAAGTGGTGCTGGTGAGGGGTGGTGCCTGGGCCATTGCCCAGCTGTGTGCAGGGGGGTGAGAGGGAACGGGACTTCCCTCTTTGGAGAAGGCCTCTGCAAATCAGAGCTAATGGGACCCTAATGAGAATGTTCACCAACCGGCCCCTCTGTGCCAGGGCAGTGAATAACAACAGGATGTGGGTTTCAAACACGTGTAAGCTTCTGCAAGCTGTCTCTTTCAGTTTCATTCTTTTTCGGGCACTGGGAAAGAAATATAATTTATATATTTGAAGCAAACATTTTTTTTTTCTTGCTACTCATATATTTTTGACATCGTTTTATCCCATTTCAGCACTGGGTTTCATTCACATTTGTCCAAGCCACTTGGGTAACTAAGCTAGCACCAACATATATTTAATTGGTACAATATGTAAATGACAGCATGCAATATTTATGAAGGAGGCGAATTAGGATGTACACTTAAGAAGTTTCACTTTCTGTAACTGTGGAAATAGATTGTACTCATCATCCATGAAGGGTGTTCCTACAGCTGCTCTGGGCTATGTTTCTGGACTTAGTTGATGGTTTTAATGAACAGGACCCAGGGATGTCAAAAGCCACAGACAT
Organism: Cnephaeus nilssonii; assembly: GCF_951640355.1. Taxonomy (NCBI): domain Eukaryota; kingdom Metazoa; phylum Chordata; class Mammalia; order Chiroptera; family Vespertilionidae; genus Cnephaeus; species Cnephaeus nilssonii. The sequence continues at coordinate 62,521,496 of NC_137084.1, read as the reverse complement.
GTCGTTGTAAACATTAAAGACATGTAGCCCTAAATTAATTTCCATAAAAAGAAGGTGTGACATTTGAGCAGGCCATAAAACCAGGATCAAATGACCAAATCTGCATGTACTTTTCCAGAGAATGGAGAAGTGAGAGACAGGGGAAAATGAAGGTAGTCGACTTCCATCCTTTTTGTATTTTCTATTACTCCAACCCTCGACACTCTCCCCTTTGCTCCTCGTCCCAATCCATCCTTTTCCTTTGTGTTACTGGCTGTCTTTCCCATCCCCTCTGTCTCTCTTCTTCTTTACCTTGCCTTCTCCGTTCCCCATCACCCCTAGGATACAGAGTGAAGAAGACAGGATGGTCAGGATTAGTGAGCAGAGAAATGTTATAGGTTGGTTGGTTGGTTGGTTAATTGGTTGATTTTCCATCTCAAGTTTTGAGTTGTCTTTGCACTTGAACCATGCAGATGATAAAAAGGGGGTGGCCATTTCAATTCATAGTGTCTGGAAACTCCAAGACTCTTTTCTAGTTTTTCCCCCCCTCATAATGGAGACTTTGTTGGATTGCAGACTCTGTAATTATGCTCACTGAACAAATACCTTGAAAGGGAAACAATTCCAAGTCTTGTATCAAAGATTCAATGTGACATGTATTTACTAAATGCCTAACATGCCTATGCATTTTGTTTATTCCTTGTAATAACAAGATACAGTGAGTTCACAATCTGTGCCAGCACTGTGTTCCATGCCGAAAATCCAAAATTAAATAAGACACAAGATTCCTACCCTCAAGAACTGAGTCTCATGGAGGAGGAAGGAGTGTAAAAACACCAGTTGCAGGGTGATGAAAGTGCTCTAATAGCACAAAGGACTGTGATTTTAGAAGATGATTCAACTAATTATCTCTGGCTTTATTGGAAGAGATGGGCTGCAGGAATATTTGGCAATAAAACAAAGTTTACGTAAATTGCAACATTTTCCTACAACTTCACTATAAAATTAGAAACATTTTCCCACAGAAAAGCCTCCCAAAATACTGAATGTGAAACTTGAGATCACAGAAAATACTAGGCCGTGTCTATATCTGGCCTGCTGAAAATTGCATTTTTACAAGGTAATCCCTGCTTTCATCCGAACTTCCCGTCCTGCCACTCAGTGTTTTCTTCTTGCAGTGCTTTTGTATTTATGGGTTGGCCACTACCTAGGGACTGGAAATCCTTCTCTCTTACTGGGACCTCCTCTGTCTTTGCACTCAGCCCCCAGAGCTCAGTTTCCCTTCTTTCTTTCTTTCTGTTGAGATATTTACGGCAGCAACAGAGTCAAACAAATGTATTCCAGCCTGAAATGCTTACGTGGTTTCAGATGTGTAAGACGAGTGACTTCCTATCTCCGTTGATCCAGCTCAAGAATTCACTTAGGGTGAGCAAGGCCTATATTTATTCACTCATTTAATAAATATGTATGGACTGCCTGCTATGTATAATTGGAAACACAGTTCTCCACCTCTTGAGCTTACCACGTGGCATGGGAGACAAGCAGGCAGTAGTTATCTGTAATTAGGATAAGCGCCGCAGAGGACCAGGTTTCTATGAGCACACCTAGGGAGGGGACTGGCTTCGTCTGGCAGATGGGAAAAGATCAGGAAAGACTTCCCGGAGGAGGTGATATTTAAGCTGAGATCTGGAGGATATGAGTGGGGGGTTCCTCCAGGCACAGGAGAGAGTGAAGGCTTGGGGGCAGGAAGAAACATGGCGGTTTTGGGGAACTTAGAGGCCCGTGTGGCCATAGCGAAGAGAGCAATAAGGAGAGTGCAGTGGGGAGGAATGGGATTCTTATCCTCACAGGCTCTGGAATCAGATTTCCTGAGTTTGAATCCTGGTCTCACAGCTGGATCAGTTAGGAATATCTTGGGTTTCAAATAATAGAAAGCCTGCCTTATTGAGATTTGCCTATAAAGTATAGTATATTGTCCCCCAAAACAGAAAGGCTAAACATAGGCAGTCCAGGGTTGGTGCAGGGCTCGAGGAGTTCATCACAGGTCCAACCTTTCCATCTCCTGCTCTGCATTCCTAATCTGTAGCTTTGCCATTTCTGAGACTCCAAGTGGCCCCAGGCCTGATGCCCCATTGGAGGCAGGAGGAGCGGGGAGGATGTGCAGTCCCAGGTCCTTTAGTCAGGAGCGTTAAAACCTCAGACGTCCTCCGGTGGGCCTTTCCCTACGCATCATTGGCCAGAGCACACCCCAAATAGTAAGGAAAGCAGGGAAAGTGAGAATGAAGATTTTCCTGCTCTGACAATGGAGGCAGCCCACAGAGAGGGGATTGGGAATGTGTATTGATTTCCTCAGTAAACATTGCTTGACAACCACTCTTTCAGGCTTTATGCTCTTCAGCAAGCAGTTCAACTTCTCCAGTTCCTCATCTGAAAAGTGGAGACAGTGAGAGTCTCCACCTCAAAGTGTTGTTATGAGATCAATTGAAAGAATTTCTTGTGCCCTTAAATAATCATTCAGTCAATGTGAGCTCGGAGTAGGCTTGCCAGGTATGCAGCAACCAGATCCTGAAAGCCATATTAATCATTTTGTGATTATTAGCACAATGAGAAGGTATGAAAGGATTTTAAGCAGGGAGGCAGCATGATCATATTTGTGTTTTCTTTTTTCTTAAATATATTTTTATTGATTTCAGAGAGGAAAGGAGAGGGAGAGATAGCAACATCAATGATTAGAGAGAATCATTCATTGGCTGCCTCCTGCACGCCCCCTACTGGGGATCGTGCCCGCAACCTGGACATGTGCCCTTGGGAGGGAATCAAACCCGGGGACCCTTCAGTCCGCAGGCCCATACTCTATCCACTGAGCGAAACCAGCTAGGGCATATATTTGTGTTTCAAAAGAGCCTTCCACTTATCCTCTCAAGATACAGTCCATTTTGTTGCCTTGCAGATTTTCAGCACAATGCTTTGCTTACCTGTCTTTGTTCTCAGATAACCTTTCTTTTGATTCTTTTTTGACAGTCTAAGTTGTTTTGAGATGTGTGAAATTAGAATTAAATGCAGGTGTTTGAGTTCCTTTGATTTAAAAAAACAAAACAAAAAACTTTTTAACTTGGGGCAATTTAATGCCAGAATATCAACATACTTTTATCAGGGTTTTCAAATCCATGTGGCTGATAGTGCACCTCTAGGGTAGGAAGAAAATATCGCAAAGATTTACTTGGCTTACTTGAACTACTGCCCTACCATGAGGGGCCACAGCAAGCTTGCATGTTTAAGAAAAAAAAAAAAAAGGCTGCAGCATTCCTTTCACACTCCCACTCGCCCCTGAGGTTCCTCCACTTCCTTCCTATGGCTTTTTTTAGAAGCGAGTGTGTTTTTCTCACGTCCGGCAACAAAGGATGTTTTGTGCTGCTACTGAGGTTTGTGTGTGTGACTTACTTTAGAACTCTTTCTAGAAAGTGTTATTACTATTTGCATAGATTTAGTAGAACTTTATCTTGAGCAACAGTCTCACGTGGCAGTTTTTGTTTTTGCGTGTGGATTTGCCACTCTTTAACTTCAAATGAATTTTCCCTATGTGTTTTCAAATAATCTTAATAGGACCTATCACAGTTCCTTTCAGAAGTCCCACATAAGTTTTTATCTTAAAAAAAAAAAGTTTAAATGAGTCTTTCCGTGCATTGGGTTTATCATCTCTTTACCAGAGGGGGCATGGAGACTATCCATGCATTTTGTTGATTTTCAGAGAGAAAACTATGTGTCACCGTCACAACGTCCCATGCTGGAGCTATTACATGCCTTGACATGAGGTGCTCCTATCTAATTGTAATTCTCTGAGCAATGAGACAAGGTGAAATAAACAGAACTCAGATGGCTAAGAATTATGCCATAAATCCTGTGAGAGAATTTACCTTCCCACTGTCAGACAATATAAATCATTAAAAACATATGCTGTAGTGGCCTTACCTTTTCTTGAAAAGGAATAGGGTTTGCATCTCAACCAAGAGAAAGGTACTGAAGGAGCCTCTGAAGATTTGAGGCACTCATTGGTGGCCAACCTCTCTCTGTGCACCGCCAGCAAAAAATCCCAGCAACTGATATTATAAAGAGGCAGCACTCCCCAGAGGACAGAAGTAGCAAGCGGATCTGCTTCGTAAACAAGATTGCGTTGGAGATATTCTATCTGCTCTTAGTGAGTGACAAGCCCCACGGTCTAGAATGAAGATTTCCACTCCATGTGGATTTTGATTTCTCTTCTGTTGGAGTTAAGGAAGGGGAGCTTGGATCCCAGGATCAATTTAATGTCTGAGTTCCTTGGCATTTGTCACATTAGATCAGCACATCTCTAGCTTTCAGTAGTTATTCTAGCATTGATTCTCCTCTAGTAGGGTAAATCAAAGGAAGATTTAGCAAATCAAAGTCAGTTTTCCTAGGCGTTTTCTCAGAAATAAAGGGAAGCTGTGGTGTTGATGGGGTTTTTTGCTCATCTTGACATGAGATGCAAAATCACTCTTTGTGTGGGTTTCTTTCCTATGATGAGTATCTGTTATAGGCAGAGCCTTTGGTATTTCTGTGCTTGTGGGGATTATGCAAAAGAGTGTTAAGGAACAGCAGCAGAACTTTGAGGAACTAAATGTTTATTTTAAGAGACAAGATATCATAGTGGGAGTTGTGAGAGTGGGAGTGTGGTATTGTGAGAACCCAGACTTTCATTGTCAGTACTCAATAAATTTTGGTGGACTTCATTATCAATTGCATATGTCTGTGTCTGCATGTGCATGTGCATGTGATGAGAGAGAGAGGGGGGGGGGGGCAGGGAGAAAGAGAGAGAGAGAAATACATATTCCCCAACAACATAAGAAACACAATTTTGTGGACAAAGTATATAGAAAAAAAATAGATTTTAACCAGGCCATACATTCTTGTATTCCTATCTGGTGTTTAATGTTAGTTTTGTCCATATCTGTAGCCTTGTTTTTTTTTCATTTCTGCTTCTGCAATATTTTCAACTGTGGATGGAACCTCTAATACCTCACAAATCAAAGGGCTAATCACTGCTGATTGTTCCTATCGCCATAGAAGGCTAAAACATACGTGGCTTTTGGACTTAACTAGAAACCTAATTTATAAAAGTAATGCAGGCATTTTTCCATTCATACATAATTTATATTCCAAAAACTCAGTTATCAAGCAAGAATTTGGATCTCCTTATACACCTTCCCATAAAAATAATGTTATGAGAGATCATTAAAATTTAGGCCTACCTATATAATTATCTCAGTATCTTGAAGAAAAAAAAAAAAAGATAGTATCGACTACCAATTACCATGTATGAGTCATGGTATGTGTTCTGAATTTTAGCTAGAGAGATCAGAAACACATCCCCCACCACCCACTCCCCACACCCTGCCCCACCTATGAAAATCCTGCGGGTGAAGCAGATGAGAGGATTGTTTCCCACCTGTCCCCTACCACCTGTAGTCTACTAGAAAGGAGTTTTGAGGACATGGTCTTCACTGGGCAATGTCGGCCTCAATTTTCCGAGCAAGTCATTGGCAGAAGAGAAAGAGGGGTACGATGAAAATAAACATCATTATGTTTATATAATTTTTAAAAACTACTTTGATGATAGTTATAGAAAATCCTTAAAACGTTTGGCATTTGTCTCATTGTCTCCTACCCTTCCTCCACCCCACTCCACCACTCCACAAATCAACCAGGGTCATGGTCCTAGGGCCGTGGTCGGCAAACTGCGGCTCGCGAGCCACATGAGGCTCTTTGGCCCCTTGAGTGTGGCTCTTCCACAAAATACCACGTGCGGGTGCGCACGTACAGTGCGATTGAAACTTCATGGCTCATGCGCAGAAGTTGGTTTTCGGCTCTCAAAAGAAATTTCAATCGTTGTACTGTTGATATTTGGCTCTGTTGACTAATGAGTTTGCCGACCACTGTCCTAGGGGATAATTCCAGTTGACTCTATTGGAGTTCTTCTGGCATGAATTCCTGGTACGAACTCGAGAAGGACTTCATATGAAGACATCCCTCAAATCCCCCTTTTAAAAAGACAATGTTAAAAGAGTTTGTTATGTCGTTCTCACCAAATGAGTCACCATTCATTTCAAATTGAGTTAGATTTGCCACTCCCCAAAGCCTCCCTCACTGTTGAGTCTGTATGCAAAGGCAGACTGTCTGAGAAATCAGATAAATACTTTGCCATTTTAGATGTCCATTGCTTAATGCTCTACACAGAACAGAACGTGGCAGTAGCTTTCCTCATGATCCAAAGCTGGTAATGTGACATCAGTTTCTGCATTAATTCAACAAACATTTACTGAGCCTTTCCTGTGTGCTAAGTATGCTAATAGGAGCTAGGTGTACGTGTGCAGCAATGAAAAACAAATAGTTTGCCTGGTGAGGATAGACAGATGATAAATAGACAAACAGGTAGCAGCATAGTGTTTCATAACGTGATAAGTGCCATGGATGAGATTAATCTCATATAGGATGGTCATGTAGGAGGTCAGGGTGTGAGCCATGCAATCACCTGGGAGAGTTCTCAGGCAGAGAGTTCAGCAAGTGCAAAGCCTCTGAGCCAGCTGCATCAGAGTAAGCTAAGGGAGATCGGTGGGAGGTGAGGTCAGGAACATAGCCAGGGGCCTCAGAGGGCTTTGTAGATTATTAGGAAAATTTGCTCCTATTCTAAGTAAGATAGGATGCTTTGAAAATAGAGCCAACAGGAGTGTCAATGCACTGGGTATAAGGTGTCAAAGAAAGAGCAGAACCAAGGATAAAAAACATTGGTCTGTATAATTAGACTAGCCATTTACTGAGCTGAGGAATATCATTGGAATATCATGTTAAGCAATGGGGAGGAAGGTGGAGGAAAAAGAATTTTCATTTTGGACATGTTATATTAGACATGCCTATTGGCAACAAGTGAAGATGTCAAGTGGGCAGAGGGATAGGCAGGCTGGAATTCCTGTGTGCGGTCTGGCCCAAAAGTTTACATTTGGATATTTAAAGTCACAGAAAACACCAGAAAAGAAATATAAAGAAAAGAAGAGGTATTTGGACTGAGTGCTGAGATTCTCCCAGTTCTTAGAGATCAGAGTGTCGAAGTAGAACCAGCAAAGGAGACAGAGGTGGACTGTCCAGTGAGGGAAAAGCCATAGAAGAAGATGGTAAAGGCAATTGTAGAAAAAAGTTAAGAAGGAGGAAGTGTTTGTCTATGTCAAGTGTTGCAAATAAATTAGGTAAGCTGAGGACTGATAGTTGATTACGAAGTTTGGTGAAGGCCATTGGCAACTTTCAATCACTGGTGCATGGTAAACTGGCTCTCTGAAAAACAACAACAAAACCCTGATTTGTTGTTTCTACCAATTTCCATGTTGTAAATGCTCCCATCACAGCCAATTTCAAGCTACAAATGCTTAAACAAGTAGCTTGCAAAATTCTTAACCATTAACCATTGGCTCCTGCTGGCTCCAGCACAGGCTTTTGACAGGAACTGTTTTGGTGGAAAGGGTGGGAATTGAAGTGAATTTATAAGAGATGAAATGGAGAAGAGTTGGAGACAGTAAGTATAGATGATATTTTTGAGAAGGTATGATATAAAGAAAGGAGGTGATGACTGAATCAAGTGACGTGGTCAGCAATTGTTTTTCTTTGTTTAGTAGGAGATATTGCAGCATGTTTGCGTACAGATGAGAATGATCCAACTGGTAGCCACTTTAAAAAGGCAAAAAGAAACAGGTAAAATTAATTTTGATGATTTTATTTAGCCCACTATATGCAAATTATCATTAACACGTGTACTGAATATAAAACGATTATTGATGAGCTATTTTACATACATTTTTAATACTAAATTTTCAAAATCCAGTGCATTTTACACAAAAAGCACATCTCAGTTTGGACTAGCTGCGTGTGATCAGTAGCCACGTGTACCTAGTGACGACCATATTGGAGAAGGCAGGTACACATAGCTGGCTAAGGGGGTAGATGAGTTGATGGGATGTTGTGGAAGTTCTATTCTGTTTTCTCAATGAGACAGGAAACAAGTTCATCTGGCAACTGGGAGTAAGAATTGGACAAAGTGCTGGAGGTTTGAGGAGAGAGGAACAGGTATGAAATAGTCACGGAGGATGGAGCCAGACAAGGCACTAGAATTGGTGCAGCACTGATGGCCCACTTGAGGTGAGTGGTCCAGGGTCTGGGTGAGGCTGGCAATCTCTCCTGTGTGCTTCTCTTCAGCCACCGTATGCTCTGCAGAGGCAGGGGCAGGGACATCTATAGGGTGGACAGAGCTGGATTTAACCCGGGGGAAATTAATTTTCGGAAGGCAGATTTCAATCTACCAGTCCAATAAAAAAATGCTACAATTTCTCCATAGGAATCTTGACCTTTTCCCTTTCTGATTTAGGCCTCATGCATGTGGGTTGGGGTGGGAGTATGAGCTGTTTAGCAAGAGTGTGTGGGAAGAGCTTAAAAGCACAGTGACTTTTTTTTTTCAGCCACTGAACTCCTATCTCAGAATTCTCTTAGCAAGCTCTCCAAACTTTCTCTAGAGTCGCTTAACTGAGCTGTACGTGCCCCATCTCTTTCCTTAGAAGTCAGCCAACTGTTTACTAAGGTTTATTAGTATTGCATGGTCTGCATCTGATATGTACTTGTCAAAACTAAATGGGTGTGTTGAGCTGACTCTATATTTGTTGGAGGCTAGGAAGATGTTAATGAGGGCTCTCTGTTCCCTGTTTGTAACCTGAAGCTGCCAGTCAACAGAACAAATCAGAGGGTTTGCAGCAGCACACTGAGGTCCTTATGTAAGGAGGATCACACGCAATTTTTGTCTTTGCAGAATTCCTCTCTGTATAATTATTCTTTTGATCATGCTACACATGAAAAGAAAAGCAACTGGGGGGTATGAATCATGCTCTTGTTTCACTTGGAATGAACAATTGAGACAGGGTGAGGAGTCTGTGAGAACTGCTGGTCTAAGGGGAGGTGGCCATTCTTAATGGACAAACTTGGTGTATCTCCTTACTGGTGTCCTGGGAGCAGACCTCAAACTATACGTCAGTAACATCGATCAGCCACCATGGGGAACTACATTCCTGGGTGTGATGCTGCTGTAAGCGCAATCTGAACTTTCTCTGTTACACATGTACGAATACTTCATTGTTGCTTACCAAATATATTGGGTACATTTAACTCCATCCGGACTTTTACTGAAATGCCACAGTAATTCTCTCTCTGGTTTTATATTAATCTGTATTGGGCCTTAGAGGGCTTTCAGAACTGTCAGTTTACAAGGGGAGTTTGTGGATGCATTCAGGACCCAAGGCAGAAACAATCACTTGGCCCCTTGTGCTTCCATCACATCTCGTACATATTTCAACTATGTCCCTGAACATAAAATCACTTTCGGAACGTCATGCTTTTGCATATGATGTCTCTTCTACCTTTCCCACCTGTAAACACCTCCTTATCCTTCAAAATCCAATAAATATTTATTGAATGGATGAATGAGATGCTTTGTAGGGAAGAGGCCTTCCCTGAATTGATCACTCTTTCCTCAGGAGTCCTTGCTTCATTTGGGTTATGCTTCATTTTGGGCATTTACCCATTTCCTACGATGTTATTTACCTGTTGGTCTCTGACTTCTCCCAGCATAGGGACCATGTTTTATGTACTTTTGTGTCCCTAGTGCCTAGCATAGTACCTAGCACCTGATAAACCTTCACGTTTTTGTTGAAGGTGAAATGCAAAGAATTAAACATGGTTGTGTGATTCTGATGAAATAGTTTAATTCGGGTCCCAATTTTATAACCCATGCAATCTTGTATTGAAGTAAATCAACCGACTTGATGCATTTCAAATGAAACCTCAAAATGCGGATATATTGGTTTTAACCCAAAGCAGAAGTTTATATAAAGGATGTAACCTTTTGCCCCATACACTCAGGAATTAAATTAAAAAGAAATCTGAAAACCCATTTATAGGTCATTTCAATTTGAGGCTTCTAGGTATGTAAGAAAGGTTTATTTAAGGTTTAATAACCAAGTTTCATGTGGGTTCTTGTTTGGGAAAGAGAACTTTCACATGGCATTAATATACCATAAATTGTGATTTACAAAAACATTCTCACATCCTGCCTAAGGCAAAATTTTAATTTGTCCAGTGAACTTTCCACTGGAAGAGAAAATGGTAAAACTGACAAGCGAATCTAGCTATGCACGTTTTGTTTTGGAAACTTGCTATTCCCAAATGCTCCCTGAACTTATTTTTGCAAATTCTTTGGAAAATTCAAGGAAAAAAATTGGGCTTTTGAGAAATACCTTGAATGTCATATTTTGTATGTCGAAGGAGTATTGGATTTCTTGTTGATAACAGTTTCATTGACTTTTATTTATTTTTGTACTATTCAGTGTTTCTACAGTTCAGTATGTGTATGTTATTAATCTGACATCTGATATTTTAAGATAGCTCATGTGCCTTATGTTTCAATTGGATAAAAATAGATGTATGTGTGGTTTTTTAAAATGTTTTATGTACATCTATTTCATTTGCTTGACTATATCTTCCAAATAATAGGCATTTTATATTGGGTAAATGAATGGATGGGTGGATGGATGAGTGGTTGGGTGGATGGGTGGATGTTTGAATAGTGGGTGTATGCTCCAAGTGTTCGGTACAAGTCACAGCTTTGCTACCTACCTATTCTCTGGCCTACAGCAAATTAATGATCTAAACCTCTATTTCTTCAAATGTGCATAATATAGTAAACTAAATAATACATGTAAAAAACATTGCATCACAAGTGATGATGCATAGTGAGGGCTCAGAAATGTTAGCTGATGTTATTACTATTTTTAACATAACAATAAATGGCTTTAACCAAATCACTTTTTTTTAAATTTATGGGTCAGTAATAAAACATGTAGAAATTATGAATGTGTTAATTGTAGTACATTTGGGAATACCAGTAATTTTCTTTTTAAAAAAATATATTTTATTGCTTTTTTTACCGAGAGGAAGGGAGAGGGATAGAGAGTTAGAAACATTGATGAGAGAGAAACATTGATCAGCTGCCTCCTGCACACTCCCTACTGGGGATGTGCCCGCAACCAAGGTACATGCCCTTGACTGGAATCGAACCTGGGACCCTTCAGTCCGCAGGCTGACACTCTATCCACTGAGCCAAACCAGTTAGGGCACCAGTAATTTTCCAATCATTCCAGTTCAAGATCATAAGAAGAGTATAGTTAGTAACAGGGAGCTTCCTTTCTACTTGTAGAATTACAAGCAGAGCTTAGATATGAAAACGTTCTTATTCTCCACCGTGAGACAACAGCTGGTTGTGCTATGTACCATGTCTTATTAAAGCATCGCCGTACTGTACAGTTTGAAATGTTTATAAATTCTAGGTAAGCGTTCCTAAAGCAGATGGCCTTTCCCTCTAGGGTGACACAGGCTCTCAAAAGGGGGAGACCATATTTTAAAAGATCTGAAATGGGGTTGAGATCATTAGGTAGTACAGCTTCCAGTTTTACTACTTTTTCTCCAGACATCTCTAGAGGGAAAAGACAGCACGAGTTTTAGGCAAAGGAATAGGCCACAGAGGGGTTCCTCAGCGCAGAGGTAGGGAGGGCGGGTGGACTCCAGGACTTAGGTCCTGTTCACAGGATGGCTGTTTGCAAGGAACCTGCAGCTTTTCTGGTAGTAACTTGAACAGCTGGCTCTTCCTTCTGGGCGGCGTGGACACCAGCACTGAAGCTGATGAGAAGAGGCTGTGGAGGCCTCAGGTGCCGGCTCCAGCGAGGCCTGAGCCACACGGACACGCGCGGATTGCTGGAACTTGAGCAATGCCTCCTGCTTCTTTCCGCCCATTTCTGTTTGTGCGGAGCTGGCCTTTCCTGGCAGGAAGCGCCTGCCTTGTAAGGAGCGCGGGCCTTCCCGCCAGCCGGCCCCCTCCCCGCAGGCTCCTTCCTCCTCATTGGCCTGCAGGCTGGCCCAGGCTTATCCCTGCGAAGGTTCGCATTTTAAAAATGTCTCCTTTTGTCAACTTGAGATTGTCCAGAATTTAAAAGCGGAAAGGAAGAGAGGAGTACAAGGAAGCTATTAAAGATATATTAAATAAACTCTACTGGGAGCAAGTGTGTGTTTAGGAGAGAATCTGTAACTTTTGCAAGGGAAGTTTGGGTATTGCTTATTATTTTAACAAAGAGGGTGTGGGGTGTGTGTGTGTGTGTGTGTGTGTGTGTGTGTGTGTGTGTGTGTTCTCCCTGAACTGGAGGAGCAGATGTTTAAAGGAGACAGGCAGGAAGCAGCTCTGACAAATGAAAGCATTTTTTGATTGAATTCATGAGCTAAAGTTTCCTGCCAGTAATTCATTCAACCCTAGGCTACATAAAAGAAAACCCCATGTAATTGAATTTTAATCGCCTCACTTTTTAACATACAACCAGAACAGGCAAGTGTAGCCGCCACAGGTAAAACTGAAACAGTGCTGTGAGCTGATCTTAGGTTATTAGTTATTGGCAGTTTTAAACAGTCATGATACCCTTGCTTCAGACCGCTCCGGCTTTATCTGGGCCTGTGTGCCAGAGGCTATTTCTTATTGTCTGTATAAGTTAAAATCCTTCCTCCAGACTTTTTCCCCTTTAAGCTGTTTTGTGAGCAGGTGCAGATGGCTTTCATGCACAGAGCCAATTGAAACGTTCTGTTTCAGCTCGCAGAAACCGGAGTTTTTTTGAAAAAATGTACCACTGCGTTTCGTGCTGCATCTATAATTCAGCTGGAAGAGGTCTCTCCTGTTTTATGATGAAATCTGCCACCTCTGTTTCTGTCTCTTAATGAATTCGCTTTGTTTACAGCCTTAAGGAACTCCTGTCACCAAAATCCCACCCTCAACGCCCCTCCCGTATTTTTCAGCCTGGTGATTTCACAACCAGGGCAATTGCAAAATAAGGGTAAAGGGGCATTTTTTTTTTTTTTTTAATCCCTGGAGATTTTTAAGAACTTTTTTTTTTCCCTTTCTTTTTTCTTCACAGTGTACTCAAGTAAACAGTTTCAGGAAGACTCAAAACATTGAGATCGTTGTTCGTTTTCATAAAAGTAATGGGAAATAAGTAACTTGGCTTAGCCACGCCTTAGAATTTTAAGCCAGGCTACAGAGAGTGGAGAGCCGGTGCATGCTAATGACTTGGTTTGGTGCTTGCACTGTTGAGTCACTGAGCAAAACACAGTGAAGGGGGGGGGGAGCTGGTTCCTCTGGCACACAGACGGCTCTAGTGGCCGTGGTGGGAATGGGCTTCCGCTCTCCGCTCCAGCCACACTCACACGGGCACTCATGCAAGTCGCCATAGCCAAAGGCCAGAATTGCAATAATGTGCAGTACCCAGAACTGAACAAGACCCAAATATTAATGTTGTAACTGAACCAACACATGTTCAAAATAGATGTACTAAACTAGTTCAAACCAGAATAATACTCAAGCCCTGGCTGGTTTGGCTCAGTGGCTAGAGCGTCGGCCTGGGACTGGGGAGGGGGGGCGGTCCCCGTCCCGGTCCCGGTCCCAGGTTCGATTCCAGTCAAGGGCATGTACTTTGGCTTCGGGCACATCCCCAGTAGGGAGTGTGCAGGAGGCAGCTGATCGATGTTTCTCTTTCATTGATGAGTCTAACTCTCTATCCCTTTCCCTTCCTCTCTGTAAAAAAATCAATAAAATATATTTTAAAAAATACTCAAACATATTTTCTAAAATGATTGAACACAATAAAACGAGAAGTTCAAAAAATTCCACAAACCTCACCTGAAACAAACCAAGAGCCCACTGGTTTGGATGTGTGCACTGGCACTGCCTCTGGGATCCCAGCAGGAAATGAAGGGTTTGGACGCTGCTCTCATGTTGACCTTCCCATGGATGAGTGTCCCAGGGACACTGGCTCAGGCAGCGAGTGTTAACAGGCAATACCTGTTATGTTGTCGGCGAGAGACACACCAGAGAGCAGGGGTTCTCACCCTTAGCGTTATGGGCAGTTTGACCCAGCTGACTCTTTTTGTGGGGGCCTGTCCTATGCATTGTAGGATGTTTAGCAGCATCTCTGACTTCTACCCACTAAGACCAATAGCCCCCCGCCCTGTGAGTTATAACACTTCAAAAATGTCTCCAGACATTGCCAAATATCTCCTGAGGTCAAATTCACCCCCTGCTGGGAAGCACTGCCATAGGAGAGCAGTCATGAGTCTCCTGTATTGTTTCAGAAAGGTTGTTCCAGTAAATATTGAAAAGAAAATCTATATACTTGTCTGCCCATAAGGATCACCTAGTAGAAAATAAAAGCCAGGCTCAGCCCACGTGGCTCAGTGGTTGAGCATCAATCTATGAACCAGGAGGTCACAGTTCAATTCCCAGTCAGGGCATATGTGTAGGTTGTGGACTTGATCCCCACTGTGGGGCATGCAGGAGGCAGCCAACCAATGATTATCTCTCATCATTGATGTTTCTCTCTCTTGCTCTCGCTTCCACTCTGAAATCAATTTTGGTATGTCCTCATTTCAGAGTTTCAGAGTTATTTCTCTACTAAAGCAAGAAATCTTTCATGTTGGAAAGACCATGTTGATAGTATTATTGTGAGGCAAAACTAGTGAAAATACCGTGAGTTAGTGGAGATATTTGTAAATTACACACTTCAATAAAAGGTCTACCTCATATCAACTTATGGTCTTGGTCATAAAATGATTCCAGAATTTTCTGACCCCACTGCAGTCAGTATTTACCTTCATATTATGAAAAGCAGTTGAAGAAATGTTTCAACATATTGAGTCTACTGGAGTTGCTAGTTCACAACCTAGGGAGACACGGTTTGATCCAGGCTGCCTACGTACCCTACGTGAATTATATTATGTGTTAGAGTGCTATTTTGGGAGAATTAGACATCTTAATTATAACTTTTTTTTTTTAGTTTGCATGTATTGTGTGTATATAGTGTATGCCTTTGACATGAAATTTATAGTTATTCTGCACTTCAATGAGAAGACTTTTCATTTTTATATAATATAACAGCACCTTTCCCTGGCAGCTTTCATATGGTAGGAAGACTCATTTGTACATGAGAGCATTATTGGGAACAGTGGGTTTTGCCAAAATTGTAATGTGGTAATTGCATTTAAAATTGAGCTGTGCCAAAGCATTGCAATAATAATAATAAATTCACTAAATATATAACACTGACACAGAGGGTTCTTCAGCTTTTCTTAATACTGTGAAAAACAAACCAAATTTTCTATTTTTGTCTGTGAGGAAAACCTCGGGAAAGAATAATCACAGTATAAAACTGAATGGCTAATAGTTTTCAACTGGTTTCTTTTAATGGTGATTTAGTGCTCAAAGGCACAGACCCTTAGCTCTTATTTAGCTTTTGTCTTTAACGTGATTCTAAATCAAAGTGCTATGTAGCAAAAAGAAAAAAGTTATTGGTTAACTAGAGGCCCGGTGCATGAAATTTGTGCACGGGGGGGGTGTGTCCCACAGCCCAGCCTGTACCCTCTCCAATCTGGGACCCCTCGAGGGATGTCTGACTGCCCATTAAGGCCCAATCCTAAACGGGCAGTCAGACATCCCTCTCACAATCCAGGACTGCCGGCTCCCAAGTGCTCGCCTGCCTGCCTTCCTGATTGCCCCTAACCGCTTCTGCCTGCCAGCCTGATCACCCCCTAACCACTCCCCTGCCAGCCTGATTGATGCCTAACTGCTCCCCTGCCAGCCTGATTGCCCCTAACTGCCCTCCCCTCCAGGACTGCTCACCCCTAACTGCCCTCCCCTGCAGGCCTGGTAACCCCCAACTGCTCTCCCCTGTAGGCCTGGGTCCCCCCACAACTGCCCTTCCCTGCAGGCCCAGTCGCCCCCAACTTCCCTCCTCTGCCAACCTGGTGACCCCTAACTGCCCTCCCCTGTAGGCTTGATCGCTCCCAACTGCCCTCCCTTGCAGGTCTGGTCCCTCCTAACTGCCCTCCCCTGCTAGCCATCTTGTGGTGGCCATCTTGTGTCCACATGGGGGCAGCCATCTTGTGTGTTGGAGTGATGTCAATTTGCATATTAATCTTTTATTAGATAGGATAGAGGCCTGGTGCACGGGTGGGGGCCAGCTGGTTTGCCCTGAAGGGTGTCCCGGATCAGGGTGGGGATTCCCTTGGGGTGTGGGGCGGCCTGGGTGAGGGGCCTATGGTGGTTTGCAGGCCAGCCACGCCCCCCAGCAACCTAAGCGGAGGCTCTGGTATCTGGGATTTATTTATCTTCTATAATGGAAACTGTAGCCTTGAGCGGAGGCCAGGGCTGCGGGAGCTTGGTTTCCTCCATCACCGGGGGCAACTCAAGCCTCCTGCTCTCTCCAGCTCCTTGGCTGCTGCCATTTTTGTTGGGATTTATTTATCTTCTATAATTGAAACTTTGTAGCCTTGAGCAGAGGTCAGGGCTGCGGAAGCTTGCCTTCCTCCATTGCCAGGGAAACCCAAGCCTCCTGCTTGCTCTGTGGCTGCAGCCATCATGGTTGGGTTAATTTGCATACGTGCTCCTGATTGGCTTGTGGGTTTGGCTTGTGGGTGTAGAGAAGGTATGGTCAATTTGCATATTACTCTTTTATTAGATAGGCTATTTCCTCATAGACTGTCCAATGATACCTAGGAAGCTAAAATAACAAGTGCCACTCCCTTAATCTCAATTGATCACCCCATCACTTTGTTCAGAATCAATAGTTTTCCTCTTTTACCAATGGGAAAACTGTAGCTCAGAAACGGTAAGAAGACATGGGCAGGCCATCCCCACTGAGGCAGTGGAGACGGGAGAGGGGCCAGAGAATGAGGAATACTGATATTTGGGAACTTACTTGTATGCCTCTAACATTAATCACCACTCTGCTCCATGACATGATCACCATTCTGCTCTAAGACATAGGTGCCATTATTTTGTTTTTGATGCTGAAACACAGACTCCAGGTAGAAACTCTAAGTAGACAGTTTATAAATGGTAGCCCTCAAATTTGAAACTAGGGCATGTGACTTTATGTTTTTTTTCCTGATTCCCCTTGCATTCAAAAACATAAAGGAGCCCTTGCTGATGTGCCTCAGTTGATTGGGTGTCATCCAGTGCACCAAAAGTTTGCTGGTTCAATTCCTGGACAGGATTTCGAGTTCCATCCCTGGTAACGGCATGCAGGAGGCACCCGATCAATGTTTCACTCTGTCATCCATGTTTCTCTCTTTCTCTCTCTCTCTCTCTCCCTCTCCCTGAATCTCTCTCTCTAAAAATCAATAAAAATTTTTTAAAAAAGTAAAGGAAACTAAAGACATATCGATTCCTACTTAATAATATATCAACTCTTAACCATGAAAATGGACAATCACATTACATCTGGCCTCAATTTTTAGGAAAACCAAAATCTGCAAGTTCTTGCTCTGTCCCAGGAATCTGCCCTTACTCTGAAATTGGCTAAAACGTCCAGGGTCTTTGTACTGCTGTCCAAGGAGAACAACCTCAGAGAGATGATATCACTGACAGCGATATACTCCAACAGGACAGCAGTACAACAGCTATTCTCACTTCCATCTCTTCTACGGCCATCACCCAAATAGGGTTTATTTTTCACAGTATTTTAAAAAGCTGAGGAACTTCCATCTCTTCCACTGTCATGAGGGGAAGGAAGAAAATTCACCACAGGTACCTGCAGCCTAGAGCCTTCCCTGTCTCCTCCCAATGTATGAAAGCATCCAAACCTAACACTGTCTGCCAGCCATTTAGAGAATAGCATAGTATTCACTTTCTAGCAGTCAGAAGGATTGGGCCATAACATATCAATGTGTTCAAGTGTGGGAGCTTGAGTATATAATAAGTCAGTTCTGACAGTCTTAAAAGTATTAGCGTGATTTACATCTTTTGCTGCAATTTAATTGTGTCAACCTGTCTTCCTCC